>NC_134519.1:23270616-23973116 GCF_027942865.1 Odontesthes bonariensis | reverse complement strand
TGCAACGCAGATTCTATGAATAGTGTCACCTAGTTATTTCTCAGATATTTTGTGATATTTTCACGTTTGCTTATGAGGTGGAAATGCCATCCATCTTTAACAATGCAATTTCTTTACAAAAAGTGGTTGATACAGTTTGTCGGGCTGTTTGTTAGAAGGATTACTGGGGAAAAAGTGGATAGATTTGCATGAACGTTTAGCCAAAGGCAGGGCATGGCCAAAACTTAGAAGCGACAAACTTTTGACATTGATCCAGGTATTTCTAATTTAGCCATCAACGGGATAGACAGTTTAGGACCTCTTCTGTGTTTTTTATAAAGTCAGGTGGTGAAATAGTCCTGAAACAGAAAATGTTGTATTTGTGATGGAGAGCACAAAACCTGCATTATTTTCGTGACACACAACACAATTTTCAAAGTACGGCATATCATTAAGGTGTCCGGTTTGTATGTCCAACTGTTTCGAGTGTGACGGCAGCAGGAGTCGGCAACCAGTAATCCAGGTAAAGGATCAGTTGATGCAATACATCATTATATTGTGTGTTCTTACTCAAATTCTGATGCTTTTTTAATACCTGTAATGCCATACTGTCCATGTTCAACAGACAGTTAATTTCACATAAGTCAATGTGATGTCATAAGAATGTGTTATCTCACTACAGAAAATTGCACTGATAGTACTACAATATCCTAACAATCACTGTAGTTATCTCAACTATTCTTCTTAATAATATTATATTAATGATTTCAGTTTTCCTTTCAAAGAGATTACTAACCTCAGTGGAGAAGCGCTCAGCTGCGCCAGTTTCCACAGCATCGATGCGACAGAACTTGACAGTGGGGTACTCTGCAGCCAGACAGTCCAGGCATGAGTTCAGCTGCTCACAACCTGACAAAGAACAGATAAGCAGACAGTGTGTAGTAGGATTACATCGATATATGTTATTATATCTAACTAATCAGTGAGACAGTGTAATAATCATGGTTTTATAAATCAACACTTTGAAAATAATCCAGACCTTTGACACCGTGCTCGTAGATGTGGACTACCACAAGGGTTAACCGATGTTCCTTCTCTATCACTTCCAGGAAGGCCTCTCCACTCTCAAGTTCGTGGACGGTATCAAACTTGGGACCGAAGCTCAGGCGCTCGTGCATTTCCTGCATACACTGTTTTCTATAGCGTTTCAAGCAACGCTCATCCTCCTCTTGAATCAGCTCGTACTCCTGAACACTCATCTGGAGAGGAAGAAAGGTAAATTGCTACCTCGTCTTTTATTCTACTTAAATCTATTGGTTTATTTGTGTTTATTTGCTTTATGTACCTTTCTGTTGGCTCTCCCACTGTCATCCTCTCGAGGAGTGGACATTTGTCTGAGTAGCTCTCTTTTGTTTTGAGGGACATTCTGATCCACACTGTCCAACTTGAACCTTCGCCAATCATTAATTACCCCTTTTGGACCTGGAAACACATATAGTCACAAGATTATCACATCATGCTTACATAAAAATGACTCCCCTTATAAACTGATGTCCATGCATATGCTATTCTTATATTCTAGAGTAAGTATTTAAGGCAAAAAAAGAGTTTCTAAAAGTAGAATGGGAGGCAGAGTCTTCAGTTTTCAGGCCCCCCTCTTGTGGAGCCAATAGCCAGTATCTGTCCAGGAAGCAGGCACACATCTCATAGTTATGATGCTATATGCTGCACCTTTCCTCACTCCGCTTTCTTTTTTCTCTATCTACATATAACGTTATTGCTGTCATTAATTTGTGTTTCTGTTTCTCAGCAGGTGTCCCTGGCCTGGTGTTACGGTGTCTGCTGTCCCCTCTTTCCTGTCCTCTCAAACCCCAGCTGGTCGAGGTAGATGGCCACTCTTCCTGAGTCTGGTTCTGATGGAGGTTTCTTCCTGTTAAAGGAAGGCTTTTTTCTTTCCACAGTCGCCTCGTGCACGCTCAGGATGGGGGATTGGATTGAGGAGAAGTTTTGGTGCAATGTGTCGATTTCCTCGGCTGGGCTATGTTTTTTAACTGGATTTGCAAGTATGAATTGGATTCATTTGGAATTTAATGATTTGGAATTTAATTGGCTTGAATTGGACTGTATCTCTGGAGTGCCTGAAGATGACATTTGTTGTAATTTGGTTAGCGATAGGTAAGAGTGAGCAGCTACTTTCACGTTAGAAATGGAGATAGAAGTGGGGTTTATTTGCATGTTAATGAGTCAATGAGTGCAACGTGTCATTTAAAGGAATGAAGAAGAAAAAAATATGTTGTTTTAACTAACAGAAGTTTATTTTTAGGGGTTCATTCAGTGGAAAGTCAACGAGACTATGACTTACGAAATGGCAGAAATACAGCACCATTAACTTTTCTCTCGTCTACGTGTGTCTGACTGGCATCTCTGACCTGTGTGAGTGACAGGCAGCTCCTCTTCGTCCTGAGTGGCACCAGACATCCTGCTAGTGGCCTGCAATGCACAGAAAAAACAAACTGGATAACCTGACCGGGTCCATAAAGAGAACAGGTTTGACATTCTCCACAGTTACCAGTTCACTTGTGCATTCCTGTGGTTTGTAATTTGTTAGGTTTCCTAGCTGACTGCTAATTTATCCTTGACAACATATTTCAATGATGGCTTGTGTGAAAAAGGGGATTTTATCTGCTGAACAACCAGAAGTTACACATTCATGGACAGGGGTAGCTTGCTAATTTTCCCTGCCATGGACTACAGTGACTTTGTGATGTTTTGAAGCACCAGTTCAGGTTGAAAAATACACACGCTGGAGGGTAAATTTTTTTTTTTTAACTTAGTAGCTTTACAGCACTGTAGCAATACGTTACTTTAATGAAGGTTTTAGGGCCAAAATGTTGCCTCTTTAGAAAAATTGGGTGATTATTCTTTCACAGAATGCCTCATGGCAGCAGCATAATTTTTACATATTTTACATATATATAATTTAGGTTTTCCCACACTTGTTGGATGCTGATAATACTGTGCGTTATACTTTGTTGTTTCTGAGTTGATGCTCTGGCACATGTTCTCCGGGCAACACTTGGAAATTTTGATTTGGATAAAAGGGCAGGCAAAGAGGTCACTTGAATTGAATCCCACGCGTAGTGGAACTGCAACACGTTCAAACCCGTCCATCTGGATCTCAAGTGGTGTGTGTGTCTGCCCACACTGGGGCATGCTGTTGTCACAAACACTTATTGTGAACCAGGCTGAAGTTTACTTATCAGATTATGCTGAGATTACCAGGAGTCTGACACACACACACACACAAGTGCTGACAACATCTTCTTGTTCGAGGGTGTATCTGATATCACACAATATGTGATCTTTTTGTAACCAATTTTACTGCACTGTGATTCTGATTTGATCAGCCCCCATCGACATCATTAAAGGGAGAGAATTTCATTCAATATTTTGCTGTTCACTGACTGTCGGCACAGACAGTGCAACTTATAATGAAGAAACCAATTCTCTCCTGGACACACCAGGAAAGCTGCTGACACAGCTGAGCTGTTGATGACAACATGGTCCTAATCAAGGCTGCGTCAGTCATCAAACTGGTAAAGCCCATTAGTGTGCGGCAGCTAATTCGTACTTTATTAATGCTGTGCTTTTTTTTTTTTTTTGCATAGTTGGTTTGAGTCAAACCAGCCCCGTCACATACGATGCTTTTGAACATGACATTATATTACATTAAAGGTATTCTAATTGTATATTAACAAACAATTTGATTTTAAAAAAAATCGCAAAAAAATCACAATAGCAAATAAACTGAAAATATATTTATGCATAATTTTTTGCAAGCTGGTAAATATAATCTGTTTGAATTCAGCTTTGACTGTGCCAGCACTGTGGTTTACATTTAAGCTTGGTCAATTTCGCTGGTGGCTTCACCAACAACAAAGTATTGTGCAAATGTTGGGCATGCTATGTAACCAGAACAGCCCTTTGTTCTTACCTTTGTGTCTTGAGTAAGAAGGGATGTCAGTCAGATTTGAGACTGATCAGTCTGCAATTATTTGTTATCTTCTGTCAGGCCAGGCATTCACTGGCGAGTTGCCTGGCAGCAGTAAGGGCAGAACAAGTTTGGAAAAAGGTAGGGAGAGAGATGAGGGAATAAGCTTTATCTCCACTGTCATCTTCGTCATCCCTGTCACTGTAACGTGATGTTGTCTAATATGATTAGGTGTAATACAGGCTCAGTTATGGATTGATGAAGGCAAGTCGACACCAGAAATAACATATTTTACTTTTTTTTCAAGACAATGTCAAATACAATAAGAATCTGTTGCTTCCATGAGCTGTCAAGTACAAGTGCAAAATAAAAAAGGATAAATCCAAATGGTTCACATGTAGGGATTTTAGGTGCTGTTTTCTCTATTATCATTCTTCAATGTTTGAACCTGCTGAATATGTAGTTAACTGGATGGAGCAAATATTTCTTCTAATAATAATAATAATAATTCTGACCTTCATATGGATTACTCAGGACTGGTGGGGTTGCCAAAAACCAACCAAAAAATATATTTTATTATGAAGTGACAACACTCAAAAAGAGTTTGTTCTAAAGAAATTGTTGATGTTTATATAACCAAAACATTCCACGTAATATTAATGTTTAAACTGCAGCTGCTTGGTCATGATAATACAAGGAAACACATGAATTTACATTGTTCTCTGTAGCATTAACGCATAACGAAAGTAGGGAGAAAAAAACATTCCGTCCCTGGGTGGGCTCGAACCACCAACCTTTCGGTTAACAGCCGAACGCGCTAACCGATTGCGCCACAGAGACGCTGCGAGTGAGCGGTGCAGTCTCAGAATTTGAAAATTGCCATGAGAAGTGTCCGTCTTGGGTGGGGTCTGTTTTCTGTGTTTAAAGGCTCTGACTGAGAGAGAGAACAATTAATATTAACACAAATATATGAGGAAGTGAGAGCAAGTGTTTGTATCTATGTGTCTAACTTAGAGCTGCAAGCAGCCTTGAGCGGGACCGAGCCTGTGCGCAGGTCGGGGAATGCGCTGGACGCCGTTGTCGCGCAGTTCTGCCCACACGCACGATACCCTCTGCATAGGTACGAGGTCGTCAGGGTGGACGTGTGTGCCAAGTTTCATGACCTTGCGATAATGATAAGGCTTTCAAACGACGAACGCCATTACACGATTTTCACCGCCTGGCCACGCCAACACCGTTCAGAGTTTGGAAAAGTTTCTCCATTAAAGCTGCAGTCTGCTAGCCTGGGAATTCCCATGCTGCTTTGCGCTCGATTTCATTCTCACTGCAAAGTCAGCCTGGAAACCACCGCCCTTATTTTTGCTAGAGTTTGGGAACCAATCACAGAACGGGGGGGCAGCAAGACGATGACGTCTATGCGCTACACCGAAGCTTGTAGAGCGTTAATCCAACATGACAGCGGACACAACGTTACCGTTCAATGCAGCCTTAGAAAGTGTTTCGGAGTAGATTCAACCTGGGGTCATTTGAACCGTGATATCCAGCCAAGTAGCCCACCCGAAGTTTTTCCGATATTGGCTGAACATCAGCTGAGTTACCGAGTTATCCCGAATAGCTTAGTACAAGCGCTAACTGACCCTGGCAGTATCTCCAAAATTACCACACTAGAATCACATGTCATGACACCAAACTTCTACAGTTGTACAAATATGGTCTGTACTCACAAAACGATGCATTTGGAAGTTTGTACATAGTCCAGGAGTTTATTATTATCATCAACACAAGCCTGATAGCTTTTCTGCTGCTAAAGCTTCGTTGACGTCACTTCTGGGAGCTGGGAGCTTCAAAGTAAGATGAGGGTTGATCTACTACTGTAGACAACAAAGCAGGGCTGCTCAATTTCTCCATTATTAAAATAAATTCACAACTCTATAACATAAAAATTCATGTATAATATAGCATATAGGCCTACTTTGTTAAATTTAAGTAGCTTAGAGCGCAAGTTTACTTTTATTTTCCTTTTTTTTTCTTCTTCCTCGTCGAATTTCTGTCGTCATCTGGTATAAGTGATACAATTGGCTATGAATCGCGCGCAAAGCAGCATGGGAAGAACCTGACGTCATTTGATAGACATTCGTAGCGCCCAATAAACGGCTCTAGGCATTCGTAAACCACGCCTCAAATACGAGAAAATGCACACCTAGTTCCCAGACCACCATCTCATCGAGATTGTGGACGCGTCAGCCAGGCTAGCAGTCTGCAGGATTTGTTGTTGTTATACGTAAAGTCCTAATTTTTGGCATTTTAAGAGTTTACATGATCTATCAGAACGCTTGAAGCTGAAAACGGTGACCTCCGTAGTCGCAAAATGCAAGAAATGCTTATTTTTTAACCGAAAAATAAAAAGTTATTCAACTTCCTGTACGACGCTGAAGTTGGCATCCGATTCACGCATTAAAGGGGTGGGCATAAAGGGCCATTTCACTGCTTTTTTGCATTTTGATCGACCAAAACAAGGTCCTGTATGGAAACTACAAAAGTTACACTGCTCAAATCTGGATGGAATTATTCTAAAGAGGTTGTAGATTCATTAAAATCTTGTTTGGGATTTGTGACACCTTTTTCTGATTTGTGAAAATACAGAACAGGGCCATTTCACTGCTTTTTTGGTATTCTTATCACCCTGAACTGGGTCCTGTATGGAAACTACATTACTTAGACAGCTCAAATCTTGATATAATTATTCTAAAGAGGCTATAGGTTCATCAAAACCTCGTTTGGGATTTGTGAAACCTTTTTCTGATTTGTGAAAATACAGAACAGGGCCATTTCACTGCTTTTTTGGTATTCTTATCACCCTGAACTGGGTCCTGTATGGAAACTACATTACTTAGACTTCTCAAATCTGGATAGAATTATTCTAAAGAGGGTACAGAGTCTTTAAAACACATTTTATTATTTGTGAAAACTTTATTTGGTCATTGAAAATTCAAAAAGTTCCTCTGAGCTTTCTTTCTTCTTTTCATTTGGACCATCCAAAACCAGAACCTGTATGAAAAATGATTAAATATGGGTTTAATCATTGATCACATGATATAAATGATATCAAACACACTTTAGAATTTGTGAAACCTTTCTTTGTCCCAAAATTCACAGAAGTCCTCGCCTCTCCATGTTCATTTTAATTTCCATGAGGATCTCTTGTCTTTCACTACATAGGAAAAAGAAAAAGTTCATGCATTTTACGTCACTAACTACTTACAAGAGTCTTCTTCACTTGTTGACTTTATTATCATGTTCTTTTATCTAGAAACAATGACTTCTCTCACCTTTCTTCCATCTGCCCGTGGTCAACCTCTGCCACCGATTCAATCCGTTTCATTTTTCTGACTACTTCCAGAGCCTTTATTGTTGCCTGCATCAGACATCCCATAGTCCAACCATTAATATGCCCTATTCTGTATTAGATGCTTTAATGAAATCTGCATCACACATTTATTGCTGTCATCTCATTAATCTTTCCACTAACATGTGCTATCATTTCAGACCCTGCTTGTCTTCTCCTGCTCCCATCATAGTCATCTTACCTCCCATCTGAGTGCAGACAGGACCTTCTTCATCCCTTCATTAACACTATCTTAGATACTGTACCACAACTTCCTAATTATATCGTCTATCAAACCCATAGTATTTTGCCATTATGTGTTATGTGCACTGATGAATTGGATATTAAACATTACATTTTGCTGTTAGAGTTCACCCTATACCAGACAATTTGTGAATGTAAGGTTGAAATACATTTACTTAATCAAGATTTGTCTTTCTGGAATGTTGAAGATGTCTTTTGGGTTAAACTATTTCTTCATATCTTCAAGTGGTTGCCAGTGAGAAATAAACTTCTTGTTAAGTTGTTGTAATATAGATAGAACAGTGTGTAGTTTGGTCAGTTAAAAATGTGTAGTGTTGTTGTGGCTCCAGAGTAGAGTAAAATAAATTACAATGGGAAAATGGGCTACTGTAATGAAGGTAATCTTCATTACTGACTTTTGGTCTTTGAGGTCACATGAGTAGTATTTTTAATAACGTGGCATAAATAAATTGTCAAATGTTTTATTGAATGTGTATATTAACAACAGGTGGGTGTGCAGGTCCTGTGTTGCCCTCAGCGGGGAGTGAGGGGGGACCAGGCCTGTAAAGGGAAACATCCAGTCAGTTAGTAGCCTGAAATGCTCTGTGATAAGGATACATGTAGCTAAAGGATGTGATAAACTGTGAGGTGACTATGCTGTTTGGAATTGTGAATTCTGAAATTTGTGTGTAAAGTCATTCACCTATGTCTCCTCTCCAGGGTGCTCAGTCAAAAGAGTCCCTACATTCAGTCTGCAGCGTTTGAAGGTTCCGGGTCGTACCATGTGCTGATTAGTGTAGGGGGGAGTGCACCAGAATCAGTTAGGGGAAGTCTTTGGTAGATTTGGTACTTTTGTTTAGACATGCTAGGAATTGATTGATTTTATAATAGAGGGTAAATGTATTTTAAGGTTTTTGTGTGTTGTTGTTATGGGGATGTGTAATGGGAGAAGCAGAATCCCCTAGGGGTTTGGTTGGTGGAGCCAGAGTAGGATATAAGGCTGCCAGTTGTACCACGTGAGAGAGTTGGTCCTGTTGCTACTAATGCTGCTAGGACCACAGTGCTCCTGGTCCGCAGTATGTGTCCATGTTAAAGTGTATGATTGATGTAAATGTTGGTGAATAAAACACCCGCTTGGTTCATCACTACCTCTGCCTCAAGCCTCCTACCTTGCGTATCCAGCTGCTACATGGCCATCCTAACAGAGACATATGTCCATGTACAGTATTCTAAATCATGTAAGCACAACCTAATGATTACTGTTGGTCTTAACCACCCATTATTTTACATTAAATATGTCAAATAAAATAAATTTTTATTTTCTTGACGT
Source organism: Odontesthes bonariensis (assembly GCF_027942865.1). NCBI lineage: Eukaryota > Metazoa > Chordata > Actinopteri > Atheriniformes > Atherinopsidae > Odontesthes > Odontesthes bonariensis. The sequence goes on along the minus strand of NC_134519.1, from coordinate 23,964,188 downwards.
GTCTTGTAAAATGGCAACTGGAAACAAACTTTAGCCAAATAGACAGTTTTTAATCTCATTATTACAATGGCAGGTTATCACATTCACAAATAGGCTAAAGGGCTGCAAGGCAAAGACAATGTTGAACAGTTGTTTTACAGACATCTAAGATAGTGTTAATAAAGGGATGAAGAAGGTCCTGTCTGCACTCAGATGGGAGGTAAGATGACTATGATGGGAGCAGGAGAAGACAAGCAGGGTCTGAAATGATAGCACATGTTAGTGGAAAGATCAATGAGATGACAGCAATAAATGTGTGATGCAGATTTCATCAAAGCATCCAATACAGAATAGGGCATATTAATGGTTGGACTATGGGATGTCTGATGCAGGCAACAATAAAGGCTCTGGAAGTGATTGAATCGGTGGCAGAGGTTGACCACGGGCAGATGGAAGAAAGGTGAGAGAAGTCATTGTTTCTAGATAAAAGAACATGATAATAAAGTCAACAAGTGAAGAAGACTCTTGTAAGTAGTTAGTGACGTAAAATGCATGAACTTTTTCTTTTTCCTATGTAGTGAAAGACAAGAGATCCTCATGGAAATTAAAATGAACATGGAGAGGCGAGGACTCCTGTGAATTTTGGGACAAAGAAAGGTTTCACAAATTCTAAAGTGTGTTTGATATCATTTATATCATGTGATCAATGATTAAACCCATATTTAATAATTTTTCATACAGGTTCTGGTTTTGGATGGTCCAAATGAAAAGAAGAAAGAAAGCTCAGAGGAACTTTTTGAATTTTCAATGACCAAATAAAGTTTTCACAAATAATAAAATGTGTTTTAAAGACTCTGTACCCTCTTTAGAATAATTCTATCCAGGTTTGAGCAGTCTAAGTAATGTAGTTTCCATACAGGACCCAGTTCAGGGTGATAAGAATACCAAAAAAGCAGTGAATGGCCCTGTTCTGTATTTTCACAAATCAGAAAAAGGTTTCACAAATCCCAAACAAGGTTTTAATGAATCTACAACCTCTTTAGAATAATTCCATCCAGATTTGATCAGTGTAACTTTTGTAGTTTCCATACAGGACCTTGTTTTGGTCGATCAAAATGCAAAAAAAGCAGTGAAATGGCCCTTTATGCCCACCCCTTTAATGCGCGAATCGGAGGCTGGCGAATCGGATGCCAACTTCAGCGTCGTACTTCCTGTCCCGCCCCATCAAAACACATGAGAACTCGTGCACGTAGACAGATGCGCGTACACGACTCCTCATTCATCAATTCACCTGTCATTTGCGATCATGGAAGACACAGTAAGTGGACTAGCCCGTAATGAAGTTCAATAGTCTAGAGATAAATAAGCGTGGGGACGAGCCTACCTTGTATCGCGCATGCACAATCGGTGATTGACAGGCAGTAGAGCCCAGCTCGTAACCTGATTGGTTACCTTTTACCGGTCCGATCTGCAATTTTGTAAACAAACCTGCTGGCTTTGGAGGGACCTAGCGGGACATGTAGGGGACCTAGAGAACTAATTTTTTTTGTATTGGGGTATTTAATATACTACTTTCAGAATCCCCGGACAGTTCTAGGCATTATGCTTGAAAAAGAGTTGCAGACTGCAGCTTTAATTTTCCCCCTCATGTCTTAAGAGTAACCTGGCCAAGTTTGGAGTTGTTACCATTAAATCTGTAGGAGGAGTTTGTTGAAATGCGAGGTGTGGAAAAAACAAGACGTTTCCCACCCCCAGCAGGTGGCGCTATAGATGGATGTCACTATGTTATATGTGTGCGTTCAGGCTGGGTCCAGCATTCACCGTATGAAGTTTGGGACAGATTGGATAATGTTTGTGGGAGTTATAAGCGACTTCATTTTTTTGTGGCGAGTGATGGCGAGTCATCAAACTTTGAGGCGTCGCCACGGCCACGCCCTTTAAGTTTTAAAAAGGTTTCTCCATGGTCCCCCCCCCCCCCCCCCCCCCCCCCCCCCCCAATGTCTTAAGAGTAACCTGGCCAAGTTTGATGTCTGTAGCAATAAATCTGTAGGACGAGTTCGATCATATGCAAGGCGTGGAATCGGGCAAAAATGGCACGAAAACGCACTTTCCATCCAAAATGACCGCCTTCCTGTGGAAGTGAGTCCATGGCGGCATGAGACTTTTTGTGCGAATGAGTGTACCGAATTTCGTCGTTCCACGTGAAACTAATCCCAATGCGGGGACCATTTTTAAGCATCGTAGGGGGCGCTACAGAGTCAATGAGCGACTCCCAAAAGTATAAAGTTTAGATTTTTTCATGTCGTCGACTAGCAGGTGGTGCTTGCAAAATTTCATCAGTTTTCTAGTACCTTTTGCAAAGAATAAGAAAGAACAATAATAATAATAATAATAATAATAAACCCTATAAACAATAGGGTCCTTGCAGTTTCACTGCTCGGTCCCTGAAAATAAAAAAAAGTTTTAGAGTTCTTCCACTTCAGGTTAAAGGAGAAACAGTCATATACAAAATACCAGTACTCGCTACCCTTACAGATCAAGAAGCACTATATCAACAACATGATATTGCAGCAGAGTGGCGCAGCGGAAGCGTGCTGGGCCCATAACCCAGAGGTCGATGGATCGAAACCATCCTCTGCTAAGTGTTTTTCTTCCTCCCATTTTCTTGCCTTTTTCAACAACTTTCTACACAACTAAAAATCTTATTGACACGTCTGATTCCCGTAATCATAACTAAGGTACGACTGAGTTGACAATCATTATAAAGGGCTGCTTGTTTTTTCAAAACTGGAACAGTTTTACCAACAAAAAAAAGCCCTTTAAAGCTTCTGAATGTTTTCAAAAAGATTCCCGCTAATTTAAATGCTCATTATATGTGACAAATCATCTTTGAATCAGTCACTCATTTATTCATTCTTTCAGATTGGCACGGAGTCCGAAGGTGTAATCCTCGCAAGAGCCACCAGATGCCGTTGTACTGTAGGCGATGCTGTAAGCATGATTCCAGTCTGTGGCTACGCGTAATGTGTTAGATTAAAATATACTAAATGTCCTCTTCAGCGAATTGGGTATTAACTGGTTCATTTAATTTGCTCTGTAGATGGTATGTGTGTGCTGACTTCTTATGAGTGAACTAAGACAGAGGCTTGAATATACTGTAAAGAAAAAGACTGAAAAAGAAAGAATGAAATAGGGGTTACTTAAACTGTTATTCAGAATTATCTACCAACACCGTTTCCATGTTTTAAACAGCACAAGAGAAAGATTCAGAAAGCAAAATCATTTCTTTATTTACAAAATTTGAATGTCAGCTGCAAGTATGTAAAATTCACTACTTCAAAATACAGAAAAGTAGGTCCCAGTGTTGTGTGGCACGAGGCAACGCGCGTCCTCTTCGGTGAACAATGCATGCGCTGCACGTGCAACACCAACACACTTCATTAGTGATATTTTCCGTCGTTACTGTCGTTAATGACAGATGAGAATTCAGTGACCATAACAATATTTTGCATAGACAGAGAATGGAACTCTCCTGGGCTCATTAGAGGTCAATGGATTAAAACCATCCTCTGCTAGAATGTGTGTTTGAGGAAAATATAACCACCTATGTCTGGCCCTTAATGGCTTAATTGCACTTAATAGTGACTGAAGCACAGAGAGTATGGCGTACAAAGGGATGTCATATGTGATGGAACGCAATGTTATGTATTTAAGGATGTAGCAAAGTCTGGGATAATCTTGACAATGCAAAATTGAGGCTGAACAGAAATAGCCCTTACTGAGCTTTACGCATTCTGTCAGCAACGGAGGACCTGTGGTGGGTCAAGTTATTAAGGACACAACTGGTGGTCAGCATTGAGAGTTTAGAGTTCAGGGTTTCTTGACTCTTTCCCCAATAACAGTCAGCTTCTCCTCCTTTGTCCTCCTCTTCCTCTTCAGCTTCGCTTTCTTCGTCGCTGCGTTCATCTTTTTCCAGCTGCAGGAAGGGACAGATGCGAAAGGTTTTAAATTGAAGGATGAGGAGAGGACACACCCTTGGATGTTAAGTCACAATAAGAAATGGCATCCCAATCATAACTGGGGGTCAGCATGCAAAACAAGCAAGACGTGCCTCAGTCCTAGATTATGCATATCTAATGTTAATGGAATGTGGTTAATGTTGCTCCACGCTCCCTTGCATTTCACTTCATACATGCGAGCTTGCTTCATGCTGTGTTGTTTTGTTTCTAAATGAGCCAAGATGATTTAGCAATTTTCCACTTCTTTGAAAAGATGAACATAATTCTCACTCACCTTGCCTTTCAGGAACTTATAAACCATGCGTAAGATCAAGCCTGCCCAGAAGACGTGAAGAGCTTGCAGCACCATCAACAGGAGGTTAAAGAGGTAGTAGCCGGCAAAGGGCTCAAACACCTCCATGGACAGAAGCAGGGTGGTACGAATGATTCTGTAAGTAATCGAACAGCTGGAGTCAAGTTTCCAACAACAGGCATATAAGTCACCTGTGCTGAAGTATTAAATAGTTTATTGACAAAAAGGGGAAAAATGATTCTTACTTGCTGGGGAAAATCACCAGTCGAGTCACAAGGAAAACCACAGTAAACACAACAAACAGCGAGTCACATGTCTTCCTCCAGCCTGTGCCGTAGTTGAACATCTTGGCAGACTGTAGAAAGAATAAAGATTGGTACAATACAGACGATTGCGAGTACTGTAGCTCCACTTTCAGTCAAAGCACTTTGCAGAAGGGCTAATGAGCCAACGTGGAGAATTAGAGCAGCAAAGTGCATGTCCCCAGTGCTCTGTGCTGTTTAGTGACATGGTATCAGCATCATTAGCCTCTATACTTTTTACTTTCATGTGCTTTACTGAGTCCATAAATCAAGCACAGCTCAGATTTGATCTATTGCTTATGTACAAACATTTCCTTTGTGCAGGTAAACAAAGGTCACGACAGGCTGCTGTGGTCTTTGCAGGTTGCTACAGAGACCTAAAGGTAGATACTTTTCTTAGAACAGCCTGAAGTGTTGTGAGAACTTCTCACTTTGGTAAGCCTACGCTGGGGTAGAAAAACTAGCCAATATCGAGAGGAGCTCTACGATGACTTGCTCTGAAGGGTCTCAGTATATTTGTAAGGTCGTTACCTCGAGTAGGATGTCGGAGGAGTCATGGAGCAGCATGACCAAGGTGCCGATGCGAATGTAATTGGCGCAATAGGAGAAACTGAGCAGGAAGATGGTCGCCAAATGATGGATCACTTGTTCTTTAAAATCCTGCCAAAGCAAGCATATCAATGTCTCTGCAGGCTGAAATGTGCGTCAATAGGAAAATATGGTCTTTTAGTTACTCATTAACATGTTTGGCTGAGGTTACTCATTAAAACAGAAGGGAAAGGAATGAAGCGTGAGAAATAATCAAGTTGAAGCAAACAAAATCCTTTTAGGCACCTCTCTGAAGGGGAAATGTAACATTTAGCAATGAAGGAATGTCGGCGGCTTCACCTTCCTTTTGATGTCCACGGAGATCCGGAGGAGCAGAGAGACATAAAACCCCAACTCCAGCATGTAGTACCAGAAGTGAGCTCTCTCCATGGGCTGAGGATGAAGTCAGAGACAAAATCTTAATCTAAAAGATTCATTTTGTCACAGAATGAGTCTCCACGTCAGCCAGGGAAAGATCAGCTGTACAGCTTTATTTTACACTTTTTAAAAGTAGAGGAGCAGGAACTGCAGTCTGCAGCTGTGAACCATCATTTCAAAGAAGATTTGCCATTCAGTTTGTGTTGAAAGCACCTCCACTCTAAAGAACGGAAGGCACAGAGAATATATATAAATAAAGCTGAAATACGTTGAATTAGTGGGTCAAAAGGTTGAAAGTTTACCAACATATATACAGATGATTGATTAACTGAATGTATTTCTCCTTTGAGCTGTTGGACAGCTAAAACAAGACAAGAAGTGAGCTCAGGTGTAACACTTGAATAAACGAAGGAGGAAAAAAAAACCTATTTAGACTTTATCTTAGTTCACCTAAAGGTATGAGTTGAATATCAAAGTACAGAGTGGGCAGAGAAGCGAGATTTCATTGTCAATGTTGTATATTTTCACCTGAACTGGATACTGCCTCCAACATTCCCTGTGGTCCCAGAACCAGGGTCTCTGTTCAGAGAAGGACACAAAAAGATTGAAAAAGAAATCAGAACGGTCCAAAATGTATGAATGGAGAGCAATTACAATTCATTTTCAAATTCTATCTGCTTCAACCTAATTCCAAATCATATTTTTAACAGTGTCTTCTTAACTCATACTCACATTGATTAAGCAGGCCAATCCAACCATGAACGCTGTGAGGTAGAAAAAGAACCTCCACCTGCAAATTAACACTTGAGATCAGACATCACGACCGAACAAAAAGACATGGCTCTTTTTGCAGCAGCAGTGCCTGCAACATTACTCAAACGGCTTCTCTGCTCTGACTGTGGATTCTTCAGCGAGGGGTGACAGAGGTTCTTCTAAGGTAAGTCATCTGTAGCTCGTAAAAAGGCGCGCTGCAGAAAGTCCGGTCCACTCTGAGGGGATCGACTGATAGATTTTACAAGGCCTGGCAGCCTTTCATCACACACGTAGAGAACTGCGGGCTGGATTTAACAATTTGAGGATGATTGTGTCTGGAGCTGAGTGTTGCGTAGCGTGGGATGCAGCGATTCTAATTGATAGCGCCTGATTTATTTTGACCCCTTTTTTTTTAAATGTATTTATGTATTTATTTGTTTTTTGTTTTTTTTTTTCTTCTTTTTTTGTTGTTTTTTTTGGTCTCCATTGTTAGGAATTGTAGTTTTTATTTAGTTGTTCTTCTTTGTGAAGGGAGGTGGGTGGGGGGAATATGTGATCTCTTATCTCGGCAGTCTGGTAGAATTGTTCGTTGTACCATATGCTGTAGGTATTGGACTGCTTAAAAACATGCATCTGTATCATTTTTGTTTATAAGATGAAAAAATCCAAAATAAAGTGTTTTAAAAAAAAAAGGGCAGTCACTAACGCAGCTTCACCGAACTTCTTGGTTTGACTGGGCCTGTCCTGGTTCCTGCGGCGTCTGAACCAGCTCTCGATCTGTCTCCGGGTTTTGCCGCTCGACAGCATCAAACTGACAATTTCACTCTGAAACAACAACAGCACGAATAATAAGGAGATGAGCAGAAAAAAAATTGGGATGAAAGGATATTTCAGAAAAAAAAAAAGAAAAAAGGAAAAGCGGCACAACATGACGGATAAAGGCTGTTAGAGTTTTGTCCGTCAGACACCTCTAAACTACCCAGCAGATGTTTCTGAAGTGCTCTTCAGTCACATCATGAACTTAAGTGAGTTTTTTAATTCTTATCAAAACTTTGTGTACACATGAAGATAAATGTGACCGCTGTACACATGATGTGTGTCACCCCCCTCAGCTTGAAAACAAAACAACTTGTTCCTTTTTTTCTGTGAGAATAACAAATTGGCACATTTAAAGTCGGAACTGATTTATAAGTTCATCGGATTATAGCCTACCTTTGTAATTTATGATGATCTATTATTGGGGGGGGGCATCCTAAAGAATAATATGTGTCTACATGTCACAGTGAGGATTGTGTGAAGCTTACAGCTGCTTTTTAAGCAGCATGTTTACATGTGCGGAGGCCTTTTCAGACTCACCTGTGTTGGCTGCCGGCTCCTCTGGGTGTAAAACGACTCCAGGTGTGGGGAGGAGGCAGCGGCCACTTGCAGTCTATTCTTCACTCCGAGACACCTGCCTATGGGTGGGGCAAAAAACCTGGGGATGAGGAGGACAAAAGACAGTTTACACAAATGCCAGAGGATGGTCAAGCGAGCCAGCCTGCAGTTGTTGTTTTAGCTATAAAATACCGTCTACAACGATCCAAGTTACAGCTGTTTGAGCTTGTGTGCAAATGCATTGTTTTGTATTTCTTACTTTAAACACTCATGACACTATCTGATGAAGCAGTGTCACAAAGTTGTAAATCAGGTTTCTTTCATGTAATTTTGGTTTGTTTGGCCAATAACAATCATATGACAGTTTGTCTCTCTAAAGAGCCACAGGAGTCATGTGCTTTCTTCCCTTCCTGTGAATGCTAGAGACAGAAACCCACTGTGGATACCAATCGACCAATCACAAAGTGCGAGGAAGTGGCAGTGCCAGTGTCTGTGAGGCTTGTCATACCCTCCTAATCAGCGATCTGCTCACAACTTAAACAGAAATAGACCACTGCTTTACTGATAGCTTTACAGAAAATAAAGTTCAGAATGAGGATCACTGCATGCATTCAGGACTTGGTCGGCTAACAGCATTGGTGATCCTCTCCATCTCTTGCCTCTTGTTTTTCTCTCTCTGGTCCCCATAGCCTTTGTTTCCTGATAACAACAATGCCTGCTCCACTCTCCCAATTAACTTGTACCTCTCAAACACATAGCGCACAGCAATAAAGCCCAGAGCGAGGGGCAGAGCTATGAGAAGGTCCTGGGGTCGCGGTCTTTCAGAGTCCGCCAGCTGCTCCATGTCTCCCCAGGTCACACCAGGAGGAAGCCAGTAGTCCTGCCTCCAAAGGTCTGGCAGCAGGTCCATTTTTCTGAGGACAGACAGGGATAGGTGACGGGGGAAAGTGCAGAGCAGAAATATAACCAAACATGGTGTCAGTCTGGAACACACACTCCTGGGTGTGTGGAGGAAGTTTTTTTTCCTTTCTTTCTTTTGGGAGGCTTCAGAGACCTCAGAGGTCACCTTTTCTATGCACGGGCTCAGGTTGGGTGTCACGTGATGGAGGGAGAGCGTCAATCCTGTGATGGCTTATCATAACCATACTACCCATACTGCAAAATGTCTTAAGGCAGTGTGAACAAATGCCTTAAAATGTGCTCATAATCTATCACAAACAACAACATGAATAAAAAAAAAAGTCCACATTTGGCTCATGTTTTAAAAAGATAAAGTGCTGCGCGGCTATAGGAGATATTCATGTCCACAGCAAAACTCACTGACCCGGTGAAGCCGTTCAAAGAGACGGTCTCAAAGCAGCGACATCGCCTACCTTTCGTAAGCAGCTCTGTGGAAAGGATGATCTGATCAGTCCTGCAGGCAGCTGTATGAATATCCACTGAAACAGGGACTCAGTGGGAGCCTGAGAGGGGGGCAGCGGTGCCGCTGTTATCCTGGAGACAACCGCAGAGGCAGCGAGCCGCGCAGAAACAGCCATCAAGTTTAGGCTGTGTGAGAGGAAGCAGAGGGCACGGTTTTCAGTATAAGATTTCACTTTTAAAGGACCAAAAAGTCATCGCAAAGACACCTGCCAGGTTTAGTTCCACAGAATGTAAGTCAGGAACTGTAGTAGGAATATGTGACAATAGCGTAAAGCCGTTTTTCTTCCTGCACAGACAAAACACGGTAAAGGTTTCTGTATGTAGCGTTGGCCACCGTTTTATTGTGAAGACATCCGACATTCTCACTTCTGTGAAGCCTTCGGACTTGGATCACTGCTCACAACCCCAGAGTGTTATCAGCAGAGTTTTGAGTTCATGCCTCGTAGACGCAGCTGGAAGTGAAGCTACAGTCATTTTGAATTTGCAGGCTGGAAGAAAAAATAGGTGTTCAGTTTTTTACTTTTTATCTGATGTTTGAATTTTCATTAGATATTAAACATTCGTGGGAAGGAACATGTTCGAGGTCTTGAAGGCGGAATCCCTGTTTAGTGGCACCGTTAACAATTGATTTACATTTTGAACATGAACTCAGCTACTCAAGGTTCTTTTTGTACGTCAGAAGTCAAAAGATTGGAAACCACAAGTTTGATTTTCAGTTTTACAATGCTGTATTCTATATATCAGGGTGAGGTGGATGTGCTTCGTTCTTTCCTACCGCAGGTGAACACCAGCTTTACCTCATCGCATCTCGTCATGCTCCGTTGCAGATTACACACGTGACACGTGGCAGACCACTCCTGGGTTTCCACTTTCTAGGAGAGCACCTGACAACCCCCACGGCTACAATCCGGGACACCTCAATGACTTATAAAATTTGCTTAGGAAAGTAAACACACACCTCTCTCGGTGTGTGTGTGTAGGCTGCCCGTCAACCCTCCCAACTTGACCCTGAACAAATATGTGCGCTTTCCCCGAGGGCTCTGCGTTGCTCTAACACCAACTGAGATGTCCCACAGTCCTCTTTAAAACACCCACTGAGAAACTTCTCTCCAAAACTTGCACCTACACACATCTCTTTATTTAGCCATAAAAACAACACCCACCCCTCACTTCTGCTCAGCTTCTGCTTCTCTCCCAGGATTATCAGATAACGTCACCTTTGTTAGGCAGAGAGGCTGAGCTTTTCTGTCTTGCACACCGGTGTAAAGCACTAACTGTGTTTGTGTGCGTTATGTCTCCAGAAAAGCTGTTTAAAGGGTCTTATCTACAAGCTAGAGTTGTTGAGACAAAACAACTATGATTTGCATATGTTAGGGTGTGGGCTGCGCTGGAGCCCTCTGTGTGTGTTTGGGTGCACTTGAATTACTCCTATTGTAAATATTGATCTATTTGTACCGACTGCCTGAGTTAGCCTACATACTGCATGTAGGAAGGTGTTTCTATAACCCCTGTACGAACAGCAATTTGTAAGTCCACGCACTGAAATAAAGGCCCAGACACCTCGCTGCTGAGAGATCAGATGTCAAATATATGAAAATAAGTCACTCATATCAGCTTGAGCCTTCAACCGATCTGAGGTCGTGTTTTTTTTTTTTTTTTCTGTGATCCAGCCTCATTTGCGTCTCTGTGTGCATGCGAAAATGTGTGCTTGTACAGGGGTTTGTGTGAGAGCCTGAGGGGTAATGAATGCCTTTTCTGTTGCTTCACCAGGGAAGTGAATTGTCAGCAAAATTTGTCCAAGACTAATGAGGTGGGGGGCACTACAGTGAGCTTCCAACCACAGAGGACTGTATTACTCTGGTTAATAAAGTCTGACTGCTCTCTTTGTTCTCAGTTCGTGACCTCACGTAGGCTCGAGTTCTGAGGCCGCCCCACATTTCTTTTTGTATTATCAAGAAAACGGTAGATTGATTCGCAGTATTTGATTCAAACATTATTGGAAATACAGTACTACCTTATAGTTAACAGATAGTTTGTATAGTTCCAATTAGCTTGAAAGACAATATGGCCGCCTGACCCCCTTTTGTTCTTCAAGACAGCCTGAGCCCTCTTACACGAGACCCTGTGTCAGGTCTTTGCTGGATTTTTTTCATATTTCACAAGGACATCACTTTACTGTTCATCTGCTGTAGAAGTTTTGTTGGGCCCGACACTTCTTTTGTCCTCCACTTGTCGAGTGTTCTTATATTTCTAAAGGAAACACTATACCCAGTGATTTTGTATAGTCAGTTTGTGTTATTTTTGGCTTTTCTTTCTTTCTTTTCTTAGCTGCAACTAAATACATGGGAACAAATGATGTGTCTTTGTCACAGGTTGCTTGAAACAAAGTACCTAAAGATACAATTCTTAATTGTAAAAAAGTGTAATTTTGGAAATGTTTGTTATGCGTAGATACAAAACTTGTTCATCCCTTGTGTTAGGGGCTTTTTTGTTGCTTGGTCGATGTAAAGGTCAAATCACTGGAGTGAAAATGACTAATGAAAAAAAAAGCTGCCAATGTCAAAAAGAAAAACTTTGAAATGCTTTCAGAGAGCCTGGAGAACGACTGCTGAGGACCACTTTAAAAGATTACAAGGTTTTTGGCTGCCTTTGTCAAATCCTGTGGGTTTTTATTGTGCTTTGGTTGAGGTGTTTTTTTTGGTTAGATTAGGTTTGATCTTGCCCTGCCCCTCTCTGTGTTTAGCTATAGTGTTGCCACTTTCCATATTCTAGTGAAATTTACTTCCTGTTTCATTTTGTAGCCCCTGCTTTTTTCATTGCTATTAGTATTGCTTCCTGTATTTTGAGTCACACCTGGGTGCTGCTGCCGATTGCCAGACCTGTTCTGCATTAGTCATCACTTCCCTCAGTATATGTACTTTTTGGTGGTCATTACTCTTTGCCAGATCCTCACCTTAGTTTGCCGCCGTGGTGTTTAAACACTTCTTGTGTATGCTTCATGTACCATGTTCAGGAGGCTGGTTACGTTACCAACTTATTACTGGGAATTGGCATGTGTAAAGTTGAGAGCTTTATGTGTGCACAAATTGTAAGTTCATAATTGAGCTTGCGAAGATTGTCCCTCAACTTAAAAAACAACTTGGAGAAACTTAATTTCCCCCATTGTTCAGTCATCAATCAGACCTTTTTCAATTTCTTTTTCATCTTTCTCCAAATGGAGTTATCTCACAAGTGGATTGAATGTTTATTGCCTCCCAACCTCTCTCAATGTGAATCTTTACTGTGAGGATGCACGTCTGAGCTCCAAATGTTGTTCTCAGCGTATCCAGAAGAGGTCACAGTGAACCAGATAGAGAGCGGGATGAGAAACAGAAGCTCATCTGAAGTCTAAGACTGATAAAGATGCTGAAATCTGCTGTGTTTGTGTGTGCTGTTATTATGTATGCTCTGCTGGTCTGTAAATGAATGAGATTTTCCAAAAGCATGACTAGAAAATGTATAATTTATTAAACAAAAATAAACAAAACAGAATACCACTTGAAAGACATTAGGAAAATATCCATGTTTTTACAGGCAAGAGTTTATATATAGGAAGTTGGTCCACTGACAATGATTTGATATCTTATCAAATAATCTTTTAGTCATTGCCATTAAGGAAAAGCATAAAACAACAGAATATCAGAACTAAATTTAATCTAAAAAGATCCTTTAAGAACCATATTTTTTGAAGACTTTACCATGTAATATTGGCAGAAACAACATGGTAAAACAGGCTACAACAGGAACAGAGAATTGCTGGTATGAAATAGATCCAAGTATTTACTCATATTCCTTCAGGCACTGCTGAACAGATATGGCTGGTGCATTAGATAGAGTGTAAGGGCAAAACAGACAAAGGGGAGGGCATTGGTGCACGTGCAATTCATAATCATAACTTAATGTTGCTGGTTGTCAGCCAGAGCTGTGACCTTGCACATGGAGCCTCCTAAGCCTCTTAAAAAGAAGAGTGACATAGAACCACACGCCCACGAACAAACAATGACGCATTAACTGTTATGCCTTATATGTTGAAATTGTACTGTGAAATGGGATTAAAATTCAGGAAGAAGTACATTCAGATAAATAAACAAAAAATAACGGCTAAAGCTTAAATTACAGGAGGTGATTCAAGTTATTCCCTCAAACTGAAGAGCCTTTGGTTTATTTAAAATAATCTGACCTGAGGATCATCCGAGAGATGGCACATATGCCACACAATAACCAGCGTGATTGATTTCTAAAAAATAGACTTTTATCAAACGTGGTTTCAGGTTTCAATCAAACTGTGAGAGCTGTAAGATGGGCATCCACACAAACCAACAAGAGCTGAAAGATTTAAGGTACATTTTTACATTTCAACAGTAGAAAAAACATCTAAAGTTTGAGTTCTTGTCTCTAAATCAGCCATAACAGAGTGCATTAGTTGTGTCTAAATGACTTCCGTGTCTGCCCTAAACTTATTAAATTAATTTTTTATTCAATCAGGACATCTCTTGCTGTGGCTCTGCTATCTATTTATAAATCAGCCCTGGGATTTGTAAAAGTATTATAGAATTAAAGAATGACATGAGAGAGAGGAATCGTGAGGTAATGTTCATTCTCTTCTGGCAGTGTTTGTCACTAAAGGGATCTACACACCACAGGGCTACAATAACACATTAGTTACTGCAAATTGAGATGGATACATGGCTTCTAACATGTCTGTTTTTTTCTCCTTAAGCAGCTACCGCTCAATGCTTCAATATTGTTGTCTTGCAGTTCACAAAATTGACTACTTGATTTTATGCCGAGAAGTAAACAGTCATACTCCACCATTGCACCTCCTTTCATTTTCAGAAACTGAAGCTCCTAGCAGGGCTCATCACTGTCGGCAAAAATCCTGCTTATCTCCAGAATAAACTCTTCCCCTCCTTCGGTCACTTTTGGTCTTTACACCATAGCATGATCAAACTGTCCTTTGTCCAGTCCCTCCTTATGATCCGTCCATGATGAGGACGGCATGCTGTTGTAAGGATCTAGCAAGATACGGATGCAGCGAACCAAAAGAAAGAGCAGCAGCAGCACGAGGAGGCCCACGAAACATAGGGCTGTTCCCTGTTCGGGTTGCCCTGCGATGGGCTGCAGTACCGTTGGGCCCCTGGGAAACCCCGGCGGAGCAGAAGAGGAGAGTTCATAGTCCACAACCCAGTAGGTTGTGTCGCTCATCTTGGAAGTGAGGAAAATCTAGCAGTTGATTACACTTAAGTGTTGTGCTTCCTACAAGCCACAGAGCAAACACAAAGTAACACGAAGCAAATCAGTGGTGCAAATTAACAAGCCCTCTGGTAAAGTAAGCAGCAAGCCAAGGCATGCTCAGTGAGGTTTAATTAGATCTAACTGGTTGGTGTTCACTTAACCTGCGATATCTTTTCTCCAATTCAAACTCAGCTATTCTCAAGAGAATTGAACAGTACACAACTTTTGTTTGTTTATTCAGTGTAATCAAACAAAAGCCCTATAAATGCATTTATTGTAATCACAGAGTGAAGTGTAAATCTCAATTACGTAGCTGAGGATGTTCTGCAGATAAATCACAGGGCTTGCAGGCTGTAAATGATCCAAGCCGTTGCACTTAAGAGATCATTTTTCCTTTCAAATCACTTGAATGCTTCAGTCGTGCCGCTCTGAGTTGTGGATTTTCTTAAAAAGCTTCAATCTTTATATCCTCCTCTTCACCCTGAGTCACCAGGAGCATCTTTGTTTGAGGATTCACTCGTCAGGATACCTAACAGAGAGAAAAAAAAAGCAAAGGTGAGAAGCAACCTGAGGGAGTTTCTGTCATCCAGAGTTGTGGAATAGAACGAAAAGTCTAAATGATTTGTTGGGTTTGTGGCCTTGAAGTGTTTCAAAGGCTATAGATTGTTAATGTTTTTCAGAGATTCCACAACTCCCAGCAGGGCTCTTGCCAGCAGACATCAAGCAGAAAGTACAATCTCTTTTTGAAACTCGTGCTAGATGTACCGTCCGATCTCACGGTTCTTAATGTCAGAAAATATAACTGAGACACTCAGAAGCACATCTTTCCTTCTGAACTCAGGTATAGCACAGCAGAAGATAAATAAATCAAACTCTGATGATGGAGAAGAAAGAAAAGGCAAGAAAACCCACACAGGTTGGTTGCTGTGCTCTTGCTCAGAAACCTTCCCCATAGCCTCATTTGTGGGCTGTGGAGTGGAAACATATTTCCTGCGGAAGGTGCTCTCCCCAGTCAGCACATTCTATTCCAGGAGGATTTGTCCCCCTCCTTATCACCTCACTGATCCTCTCAAAGACACGTTATTCCTCCCTTGCTCTCCGGATGATGGGACCAAAGGGCTGAGTGAAGCTTTAATAGAGAAATTGAAGGCATAATGAAAGAAAGTGCCTGCCTCAGTATCAATTATCAAATGGCCAGGGATTATAACAGGGTTGGACTCTCCAGATAGCCACTTGTCAGGAAGCTTAATGGACAAGACAGATTCTATTGTCAATATACAGTCTATCTTGTCAATATAAAGAAGGCGTAAAGTTTACATACCAGGGCAGCACAGGCTTTAGAACAAAGCTTGCAATGACAACAGTTGGACAAAATGATGAATACTTTTACCACAGATTGTCCCTGAAAAAAGTGACTAAAGAAACTCTGAGAAGTGACATTAAGTTGCAATTTCTTTCTTCTTAGACCCTGAGTTACAAAACATATTTTTTTTTAGTCACCGTGGCTCTGATCTTCCTGTTTCTTTTTTTTTTTACAGCCCCATAAAATACAGCAGATCCATCTTTCATTTTAGAAGTTTTTTTCTTAACGCTGGATCAGTCACTTATTATCTGCGCAAAATAGTACAATGAAAAAAAAACAGAGCTCCAGGTTAGAAATAAAATGAATGAACGAATGAGTGAGGGCTTTTTTTCAAACACACTGAATGATTAGAATTGGGATTAAAGGGAAAAAATAACTTAGTTGTCTAAAAAGGCTCAGAAAGAAGCAAAAGCTTATTCAAACCAACCTCTTATTAACTACACTGTGTTTTATAAGCATCATTTGGCTTCGCGTTACTGTCTCATAACCACTTTCCCTTGTTTGAAACAGTAAACGAGTTTGATGGAATGAGAGTAGAAAAATGCAAGCACCACGCAGCCAGGCCAACAAAGGTCACATGCTGTGACATAAGGGCGTCCCATATGGCCGTAATACCTGTGATGCCTCTCGTGTTTTTGAGGATTATAGGACAGCAGCTATGAAAATATGAAGCACAGCGCTATCCGAAAACTAAAGTTAAACCAAGAGAAAGGTCCGTCTGGAAAACGAATGAATTGATAAAAAAGAGCCCTATTTCACATCACCTTCTAAACTGGTGGATTAATAAGTTTAACATTTTATTATCACAGAAGGGTCAGAAAAAAAATAAACACAGTTTGAAACTTTTGACCTTTTAACCAGCTGAACTGCATCTTTGATGACTCCTCTGTATTCAATACAAGCAGGACATCCTGCGGCTGTACTGAGTGGTTGACAACAGTCTTTTTACGAAGGCAGTCTCAACAACATGTTGTTAAATGTTTGCAAGGTAATTAAAGGATTGCCCCTATTAACCCCCCTTTAATGAACCAACAGTCACATGAAGTTGCACAACAGCTTGCAACGTTATCACGCTGATAAATTTCACCATGACATTCACAGCGCCACAACGATTTCAGCAAAAGTTTCTTGTGAAGAAAACTCATCACTGCATCGTTCCAACAACCGACTGCAGGACGACCAGATTAGATCAGAGCTTACCTTCGGGCTGGTGTCACAGGTGGGGACGAGACACGGAGCGGTGATCCAGCAGCAGCGGCGGCAGCGGTGGCAGTTCAGCACCGCGGACAGCTCCAGGCTCGCTTCCAGTGGTCTGAACTCCCAGCAGCGCCTCCTTTGCGGACTTTAAAGTCTTCACACTTTGAGGGACCCGCCCCCCTCCTTCCCAATCACCTCCCTCCTGGCCCTGAAGATCACCCGTGGCTCCCTGTATGGCTTGTCTATCAGTTCAGATAGAAGTAGTGGTCAAGAGAGAGAGGCTGCAAACAAATTAATCTAAGGCGATCTGGTAAATGAAACTAAATATAAACAGTTCAACTATAACTGTGGTTACTTTTTAACTTTGAATTGCCTTGTGTACGAATTGTGCTTGACAAATAAACGTACCTTGCCTTGCCTACTTTTAAAACTGGTTACAATATATTTTGAAGTCTGAGAACATCCATCCATCCATTTTCTATACCGCTGAATCCGTCGGGTCGGGTCGCGGGTGGGCTGGAGCCTATCCCAGCGGTCAATGGGCGAGAGGCAGGGTACACCCTGGACAGGCCGCCAGTCCATCACAGGGCCACACAGAGACAAACGAGACAAACAACCATACACGCTCACAAGTCTGAGAACATCAAAAATAAAATAAAATAGCATTTAGCTATTTTGGGATTCCTTGTACGGCTTAGTTTTGTTGCACTACAATAAATTAATATATATATATATATATATATATATATATATATATATATATATATATATATATGTGTGTTTACATCTATATTTTAAACTTTCATTTAAAAGGTCAGGAAGGCATGAAAATCAAATGAAAATCAACGTCTTAAGTTCACCCTGTTGGGACATTTCTTGTAGTCTGGCCACAGGTTTTGTATGTTTCAAAAACGTACAAACAAAAATAAAAAATCTGACTAAAAAATAAATAATAATAATTTTCCCAAACCATTGGTCTGCTGCAGGTTCTTTTAGGGATTCCAGAAATATTATAAGTTAATATCAGATTGGATTGTAGATAGTGCCATGACTTACATAAAGTGATTTTGAGTTAGAAGGTCCTTTTTAAAGTGAACGGATTATTAGATTGTCAGAGGACTTAATTACAGTTACGTGACGAGTTTGGCTGAACTGCATGACATTACATGATCAACATGCAAAACAAAACAAGCAGAGTTACCTGAAGGAGCCTGTGGCTTTGCTCCAGACACTCACTGTGAGAAGTAATTAATTGTCACAATTAAAACTCTACACTGGCACAGATTGCAGTCCGTACACATCCACATATCCCCTGCCTGAGGCTGCATGAGATCTCCCACTAGGTTTAATTAATAGTGAGTGGATTGTAACACTGCCCTGAAGAGGTTCATAATCTAATCACCCTGAGCTGTCCTCCTGCGGGCCTCCCACTGTGGCCATAATTGATAAGAGTCTCAGACCTTCATGGTTATAAAATTCAGTGTTTTCATTGCAATCCTTGTTATGTATGGCACAGCAGGAGGTCAAGCTGTGGTTCAGGGACATAGGTCACTGCTACAGTATACCTGTGACCCAGGAGATGAGTCTGAGCTGGAGTTTAGTTTTGTACATATATGGCCTTTCATTACAAAAGCTGGGAGATCCTTCTCTTAACTTGCTCTTTCACTATAATCCAAACCAAAGTGTTATTGGAAAAGGTTACTGAGCATACCTGTAGTAGCTGCATGGCTTGCAAAGAGGTCACGCCTGGCAGGATTGACTTAATGTTCTTGAAATTTCGAAGGTTAAAAACAACAAGGGAACGTTTGTGCAGAATTCTGATTTGAACTTTTTCATGGCCCGATGCGCTGACCTCAGCCAAACTATTCCTTCCACGGAATACCGATATCAACATTGTATGTAGTTCAATTTTTCCTGGCCATCAAAACTAAATAAATAGACAGACAAAAACTGTGATGCAGCAACTCCAAAGTATGTGCAGAATGGGTGTATGTGTGGTTGTGCGCCACAAAGAAGCCCTGTTCTGCCTCCAGCACCCTCTCTGATCTCCTTTTTATTGTCGCTTTCATTTAAGCACAACACTTAATAAGTTAGTAAGTAGGTAAGTGTTCTCAAACCTCTGAAAGGCTGTTTCCAGTTGGATGGTCTCAGCATGTGATATAAGGGGTGCTGCTGAGAACCTGTGCTGCATGCAAAAAGAAAAGTGAACATATTCGAGACTTCACACCATTTATTAGCAATGCTGAAGCTCGCATTTGTTCACAGGAACGCATCGTCTCCCAGCAGGCTTCAGCTGCTGTCACAAGGGAGCAGACTAGTAGCTTAGTTTGGATGTCCAAAGTCATTCATCACAGCAGACAGCTGCAGGATCAGGTCCACCATATATTGGCTCAGCCTGTGAATCAATTGGCATGATTTAAATACAGCCTAATTCAGAGGCTTATTGACCAGCATCAACAACCTAGTTAATGGACATTTATCAAGAAGTGTGAGTCCTGCAATGAGACCCACAAAAGACAGACCCACGCACAGAGTATCCAGAGTTTAATTTCTTCTTGAAAGCACAGACGAGCACACAATGCAATCAAAGCTGCCGATTCTTAACAAAGTAAATGCAAAGCTATAATACAGCTCGCTTTAATCTGCCAACTGACATATTATTGCATCACAATAGAAGAACTTATGAATGCTCTTTTGGGGTTTGTTGTCACATGTCAAGCAGCCAGCTTCAACTCAAAGAACCACCAGGGTTCATCTTTATACAGAAGAGAAGGCAACAGACATCATCCACAACAGATGAATCGAATCTGTTAAAGCACAACTCTTCAATGGCTGGAGCACACATAACAACACAAGACAGAGACTGCAAAGTGTTGGATAGAAACTTTGACATTGAACATTGAGGTAAGCTGTTGAGCTTCACAAGAAGCTGAACATTTTAGCATCTTTCTAGCCATGAAAAACACTCAACTTTCTGTAAAGATAACATTTTGACTTATAGAAAGCTCATGAAGTGCCCATAGAGCAAGTTGTTTCTGTGGAGAGAAAGAATGACTTTTTTGATATATAAATAAAAAAAGATAAAAGGCCCACAATCCTAGTGTTGCCCCCAAGTTGAACAAACAGCCGCAGGGCATTTCTGGCAACAACACAACAGAATGACTCCGACAGATACAATGACAGCATGGCGCAACAAACAGAGATACTCGTGAATTAAAACATCAGCGATGGACTTTTTCACTCACTATCAGTGTCAACAATATCCAGTACAACAGTGCAGTCAACAGAATAAACAACCAATCATTCCAGTTTTCATCTCCACCGTTTATATGAAAAGCCTCATTTATAAAAGTAGACCAAACAGTTCAGCACGACAAACCGGTGAACAATGGGCAACACAAGACGACAAATGATCCCCAACAATGAAACTGCCTGAAGGAAAAAAGGGTGTGGTCCCACGCAGGCTGAGAGAGAAGCAACGCTCGACATCTGATATATTTACGGGATATCAGCTCATATTAATATAATACAAACCTGACTCATGATGAAGGCATAATGTACAGCAACTTGAAAGAAAAAAAAAAAAAAAAAAACCATGCTCCATTTCAAATTGCACAAATAAAAAGAAGCATAGATTGGAGTTCCTAAAAATGGAAGCTAGATTAAATCGTTTATGACAGGACGGGCTATGAATTCATAGCTCATTACTTCCTAAACACGGGCTTACATGTTCATCTCGTTTCACATTTATTGAGCTTCTGAGCTTCTTTTATGTTAAAAGCTAGCACAGCCGCTGTTCATGTCAATACTGACACGTTAAAATTCTTATCATCGTTGAATGAGCTCCGAACTTGTTTACATTCGAGACACTAAAGCCTCCATGGCTCACTTCACCTTCTCTCATGTCTGCCTCTCTGGAGACTGAAACAGTCGTTTCATTGAGGAGACATTAAAGCCTGACGCGATATATGTTTTTGGGCCGGTTTGCCTTATCCGACAAGGTTGTGCTTAGCTTGTTCTACACTGACAGTGTCGCATCTACACAAAGTCTCAGTATATCAGCCAGCGGTCTTAAACAGAAAAGAGACTTCTGTTTCATACAGTAATTGTGTTAACATGTCCAAAAGCATGTTTCTATAGATCTTATATGACTATACACATTGTGAATTTGTCTCAGAGCGATGATAATATGCAAGCGACCTATACTTTAACACATCCAGTGCAGACACAGATGATAGGCTGCATGTAATGAGGTTAATCCATGATGTTGGTTACATTTGCTGCTCCACTGGTGAACAATAACTGATGAGAATTGAACCAACAGATATCCACACTTTCTTTTGCCTCCCCAACACCTGTGATGTGATCTTTTTTTTTATATTGCCATGGATAGACTCCATTGTTGGATGAAGTAAAGCAGGCTCCTTCCAGCGGTCTTAAAGGTTGGTGTCATCCATTCTAAGATAAATCTTCAAGTGCTATACTCATACTCTAGCCAATCCAAACACTGAGAAGACCAGAGCCCTCAAATGGATGCAGATTTTGGGGAATATGCCATATAGTTGGTGTCCGGGCATGTGCTCTACATGCATGTGCCAGAGAGTGGTCAAGTATGCACTCATACACCCTCTGGATACTGATGGGAATGTAAAGGCGACCACAAATGAGCAGGGTTCCTCATAAGTTAACGTATGTACACAGCATGAGCCAGTATTCCCAGCCACATGTTTTCATCCTCTGCCCTTTTCTCAGTTTGTGTCCCAGATGAGCCTCCTGCTCCTGCTCCTGCTCCTGCTCCTGCTCCTGCTCCTGCTCCTGCTCCTGCTCCTGCTCCTGCTGCTCCTCCTCCTCCTCCTCCTAGAGGATTTGCTCAGTGCTGGAGGCAGAGATGTCCAGAAGCCTCCAGGCTGCGTTGGGGTTCAGCTCCTCCTGGTCACGACACAAGGCCCAAACATGCATCATCTTCATCACCTTCTCCTAGTGAAGGAAGAGAAGAGAAATGGGTCAGTTCCACAGACCCGGCACGAAGCGGGTGGAGGGCTCTTCAAGACTCGAGTTCAAACTTCACGTCAACAGCGGTGACTAAACGTCTTTATTTTTGATTGACACTATGATCCAACCTAATAAAGCAGCTGCAATAACTTTAATATTTCTGAGACCATTAACTTGATCAGAAATGTAATCCTATTAATGACATTAGCTAAGATCCTGCTGCTGCATCAAACTTTTTATTGACCTCTGATCTGATATCAGCCATTTGGCCTATATACTTCCTCAGAGCAGCTCTGATCAAATCTATTAGATTCGCTACTCAGAGGCGGTAATGATGAGCTGACTGACCGGATCTCCCTCCACAATATCTCCTTTGGGGCTGCGGATCACCATGACGACCTGAGCCTGGAAGGTGATGATCAGTACAGGGCCCTGATCCATCATCTTACCCATCGCCAGCTAAAACACAGGAAGAGATATTTAAAGGATTGATTTTTATGTGGGAAAAAATAAATATTACCAAAGCACATGCAGTAATATGATTTCTTGAACGTCTTAAACTTTTTTTAACGACATTTAATAAAAAATACAAAAAACTTTAAGAGCTAATCCCCGTCTTTAAAAAATACATTTTTGGAAGTTGTTCTAAGAAAACAACTTCATGCCTCACTGGTTGGATGCAAGGCCACATCTGTCCTTCATTTCACATGCTCAGTTTTCTGAATATGAACTTAGCTCCACTTGTAGCAAACAGCTTATAACGTGCCGTTAATGTTCGATAAAGCTTGTTCAGGTGCCGGCCTTCCATGTTGATGGGACTGCCCCGAGATTTTTTTAAGCATTAAAATTCAGGCTGTTTGGAACATGTGTCTTTGAGAGTTGTGAATAAATTAAATCTAATTTGAATAATAAAAAGGAATGTTTGTCGAGAGAAAAAGCGAGAAAATGGATAAATATCGTATTAGATGTCGTTTTGTAAAGTGGCAGCGTTAGGTGTGAGACGGTGGGTCTGAAAAAAAGAACTTACATCTATGTTATCAATGTCAAGGACTTTGGACTGAAAGAGGAGCCCCAGAGCCCTGGCCTGCTGGATGGGGTGGGCCAGCTGGCTGTATGTCTGAGAACAGGCGCAGAACACATCTAGCATGAAACATTACACTTTACACAAACTACATGAAAAGCTAAACTGGACATATCAACACATGAGCTTTTAGTGTGAGTTCAAATTTTTGAGAAGATGATTTTGTACATGGACAGGTATGGAAAGTGCCAAAAATGAGGGCCAAATGCTCCTGCATCTTTGCCCATGTAAACCTTAGCTTCTTCATTCCTTATATGTACAAGTTATATTTAGAGTCGTGCACTGATCCGCCATCCATATGCGATTTGCATACAGACTGGAGTTGATCTGGACTTAAAAACTGATTAAATATAAATGTTGATGTGGTGGGGGAGGGGTAACTTACAGCTTCATAACACCAGTCCTTTAATACATCCAGCTCTCCTTGGATCATAGCCTGGAAAGAGGACAGAGGGGTCAACATTTCACAAGACTTGCTTCTCATGCGTCTCAGGTGTCTCATGAGGGACCTTATGGCAGTATAATACACTTAATAAAGCAAATGTGTTGCTATAGCAACCTTTAATTAAGTCCTGTAATGTCAGTAGCAAGGTAAATGTAAAAATATCACGTTTTCCTGTTGTCTAAATCACAAGAGATTTTCATTCCATCACACTTTTTTGCACATTTAGATGTCTGCCAACCATTTTGAAATCGACCCATCATTGGTTTAGTTGGTTAAAAGTGGAACAAGAACACAAAACACTGTTTTGAGGGCATCAGTGATTAGTGTCATATCTGTAGAGGCAGGGTTTGTCAAAGTCATATTTATTTACGGAATCTGATCCATGCTTAATGAAGCGAGACCTTCATCAATAATTCTGGTCTTAACCTCCACTGTAAAAGATTCCTGCATTACTGCACAAGGAGAAGAGTTGTGAATGAATCAGCCTGAGTAAAAGTGATACTGAGGAGGAGGCAGAGGTCCCCGATTACCTCCAGGATGTTAGGGATGATATCTTTTTCACACTGTTTGAGAAAAGAATCTTTGTCAAAGTTGGGGTCGGCCTTCACGATCTGCGTCAGCACCTCGGACATTTCTGTCTTCGAAAAAAGACCACCTGCAAACACACATCAACAGCATCAGCTGCGGTGCCAAGAAGACGTCACTCACAGCCTGGAACTGGGCCTGTTATGACTGAATAAAAACGACCACAACGTCAAGCAGATATTCTAATGTTTATCCCTCAGTGGTTACACATAAACTTCCTTTTAAAATACACATTTATTACGTTTGAAATCGCAATCAGAGGTTCTTAAATAATATGATTTTGACAAAAAAAAAAATTACCTAGAAAGTCAGTGACTCTGTCAGTAACCACTCTGGATGCTCTGACGAGGGCATTGTCGCTTTCATCGTATTTCATCTTCATCTCAAAGAACCCTGAAGGTAGTAAGGAGGGAAATGTTTTTCAGAGATAATGGTAGGCGAAGCCAGCATCTGCGCAGCAGATACATAAATCACTGTCGAGATAAGCATTTAATGCCTGCACCACTTTAGTGTTCTTATCCATTCTGCTGCCCCCTGCTGCCTTTAAATGGGATTACACGAGTGAATATTAAACCGCATAAGGTATGCAATATAGTTCACTTACTGTTAAAAACTACGTTATTGTCCTTGAAGTCCTTCCACTGCTGGTACCACTTTGAATCCTTATGGAGAACAACACCCATAGCCTCTCTACATTATAAAGAAATCACATTATCAGTCAGGGCGCACAACAGCTGAAGCCATTGACTTACAGGCAAAGCACAGCTGAAAGAAAAAAAAGCTGCTTTTTACTACAGGATGCTGCACCTTTGTTATGATAGAAGTGACCTGACGGAAAGCTGTTACTCACTCATTCGCCTCAAATACTCTGGTGCTGTCATCAGCTCCCTTAGATGAGAAATCGCTCCTCATCCTCAGCTGAGCAGGAGCCCTGTAAGGGCCGGCGTCACCGACATCTATCTCCTTCTTCATGGTTTCCACACCCTACAGAGAGGACGCTCGTTATCAAATCATGAATGTAAAGTCAGATTGCAGTCTAAAGAGTGTAAATGCAAATTCACCACCACAAATGTTTAGCAGGGTGTTTGGCAGCCGATGAGGCTGTGAGTCGACCCACAACCCTGCTGTGGCTGCTGTTAGTGGTAAGACAAAATCAAAAGAGACGCCCATATAACTTGTGGTAATTTCTCAAGTAATGATGGTACGAGTGGACAGGTAGAACACTTAACCCAAAATGAGAAATAAAAAGCAGAAAATTGCTTTGGTAAATAGCTGAGCGGCAGCTGAATAGCCTTTAAGTTGACAGCAATTACACAAAGAGGCCGATAAAAGTCGCTCCCTTCAGAGATGCTGGAATTTTGACAATAGAATCTTTGGAAATTAATGGATGCCGTGTTCCTATCTGACCTGAGAGATGGCTTTGAATGCACTGGTTCTGCCCAGTTTTTCTCCCCCTTTGGAGACCGATTCAGCAGAGTGCATGGCTGACTTTGCTGCCTCTCCCACACCCTCCTTGATCTTCTTCCCTATGTCCGTACGACTCACTTCCTCAAGACCCTTTAGAACAAAAGCAACACAAATACAGAACATAATTATGGCTTACAGTGCATGACAACGCCTCAATGCAAGATGCTCGTTCGTGCAACCCAATTAAAATCAGATCACACACACTTTTCATACGCTTCGTCCCTCTAGTTTTGTTTTCAATAAAGGTTTCTTTTTGTTTTTTTACAGCATTTACTTTCTGCACTGCTCCTTTCCAATAACTCACCTCTTTGACAGTCTCCGACAGAGAGCCAAAGGTCTTCCGAAATACCTCCGACGTCTTCGTCGTCTCAGCTTCAATAGATTTCTAATGAAATATAAAACATCTGAAGTGTTCAATTCCAAGTTTTTGTCAGTCCCACCCTCAAAAAAAAAAAACAACAACCCAAAAACATTGTTTAGACATTTGTGAAATAATTTTATAATGGGGCTAGAAGGCAAAAAGCTTCCTTACAAATTTCCTGCGGGCTTGCTGAAGGGCATCAGACTCCTCAAGCCTCTTGGCCTCTTCCCTGAATTTCTTGATGTTTTCCTTCATCTCCTGGTTCTTACTGAACTCCTGGCGGATGTTATCAACCAACCCTCCCAGGAAACCTTTACGCCCTGAATTATGTCGGATCTAAACAGACAAAAAGAAAGACAGACTTTAGTTGGACGGGTAAAATATATTCCAACTGGTGAGATCACTCTGTATCTGTAGGCAATACCGACTGAAAGGACGCGTCAGCATCCCTGTATTATCACAATATGCATGTTAAAAAGTAAAACCAACTTCCGCCACTCACGTTACATTTCATTTTGAAGGGAAAAAGGGAAATGTTAGTGTCTACCTGCACAGCAGCAGCCGGACTCCAGTGTAACCTGTGAGCGTCTCCTCTCCACGCTCCAGAGACCAGAGACCGAGAGCAGAGCGCCAAGGCATTTCGGCCAATCAGCTGCGGCGGAACAACAGCGTGAGTCAGGTATAATCATGTCACAACCTCACATACACATACATGCAACTGTTGATCCCCAATGGGGGATATATGACAAGAAAAGCAAACAATAAATGTGTCAATGGATTGCTGGTGGTCCATAAAACACCAGAGGATATTCGGTGGTCTTTGGTATAGATCCAATAGGTTGAGTTGAACACCATTCTTTCATTAGATATCCCTTCCGCTGAGTATTATTATGATGGAGGCACAGATCACTGTTGTCTACAAACCCATTCCAAAAATATCGGATTTTAGATCAGCTGCCTCAGTCACTTTTGTTGCCATGAACCAGAGAGTGAGTCCTTCTGACCAATAATTTGGTTATTTAACACTGACCCACAGGTTTCCAGAGATTGTTTCCTACATAGCCTAACAGCAGAGCCCAAGTCTAACCTGACTCATGTCTGTACCTCAGTCAGTATTTAATATGTTGTGGAAACATTATTAGACTGGAATTCTACGTGCGCCATTGTTACACAAATCTCTGTGATCCATCTGTTTCTCCCACACCTGACCCTGCTAATATTTTCTCATTGTTAATTTAGCCTATTACATCACTGCAGCGCCAGCCATGTGTTGAGTTGATGTGTCACGATTCTGAGCAACACTATACTTTTAAACAAAGTGTAACCCTGTTTAAGCAGAGACTAACTGGCCTACAAACCAGGTTTCTATATCAGACAGTAACAATGACAACCTCTGCTGTGTTTCTGATGCAACAAGGCCTCCTTTAACATATATTTCACCCGATATCTAACTAAAACAGACCTACAAAATCGCGTCCGTGTAACCGGACACAAAAAGACTGACCACAAATCCGCGGAGGGCTACTTATTTCGCAAAATTAAGTGCCTAGGTCCAGGGAGCTGTAACGAAGGACATGAATAATTGTCTAACCTCGTAGCACCGACACACGGAGGCTGCCATCTTGATCTTGAAATGCGCGGAGAAGCACGTGCATCCTCCACTGGAGCAGCTGACGTTCTGCCTAACCAATAGGAGCTCGGACAACTTATGGGGGGCGGAGCCAACTGTCAGCACGGTATTAAAAGGAAAACTCACCCCAAAAACATTATGGACATTTTGTTTTTTCCTAACTAACACAATGTGTTTCAGTGACCGGAAGTAATTCCCTTTATCCCAAAGGCAAACTGTGAAATACCTCTGAGTTTATTGGGTTTGTAGTTTAAATCCGCAGCTGTGGTTTGCACACGGATACGTGCCTTTTCACAAAATGCCCCCACGTTCTAACTCCACAGGCCAGTCCTCTTTGTCTATGTAAAAATAAATGTTCATGTATCATCAGTTATTTGTTTTTTGTTGTTAGTGTGACGAAGTAAAATGAGCTACATTTGACCACATTTAAAAAGTGGTCAAGATAGAATCCAGTATGGAATTAAATTAGCATAAAGAGCATCATGACAATTCTGTAAATATGTATGTCATATATATAAAAAAGCCAGAGGAGGATCCAGATGAATGGCAGGTATCTGCTGGCATGCCGGCTGAAGAGCGCCCCCCGAGGAAGGAATGTGAGCTGCAGGGACTCCTCCCCTCCTTCTGCAGGGTTGGGAGCTCTCCCCTTCTGCGGCCAGCTCGCCTTGACAGCCGACACTGGCGCAGAGTCTGGGCTCAAACCTTTACCATATTTTTCTTGCAAAGGGCGAAAATTCATACCCGCGCGTCCCACTCATCCTCTTCCGGAGAGACAAGCGTCTGAGCGGCCTCGTCTAGAATGGGGAACCGAGACGACGAATACGATTTCTTGTTCAAAGGTAAAGAAAAAAAAAGAAAGAAAACGGAAAAAGGGATGACTGCATCCCGCTTTACACAAACTCACCCGGACAAAGCAATGCTTTGCAGATGCTGGTTAATCTTTTTAATGCGTCGTTGTCGCTGGGCAGCTGTGTTCATTTTCAGAGGAAACGGAGTTTTATCTCAGTGGCTGCCCGGATGATAATCGGTTGTTGTTATTATAATACTGTAACATCACAGCGCCTTCAGCTTTTTTTTTTTTTTTTTTTTTTTTACAAGGGAGGCATGCGACATCCAATCTGTGCACAACCTTCATTAAACTTTCATCAACTCATAGGGCAGGACAGATAGTTTCAGGTGAACTGTTTCCACCGTTCCTGGTGAAAACAGTGATGTTTTCTCCTGACTTCTGTCAAGGTGGATTAAAGGCCTGTTAGCTTCTGCCTCAGCTGATCAATAAGATGCTTCCCCATATGATTGTGACTCCTGTGTACACTGCAAATGCAGCACCTTCATCTGTTTTAGTGGGGCTTTTTCTTTTTTCTGACAGTCAGTAGGCCTGAGAGGTTATGACTGGAACAGTACCAGACCCAGGTCCACGTTTGGTTCCAGAATGCCTCCTTTGATCTGGATATCGGCTCCTGTGGCACATTAACATCCCGGGCCTGTAGAAGCCAAAAGGCCATTTAGATGTAACAAAGTATCCTCTGTGGGATGAATAGGGCATCTGCCGGAGGCGAGGGATCTCTTGCTTCTCCTCCCCTCCCTCCCTCTGTGCTTCTCTCTGCCCGAGCCATCGTCTGTGTACCCGTCCGAAACAGGAAGGGCAAGGCGGCCTGAAACTGTCGATTCAGGTTTTGATGAAGCGAGTTATCAGCTTCCTGCAGCCCGGATCTGCCGATGCCGAAAGGGCAGGACAAAGTTCGGCTCGGTTTCCTTTTGCCGTTGGAGAAGGAAAACAAAAAAGTCTCCACCTCAGCTTGATCAGTCACTTTCTCCCCCCCCGTGACTCATTTACCACGGCTTAACACCAGTGCGTGAGCGACGTGACCTGTTAATGATCCATTTATTTTGACACTTCACACTAAGGAAGTACCAGAACTTTCACTCTGACTCTGCCTCGAAAAGAGTCCATACAGAACGTCTCCTGAAATTTTAGGATAAACTGGGTCTGATAATGGCTTCTTGACAGCTTGCAGAAACATTTCAGCAGTGTTTTTTCCCTTTTTTTTGTTGTTCATGCTGATGCAATAGTCTGTGTGTCAACTGTCTATTGAAGTTATGCAGTGTGTTATAAAGCATGACCTCTTCCCATTCAGTTGTTGCAGAAGTTACTTTATAAGGCAAATAAAACCCCATAAATCCTGCTGACACCAACATTTCAAGGCACTGCTTTGTGTAAAAGGGGAGCTTCCCCTACCTCACCTGTCACACTCACCTGTCCCTCACCCTTTTTCCCTTCTCCTCACAGTTGTGTTAATCGGAGACTCTGGCGTGGGGAAGAGCAACCTGCTCTCTCGATTCACACGAAACGAGTTCAACCTCGAGAGCAAAAGCACCATTGGGGTGGAGTTCGCCACTCGCAGCATTCAGGTGGACGGCAAGACGATAAAGGCTCAGATCTGGGACACGGCGGGACAGGAGCGCTACAGAGCCATCACCTCGGCGTGAGTCTGCTAAATCTGAGTCAGATAAATCTCCATACCAGCGGACACCCCACAGTGGTGGTGCTGGTGGTGGGGACTGACACTTCATCCATAAGATTACATTATTTAAAAAAAGGTGGACATGTTTGGTGATCTCTACAACAGTTAAAGAGGCACTTTGGTTCAGTTTGGAGCTTCCGATCCACCTGAGCAAGAAACTTATCCTCTTAATGTCCTAAACACAGGAGTTCAGCTGATTGAACTGCAAATGTATGACGTTAGTCTGTATTTCAGTGTATGAATTTAAACAAATCCGAATTGCTAGGCCGGTTCTTTCATTGGAAGCCCAAGAACAAACCGGAGAAATCTTAAATTAATCAAACAAAAGTATTTATTAGAGCTCTCGCAGCCCGAGCCCCGATATCCAGAAATAGTTCATCTTTATCTTCTTCACATTTGTGTAGAACCGAGTATAATTGGCCAGTTATTAGTGACATGAACAGGCCAACCACTGTCCACGTCATGTCCTTGGGATGTGATAAACAACGTGTGTGTGTGTGTGTGTGTGTGTGTTTGTGTGTGTGTGTGTGTGTGTGAGTGTTGTTCTAGGCGTGTATCTGACGAGATGTAGAAGCTTCATCTGACCCAGTTATTTAGTCCAGTTATGCTATCTTAAAGTCTTGGACCATTCAAGGACATACATTGCGTAGTATGAGCAGAGTGGACAAGTACGAGATAGGAACATAGGTTATTTAGAGAAATACAGAACATGAATACATAATGTCTAAGAACAAAGCCAATTATAACAGAAGTGATTCTAACTTCTCCATAAGAGAAAATTAGTGGCCGATGAGCTTTTGTCATGATCCTCAGAAGCAGGAGGAATTCAGAGTTTGTTTCCGGGCACCATCTTTTGATGAAAACGACTCAAAGAGAAGACGTGCACATCCAAAAATCCACTGGACTGGGCGCTGGATCAAAAAACAATGGACGTTGGAAAAGGGCAGATGGTTTCCGAGCTCCCGTATGGGATTTAATTTGCTGTCAATGTAACGGCCGTATAATCTGTCCTCAGTGGGCCTGCAGACACTTCCACAGGTAAAATATGTCCTTTTGTCCCGTTACAGATACTACAGAGGAGCGGTGGGGGCGCTGTTAGTGTATGACATTGCCAAACACCTGACCTATGAGAATGTGGAGCGCTGGCTGAAAGAGCTGAGAGACCACGCCGACAACAACATCGTCATCATGCTGGTTGGCAACAAAAGTGACCTGCGCCACCTCAGGGCCGTGCCCACAGATGAAGCCCGGGCCTTTGCAGGTGCTTTTGTCTTTTTGTGTCCATAGTTTAGTAGATTATTGATGTAAAGTATGAACGAAGAGCATCACTGAACACCTAAGTGTATGAGTTTGCAAACTCCTACTTAAACATGGCTAAACTCAGCACGCGAAAACACGCAGACATGGTGCATCAGGTTTGGTTGGCGTTAGAGCGAAAAGGATTCTCACATATTTGTAGTCGATGACGTGCGAATAATGTTGAGAGGTTTCTAAGATGTGTTTGACTCTAAAACAGACACTGTCCTCTCCTCTCTCTGCAGACAGGGGTTATGTCTCTGTTTGTTCACAATAAAGAGGAATGTTTTTGTGTTTTCCCACAGAGAAGAACAATCTGTCATTCATAGAAACCTCAGCCTTGGACTCAACAAACGTTGAAGAAGCCTTCAAGAATATCCTCACAGGTATGCTTGTGAACAGAGGCTACACCCTTCACTCGAATGATAAGAAAACAAAGGGGCGTAACATGTTCAGGAGAGGATTCCTGAAAGCAGATTGAGCTAAAAAGACAGAGTTTTCTGTTCCAAACAGAGTCAGTTGCCACGGTAATTGACACTGTGGACCTAACCTGGTTGGGTGACAAGTTTTCCTCAACAAACTCTCGGTTTCCGACTCCTGCAGAGCATGAAGCAGCTCCTCATTCACTGATCATCAAAGCTCCCATCAGAATGCATTCATTTGCAGACGTTTGCTACTTAACAAATACCGAAAGCAGAGTTGGACAGAATGAATGTGAAGACAGTAATAAATATCTATGCCATGGCCCCTTTTTATCATCGATTAACTTCAAGTAACAATGGAAGCACCTGAATTTTGAGGAGACATTTTTTAGCCTCTGAAGAAAGAAAGAAATCGAAAAGTTAAACCTTCCACTTTCATTCTAAATGGCTACATTTCAGTGACCATTAAACCGTCATGCTGTGATAGCTCACGCTGCTGCTGCATTCCTGTCATAGTAGGCATATTTTGTTGAAGATAATGTGAACACGTCTGGGTGAAGATGCTGGTGGCAGAGCTTAAAAGAACAGCAAAACACAGTAAGAATGTGAGTTTTGGTCACAAGCTGTATTTAATCTTATTGTGTTTTGACTTTTATGTGAAAATGTGCTAAAAAGTCTTAGTTTTCAGTTGCTGTCCCTCGCATTTGTTCCGCCTGGTCACAGCTGTGTAAGTGTTTCAGCTACTGAATATAACACACAGTATGAAACCGACCAAATTTAGTGAATAAAATATGATGGGGGGGTTAATTCATGAACTCATTCCTTCACTCATCTTGAAAGAAAAACGTTGTCGCAGACGCTGGCTTACGTTAACATTTCTATTGCTCCACTGGATTCAAATTGACCTGATACCTGTTGCCTGGGTGTGTCATAGTATCCACTGACGGTCGCTCTCTTTCATTACAGCATATGCAGAGTTCACTGATCAGATCAGCTGTTCTGGAGCTAAAAACTGAGCGTTCCATCACAGAATTCATCAGCTCAGAGTTTGTTAAACTCTGCTTTCTGAAACAGTCGTCGGTGTGACATGAAAATAAAAGAGTTTGTTTTTCAAACTGAATGCTGATGTCAGCAGAGAAGACTTGTTTGCAACTGCAAAAAAAAAGATATATATATATATAAATTTATATCTTTTTTTCCTCCCTTTTGATAAATGAAGTCATAAATGTTGCCTGCGCAGCTTCCTCTCATTGTGGCAGTTTCCCTCTGCAGCTGCATTGTTTCATTGTTAGGAACCACACATGGTTGGAACTGTGAGTCTGTCAAGTATTAATTGACCGAGCAAGAGCTTTTTTTCCTTTTCTTTTTTTTTTTTTTAAGTAAACGGCTGTCTTTTCTAATCCCTCTCTTCTAAAACAGAAATATACCGCATCGTATCGCAGAAACAGATTGCCGAGCGGTCTGCCCATGACGAGTCCCCCGGAAACAACGTGGTGGACATCAGCGTTCCGCCGACCACGGACGGCCAGAGGGGGAGCAAACTGCAGTGCTGTCAGAACCTGTAACCCACGGCAACAGTCCCTTCTCACCTGGGTCAGTTATTAATTGAAATCCACAGTGTTGATGTGCTTCCATCTGCCCCGGGTGCAACGTTGTCTGAATGTGCACTTTTTGTTTGGAATCAGTTCCTTAAGCCAAGAGAGAGGAGTTGGATTTCAAATTGTTATCTGATCCAGGTACAGTCAGCTACATTTTGGGGGAAAAAACAGGACTGATGGTACATCGTAAGCAGCTACCACAGTTAGTTAACCGTCATAGTGTAGCAGAATCGCCTTGCCTGTGACCTTGTTTGCATACACACATCTCTGGTGGACGGTTATTGCCACTTGAAGCCTGGGTTTTAGGTTCTGCCCGTTTCATTCGTATCAGCAGTCCTGTTTTTGGGCTTCTCTCCCTCTCCTTCAGTCATCATCTCAAAAGTGGTCTCGACGCTGCTGACGCTTCCATTTTGTGTAAAATATATTCTTTTTTTTTGTTTGTTTTGATTTTGAAAGCTTGTCTGCTCACATACATTATATCAATGCCATGAAATTAAATTTTACAATATTACTTCTCTGCGTCTCTTCTTTCTAAACAGACACAAAACAACTTAGCATCAAAACGTGCGACTGTGTTATTTTGCTGATGCAGCGAAACGTAACTAGTGTCCATGTCGTCCGGAGGTTTCCAACAATAAGGGGGAAAGTCCTTTTGAAAGGATGAGACAAGAGAAAAACAATGGGTTCAGAAAGAAGAAAGTATTTCCCTTGGACAAACCTGTATTAATTTTGTGAAAAAAATGACATTTTTGCTCTCTTTCACCTTTCAGGCCTCAAGCAGTTTACAGTAAACAAACCCATCTGAGAAATTTGAATTAAAAAAAAAACACTTTTCAGTGCTTCTCCATAGGGGACAGTAAGCAAAAACCTTTGAGATTCACAGTTCTGCTAGAAAACATCGTTGCGGAGTAAATATGAGGTAGACTTTACCCCTGACATGTTGTGGACCCCACAGAGGTTGCTTATTTGAACAAAGGTGCACAAATCATTTTTTCATTGTTGGCCAAATTCATAGTTTACTGGCCTCCCAGATGAACGAGTTCCTCACCCTATATCTAAGGGTAAGAGTAGAGTTGTTGCTGCTCTTAACTAGCAGAAAGTGGATGGGTGCACGTGTTTCCCAGCAGAAAAATAATTAAGACAAGAGAAATTCTCAAGTCTCAACTCCAATCGGTATGATCACTACATACATTTCAAATCGCTTGATAGCTAATACAAACAAGCAAACCACAGTTCACACAAAGCCCAGGAGTCCCTCATGTTTTATTGCACAATAACCCAACTTTCCAGGGGATGAAGCAGGAAGACTACAATAACACAAAATACTTTGTTTAGCACACATCGATGGACATCTCAAAACACATTTCTCTTTTGCACTTTTACCAAACACCAGCCTGCTCTGATGCTTGGGTTTTTAATATGGGTAAAAGTCTGTAAATCTCATCTTCCAAACACTGTTCTTCCGCCATCTAAAACTGCATCTCCTGTGGTGCAAGACATTACTACTGGTCATCGCTAGGCAGCTCAGTTAATGAATGGTGCATTTACAGGTGGAGCAGCGCTGTTCGTCAATGCACTTTGATGAGAATAGGAGAGACATCCAATTAGAATGTAAACACTTTTTCACACCTTAAATACTTTTTCCTTTTCCATCACTGCGCTGCAGTTCCCCAGCTGGAGTGTTATCCAATATGCTACAATCGTCATGCCCCCCCCGACAAGTGTGATTAATACACAATGCCTCTGTTGCTGCCTTAATAGGAAGATAATTAGATTTTTTACTACTCCGACAGCAATGTAAAAGCCTTACCTGGAAAATTAAAGAGTTCAGATTATAGACAAAGA
The DNA here is from genome assembly GCF_027942865.1 of Odontesthes bonariensis. Classification (NCBI taxonomy): domain Eukaryota; kingdom Metazoa; phylum Chordata; class Actinopteri; order Atheriniformes; family Atherinopsidae; genus Odontesthes; species Odontesthes bonariensis. The sequence continues at coordinate 23,929,000 of NC_134519.1, read as the reverse complement.
CACTGGTAAGGGTGACTGTCACCCACTACTCGTCAAACAAAGAAAACAATGAAAGTAGTATTCACAGCTAGACCTTGTCAATCATGTTTTTTATGATTACCATCCTCCGCAGGGTTATTAGTTCCCATTGTTCAAAACCAGTTAAATACATTGTGAAGGGGCATGGGGGAATTATAGGTAGTGAATATGTTTCATATTATACTGTAGTAGCATGCTGAATCAGTTATATCCTGCTACATTAGCTTGTGTCTTAGTATTTCATAAGTTTGTATCACTGACATAAAAAGTCAGGCTGGTTAGTCCATAACTCATATTTCCGCTTCCCAGCGCTGGCTGTAGGGGACAACTCAGTTTTCATCTACAGTGACTCTGGAATGAGTTCTTCCCAAAACCACTTTTGTGGTCGGCCAATACCGTGGTATTTTTCATCAAGTGCTTCAATAAACATGAGGAGAACGCAGCTCTCCCCCCTCAGAATGGTCCATATGAAGTGCAAAAGTTCATTATTATGATTAATTTTGTTTTTAGAGAGTGCTTGGGTGCGCTTCCATTTTTTTATTTAAATATTCCTCTTGCCACCGCTCTCGCACTCATACGATGGTCTCGTCAGTCATTTTCTTGGTCGACTTGGTCGGCACTGAACGCTGGGTGGTGTGGGCCCCTTTCATGTCGGGCATGAGCAGGCGCACTTTCTGATTGGTCCGCCTCCACTCCGAGTACAACTGACAGTGATACCGAAATGACACCTGAGATGGGATGAAATGACAGCGGGAGGAGGACGTGACAACAAGTGACAAGGGAGAAAAAGGCAGACGTCAATAAAACTGACACGAGGATATTTGAGACAGAGTAGCATGGCAAGAGTGGAAATCCTTCTAACTTTCCTATTTGAACGATGCGTTTGCTACCGATTCAAAAGATGCAAAAGGATAGCGTATCAAATGAGCCCCTTCTTTGTTTGACTTTTTGCCAAAGTCACAAAAAAACAACATTACAACAGTTTCTAGAAGGGAATAACATAAATATGTGAGATTAGTTGTCTTTATTCTACACATTTTCTGCATCTAAATGTCTTAATAAGGTATTATAACCGACTTATATCAAGTTGTAGGCAAAAGCCAAAGAGGAGGAAACCATTCCCTCTATGCCAGTTTTTCAGGCCTTTTTCTCTCAGTTACAGGGGAATGACTTGGCAACGCGTTAGTTACCAGTGTCCAGAGGATGTAGATAGTGAAGAGGGCGATGGTGAGGGCAATGAGGCCAACGGCCTCAAGTCTGCTCTTCAGCTGCAGGTGGTCCTGGGCTCCCCTCAGACACAGCCACCCGGAGATAGCTGCCAGGGGTGTAATGAGAAGGAAACAGGCCATGTCGCACAGCAACGTGCGCTTCTCACTGCGTGGCCCGGGGTCCTTCAGCCACTGAGCAGAAAAAGAAAGAGGTCACCGGTGCTACTCAAAGTTAGCTGTTTTTTTTAATCTATATTTTCTAAGTCACTGTGAAATTGCCTAAATGTTGTGATTTTCTGCAGGTAAAGACTGCACCGACTACTTCATGCTACTACTAAATAAACCTGAGGACTGAGAGCTTTTCATGTCGGCAGCTCATTTATTAACATAAGCAAGTCGTCTCATATATTGAAGCAGTTAATTGGGGCCACAATGATTTTTCAATGACTTCAACAGTCCTTACATCAGTGCCAAAGAATAAATGATATCTCCCGTTTTAGACTAATCCGTATTGCTCCTTTCCACCTGAGCTTCTCTCAGAGAAACAAAACAAGCAACAAAAAACAAAACTCAACATCGCAGTGAAGCGTCTCTAACCTGTGTGAGTGGTTGTGGCCGCCGTTCAATAGTGAACTCTGTGTGACAAAGTTCGCAGTAGCTGGTGTTGGAGGATGAGAGCCACTTCTCCAAGCAGCTCTTGTGTACTTTGCCCAGCGTACCGGTGCAGTCGCAGGGTGAGAGCAGTGTCTCCCCGCCAGCCCCCTCATGACAAATCCGACACATCCCCACATCGCTGCGCACAACAACAGGACACAATTGATGGTTACGCAAATCTTATCAATTTTCAGTAAATCTACCAGGGCCCCATGTGAGTTCTACAACAACATACCTCTGCAAGCTCACGGCTTTGACAACAGTGGAGAGTGGGCGGCCATCTTTAGCCGTAACCTTGGCAACGTACTGGGCCTGCGTGGTAGAGTCAGACTCCTCTGAATCCTTGGAGGCATCAGTTTCAGCGTTGCCAGAATAATCGCAAAGAGAGCCAGGTAGCTGGCAGCACCCCGGTGAAGACATGGCTCATCTGAGGTTGACACTGATGGATATGATGGCAGAGGCGACTTCAGAAGAAGATCTGATGCACAAACAGAAGCCTCTCTCCTATTCTCTCTCTTTTCTCTCCACCAACAGACAAACGTCCAGGTGGATGCTGAAGAGAAGATGAAAAAAGGACACAAAGTATGGGTCACTTGGACAACCTATGTACAACACAATGTCAATGGTGCGAGACTCCGATAAAATGCTTCATATGACTCAGTGATGTCACGCCGACACCAGACATGGAACAAGTAACTGGTGAGCCAATTAACGAGGCCATTTACTGGCATGTTTTTAAAAACTGCCAAATTATCAGTTCAGATAGCCGGTAACAAACAACGGCGTCTTGTCACTCAGGTTGCTTTACATGCGTTTAACATGTCTCTGCTTTTGTATTAATGGGAATTATCTTTATGTGATTAGTTGATCAATGTTTTGTTTAAAATAAATGCACTAAACACAGAATGCAGGAGGCATCCTCTCATGTAAAATGCCACGATGTAAAACACAAAACCATCCATTATCTATACCGCTGAATCCGTCGATCGGGTCGCGGGCGGGCTGGAGCCTATCCCAGCAGTCAATGGGCGAGAGGCGGGGTACACCCTGGACAGGCCGCCAGTCCATCGCAGGGCCACATAGAGACAAACGAGACAAACAACCATGCATGCTCACACTCACTCCTAAGGACAATTTAGAGATGCCAATCAACCTAACATGCATGATTTTTTGGACAGTGGGAGGAAGCCGGAGTACCCGGAGAGAACCCACGCATACACGGGGAGAACATGCAAACTCCACACAGAAAGGCCCCAGCTGGGTGTTGAACCTGGAACCTTCTTGCTGTGAGGCGACGGTGCTAACCACCACACCACCGTGCAGCCCTATCGATCCAAATAAAGAAAATTCAGAGATTTGCAAGGGAAAATGCTGAGAACTGTGTTTTACTGAACAGCAGAGTTGGATTTGCTAAATAGTTTTTCTTTCGATTCTCTGTTTTAGGGCAGCAAAAGTGAGCAAGTAGAATCTACCAGTAACACTGGAACCAAATAGACTTACTGCAATGTATTAGCCTAACTAGCTGTTCTGTGGACCTCACAGATATGCATCTTCCCTGGATGACAGAATTTGCAGACCTTTACACTTGGAGTGCTACTTATACTAGAAAGGACTTATTGCATCAAGAAAATCTGGATAATTTCTGTGAAGATAGAAGCTGAAATGTAGCAACTCTGCAGATCAGGCAATTAGATCAGCCTGATGATCTTGCGTCTAGCTGTTAGAGGATTGTATGCGAATTTACAAACTGAAGTTACCACACGCCATGGATTAATTTGCCAGCAGCACCAGCGTGAAAGTTCAAGGGCTGCTTACCTACTCAGAGAACCGAGGTTAAAGGAGTAACTGGTAAGAGGATACTCTGAAATTGATTTCATGCTGAGCCACGGTGATAGAACTGAGGATTACCATCAACATCTGCCTTATTTTTCCACTTGGTATGGTTAACAATCTTTTAAGGGTGCAGCTGCTATCAATAGTTAATCCATACACTGTTGCAACAGCTGGACTGGGCCTTCCTCTGCCACACTGGCTTGCTCAAGTTGTTGTGATGTGGCTCAGCTGAATCCTTGGCAGGACATACCTGCAGTGAAAACGTAAGGTATACTCCAACAGTAACTTTGTCTGACGGTGGAAGGCGACTGAAATACTCAATATATTCAACACTGCTCACTTTCTCATGATTTAGAGACTTCATTTTGTTGACTTGGTAATTGTTTTAATCATTAATGTTTGGCTGAGTGGTTAATGACACAATCATCTGAGATGAGACTAACTCAGAATGTAGACTTATATCTGCTTTACTTGAACCTCTAATCTCAGTTCAGCAATTTTGTGTCTCATTTGTTATTTTTATTGCATTTTTTTTGTGTATTTATGAAATACAAAACGGAATAACGGTGACACATAAATAAGCAGCACTGCCATCTGTGCAACCCACATTCCTCCTACTGAAATACACTATCAGTTAACCACTAAATAATAAGAGAAGTTGACAATACAAGCGATATCAATACAAGCGAGTAATCATACCTCTCTGTATCAAAGCAGATGGTAAACATAGCTGCAAATTGGCAACTTTAAAAAAGAAGTACCGATGCGAGGCACTCAATCCTTAAAACTGCTCACCCAATAGGCAATCCACTGGTCTGTTATTGGTGTGTAACACAGTAGAAATAGGTTGAAAAATAAATTCAGATGTCATGATTTCCAAAGCTGCCCAACACACACTGCAGTATTACAAGTAGATATTTAAAAATAAATGCACAACACACCTCCAGCTTTTACAACATGGCCTTCAAAAACAGCAAAAACGAGTGTTTTTACAAAGTAAAAAATGCGGATGGATTATGTGATTTCAATTGCCAACTGATGTTGGCGAGCACATTAGGAATGTTACACTGGGCTATTCAAAATATTTGTTTTTCAGGTAGACCTTGACGACATCTGGGGTGGGTTAGGGCTGTGTTGTCAGAAACAAGCTGTATGCCCCCTACCTGCCTCTGCAACATAAATCGTCACAATTGTACTACCAGCAGCGCAATCTGACAGCTTTCTCTAAAAGCTTGGCATAACTATAACGGTCCGAGAGCGAATTAATGCATCTGGAGCTAAATCAACCAAGCCTGCTAATGTTACTGCAGTTAAAAGCAACGTACTTGTAAAAGCCTGGTGGATTAACCCAGTGTCACCGTAAAAACAAAAGGACGCGCGGTCCGACTGGTGTACATGTACATTTAGTAACCTTATTACAAGATTAGCAGTTAAAAATAACACAGCTTACGTTAACTATGCTGCCATGTACATGACTGGTACAGTAACATTAATGAGAAACGGCAACCAAAGCCAAAATATAATTTAAGATTAGAACACACTGTAAACCATTTTGGTAGCCGTCAGCCATGAGACTAATGTATGACCATAACATAGAAAATATTGTAATCGAGCAGAAAAACAGACATTATCGTAAATTTACTCACCCGCAGGCCTGCTTTTTTTCGCTTGGCCTTGGCCTTGGCCCTGCTTTGGTCAGCCACAAGCTAGCTGAGCTAACTGGACAGCCCTAGCTATAAATTATGACATTGATATTTAAGCAAAAGATAGCGATACAAGTAAATACTAAAGACGACCATAAGTGCTGTATCCTCTCCATGATTTGTAGCATATGTCTATCGAGTGATTTGGTTTGAAAAGGTGAGAAGAAACGGCTATTTCTGCCAGTATTGCTAGACACAGCTAACGGCGCTAACTGGCTAGCAACGGGCAAGCCTTCCTCGGCATCCCTCAGCTGTGGACTGGTCATGTGACACAGTGCTGCCTTCATAGTCATCTGCAATATTGGACTGTTTATCTTAATAACCCCAGGAAATCAGATATCAAAATCTCGCAGATAAGAATTTTGAAGAAGCTTTATATTAAGGGAGTAAACATGAACATCCTGTATAAAGTGATTATAACTTTGGTCTAAATACACTATTTAACTTGGTTTGATAGTTTTAATGAGTTTAAATCGTAGTACATCAATCTACACTGAAACTCAAAACGGACGATTTTCTTTGTAAATGTATGATTATTCCATTTATTTTTATGTCAATGAGCAGTGATATACATATCGAATAAAACTGTACAGCGGCAGTATACGAAAAGCCTTTGCAGTTGGTACTCAAAAATACAGCTTGTCATATCAAAGTAAAACCACTAGGTGGAAGCAATTAGTCAAATAATTCTTGGTGGCACGGTGGCCACTAAAGGCAGCTCCAGAGGTGAGGGAAGAGAGATGATTTTTAGTGGTTCTTTTATGCATTGTTTAAACAAGAGTTCAGAAACAACAATAATGGTTAATATGGTTTAAATACTTTGATTGTGCATAGGGGTTTGTGGTTGTTGAAGGTTCAGCTGTGTACATAATTGCTTTCCTGTACATATACCGTGTGTGCTTTTGACTCACTGTGGACATTTTTATTATACAAACATACATACAGCTCATATACATACGCACAGAGTTCATAATTCCATAGATTCCCAAACAAACCAATATTATTTCCGTATATTCTGTCAGTAGTGCTCGATCTGAATATCTGCTAGAATACATTAGAAGTTTTGGCTTATGTGTGTTGCTGATTTAATGGATACACAGATATTAAAGCTGTCTAAAGCAAACATTTGGAACCTGCCCTTTTGACATAAATCTTGAACTACTGCAACTTAGGCTAATATGATGTATAGTGTTACTACATATAATATGCCAAACTAATTCTACATTATACCAAAAAAAGTCCATGATACTTTGACAACTTTCAAAGTGAATCCCATTGTCAATACCAAAATGGGACTCTGGTAAAACCTAAAATAGAAATGTCCTCATTTAATTTTTAACCATTAATTAAACAGTATCTATTTTTGTCTCATTGACCTGCCTTACACTGCCCCTTAACTCTTTCTTTTCAGTCCTTTTGAACCCAAACACTGATAAAGAATGGGTCCAGTCCAGGTAAATATGATTTCTGCACGTTATTTTGAACAGGGATCGTCACACACTCATACACACACACACACACACGCACACACACACACACACACACACACACACACACACACACACACACACACACACAAACGCACTCACACCCCTCAGAGCATGTCTTTTATTAGTCAACTCACCAATCTTATTGGGTCAAAGTCCAACACAAATCATGAGATGCTGCATCTCCACATGCATGGGATGTCATAAGACATGTGTTAGTGGACTTTAACTGAGACCACCACACAAATGCACCCGCAGATCATTAACATGGCATAGCTTTGGATTTTCAAGCTGCAGTTAACTCCATTCCCAACTTGCCGGGAAAGAACACATACAAAACAGTATTTTATGAGATATGCAATAAATAAAATCAATAAAAATGGTCTGCACACCTTTACTTTTATATATTTTCTCTGACTCAGTTCCCAGCTTGCTGGAAAAAACTGTTAACCCTATTGCTAAAAACATGATCAAAATATGGTATAACATAAATAAATTCACAAAGGAGCCAACTACACTGTCACAATTCACTCCAATTTGGGGAAACCAAGATTTTACCCCCGGAAGAGCAGATTCTATATTTAGACAATGGACCACTAATGGATTAGGCAAAATTCAAGATTTATACCAAGCGGGTTTAACTTACATGATGTCTTTTGAAGTACTTAGTCAGAAATTTAATATACATAGAAAATATTTCTTTATATAGCTTCAGCTACATTAAGTAAAAAAAAAAATAAAGATTTGACTAGGCCACCAAAATCCCATCTAGAAGAAATGGTCTGCAAAGATAGCTCAGGCAATTGTGCAATTTCAGAATTTTATGATTTCATACTTTTAAACTCCCCAGAAGACTCAACACTCAAACTAGAAGCCTGGAAAAAAGACCTAGGGGTAAATCTGTCACGAGAGCAATGGCAGTCAGTCTGTTCAAAGGCTCACAAACAAACGATTAACTCACCCTTAAGGTACAAATGGTTAATGCGAATCTATATTACACCTGTCACTTTAAATAGGTATAATCCTAATATTCCAGGCACATGCACAAAATGTTCAGAAGAAAAAAAGGAACTTTATTTCACTGTATCTGGGAATGCAGGAAAATTAAAACATTTTGAAAAACAATTAAGCAAACTATAGAACATCTTGTCTCGAAGGACATTCCTCTGGATCCAGGGTTTTTTATACTAGGTGTCTCCTGCAAGCTAAAAGACTGATTGCACTCCTCTGGAAGAAAACAACAGCGCAAAGTATCAAACAATGGATCATACAAATGCTGGAAACCTTACCCCTGGAATGCATAACATATCTCCTAAAAGGGAAAAGTGAGTTTTTCGAAAACATATGGAGACCCCTCTGGACATTTGTGGATGCGGCGGACTTGTCTCAAGAGGAAGAGGTTATCTAAGGACAGGAATGACCGGGCCAGGATGCCAAGAGCCAACAGAGTCTCGACATTGAACTACTATCACCTGTACATTTAAGATGTATATCTGCAGATGTGTATCCAAAGAGGGCACCTGTTGTTGTTGATTGCCTTGGTTATATGAGGCGTGTGTGAAAATGTGAAAAATTCAATAAAAATAGTGAGAAAAAAAAAAAAGTCTGCTGTGGTTATCAGATTATTGATCCCTTACTGCTGTCACAAAGGAAACATATCTGAAACTTTGAGATGATGGAGCAGATTCGAAATGTGATTTTTTTTTTGGTCATTTTTCCCATTATTTACATTAATTCAGAGTCTGTCATGACTTCCAAATGCAGCTGCAGGCCTTTCTCCCTATAAACATGCTTGATTTCTAATATATTGCACAAATAAGATAAGATCACAATTCAAAGTGGGTAATGAATATGCTATGTACGGTGTAGATATGTAACGTGAGCGATGCAGAGTGAAATAAAGAGAGAGTGACAGTCTGAGACAGACGGATTACATCATTTATTCACAGCGTTTCGCTTTCAATAACAGTAATTCAGGTGCTGCACTTCCATCTCGTGATCCCTTAAGCGGTTTGCATGAGTCCTCGTGAGTACCAGTGGAAACTAGTAATTCAGTTTCTGTCATTTTCTGATGTTCCCTTGTCCTTGTTTAAGGGGCACTTGACTGTTCTCTTTTTCTCAGGGTAAAACATATAAATGAATAAGTAAATGTTTTATGTTTTCTGTCCTTTTGTATCTGTTGACCACGCAATACAACGCTCCGATGCAATGAAATATGAGTAAATTGGACCATTTTCAGTTATTCTGATCATTCCATTGGCTTACAAGATCTATCCAGGGCCATCCCAGGGCTATACTAATTTATGTAATCTCTTATTTCTTTTATAATCAAGTTACAATCATAACTGCACTGAATTTGAATGGAATTTTTCTAAATTAGATTTCATGGAATTTCTCAGCACAACCCTGTGTTTATCTAGCCATCATAGTGCTTTTGATGTTTTTGGACCTTGACCATATTGATTTAAAGGCCCAAATAGTGTCAGTGGGGGGAAATTTAAAAAAGAGCTAAACAAACAAACAAAAATAGGCAAAGCATGAGCCCAGTAGAAGGATGGGTCAAAGATATATACATATACTGTTTATATATATAAAAAAAGTGATGTGTTTCTGAAAATTCTTTCAGTCAAGTCACTAGTTTTCATTCTACTTTGTAGTTATCTAAAACAACAACAACACTGCTGATGTAAAACACAGCTAATTTTCAGCATATTTTATTCGGTGGAACAGCCACGTAAGAGTAAATAATGTCTAAATAAACAAAAAAAATGACGGATATATTTAAATAAGCCAATACAACACTAAACAGTGCGGCTAAACGTGAAAAAAAACCAATGATCTTTTCAGGCAAAATTAGACGTAGTAGCCTACACCTTAAACAGGTGTGGTGTTTTCAAAAGTATTTTCTGAATCTGAATTCGTGGGCATCCAATTAATTTCACCTTTGAAAGTGGTCACTGATAAAAGGCACACCAATTTCTATTATGTGCCCGAATCTGTTCTACAGTAATCATCCAAGACCTCCGTGTCACGGGACCTCGCTAATAAAGGACGTTACAGTTTGGGTTTTGATGGTGTAAATGTGAACGGTAAAACCATGCACATGACTTCAACTTTTCAAACAGCCATGTGATGAATTAAGTGCGCTCCTTGGAAAATGCATTCGAAACAAGCAAACATTTGATCCTTTTCTGAACTAAGCCCGTGAAAATGACGCACTGTACTTGAAGGGAACTACAAGGAAATTCTATTTCTTTTAAACGCATTCATTAAGAAAGACTTAGTAGATGTCATATTCGTCTGTGGAAAAAAGGCAGTACAACTTTGGCCTTAGAAGACAGCATCGCCATCCTTAGAGGAAATACAACTTCTAGTGGGGATTTAACATGATGGCCCAACACTTTCTGACATTGGGTTGCTGAAGGTTTTTACCGCTCAACCATCCAAAATTCATCATCCTCAAGCTTTCTTTCATAAGATGCAGAATTCATAACTGAATGAATGACTGCAACTTACCTATTCGTTGACACAGAGAAGCAACGCCGAACCATAATATTTCCACCACCATGCTTCACAGCTGACATGACTTTCACATTAAGAAAAGACGCCTTTGGTCTGCTACCAGCATGTTAGCATGAGTTAGCATGAGTCAAAATCAAAACTGGTTTGACGAATGCAAAATATTTGAAAATGCACAGTCTATTTAGCTTGCTTTGGTTTAACGTGCTTCTTGGACAGCAAAGGCTTCTTCTTATACATCCCCCATGTAGGTCGAATATGTGCAATCTCTTTGTGATTGCAGACACATGTACTTTGCACTTTTTGCCTCAAACTGTTTGTTCTTGGACAGAATCGGCTTGGATGGCCAGCCCTGGTTGAATTGCTTCATTTGAAATCAACACCACTTGTACAAGATTTTTCTATAATGGGAAATCTCAAATAGTTTCTAAATATTTTTAAAGGCCTTGTCAGGTGCGAAAGGACCCGCAGCCATTTTTCGGAGGACTTTGAAGAGCCCTTGGGATTTTGACAAATTGTTGTCACACACATCGATAGCAAAAGAAGAACTTTAGCCCCTTTTTCTTATCATTGGCAAAATGCCAATTTCCTTAGTAATTTTCCTTGGCTATCATCCTCAATAATAAGCATTTGCCTTTCTAAACGGATTAAAAAATAGCCAAGTATTTCCATGGGATATACGGTGCTTACTTTTTCACATGATTGTACTTTGTAGACAATTACAAAACTGTGTGGATTCCATCAGCTCCATAATTAAATCACTACCTGATTAATCTGAATGTGGTCAGCTGACAAGGTCATGAAAAAAAAAGTATTCACAAAGAGTGTATGAATAGAGAAAGATAATCCATCTCTGCCATGCTAAATGATATTAAAATGCACTAAAATGAACCACAAAACAGGCTTTTCACAGTGCAGCTTCACTGATAGCTGCTCTGTAAAGAGTGAAGAAGTAGTAAGCAGATGCATGAATAAATGTGATGTAGGTGATACTTTTGCAAGTGCCTACCACCTTGAGTACTAAACATGGGATCAACCCTTTTAATAGACAATGCTTAGTTTGATCAGTTCTCGTTTTCCTGAAACGGATCTAAAGACCTTGGTGTAAAATATAACTGTCCGAGGCTCATCAAAGAGTTTAAAGAGTAATAAAAATAACAAAAAAAAAAAAGGGGGGGCGGAGAAGTAAAGCTGACCGGACATACTTTATTGGAGGTTTATCAGCTAACTAATTGATTGATTTAACCCAGCAGCGGTCTCTAGAACTTTTACTAACTGCAGTAAATGGCATTAGATAAAAATCTTCTTAGTCCGACATTCATATGTCACAGCTTGGCACACCGTTATACAGAATTTTCAGCAAAGGTTTTATTTACCAAGAAACTCTAGGTGGATATGTAAGCTATATCTTCGAATAACTTGAACGTTGCCAATTTGAACTTTTCTTAAGTCAGTCTTACAAAATAGATTTTTACTTCACAGAGAAAAGCACAACTGGAAATTGACCTTGTCCTGAAGTTGACACACCGAACTGTGACAATATGATCTCATTTAAAAGACGACATTCAAACATAACGCAACCTTGATTCATTCAGTGTTGGGCATGTGAACGCTGCATGATCAGGGCGGAGAACATGTGACGTCAAGCGCCAAGCTGACCAATAGCAGCGTTTGGTCCAGCCTATACAGTAACTACTATGAGTACTGAGTCCTTCCCTCTTTTTGCAGCGATGAAAGCAGAGAAGACAATCGAGTCATCCCCGTGAATGTGCTATATAACCGTTTGTTAGACCGGAGACATTTTAGTGCCACTACCCTGCTTGGTGAGCTCGCAACTCTGCGGTGTTTTTGTCGAAGACACTGGGTCTCTAGGTACACGGGGAAGCAGAGCAAGCTGGGATACACAGAAGGGGGTTTGGCGGCCCACTGCAGTCTGACTCACCGGAGACTCGCCCCATCGCTGGTTAGCGGTCGACGTCGATTGCCTGTCTACGTGCTCATCCTCGAGGAGGCAAAGGGCAACGGGAAGGAACGGAACCGAGTCCGTTTTTCACTTTCTGCCGCAGCCAGAGGCGCGCTGCTTGGCATAGCATGCTAAAGAATGAGCCAAAGGGACACACTCGTTCATTTGTTCGCCGGAGGGTAAGTCAGACAACTAATTTAATTAATTTAAACGGGATATGTTTGCAAATACACAGTTGTTGTTTCGTATGCGAGTCGTTGTCTTGCTTTTCGGTGCAACAAAGTCAAAAGGGCAGTTTGTCTGCGCCGCGCGTGCATTTCCTTCTGTCCTTGCAGTTATGTACGTCCGTAACCTTAATGTCAAAATAATTCCAACTAAACTTCCGCTTAATCCCTGGAAATATGTCTATCAGGGCTGCAGATATTAACGTAAATGTTACACGAATCACTTTAGATGTAAATATGAAAATCTTAACGTCGATTTTTGTCGTTAAATTGAATCTGTTTTGTCTTTTTTTTCCCCCTCACAAGTGGAGTCCTTTATTTTGACGGCAAATGAAATTCGCTTCCGGGCTCACTGCTGCTCACTGCACATGTCTTGTCAAACTGCTGCAACCACGGCAGAGCTGCTCATTTAATCCAGATATATCAAATCCCACGAACCAGTAGCACGTCTGTGTATTTTCTGCATCTCATCTATTGATCGAAATTCTTAACCGTTAGAATCGTGGTTCGTGTTTTCCCTCACAATCATCCCTAGGTTTCAAACGGACGACTATTTAGCAGAACGGCTTAACCTTAAAACTCACTAACCACTCATTAGATGCACAATGCCTTTACTCCCTGTCTGTTGATAGGCCTGACAACGTTTTCATCGGGGAAAATGCCGAACATATTTTTTGACCCGTGTTGAAGCAAGCCTATTGTCTTTAGTTGATCTGCGTCCATTACGTTGTCTTTCACCTCAGCGCCAAACCACCGTTATTAAAACGATCGAATAAAGTGATCTAATCAGCACCAAAACACTTATTTTATCTCTTGTCAAGTATGCATAACCTGAGTAAACTAAATATATTCCTATCTTGAAGAGGGAGATTTTTTTCCCCCAAAACAGGCCTCAGCATAGTGCTTACCTACCTCAGCCACTTTGAGACTTGCACATGCAGCAGCTGCATGGCCTAGAAAGTAGGCCAAGGGTCACGATTGGCTGTGAGCATAAATGCGGATTGGTATATTCAAAAGGTAAATATAGCTGTTGCTTCTGGAAAGCCATTTGCAGCAATGGGAATTCAGTGCCAGGATGTCAACAAGGCCACAGCTTGTGCAATTTTTACACCCCCGATAAAGTATTGACATTATATGCCTTAATGAAGCTGGGGAGAATAACACAAAATTGGCATATGACTGTTGTCTTAAGCTTATCAGAATAATATATTGATGTATGTGTCATATCAGTGGAAGAGATACAAGAGTGTTTATTGAGACTGATGCTTTTTTGCTTTAGATAATTTGATCGTTTTGAATTAGATTAGGTTTAGTTGACTTGCTGATTAGTTCATATTCACAAATTTCTCCTTTTCGCTAGTGAGCAGCTGTGTTCATATTCATTTTGTGTGTGTGTAGAGTTCAGCAATTGAGGTAAACAACAGCCTCATTTTCTCCTTCTCGTGTGGCAAAAGTCAACAACGAGGTACAGTTACGCTGAACAGCGGTCAGCTTGCTGTCAGCTCATCACAGGTCATATTGTTGGAATGTGGCTCTGCTTCTGTATGCAAGGAATCGCTGATAGCAGTGATGAGCTTTAGGCTTGTTTTAAGAAGACTTGCAGATATCAGTTATTGGAAAAGGATAGATGGTCTATTGAAGCATTAATGTTTTGCTGTATTGTCACAAACGCGCTCAGACCATCTCTTCTCTTGAATTGTTATCACAAAGCCAAGGCGAACTCTTTCATCCATGAACAAGCTCTGCTCTCCTTTTTGCTTTGCTTTTTGTTCCATTCTCAGTTTTCTCCAAACTTTCTTGTCTCTTCTTTCACCTTTTGCCTCCTAGATGTGGTGGTACGGTGGGCGCCATCTTAACTTGTCCTCTTGAAGTGGTGAAGACCAGACTGCAGTCCTCTTCCATCACGCTGTACATCTCTGAAGTCCAGCTCAGCACCGTTAACGGCGCCAGCGTCGCCCGTGTTTCTCCGCCGGGGCCTCTGCACTGTCTCAAGTAAGGAGAATGACCCTAGACATCGTTTGGAGCCACTGGATCAAATATATATTTTCCCTTGTGACATATGAATAAAATTGGAATTATGTATTTATTATTTTACCAATATTCACAAATGTGTGGGAGTTTGCAGTTTTGTGAGTCATCGTTTGTGAATCTTTATGCTATCATTTACAAATTCTTTTGATCATTGTTGCAAATATTTTTGTGTAAATAAGGGACAAGGGTGTCAGCTCATGTCTTATTACAGATTATACTTGATGCCATCAGATCCCAGTGTTATCTCATTATTTATATTACTGGAGAGCCCAGTAGTATAAATCTGAGAACTATAGTGACATAAAATGAACAGGATCTCGCCTCATTTCATGCCACCACTGCGTCTTTTACAGAACTGCTTGTGTAGTTTTTAGTGCACAGCTTGAACTCAAAGAAAGACTTGAACTGCGCAACAGAAAACAATTCAGCTCCGTATATTTTTCATTGTCACTGGCATCCAGCTTTTGGAAATCCACAAAACAATAACTGTACCTCCTTTGTAGTTAAAATAGTGGAATGTTATCTGGAAGAATAAATGAGAAGTGAGAGTGTTGGGGAATTCAGAACTGTTGCAGTGTTCTTTGGAAACTACGTAATGCTGCCGTCGCAGGATGTTTCTTTTTCTAATTATTGTTAATCACTTTGGGATTTACAGCTTTCAAATGAATATTCAGTGTAGCTTAGCTACGGAGCTCTCTCTTGTTTTTCTGGCAAGCTATTTCTGCGAGAGTCAAAGAGCATGTCTCACAGTGTTCAGCATATTGCATAATGCACAAGCTGCTGTGTGTGGAATTTTCCACTGCCATGTGCCTTAATTAATTATCTTGCAAATTAAGAATCTTTGACAAATTTAAGCTATATGGAAAATAGCTTTTTTTATTTATTTATTTTTTTATTTTATATCCTATTAAGGTCCTACGCAACATCCAGTTAATTAAACACAAGCATGTTGTGGCTCTGGTCTTAATGGATTACCATGAAATCCAGATTTGTCAAGATTTAGCAAAATGGGGAACTTTCACTTTTAGATTTCCTTAACTGTTAACCTTAACCCAAGTGATTCACTCGAGTGTTTGTTTTCTTATACAGTTTTGACAGAAAGACAGATGTGTTGGCATCGATTGTTGCAATGATTGGTGATGTTTACTTTGTCCGTGTTTTCTTCAGGATTTTATTTGGGAACACTGGAGCGGTTCTCTGTGTCGTGAGATAGCATTTAATCCAGGCTTGTTTTCATGCTCAACACTGGTCTTTTGCCAACATAAGCCAATTCCTTGTGGTGTCCTTGAGGCAAGCAGCCATTAGCAAAAACGGGGCACCGTGATGCAGAGTGTAGCAGGACAGCTGAGGGACGAACTCCAGTGAAAGGCGATGACTGACTCACAAGCCAAAGTGGGTCAGCCAGATCCTTTTTAGAGCAGAGGTGAATGCATCTGTTTGGCGTTTGGTGACTGCGGGGAACACCTTCATTCCAAACTCCTTGCCTTACTCTCTTACTATACCATAAATCACTTCTTTTGCTTTTTTTTTTTTTTTATTTAAGCTGTAAACAGGACTTGCCAAATTGAACAGCTTGGGGGGAAAAAAAAAAGGCAGAAGCTACAAACAGAACAAACTACTGCTGCATAACTCCAAGAGAGATCAGACCTCTGTCTTATTGTTTTGGTCAAATTGTGCTGCTGCTATTTTAAGCATTAAATCTTCCTAAAGGCAAGTTTTTTGCTACACAAGGACCATTTTGTGTATCTTTTGGATGTGACTGAAAATGACCTCTTGCCCTTTTCTTTTGATTATTGCTTTGTTTGTTAAAAAAAATATATAATACCACTGTAAACACCACCAAAGCGGGGACACGTGTCCGCCAGCTAATTTTGGGCCTTGCACTATGTTAATATTGACCCCATTCTGTGATGTTGGGTCAAGTGTCGGGTCCGGGCAATTTGCCCTAAGAGTGTCAAGTGTACCGGTCTATGGGGTAAAGGGCTCTCACATTGTACATGCAGTCATTTAAACTACAAACAAATATTGTGCTAAATAAAAGTTGTCTGTGCAACACGGGCTGTTCAGTTTAATTTCTATTTTCAATTTTATCACGTCGATGTGAAGCGATAGCTCTGTGTTGTAATTGAACATAGAATAAGTTTTCAGTAGTCTCCCAGTCATTTACATGATAGTTGGCCTAGTAGTGTGTTAACATAAAAGGTTGTTTTCTCGCTGTTTATTATGATGTGAGATTAATATGAAGTGAAATGTTTGCTCTTTTTTGCAGGTTGATTATAGAGAAAGAGGGACCTCGCTCACTATTCAGAGGACTGGGTCCCAACCTTGTCGGTGTAGCACCTTCCAGGTATGTAAAAGGTTATCTCCAATCATTTGGGTGTGTCTTGTAGCTTCTCCCGTTTATCTGAACTTTTATGATCTGCAGACAGAGGCTTTTAAGGTGACAGACTCCTCCTAAGAAGTGCTCACACAGTTTCAGGGGGAGCTGTCAAAAGAAGATTAGTCATTAGCGTTGTATGAATTTATGTGAAACAGCATATTTAGTCTATTTTAGCTGACATGGTGAGTGTTTGAGTTCACAAACTGTAACTAAGATCCAGGAATTAAAGGTGGGGTAGGGGTTCTTTTTCTGGAGCATTTTTTTAAATATTGCTTGAAAAACTCTTCACACCTAGCCTAGCAAGCCAGACCCGTACAGCAAAAAGCTGTACATTGGTCTAGTGACGCTGGATAGCAGTGTGGGCGGAATAAACGGCTGTCTGTCAAGTTCAACGCCACGCAATAGGATGGCACAACAACCAATCATAGCGATGAAGAAGTTTTACGTAGACAACGCGATGGAATTTACATTGTGGTTTGTAGTCTATGGCCTGAAAAGCTGATTTCTCTTAAGCTCTAAACTCTGTAAACTTTAGCAACATTTGAAACATTTTCAGGCGAGAAAGTAGTCGTTTAGATCCCCAAGGTGTTGAAAATCTGACAAAATACCGGCTATTTACAATTTTGTTCCCACGAATTCGGCGCTGCAAAAGCTAGCCGCAGTGAGCAACGCACTTCCGGTTTAGCCGTTTTGACTACTCTCGTCCCGTTAACGGAGTTTGACCGTTCAAATGCCTTACCGGAGAGTTTTGTCAGCTCTGAGACGAAGATCGGCCCGCTATCTTCGGTACATCATGCTCGCAATTGACTGGGGATTGCTCTCAGATGTAAGTTTACTTCGTTTCCCTATAAAGCTAAAGAGAGCTAGCTAAGGGAACTTTTTTTTTTTTACACACCTCTCTCTGGAACTACACACTGAAACGTCGCACCTCTGTCGTCACTAGGTAGCCCAGCCTCCGACCACGCTCCTCACGATTTGATTAGCTCGATCAAGTTTTGATTTGGAACGTTGCAAAACGACCGCAAGTGACTAGACTAGCCCCGGAGCAAATTCCATTTGCGGCCGCTAGGGGCTTCTAGATTTCTAGGCTACTTCACACCCCCATTGTAACCAATTAATTAAAAGTTTTGACACAAAAATGAAAAGTTTTAGTGGCCTCTAGAACGAACAATCTAGGAAAAACACTATCCAATCATACTGAACGGACCGTTAAAGCTGCAGTCTGCAGGATTTGTTGTTGTCATACGTATAAGTCCTAATTTTTGGCATTTTAAGAGTTTACATGATCTATCAGAACGCTTGAAGTTGAAAACGGTGACCTCCGTAGTCGCAAAATGCAAGAAATGCTTATTTTTTTAACCGAAAAATAAAAAGTTATTCAACTTCCTGTCCCGCCCCATCAAAACACATGAGAACTCGTGCACGTCTACGTGCACGCCAGATGCGCCTACACGACTCCTCATTCATCAACTCACCTGTCATTTGCGATCATGGAAGACACAGTAAGTAGACTAGCCCGTAATGAAGTTCAATAGTCTAGATAAATAAGCGTGGGGACGAGCCTACCTTGTATCGCGCGTGCACAATCGGTGATTGACAGGCAGCAGAGCCCAGCTCGTTACCTGATTGGTTACCTTTTACCGGTCCGGTCTGCAATTCTGTAAACAAACCTGCTGGCTTTAGAGGGACCTAGCGGGACATATAGGGGACCTAGAGAACTCATTTTTTTTTTTTTTGTATTGGGGTTTTTAATGTACTACTTTCAGAATCCCGGGACAGTTCCAGGCGTTATGCTTGAAAAAGAGTTGCAGACTGCAGCTTTAACGATGATTGGATTCTGATGCGTCTATTAAACTGCAATCTGCTCCTCCTTCCCCCTGTGCGCGTACCCTTCTTCGTGAACGAATTACGCGTGCCCAGAAGCTTGGCAGGAAGCTAAACTAGAGCCAGTTTGGCTAGCACCTAGCATTATTAAACGGTTCATTATGATGTTGAAAGGTATTTTCTTACCTGTGAATCCGCCATGAGAAAAAGTTAGCCAAACCAATCGATGCTTGCTGTCAGAACAGCGCTCGTGCATCTTCGTGCTCGTGAACAAGCATTGCGCGTTCATGTACTCTAGAGGCGTGGCTTGAGGGAGGAAGTCTGAATAAAGGGGTTGGGACTTTTGACCTGTGTATTTTCAAAATGCAGCTTCGCTGGACTTAAAATCAAGGATCTCCTACCCTACCTTTAAAGTGATACTCCGGAGTAGATTCAACATGGGGTCATTTGAACCGTGATATCCAGCCAAGTAGCCCACCCACAGTTTTTTCGATATTGGCTGAACATCAGCTGAGTTACTGAGTTATCCCGAATAGCTTCGTACAAGGGTTAATAGATCCTGGCAGTATCTCCAAAATTACCACACTAAAATCACATGCCATGACACCAAACTTCTACAGTACTACAAATATGGTCTGTACTCACAAAACGATGCATTTGAAAGTTTGAAAATAGTCCAGGAGTTTATTATTATCAACACAAGCCTGATAGCTTCTCTGCAGCTAAAGCTGCGTCGACGTCACTTCAGGGAGCTGGGAGCTTCAAAGTAAGATGAGGGTTGATCTACTACTGTAGACAACAAAGTATATGCTATATTCTACATGTTTTTTTTATGAATTTTTATGTTGTAGAGTTGTGAAATTATTTTATCAATGGAGAAATTGAGCAGCCTTGCTTTGTTGTCTACAGTAGTAGATCAACCCTCATCTTACTTTGAAGCTCCCAGCTCCCTGAAGTGACGTCGACGCAGCTTTAGCTGCAGAGAAGCTATCAGGCTTGTGTTGATAATAATAAACTCCTGGACTATTTTCAAACTTCCAAATGCATCGTTTGGTGAGTACAGACCATATTTGTACTACTGTAGAAGTTTGGTGTCATGGCATGTGATTTTAGTGTGGTAATTTTGGAGATACTGCCAGGATCCATTAACCCTCGTACGAAGCTATTCGGGATAACTCAGTAACTCAGCTGATGTTCAGCCAATATCGAAAAAACTGCGGGTGGGCTACTTGGCTGGATGTCACGGTTCAAATGACCCCAGGTTGAATCTACTCCGGAGTATCACTTTAAGTCAAACTGTGCGAATAAACCAAGAGCACTGAAGAGCCATTTTTTTTCCAGGCCTTTTTTTTGTTTTTTTTGTTTTTTTTGCAATGAAGGCAAACCTTGGTGCCTTGAGCAATCGTGCTAATCTGCAGGAAAATGAAAATAACCCACACTTGCATGTGTTTCATATCATAACCAACACAGAAAAGTAGGTCACTATAATCTTCTATGAGCACACAAAACATATTCAGCTTAAACCAATTTTTATCAGCACAAACATGACCCGTTATCGCAGAGTCTCCACGTCATTTACACAGCACGTTGCTTAAAAAGCTGGCAGCCCAATTTTATTGAGGAATGTCCTTGTTGTGCGAAAATGTCCGCTTCTCTTAAGCTTCCTACACTCTCAGAACTTCGACAAGTTGGCAGAAATAGTACCAGGCCCCAAAGACAAAGAGTAAATGTTGTACTCATGGTAGGTCTGGAAATCTGAGCGGAAGTAAACAGATTCTTTGATTCTCAGCTCATCTGGTTAGGCTTACGTAACAGCTCGAACTCAGTCATTAAAAAAAAAAAAAACTGAATAAAGCAGAAGCAGCAGGGCCTGGCCAGCTGTGGCAGTTTAGTCATGTATTAGTAGTTTTAAGCATTACAATGCAGTCTGTATTAAGGCAGTTGTGTCTAATTCCCTTCTGATCTGTCTAGTTCTCTCTAGCTCCCATGTCATCCTCCTCCCATTGGTTTGAGGTGATGTTTGTCTCTTGTGTGCGAGCCATCTACTTCCATACTTGTTTTCTCTGTCGGTGGTTTAGCCCCGGCTGCGCCTGTCCAGATGTCCAAAAGTCCTTGAGCTCGACACTGAATTCGCATTGCCTCTGATTTGTTTTGTCAATTTGTGGCTGTGTGTAGGATAGATACACCATAGATTAGAAGAAGTATGGATTTGAGTGTGTGTCTCCATGTGTCCTGTACTGTAAAAACACTTTGACTGGTTAACAATACTACAAAAGCTCTGCAGAAATACAATCCACTATTCATCTCTCCCACCATTCATTAATTAGGAGCTGTTCAGTCCTCGAGATCTACAGAGCGTCTGCATGTGCTGACTCACTGTCTGACTCTTATTCAGAGCAGTGAAAGATGCCCTTTGCCTTGTGTGAGTGTGTCTGTTCTGTGGTCTTGATTGGATAGCTGAATATTGTAACATAAGGAGTAAACCTTATTAAGTTGTTAAGATTGTTGTCAAAATGTAAACACGCTCCTGGCTATGACAACTGAAGCTCTTCATCGCTTATTGTTTATTAGCAGAGTTGTTCACATGAGAGAAGGAAACCCTTCCATGAAACGTCGACACGATCAGAGACCTCTTTCTAAACTTTTTAAGTGTGTACTCAAGGCTATGAGTTAACCATTAACATTTTGCATCAATATCTACGGGTTGATTGCTGACGCAGCAATAATTAACCAAGAGTCCAGTTTTGAAAGTATACAGCAGTGTAGGCATGCGGCAGATGCTTCATAACTGAAAGAAATAAAGACTTTATTGCTCCGTGTATCTGCAAAGGGAGTTCTGGGTTGCCGGGCTACAGAGTTACTCCCTCTTGTTATAATTAGTAAAGGGCCGTGTATACTCTCGCAGCAGTGTGTCGCAGTGAGCTTGTCGCAGACACGACGCAGTTATTTTTGATTTATGCCTACTTTTGAAGCGCTGTCTGCGCTATGTTAATCCCACGCCACAACGCAAGAGGGACAATCACGAACAAGCTAGGATTGTGGGTGGCGTGTTTCTCTTCCGGTTACGGAGGTCATTCAACAACAATGGCGACAGGACGAATGCGCACTTTGATTGAGATGCAGCTGATCGATCTAGAAATGGAAGCAATATTGCTACTACTGGAGCTGGCAGAGAGGCGAAAGAATCGTCACGATTAGCACGGTTAGCGTCACCATTAGCCGGTTAGCAAACCGGAAATACGCATAGTGTAGAGCGGATGTAGAGTTGACCAATCAGAGGCCTCCTTTCTCTCCTCCCTGCTGCGATGTCTGCGGTGAGTTACAATTTTGGGGAGGTGCACCAGAGTGTCTACATAGGGGGGGGGCATGTCTGCGTTAACTGCGACACATACGCAGACGACCTGGTTTCCGACCATAAACCGCCCTTAAGCAACATGCTGGTGGTTGAAAGCTTAAAAAAAAAAAAAAAAGATGCTAATGAGAGCAGGATCCACTGTGCATGCTACTGGCATTCATTAGCAACGCACGCATGAATTGTGCAGACGGCCTGAACCACCAACATCATTCATGACTTGAGAGATGCACACACATTTCGAGCACGAGTATGTCGTACAGGCTGCTCTCCCATTCGGCGTTATGCTCGGAAGTGGAGGTCATTGGGTTTAATTCCAGTCCGCAGAAGTGTTTTCTAAACCCTTTTTATTAAGAGAAGGGCAAAGAAGGTCAGGGGAGTTAGATCTTGTTGTATGATGTTCTGCCTGTAATCCCTCTAAACTAAATGCATCATTGAGTTTTAGTTTCTTAATCTTTAGTTAATAATATCCTCTGCGTTCCTTTGTCACGCTCTTATTCCCACAGGGCGATCTACTTTGCTGCCTATTCAACAGCCAAGGAGAAGCTGAATGGAGTGCTGGAGCCAGACTCGACCCAGGTGCACATGGTGTCTGCTGGGATGGCAGGTAATGGCAGCTCCCACTCTCCTTGCCTCCTGTCCGTCTGTCACTTATCTGTTTTATCTGCCTGTTTGACTGTCTGTCAGTCTGCCTGGGCAGTGTTTCTCACTGATGTTTTTTTTAAAAAAAAAAAACAAACAAACATGTTAAATAAATGATTTGACGTGTCTTCATCAGACAGCTTTCACTTCTTTTTTTTTTTCTTTTTTTTTTTTCTTTCTTTCTTTCACGATTTAATTTCACAGTTTGAAATATCCCAGGCACTACCTTTCCCTCACACCTGAAGCATGCTAAAGCTAAAAAAATAATAATGTCTGTTATGCGTAGGCATTATCGAGCTGTTTCATGTGTAGAAGTTTTCGATATAAACAGTAACTGGTTAATCAGAAAGCACAATTTAAGACTCTCAGGATCAAACTGATGTTAACGGAGGTGAAAACAGCCCCACTTTGTTTACTAAGAGCTAATCAACCATTCATTAAGCACCGTGAAAATCAAAGCAGTCATACTGTTTTATGATACATCGGTTTTTTTTTCCAACAATCACCAGCTTTTCTACAAACATCTCCTGGTAATTGCCTCTCCATAGTGACAGTCCACACATCCTTGAATCAGCAGTGTCAGGCTTTAATTAAACCAGATGAAAAGCAACACCCAGGAAATTTCCCGCTGCTGTAAACGATACAATTCCTGAGCTAAAACCTTTATGGTCCTCAAAGTTTAGGTTGTGCTTTCCTCTTTTTCACGCCCCCCATTGTCCCTCGTTTCCTCCATTATTTATCCCCCCCCCTCCTTGCCCCTCTTTCCTTTTTTTTTT
Organism: Odontesthes bonariensis; assembly: GCF_027942865.1. Lineage (NCBI taxonomy): Eukaryota > Metazoa > Chordata > Actinopteri > Atheriniformes > Atherinopsidae > Odontesthes > Odontesthes bonariensis. Next base: position 23,905,386 of record NC_134519.1, on the reverse strand, counting down.
TTTTTTTTTTTTTTTTTTTGTAACTCTTTTATTTTGAGGCCTCTCCAGAGGACTCTTTAAATGGCTTAACATCCCAGTTGTGACTTAAACAGTGTGGTCTGGGCCCCCCTTCTTTGCTCTGTGTGTATAGAGAAGAGAACACGGCCCACAAAGGTCAACCGGGGCCCCTGGCACTCGGGCGGACGCGTCAGGTAGCACCCCATTTTTTTTTTTTACACTGGTATGATGAAAACCATTGTGATATTTTTTTTTTTTTTTTTTTTTTTAAATGACTATTAGAAAGTTCATAATGGTTATTCATTTGTAATATTACCATTGCTTATGGTATGGAGCTGGTGTGTAGTTCTAGGCTTAGTAGTTCTACCCTTATGATAAGGTTTTGTTACTGCTTTAGTCTTGACACATACCTCCTCATTCCCCTTATCTTGCTCTATCAACACAGTACAGGTAATCTAACGACACACTTGTGTGGATGTTTTATTTTTTTTTGTGGCTGTTTTCAGCAGAAAAGAAATGCTAACCTTGTCACCGCCACAGCAGGTTGCAATTGTTTTTTCTTTTTTTCTTTCATTCTATGTCTTTTCATCATTCATCGTCACCCTAAGACATTTTTATTCCAAAGCAAATCGGTCCGTAAGCTAAAGGGCTGGTGACGGCTCCTCTTTTTCTGGGAAGATTGGAATTTCCCGCAGTGAGTTTGCCTTCACAGCTTAGCTTTATCAGTGAAAGAAGAAGAACATGCAGTCTGTTTGACTGTAGTTTAGATGAAGTGGTGTACGTCCAAATAAACAAAAAGGAGCCTTTAGACAGCTGTTTGTGAGGTTTTCTCTCTGTCTTCCATCGCATACATACATGTATCAGCTTGATGAATATCTAGGCCACGTAACGAAACGAACACATTTCCTATTACATAGGTGCTAGATAGATGTTTTTGGCATCTTGGGCACCGCAGGTAAATCCTTTCCCTCTGTCTTTCTTTCTTAAGAGCATTTGCTACAGTATCTATAAGGTTGTCAGTACTGACCAACAAGAATCACGTGACCGTACAGCTGAATGAGGTCCCGATGCATGAGAATTGTTTCCAGTTTTAAGAACTAACTTTGAGGCGTTCGTGCCCCTTATGACCCGCTTTGAATCGCGGTCGTCCTTTTTTGCAACTGGAGCAGAGAGGCTGGCCCAGCTCACGCCCTCATTCAGACACGATTCTAGGTGAAACGTGTCACTGTCTCTGAATGTAGGTCAGACCTCACTGGAGAAGTTGCACAAGCATTATTTGCCTATAGAAGGATCATAATGCTCGGCACGCCGGGGCATGTCTATATGCAGATACTGCTTTCCAATGCAAGTCTGCTCGAGAACTGAAGTGGCTCAGTAGCTGGATGGATTATGTGTTGATCTACTTCATGATTCAACTACGTGACCCAAAAGCGACTGAGATTTACTCCTGCTGTTAGTTTTTTTTTATCTTTGCCCCACATCGCAGAACTTTTTCCTCCGAGTTTTTTTTTTTGCACATGCACAATAAGGACGTGCATATGGGAAATTCTCCCAATCGTCTTTAAAACATTTATATTTTTAGTGGGTACATGTTGTCCTGTAAACTGACTTCCATTTAAAAAAAGAAATCTGGTCACCATTTTGTATTTTGACAAATCATTTTGTCTTTGATACTGAAAAATTAAAGAACATCTGTAAGAACGGTCATAACAAAACCATTTTTACATCAAACACGTTGGAGTTAACGGTAACTTTTATTTTTTCTTCTTCTTTTTTCCACACGATGCAGCGTCTTGCTATTTTTAAATGCTCCCCCAGTGGAGTCATATAAGGTAGAAGGAGGTATCAGGGTCAGACGGCATTGTGATAATTGTTCCAATTCCATTTGTTCATATTTAGTTCCATCAATCAGTTTCTCTTTTTTTTTTTTTTTCTGTCACCTCCATTGTCCAACTTTCACATAACGGCAAGGTTAGCATTTCGGCCTGACTCGCTATCATTTCAAATATTTCCACCAAGAGTTTGGTGCCTTTCTTTGTCTTCAAAGTAGACGATAAGCAGATATTGATACAGTGATTATGACGAACACCTCCTCAGTTTTCTACCTCTTGTGTTTATTTTTTATTTTTTTTAACTTCACTTCTGAGAGATAGTGCTGGAGTTTTTGTTGGGTTGGCTTCTGTTCATCCTTCTTACTCCAGCTGATTAAGTTAAATGTTAAAGAGATTAAGAGAATTTTATTGAAATTACAAGAGTAAGTAGAGGGGGCTGGGGTGTAGAGTTGGGGTTATAGTTTCAAGAAAGATGGGGGGAGGGGGCTCAGTCCCTCACCTCCCATCTCTTGTCCATCTTCTTGATCAGGAAGTGGGATGGGGAGGGTGGTTGTTGGGGTTTGGGGTGGATGTGACTGCTGCTTGTGTGCGACTGTGGTACAGAAAAGCCTGTGTCTATTTTAGGGCTTTACTGTAAAGCTTTCACCCCTGCGTGATTGGGTGGGAGACCCCCGCCATCTGAGCCCCCCATATCTGCAGGCTTCTAGCTGCAGCGGGGAGGAGCTGGAGGAGCTTTGCCCCTCCCTCGTGAGTACACGCCATAGACGCTACTTCATTCTACCTCCCTCTTTATTCTTCTTCCTCTTTTTGTTCTTCTCTTCAGCTGACCTGTGTAGTCCTTTCTTCTCCACACAGTTGCCTTCACATAGGTCTCTGTTGCATTGATGCGCTACATGTGTCTCTGTTACACTTGCCCTGGTTGTAGCTGTTTCTGGCAGATGGCCATGTTTTATTTCACACTCGTTTCTTCAATTGATCACAGGCTTTAAAGACGCTTTCTCTCATTTCTCAATGAGGCGGAGCGCACATTTATTAGGTGTACACGCAACACGTGCACATTATTGTGTTGTGACGCCACCAAACCAATGCGCTGTCGTTCAAGTCATAACGTGCAAGCAAAGAAACAAATTCACTCCACATAGTGGCGAGAAAAGGCTGCACAACATAGTTATCAGACTTTCCGCTTTGAATAATTGAAGAATCTCCTCCAGACACCATTTTGTCTTCTGTGCTTTAGTGGTTGTGCTGGAACCTGTCTGCAGTGTCTAACCAGAGAAACGCTGGTTCATTAGATGGCATACAATGAAAATTAAGACTACTAAGTCAGTGTGCATTTTGCTTCTCCAATCTATCACATTTAGTTTAGAGTAATGTTGAAAGTAAGACTCAGACCGACGCGCTGGTCTGAGTTTGTGTCATCGCAGACATGCTTTTAAAAATTGTTTTGTTTGTATTGCAAGTTTTCCATTTTTAGATCAGTAGGTCTAAAAGGATATTAACCAAACATCGGAGTAGAAATTAGGCCTAAAGGGAAGTTACTGCTTGGCTTCCTGTCATAGCAGTCAGCTATTTCTCAATAGATGAAAATGAATAAAGGCCTCATCACATTAAGCTTGGCCTGACTAACTATCGTTTGTTCAAGTACTTCGGCAAAAAAAAAAAGTTTACATCCACCTGCGTAGTATTTCACATGAAAGAGCATGCTTTTTTGTCTTTAATTCATTTATTGGCTTTTCCAAGTTTAATGGAATCTAGATGATTTTTTTTTATCTATATCATAATTAAGAAGAATTGGAGTCAAATAAAAACCAAAGCCAGTGATTGTTTACTGTGAAATGCTTTCTTTCTATCCTTGCACAGTATGTAATATTTAGTGTAGCTGTTTGATTGTGTTATTCCAAATGTCCACGGATCTGTCTTGACTCTCTTACGTCCTCTGACTTTCCCAGGGTTCACCGCCATCACAGCCACCAATCCCATCTGGCTGATCAAGACCCGTCTGCAGCTGGACTCCAGGTGAGGAACCCCCTGTCGCGTGACTCCAGTTGAAATGGAACTATATTGTTTTTGGACGTAAATTAAAAGTGTCTCGTTTCATCCCAGAAATCGGGGCGAGCGGCGTATGAACGCATTTGAGTGTGTGCGGCGGGTGTATCAGATGGACGGCCTGCGGGGTTTCTACAGAGGAATGTCGGCCTCGTACGCCGGCATCTCTGAGACTGTTATCCACTTTGTCATCTACGAAAGTATCAAACGGAAACTGCAGGAGCACAAAGCCCACGCCAGCATGGACGAAGAGGAGGAGTCTGCCAAAGATGCCTCGGACTTTGTGGGCATGATGCTGGCAGCAGCAACCTCAAAGACTTGTGCCACCTCCATCGCCTATCCTCACGGTAAACTCCTCCGCCTTTATTATTTAGGTCAAAGGGTGATACTCTGTTATTTCTAGTCTGTTTCTTGCGTCTTCTGTATCTACATGAGGAATTATTTAGAAACGTACACACTTAGTTTGGAATAGATTGAATGATTTGAACAGTAAGATAATGTTTTATTGAAAAAAATAACTTCTTCAATTAGGAGGCAAAGTACTACTTTTAGTAGTAGGTTTGTGCTTGTAGGTATTCACAGAAAATGACTCGAGTTACTCCAACGTGTCGTTGCTGCATGCAAAGTTGTGGTTCAGTGCTCCATCTTTTGGCAAAGTTGACAATTCGCATCCCAAAGTCGGACATAAACCACCAAAGTGAATTTCCTGAAACGATGGGAAAGGTCGAATCAAACACGAGACATTGACAAAAGCAGTGTGCTTTGGACTTTATTTAGTTAAAAATTAGGTGGTTTTAAGGACACCAATAATGATAAATGATCTTGCGTGCATTAGTGTAGATTTTAGGAAGCTCACTCTTATAGAAAAGTGTGATTTTTTTAAAACAACAAGCGGTTGGTTGTGCCTTCAGCAGTTTTCCTTCTTTCCTCTCAAATTGCAGAAGTGATTCGCACACGACTACGAGAGGAGGGAAGCAAGTACCGCTCCTTCTTTCAAACTCTGCTGACTGTACCCAAAGAGGAGGGATACCGGGCGCTGTACCGCGGCCTAACCACCCATCTCGTCAGACAGATTCCTAACACTGCTATTATGATGTGCACCTATGAGGTGGTGGTCTACCTGCTTGGTTGTTAGCCAAACCCAAGCGTCTCCCTTCTGTTTAAAGAGGGAGACCGCCAGTAAAGAACTGTGAAGGATGCCCGTTGGCTCAAAGTGGTGGGCGTGAAATGTCAAAATGAAGACCAAAGGAGACCCGAAGATACTCTAGTGGACCAGAAAGAGACGAAGAAAAAGCCGGGGAGAGGAATTTATTGGGTACCGTATCAGCATCATCTCCTCCAGCTCTGCTTCTGCAGCAGGTGGAGGGTGTCACAACTCAAAGGAGGAGCAGTTTGGTTCAGAGGAGAGCGGAGGCACTGACAGGGCTCACAAAAGCATTATGGCCCCCGCTAAAGCCCTGATGGATAGGATTTTAAGGAAGTTCAGTGGCCTTAAAAAGGGGGTTAGTTTGCATACGTGTTTGATTAAAAACTTTAAAAAAATTGTGTGGTTTAAACATTTGAGGGTTTGGTGGGGGGGGCTGCTTGACAGGAGGGATAAAAGCTTATTGTAGGTCATTTAATAATCCAAGGATCTCATTGGCGGCCTTTGTGTAGACGAGCCTGCACTTACCTCAGTGCTGTGAGACATGATTCAAAGGAGGTTCAATTAAGGTGGAATGTCTGAGGGAGGTTGCATTTGAGACAAAGATTTATGGTTTGAAGTCTTCTTTGCACTACAGAAAGTGGCCTCGAGCCTCCTCTGAACACTGCAGTCAGCCCCCCTACATGGCCAGCAGTGCGCTCACTGGTAGATTAGAATGACGCGTAAAGATGAGCTTGTGATGGCCTTTGTGGCAGTCACTTGTGCACATGCCTCAAACACTTGCCGGCGAAAAAAATCTGACCTCCATTCAGTGTTTTATTCCTCTGTAGTTGAGCGCCCGGCGGCGGCGGGTTTGGCTGAAGCTGGCCTTCAGCGTTGACAGTTTGAAAAAGGACAGCTTTCAAGGCCAGCTTCTGCTCAGCCTGCGGTCGCTGCCCAGGACCTCTGGGATTCGAAGCGTGCACTAAGCTGTAACTGTGTCCAAAAGGTACCGAGTATCTTCTAACAAAGTTTTTCTACTTGAATACAATGTGAAAGTCTGTGGGAAACGTTGGAGCGGGAGGATATTGATGGAGTTTTCTCGCCTACAGCCTGGTTTTAGGTGTGTGTGTGTGTGTTTGGTTTAACAAGTTGAATGACGTAGCTGTGTCCAAGAATGTATGTCTGTGTGCGTTTGTGTATCTGCAGTCATGTGTGCCTGCATGTATAATAAATATGTACTCCAGATTTCCATCCACTAACTATTAATCTTGCAAGATGCTGTGGATTGAAAGTGTGGAGAGGCTCCAGTTTCTACACTGGGAGGTTAGAGTTCCCACTCTCATGTCCGACCTTCCTTCCCGTGGCTTCCAACTGACCTGATAACATGCACTTTTGTGGCCTTTTAGGGCTTGTGCTTTGCTTTTTAATGTGTGGACCGATCTAAACTTGTACTTTGTAAAAGGAGAAAAAAAAGAAAAAAAAAAGTATTATTGTGTTTCAAAAAGATATTTTGTGCAACTGTTAAAGCAGGCGACTGTACAGATTAGTTGTCATTTGTTGTGAAGGATGTCCACATGTTTGTATATAATAGAGTATTTGCATATCATTTTTTTTGTTTTGTCCTGAGCCCCACTTCTGATTATGCTGTTGTTTGTATGTGCTAAAGATTGTTTTTCATTTTTTTGTGCAATTGAACCTGGTTTTAACATGAACTGTTGGCCTGAATATGGACATTTCTTCACTGAACCCCCCCCACCCCTTTTTTTTTTTTCTTTTCTTTTCTTTCCTCCTTTTGGTTTTACGTTGCAGAGAGCTGTCGTGCAAACGCGCGTTATCAAATGCATTAATCAGCCGAGCGTCGATCAGCTGTTTTAGCAACTCTGTACCTTGTTTTAAATATTACAACAGAGGGGTTTCAGTGTGAGTTCAACGAATGAAGTTTACCTTCCATATATATATTTTAATCTTTCAGGAAGAATCGGCACAAAGATGAAAGGAAATTTACATTTTCTAAAGATAATCCAGTTGATTCAGTTACAGAAAGCGCGCTCATTCATACGTGATGTCATTTTTCAACACCCCCCCGCCAAAAAACTCTGACTCATTTCAACGCCAATGTTTTGCTGAAAAACACTAAATCCCCTTCATGATTTCCTGATCACCGCAGTGTCTGTATGTGAGGCGGGAGCCTTTGCACTGTAAGCTTAGGTAGGATGCAACCCGAAACGGGTTGAAGGATTTTTTTCTTTTTTTTCCCCCAAACTTTGTCATCTCTGTGTATGTCTGTTTTTTAAACCCAAAAATAAATAAAACTCTATTTGCAACTAAACTCAGTCGGGATGATTTGTATTTATTTTTCCACCTTGATACAGGACACGATTCTGGCCGCTCAACGGTGTCCTGAGCTGTCTTTAGACACTTGGCTCCAGATGTTTTTAGTTGGTGTAACGTCTGTCTGGACTGCAGGCGGGCCAAAAAAAGTCCATTTTAAATGAGCTTTGGCCCAGAGAAGAGAGCAGCGTTTCTGGATCATCCTCTCATATAGCTTCTTATTTGCATAAAAGAGCTTTAACCTGCGCTTGTGGAGCGACCTGTGTTTCCAGACAATGATTTCTGGAAGTATTCCAAGATGGCATTCAGTACTTATTTTCAGCTGTGTTGGTTCCGCAGGAACGTCTCCCAATTCTGAGTCTTCTGATGATATTATTGATTGTAGACGGTGAGACATTGAAATCGTTACGATTTTATGTTGGAGAACATAATTCTGAAATTGTGCCCGAATTTGTTGTTGCAGTTTTTTTTTTTTTTTTGCAGATTGCTGAGACTCTGCCCGTCTTAACCTCAGAGAGACTCTGCCTCTTGTAGGTGCTCTTATCATAGCCAATCGTAGTCTTCTCTAGCTGTTTCTGTTTAGTACCACTTACTTTTCCAGACTTTGGTTGCCCCCCCCCATCCCACCTTTTTCAGATGTGTTGCTGCCTAAAATGGTAAAGTGTCTCACTTTCAGCATTATGTTTTCTGTGTTCTGCATTAATAAAATATTGTTTGTTTGCATTCTACCCTCATCAATATCTTACACAGCAAACCAACATTTTTGAATTGGAGCTGTACATGATTGAAAAGCATTTGGACTCGTACACTGTTCACAGTTGCAAGTTTCTTGTTCAAAAGTAATTTGATATATTTGACGAATAAAGAAGTTAATATGCTTTATTGCCTGATATTGGACAGGATTTTTCAAGTTGTTGCCCTCCAGCTTCAGTGAATCCAATGCTGTGGACAGACTTAGGTATATTATCCTTTGCAAAATACGTCCAGTTACAGGTGAAATTTAAAGAATGAAATTCATCTTACCAATTTATGTTTTATGAATGGCAAAAATACAAAGTGAGATAATCAGCGTTATGGGAATATATCTGAAAAACTACTTTAACATAAAAACAAAACAAAAAAACAACTCTATATTACAAAGCAGGAAGACAATAATAAATGAGGTGGTGGTACGAACTGCATGTAATTACAAACTGTCACCGGTAGGGGGAGCCAACTTTCTTCGTATAGAGTTGTCCAACCGCAATTTCATTCAATTAAACAAGTCAGCGTAAAAAATAGTTTCTTCTTCTGTTACATGAAGATGATTTTTGTTCCCCTATTCCTTTTAACAGTGGTCAGAAAAAGGTCTACGTTTTTTTCAAAACTGGGCTTCAGGACAATGTTGAGGTTGGCGGACTTCTTCTTTCTTTTGTATTTCTATTGTATATATCTTTGTACTCTCACCTCTACAACACGAAGTTTCATACGGTGACAACCAATGGAGTTAACTTTTGTTCCGTTACGCGTGTGTGTTTAGTCTTTTTGTTACTCTTTGCACACATTAATTATCATCTGCTCAACAATGGCACTTTTGACCTCTAAAATTCTCGCATCGTTTCATTTGACTAAGTATTTAAGTGATTCAGCTTCTCAAATAAAAAATGAGAACTCCAATAACGGAAAGGAGTTTTATAAGAGGCTTCAGCCTCTTTTCAATTTCCTCTCCCAGCAACCATCCCGCATGCTCTCAGATATCTGCGGCATCTCTGTTTGTACAGCTGAATATAAAGTAGTTCAAACCAGCTGATGCTGCAGCGTTCATCATGACATGACGTCGCATGTGACAATATGCCTGTAAGAGGGGGGCGGACGAGCACTTTTCCCTTAAGTGCTTTGCCTTACCTAGTTTTCACATTGTTGTACTGGCACGTTTATTTTGGTAGAAGCTCTGAGTGCTTCTCCAACCACTGTCTCCAGTTCATGTGCAATAACACTCCACTGCACGGATGATTTATAGGTGTGTGTAGGTGGTTATTAGAGAAATCCATCTCACATTCTTAACACAGATGGGGGCTGGATGTGACTTAAATTAAAAAAAATGCCCACAAGATATTTGTTTGTATTGATTCTGTAGTGCAGCACTGGATAACACAGTGTGCATGGCCACTGTTACAATTCAGTGCAAATCAATCAGACCTCCTCTGTTTTACTCACACAAATAGCCTGAATTGCAGATCTACAGACGACCAATTCGCTGACTCTCGCGCTTAAATATCTCATTTGACTTGTAGTTAACAGCCCGCTGATTTGTTTAGTAATAAAGATTCAGCTGGAAACCACAATCTAAAATATACACAAGAACACACACTCAGCATGGGGATGATGGTGCCTTCAGGTACTGCTGGAATCCTTGTGATGTTGTTGAGTGTTGGAAAAAGAAATATTGCATGATTTTAGAATGCTAACATGTTGTTTTGTTAAAAACTGTTTTTTAGAAACTTTTCTTCAGAGACTTTAACTATCCCTTAAAGATTGAACTTTCCAACATGGCAGCAGGACAACAAATGCGAAGGAAAGAAAAGTACATTCCCAAACATCTTGCAGTCAACTCACTTTGCGGTTTGCAAAACAGTTTGAAATAACAGTTTGAAATAACAGTCGCCTGGTGAAAACTGATCTGAAGTAAGCTGAAGTTTCAGTACATGCTGCAGATATAGGTGGAGTTTCAGTTTACATGCCGAGTGGAAAATTTGACCTCAGAATGTACTTACATGTAGTTCTAAGTGATGCATGAAGCTGTGTCAGCTTTGGCAAAAAGCAGCATAACTGTCAGCTGCAACTTTCATTCATGCGTTCATTCATCACCTTTATCTGTGGTGTGAGACCAGCAGAGACCGAGCTCTCTTTGTTAAAGACACTGACTCAATAAGAGCCCAATAACAATGACATTGTTAGAACACTTAAAATTTAAAATACGAACAACAGCAGGGAATAAATTTAAAGCATAAATATGATAATGAGGGCTAAAATACATGTATCTCATAATCCCCGTCTTCCAGTTCGTTAATACCTATCAAGATATTTAATTTTTGATACTTTTGTTAAAAGCTAAAGATAACACTGCATGAAGAGATTTAAGAGTAGAGGCAGAACGCAAGATTAGTTCTGGGGTACACAAGCTTTATTCCAGGAGAAAAACAACAATTTAGCTTTCAAAGATTCAGCGCATTTACACTTTAACAGAAACTATCAAGAGAGAATAGAGAAACGTAGGTCATCACGTGAATGATGATTATGCTTCTTGAAAAATATTTCTAAATATTTCTATAAGAACTGGTGTCTTGGGAGCCGAGAATCTGTGAATGTGCCATGAATGCACCACGTGATTCGGACCAATAGCGGCAGAGCAGAACGCTGCGACTTGGTGGAAGCAGCCAATCAGCGGTCGCTCTGCGGAGTAAACGGACACTCAGCATCGGCTCCCTGGTTGCCTGGATGTGTCGAGCTGCCGTGTACTGCAACAAAGAAACCGTCGCTACATCGTTAAAACATTTCTAACAGCGCTGCCATGGCGTTCTTGTCAACGGCGGAAGAGAGGTTAAGCCTCGGTTCCTCTTAGGTCCAAGAGAAACCCTCTGAGAAAAGTGTCGTTTGAAGACAAGTTGAGTTTCTGTTCGGTAAGTGCTTCTGTGTTTACACCGGATGAACAGCCCATCGGATTTCGAGCGCTGGCTTGTGTTTTCCTTTGAAAAAAAAAAAAAAAAAAGTGTCATTAGTTCACTCTGAAGCGTTGTACGAGTGTATATTTCACACTGAGGAAACGACTTTTCCCTGTTTACCGAGGTTTTCTTTCAGTTTTGCGTCTCCTGGCACAGTGTAGTCGTCTAAAGTTTTCACAATTCACATCAGAAATACTCTGTAGCTCAAAGCTCATCATACTGGTGATGGCACCGCCTCTGTGGTCAAGTGTAAGTATATGGTGTGTGTGAATGTACAACAGAAAAACTATACTAGAATTCATAATTTAAGGTGTTTAAAATCATTTTGGTCAAATATTTGTCCTGTTTTCTTTGCTGTGCGTCATTATGATGAATTCTTTCTATGACTACACCTTGACATCTAATAGGTAAAGACGGGTTAGGTGACAAGGACATGAAAGATGCAGAGCAGATGGCGAGAGCTGGGAGGGGAGGAGAGAGAAGAAGAGTAGATGGAGGTGGAGTGTGAAAAGAGAGAAGGGGAACAGGGAAGGAGGAAGGAGAGCGGAGAAGGATCTGGAAAGTTGAGAGAGTGATGAAAAAAGACACTCCGGTGGAGTGTCTTTTCATTTGGTGTGCTAACAGCTTGCTTGCTGATGGAGGACCTGTCGAATTGAAGGAGGGGGCCAAGGTGTTGAGGGAGAGGTGGGGAGGAGGAGGAGGGGATGTTGTGCTGGTGACAGGGGGTCATTTATCCGCCTGCTGGTCTTGACCAGCCTGTCGCCACAGTAGGTCAAGCTGTCCACTAGCATCTCGCCTCACTGTCACTTCCGCTCCCTCCTTTCTCTTATCATCAACTTCTCTGTTGTTTTTATCAGTCACGTTGAAGCTCAAATTTTACATCAGCGCAGACATGGAAACAACCTGATGACAGTTGACTAAAGATTTCAGGTGTCCACAGCTCCTTCGTTATTTAGTCATTTGAGCAACTAAGAGGCCCTCTGCGGTTTCCAAGTTTGGTAATTTTGCATTCTAAAAGTGTTTTTGTGAACCCACAAAGCTCAGTCAAAGGAGCTCTTGATGTAAATCAGGCAGTTTTAGACTGCAAAAACATAACCAATCCTTCAGGAAGACGATATCCCAGAAATACTGCAAAAAGTAACTTGAGAATCCATCTTTTTTTTTTTTTTTTAAAGCAGTCTTTGTGTTCTACTGGGTTTTGTGTCCTTGAATCAAAGCTGAGAGCTTGCACTTGCTGTTTTTTTTTTTCTCTCTCAGTCTGTTGCTATTGTGTTTATTTCCTGCTGTCTGCTCCATTTTAGAAATGTCTTCCTTTATCCACCCAGAGGGACTAATGAGCTTTGTTGTGTGTCAGTTTGAGAAGAGAGGCAAATGGATTTCAGGTTGTCGGGACTTTTAATTTGGCTGAGTCTTATTGCTCCCTGGAACTTATGGGGGACATTTTGGGTCAAATTGATCGAGATATATGTGAGTAAAAATGAATATAAAAATGAACGAATTTATAAATGTGTATATATAATTAATATAAATATAAAAATTTGACACACAAATGAATGTATATATGTATATAAATATACATACATTTGTAAATATATTTTCGAGATTTTAAAATAAATATGCTTGACTTTGTGTGTGCAGTCTGGCAGTCTGCATTTCTCCCACTGACCTAGAACCTCTAGGTTCTATCTACTCTGATTCTATCTACGTCAATGCTAGCTCCAGACCGGTCTTAATGAAGAATACCCTGGACTAATAAGTTTAATACATTTTACCTTTCATTCTGCCTAGCCAAAGGGATTTAGGAAAAGTCATAAATGATTAAACTGCTAGTCATACCCATCCAGTTGTTCCACTTTGCAACTCCATATTGATCGTCCAAAGCCTCTGTCTTGGACTGCTAGGCACTGCCATAGCCCTGTGCCTTGCACACTGCCATCTGTTGGATGCTCCGTGAATAGAGGGCTGTGCCGCTGTTCACATTCAAATCGGCATGCATTTGTTTGTGCATCTTGCATCACAGTAGGAGTGTGTCAAAATTACGCCATGGACACGAGAGCAAAAAATGGATCCACAAATGCAAAAAATGGATCCACAAATGCAAAAAATGGATCCACAAATGCAAAAAATGGAATCCACAAATGTAGACTGCACACACAAAGTCAAGCATATTTATTTTAAAATCTCGAAAATATATTTACAAATGTATGTATATTTATATACATATATACATTTATTTGTGTGTCACATTTTTATATTTATATTAATTATATATACATTTATAAATTCGTTCATATTTATATTCATTTTTACTCACATATATCTCGATCAATTTGACCCAAAATTTCCCCCCTAGGAACTGCTTTTAAAATGAGCACATACTTGCATTATATACGGAGTAGTGGAAATCCCCATGTTGAAATAGTGGAAGTTTTATAAAGCCAGTTGGAGTTATCTCTTTACATCAAGGTGCCAGCAATGTCAGAGGAGCCGGGTGACTTTTTCAGTCGAATCACAAAAGCAACAACAGCACAGGAGTTGACTCGGTCTAACCGCTAATTATTTAGTCCACAGGTTGGCTGCTGAATAGAGATTTCAATATGGTTTCAGGGGAATTTTTACCAGTTGTTGGCAATACAGCTCATCTACACTGTGCTTTGGGTCAAACTTGCGATTGTCCTCATTCGGTGACAAGCACAGTTTGGTAGTCAGCATGAGCTGCTTTCCAATCAGCCATCATTATTTTCAATTATTTTTATTTTCCCCCGCTGTTTGTTGTGCATCACAGTAAAGCACCGCAGGAAGCACACTCAGCGAACCTGTGAAGTCTCAAATTAGACTAAACGAAGGAGAAACATGGATGTGTGTTGGCAAATGGTGCTAAGGTGGTCCTTTGAACTTATTGTGACCTTCTGTGTACAGGAGTATGAACAGTTTTCATACATTAAAGGTAAAAATAATCCCCACAGGAAAAAAACTTTCAGCTTAATTTGTTGAGTTGTAGTTAGGAACGGTAAGACTGCTCTAACTAAAAGGGTGAACATAAAACCTGTTGTGCCTGTAATCATCGATCTGCTCTCATTGACATTGCTAGTCTGCTTTCACAGGAGACAAAAAAACATTTTTATCTGACTTTTGTCCCTCGTGACGGAGACATGGCACCCTGTTGGACACACTGATTTCCACCACATATTCACCCTTTTTCCTGGTGCTATCACGGATGGCAGTGAAGGCATCTTGCTTCTGCTGCAACTTCAGTTTTGCATGACTCTGCTTGGCTGACTTGCTTTTTACGCGGTGTAAACAGAATTGGCTGCTTGTCATCAAGGCCGCACCGCATGAAACTGCGCTGACAGAGAGACCGAATATAAAACTCACCGCGGAAACAGTGCTCGGCTTGATTGAGCGGGAGGAAACAGAGCCGTGTATGAATGTAATTTTTAGCCATATAAACCAGTGGAGGGTTTGGTCTGCCCGGGATTTTGCTTCTATCAGTCCTTTATGTCTGTTATCAGTAACAACGAGGGCCATTGGAGAACAACACACATACGCTGGAAACTGGAGTTACACACAGTAGCTTCTGTTTGTTAGCCAGTTCAGCTAGCTTATTTTACATAATGATACCAATGCTGAACTCGTCTGGTAACCAACTTGGCTTGGTAGTTAAATTAAGTTAGGGCAATGTATTAAGAGACAGTTGGTGTGAGAGTTGAATGGTGGAGACACAGCTGGGGCTTTCCTCTTGATGTTGAATTATTAAGTTGTCACAGCTTCAGTTTGTGGGCTGTGCGCGGAGTGTGGCGTGAGCAGAGCAGCTGCACCACATCTGTGCACAGCACAGAATCACAGAAATTGATTTTGAAACTTAAAAATGAAATCTCTTATCAAAATACAGCCCGTAATAAACGGAATTTGTACACTTTTAAGCACACATCCAGTCTGAATGTGTGACGCGAGCCACTTCCGAATGTAATGAGTAGTTGTTCTCAAATTTCAGAAACTCGCATTGAATTCAAGTAGGCTGTTGGAGGGCTAACACACCTGGGTGCTCTGCTCAACCACACACTGAACTGGGAGTGTAAAGGCCTAGGCACACGCCTGTTTTATTTGTTTTCAAACCCATCACCAGATCAAAATGGTGGCACAGAAAGCTTGCAGTCTGGCTGTGAGGCGTTTTATTAATTATCTGTTGCCTATAGTCACAGTACAAATGTTTTACTTTACTTCACGACTTTAGCATTTCTCCTATCATTTGATGTGGACGCATATGTCCTTTTGGTGAGCTTCCCAAAACGAAATCACTGCCCTCCAACGTTTTTTGTCTCGTAATCTGTAACCGGTAGTTTTTTTTTCTTTCAAAATCCCAAGTTGTTCATGCAATAATCTGCAACAACCTGACCAAAATCTGGTGTCTTTTATTCTTGACGTTGTGTCTTATAAGGTGCTTTGTATGTATACAGAAAACTGATGTATGTGGAAATCAGTTTGTCCAACAGTATGTTCAGAAAACTGAACCGCTGCTGAAAACTAATGACAAATGAAATCGCTGAAGTCTGTGTGCAAATAGGATCGACATTATTGGACATTGTATTTATATTTCGAGGTGTAACAATACTGGATAAATATACAGACTTGGTGTACAAAGACCTTAACAGCGTGTTTCTGCACATGAGTAGAGTCTATAGCCCCTTTCACACTGCCGAATAACCCGCGTTTAATTCGCGAATTTAGCGTGTCCGCTGTTGCGTTCACACTGCCGACCCGGGCTGCCGCGTCAACTCGACTCGCCTTTCGACCCGCGTCGGACCCTAGTCTTTTTGCCGAGCCGAGTTTGGTGTGAACGCAATCGACGCGGGTCGGACGTGGGCGTGACGTGAGGAGTTTAAAAGACAGAATGGACAGCTGATTCAGAACAACAGTGACAGGTGAGGACAAGTTTTACTCTGTTTTAGCCTACATCAAGTTTGAGACATTTTTTAATATGGCCAACTGGGGAGACAAGGAGGTCCGCGAGCTCCTCAGCCCCCGAGCAGAGGACGTTATTTTCCGCCACATGTCGGGGATGGTGAAAGATGGACCTCTGCTGGAAGGGCTGGCGAGAAAGATGGGAGAGCTCGGTTTCCCACGCAGCAAGACGCACCGTAAAGTAGCATCTCCATGAACTGGATTGCAAAAACGAGTTCTCAAGGTGTCCCGCCATCGTTTGTTTGAAAAATTTGATGCAGACAGGTGTATTTCACCCTACCTCCGACGCATGGCTTGTGCCTACGTCAGTGTACACGCCCAGCATTTTATGTGTTTCGTGTGACGCTCTGCCACTAGGCAACGCCCCCTGAACTCGCCTTCAGGCGACACGGGTCACCCTGACACGCCAAGCGTTCACATTGCTCGACGCGGGTCGAAGGTGCAATTTGGACCCGCTAAAGTAGCGGGTCGCAGTGTGAAAGGGGCTAAGCTGAGCCAGCATATAGTGGAAAAGAAGCAATCTCTCACATCTCACGAGACTGAAGTGAAATATGTTAGAAAAAGCAGTCACAGCTTTGTTATTTGCCCCCGTATCCAAGTGAATGAATTACATCAAAAGTGTAAACAGTAAATCAGAGAAAAAAAACTCTCCAATATTGAAAAAGTTTCATTAGATGTTCTAATTTTGATGTAAAAACCAAAAAGGTTCAAGTTGGCGTGCAGATTTGTAGGAGCTAGCTGAGAGCACAGCTTTGCTACGCTTGTGTGTCTATCCATTCCAGATATCCGTGTCTGTCATTTCCGGCCTTGTCTTTGGAGAGCAGTGTAAATGTATTTGTTTTCCACTGGCAGATAGTGTGGGATTAGATTTATACTCCGCTGCCTTTTCTCAAGTTGGTGATGGACTGCTGAGCTTTCAAAAAGGCTTCCTGACACAGACGTGAGCATGTACTTAAACACTCAGACGTCACTCAAGGAAAACCAAGGAAGACCTCGTTTGCACTGCTGCACTTTAAATGACATCGGCTGCTCCAGTTAGAGACAACCGGGAGGACGATGTGCTCCCCATGCCCGTCACAGATGTTTGTTTAAATGCAGCGTGCTACTAGTGGGTGTGTGTAGGATAACTCAATCAATGTACTTTACAGTAAAATGATCCGATTCCCTCCTTATGCCTCATTTAGAGATGACTACACAATGTTCCTGAAAACCAGCCGCATGCACCTTTTCTGGTCTATGTCCTCGTGTCTTAGCTCACTCATCAGGGTGAGGTTGCTAAACTTTGTCATCTAATTGTCAGCAGGTGTGAAATGCGTCAGTTTGTTTGGGAACGATTGCGGCAGCGAGTCGTTAATCAGAGTCATCCTTGTAGACATTACAGCCCCACAAGCCAGCAGTGGAGTTTTTGGGCGACAACAGGGGGCATGAAATCATCAGCGTCGTGACAAACAGACCTTGGTTCCAGTTAATGGCCCGTCCTGGTATAAACCCTGTCATATTAGCTCATTTCACCTCATCTTGTTCCATCTTGTCACGCATCATTTGACTCTGTGTCGCTCACGATCACCTTCCCTGACATCTTGTCTGATCTGATCGGAAGTTTGCTTTATCTTTTGGTTTCTGGAGACTAAAGAGGGCTGCAAAGTGGAGAGATGCAGCTAGGTGATTTACATACACATGGCAGTAAAGATGCTGTACTCCTGCCTATTTGTCATTTCAAGGTGATGCAGTGTCTGTGTGTATGTGTCTGCGTTTCTTCCTGTCAAAACGTTTCTGCTCTGTGTGTGTGTGTCAGTGCTCTGAGTAAGCTGCCTCTTGCCACAGTCTGCCCATGATTTCATGGCTTCCGCGATGCTATCTGATGGTTTTTCCAGTAGGATAAAATCAATTCACTCATCCTGGAATGTGAAGCGGGTGTGTGATGGTTTTGGCTAGAGGGATGAGCTTCAAATGGTTGTGAAAAAAAGTGCACTTACTCGAGTCTTCTTGGATGATGGGTGATATTTTGTTGTACTAAAAGGGAAAACCGGAGAACTTCCTGCCTGATGCTATCTTTAAGGTCCTGGAGTTGTTCTCACATATCATCCCTCAGAGGGTTTTTATAACAGGAATCCTTGCAGGCTTACAAATCCAAAAATAGAGCAGACAGCACTATAAAGCCTGGCTTCCACGTATCATATACATACTAATATTGGCTACAGTATTCGATTTGTCCTCAGGCTTTAAAGAGAATGGGGTGAACAGAGTACTGAGATTCCTGTGGGAAGCCCAGCCAATGACCTTTATGTAATTGTATGAGCCGTGGGGCTAAGCAATATAACAGTGTATATATATATATATATATATATAAAACACTATCTATTGCACGATAAGTGTAAACATTATCTATTAATAACATGATTAAAAACATGACCAGGACCCTCCATTACGTTATCATTTTGAATCAAATAATTTGTCATTAACAGAACTCACTGTATTTGTCTATACTATATTTTGACATAATATAATGTTCACTATGTAAGAGGATTAGCTCTAATAAAGTTGAAAACATTCAGAGTGTGAAGAACAGGTCATGTTGTTATGTGTAATGTTTTGCTGGGGAAATCTTTTGAAGTTAGCATGCTAACTAGCAAGGTCTGGCCTATAACGTCACAGAAATCCCATTTTGTGTCACAAGTTCCAGTTTGTCAGTGTGATGCTTATTGCTCCCCCAGTCTAACCTGACAGGGAGAAGTAATGTCGCCCAGAGATTGAGTTTTTCTAATAAACTGTCCAGTTACAGCGTCTTTGGCCATATCGAAGGGCAGTTTATCATTGAATGAAACGGTGAATGGTTGAAACTCTTTTCATGGGTCTTTTAACAATGAAAAGCCTTACATTAATGGCTGAAGCAATCAACAAATTAACCCCTATAGTCCAACTGTTGACAGTTAAAAGTGTGATTGTTAAGATAATATATACAGTATATATGATGACACTTTATCTTATTTCATCTTATTTGATTTTGTTGTATTTTATTGCTTTCACTGTTCTTTTATTGTTTTTACTTATTCTTCTCTTTATTTATTACCTGCTGTAAAGCACTTTGGTACACCATAAGGATTGTCTGTAAAGGGTTGTATAAATAAAGTACATTTACATATATGTGAAAACATACACTAAGAAGGACTGTATGATTGTTTGTTTTCCTGAGCGAATGAGAAACACACAGGGAAACACTTTGTGGAGCCTAGATAAGGTTAAAGAGTCGATACACAACTGTGGGCCATTTACTTGTGCTGTGTGACATGACATTGACGTGTTCAGTTGCTGTCCGATTAATGGGAAGAGTTGCGTGTCTGATGAGGGATTTGGAGAGCAGGATCTGACTGACCTTGCTGGTTAGGGTTAGTTTTTTAGACCACCGACATAGTGTTGGTTTCCCACCTCCTCTCTCCTCAGCTCACCCCAGATCATGCCATCAGCCAATTTCAACCCGGCCTTTTTAGTCAGTATTAAAGCTGCACACTTTTAAGGCTATGCAACTAAAACAAAGAGAGGGCACAAGTGGCCAGTTGCGACTGCAGGAGAGGTTTTAACTCCTCTCTCACCACCTCCATCTATTCCCGCTCCCAATTTCTCCGTCAGTTGTTTTCAAAGCTGTGATGTCATAAATACCTTCAGGAAAAAGCCGACCGTAAGCATTAATTGTTTTTTTCCACATTTGCTTTAATCTTTTAAGTCAGACCATTTGGACCAGATGTAAACACTTTTGCGCTTTTTGCTGCTAAACATAGCAATATGGCATTCATTCAGTAGAAAGTACGGGAACCTTTGCCCTAGCAAACAGCGGTTCACAGTCGTGCTCGTTTTGACTGGAGATGTTAAAGGAAAGCGAGGCGAGGCAGTGGCTCATTTACAGTCAGTGAGCGCAGATCACTAAAGCATCGAGTAAAAGCTTTTTCCAAACATACCTGGATGATTATAAGTAGATGAATCACTTTGAGGTAATCTTCTGAGCCAGCCTCAGAGCACATTTGGGCTTTCACCCAGGGTCTAACCGATGAAATCTGCTTTTTTCATGTCACCTCCAAGTACTGCAAATACTGATTATTGATTTCTGACTCAAAATGGAGTGTTTAGCCCAAGACATTTTCATACTATGTTGTAAAGAAAGGATTGCTAGTGCTTGACAGTACTTTCTCATACTTATCATTTGCCTGAAGTGAGCTGTCGGTGTCAATTTAAACAATGAGAATGATGGTGAAAACAAACCTGTATTTACTTTTCCGGGGCTTCTTGCGAGTTTCGGCATTTCGTATGCCTCTAGCTTTGGAAGAAGAAAAAAATTTTTTCTTTTCCGACTCCCACTTTTTCCTCCTATCTCTCTCTCTCTCTCTCTCTCTCTCTCTCTCTCTCTCTCTCCATCTATTTTTCTGTCCATAATTACAGGGCTCATGAAAGCGTTTAGAGGCTCATGAATATTTAGGTCTTGGAGGGGAAGTGTCAGGGGAGACCCATGTGTGGCTGGCCTGCCCTAATTATGGAGATGGGCCCTCACACACTCCCTTATGCACACACTTGAAATGAGAGATGAAGGCTGTAAAATGGTTAAAAACTCCCAGTTTGGAAAAAAAAAAAACTAATATAGACTTAAACAAAGCCTATGTTATACTTTAAACAAAGGTAAGGATGGTAAAGGTTGGAAAAAGATTGCATCTACACACACTCACAGGCACACAGCAGGAGGATAATAATTGCACAGCTGGTTGTGGCTTGCAGCTGGTTCTTTTTGCTCCCGGTACTGCCGTCACGCTAAGTCACGGCACATACGAACAGAATTGTGACTGATGGACAGACCTGACTCAAGAGGAAACGGGCACTAAGAGTCCTGTTATGTGGCTGGGTAGGGCTTGATAGGAAGGAGAGGGGCGCATGAAGAGAACCGTGCGGAACCATAAAAACTTAATTAGAGCTAAAACTGAAGACTAAAAGCAGATACAGGGAGGAAGGAGGAGGGTGGAGGGAGGAATAAAAGCTGAACGGGGCAGATCCGGTCGAAAGGGAAAATGGTTAAGCGTCGAAGCTCGACAGGAAGTAACGAGAGAGGAAAGGTGAAAAAAAGGTGAGAGGGAAGCAGAAAGCAGCTGCGGAGGTGAGAGAAAATGGCCTTACTTTTTGAGGGAGGGTTGTATCCTGAGTGGTTTCAGGCCACAAGGACGAGGAGGGAGCTGACTGGTGAGAAGAGAGGTGTAAGGAAATGTGGGAGAGGTATGAGAGACTTAAGCAGCGTATGAAGAGGATCAGAGAAGAGGTAGCACAGTTGAGTGAGGGTGAGATGCATTTGAACACACAAGCACAGATTCAGTCCCAGAATAGAAAACGGAACAAAGATATAAAGGATTCTTTACCGTATTCAGGTATACCTGCGGTGCCATACGAATTCATAACATTCATCCACTGTTGCAGAGCAGACTGAAGGGTTCAACCCATCCCCAAGGCTAACATTCACATTAGCATTTATTACCATGACACCACAGCAAAACTAACAGGTAGCTGACCTCAGTGTAAGGGTCAGTGAGTTACATTAATGCATGAATGGGGATGAATTGTTGATGGTAAGGTCCAGTGTCAACTGTGGGCCTCCAGCGGCTTTGGTGCTCATTGTCAAATATAATCAAAAACCTTTGACATCTGCCCCTATGATTCATGTCATTTCACATTCATCAAGCCTCTGTAAGAACATTTGCATCTGTTCCATTTCTGCTCTTATTCAGGACTGAGGATTCCTCCTGGCCACTGTCACCACAGTGTAAGGCCCAGTCTGTCTGAGTCAGGCATTTCACATGAAAACAACAATCAGTGATCGAATCAGTAATCTGTAATAGTAATTTAGTTTCTGTGGCTCAATATGTAAGACGGAAAATAAAATGGATATCTTTAGATTTCCAGCAAGAGAGTAGAGACCAACATTCACTTTATTTGAACTCTGATACAGGACAAAGAAAAGAACTGTCAGAGGTCTTTTTGACTTGATTGTGATGTTAACATCTTACAGCAGACGACACAGCTCTGACACAAGTTCTGACGCAGGCGATGGTTAAGGAGCCCAGATTTGTGCGGATGATGTGTGGAGCTGCTCTCAGATTAGCACAGTGGACTCAAACTGGATGTGAGTGCGTGGCAGAGAGAGGCATTGATCTGTCTGAAATCACAAGCTGACAGCGGGGGTTTAAAGCTAGATGGAAACAAGATGATTGGCTGCACAGCTTGTGGAAAAATCTGATTTGTTGTCTTTGTTCCTGCCTGATTGAGTTGGTAATAGGAAAAAAGAAAATGTAGGTCTCAGTCTTATTTGGAGATCCCTTCGGTTTTGGTAGCAGTCTGACGTGAAAGACTGTGTCACAAAAACGCTAATACATATGGCAAATGTATAAAACGCGAACAAAATGAGTTGTCTGACATTAAAGTGGACGAAACAAAACAAAAAAAGATGATATTATTGAGCTTGTTTACATACGTTAGCGGATGTGGAAACGTGAGAAGACATGTCAGCTGTAGGGAATTTCTATGTCCAGGTTTTTAAAGCAGACAGTAAGACAAGTTCTGGATAATGTGGATAAAAGAATCTGCCCCCTGAAGGGCAACTGCTCTTTGGAAAAGATGATGCCAGGGGGGCTTTGGCTCTCTGATGCTAAGGAGTCCTTATGGATGATCAGATTCCTTTTGTATGAATAGATAAATGATGACTTTTCGTAGCGCAGTAACTGAAGTGGAGACATTCTTTTGAAGCCTTGCATGAAGAGACGGTGCTTTGTGTTTTGCTGCTGGCAGCTAAAAGGAACCAGACGAGAGTTTGTTGGGCGCTCCGCACATTTTCACAACTGCTTGAGACATTGCAGCTCCGCCTGCGCACTCTCACGCCACTTTCTGTTTATATTCGAATCGAACTGTGCATGGCAACTAGCATATGTGACCTTTCTATACGTGCGTGACCGCTCCTTTTCCTTCCAACTTGGTCAAAGGGTTTGCTAAGCGTCCCGTCCCGTTAAATGTTTGCGACAGACCGGGAAATTCTGTCATCCAGACAAGCTTTAGCTTCGTCGCCGCAATGGGGGACCGGGCTCATCTCACCGCCACCATGTGTGAACTTTCATCAGGCCACTTCACAGCCCTCTGAGCGGAAACCAGACCAACACCACATGCTGTGGAGGAACGCCACCACTGCACAGGCAGAGGTGCACACGCTGGAATGATTATGGAGACGGGCAGACTCTCGGAGACACACAAACACATGTCGGCTCAACTCCACACACCACGGTTTGATGAGGTGTGTCACCAGTTGGAGAGGGGAATGGAGCCCTCTCTGAACACTGTATGCGTGTGTGAGTGAAGGAGATGGTTAGTAGTTCATGATCACTTTATCAAATGAAAAGCAGTCATGGTTGCACGGTCCCTGCACTGCTCGTAATGTTATTCAGCAGCTGTGTGTTTATGAGTATTTATGCGTCTGTAAAGCTCCCAGTCGAGGCCAGGAGAATGTGGAGATAATGTATTTATTTTTACGTCTTTTATGTTTGTTTATGCAAGCTGTTTATTAGCTGTGGACTCAAATGGATAAACAATTCCATCGGAGCGCCTGTAAAGTGTTTCTGAGTGTCCCCAAATGCTGCTGTTTTGCAGAGTCTCGTGTTGAACTCGGTACCTTAAAATTATCCTTGTTTTCTTCAGCATGACTTTGTAGAGATATGCGAGTCTAGAGAGGAAATAGTAGTTGTTGCAATTGTCAGCTGGTAGGTGCGTGTCAAATCCACTGCCCATTTAGCCCAAACAGCAGCGCCAGCTGTCTGCACGGACCAAATGAAAACAGAAACTGCGGCTTTCTCTCAGGTAATGTCGTCTTTCGCAGGTGGTGACACATTTTTATGGGATTTATGTTGACATTGTGTGATTAGTTTTTTTTTCTCCTGCTGACGACCTTCATGTGTTTTATTTTCTCCCACATTAGCTAAATGGTGCAGTTGTGAAACAGTAATCAATATATGTTGACTGAAAAGAAATAAGCCCTCTGAACAAAAACACAAGTTAGGATTTAAATAAATGTAGTGCACATTTAATGTTCATCTAAAGACCGATTTATAATGAGATCTCTTGGCATGACTTAGCACTTACACACCAATTAGATGATGACAAACATAATTTGTTTGTAGTTTTTGTCTGTTTGTTGCCCAGCGAGTAGCCTCTAAAGTGGTTTTGTCAAGCTGCTGCTAACTGCAGCCGCAACCCTGTGAGAGTAATAATGGAATCGTCATTACTCTCACAGGGTTGCGGCTGCAAAAGTAGCCTACTCCATGGTTTTGCATACTCCCAAACTACATGGTTGTGAAAACGTGAACAGCCAAATCTGGAGCTAGTGTGAGGCTTTACTTCTCAGGACTATTGTAACATGGCAGAGGGGCGAGGAGGGGGGAACTTAGGCATGTCGTGGATACCAACTGCTCATTCTACGCCAAAGAAAACAAAAAAAAAACTTTATTCATACCTTATTTTCACTCAGTTCCACACTAATAAAAACATACTAACGTGTATAATACTTCATTTCTGCCAGAATAGCACTAAAAATGTTCACATGGCAACAGTTGACGGACCCTGAAGTGTCCTCTCAGAACTGAGTGGATAGCTCTGTCCTGTTGCAGGTGATCAGTGAATAAGCATCAGCTGTGTTTTAACACCTTCTTGCATGCTGTTTAAATGTGTTTGAACTGTCTCGTGGAGTGACACAGTCATTCACATTGTGATGGTATGCCTCAAAGACAGAGGTGTACATTTTTTAAATGATAGTTGCCACTCTTTTGGTCAATCTATTGAGTTGTGCAAATTTACATCCTCGGCCTTCATTCATATCTGCGTCCCTGCTGTCATCTTATTTTCTAAAGGAAGCAGACGTGCAGTACGCGATGTTGGTCTTGCTTGAAAGTGGCACTAGAGTTCGATGAGCGTCTCCCTCATCCATCAAAAGCTGCGGCTTTGATAGAAGAATATAGAACAGACTTGATTGTCATTGCACACTGTCATTGTCATTGTACAGCGAAATTGTGGGGCGTAATCTGGGGTTTTGTGTGGCTATCGTTTTGGATTTAGGAGTCAGGATTATAGCATGATTTCGTATCAACTCACCTTCTTGCTTAAAAACATAACGTAGCGAAATTGCTCTCCAAACAAGTGATGTGGAGCTCTCGGAGAACAGACGCACTGTGTCATCCTGTCAATACTTTTTGCTTTACTGAAATGAACCAGAGTGAAGCAAATTGAAAGGACTGGTAAAGGAGGGGAAATAAGGAGGGGAAAAAAAAGTGCAATCATAAGATATTAAAACACGATGAGAACTCAGTGGAGCAACTGTGATGAAGGAGTACGTGAGCGGAAGCAGGGCCAGACGCAGGGAGAGAAACAGCCACTGAGATATGAAGTCAGACAGCCGTTTGTGAACCAGCTGTTTGTCATTCCTTTTTCCATGGGGCCTCAACAGGTGTCTGAATTCAGATGACAGGACAATTTATGGCAACCTGGTGTGTGTTGCAGCACAGTGCGAGGTGTTCAGTTTGCTAATCTGCATCTGTAACAGAGCTGACCGATGGCTTTGAATAAAACAAAGAAACACGAGGTGAAACTGCAGTGAAACTGGAGTGTGTGTGTATCTGGCTTACAGCATGTGTCTTTGTGTGTGTGGGAGAGGCAGAGACCACAAGAATGCTTATTGGGAGCTAAGACAGTCAGTTCACCAACAACTGTGCGTTTGAACACAGTGTTAAGCATAAATGCCGTGTTCTTGCAGACCAATTGGACTGCTCACAAGTTTGTGTGCATGTGGCTGAGGACTTTTGTGTCACGGTTTGTGTATTTTGTGTATTTTTTTTATCTGGTCTCAGTTTTGCCATTTCCCTCCTGCCTGGTCATCAGCCACACTCCACCCGTGTTCACTTACCCTCAGCTGGGCCCGTTCACCAGTCACCCTCCTCTATATTGAAACTCCCGATGTCCTTCACTCTTAGTCAGATCCTCGTCGTTGCCCACCCATGGGTTTCCCTGTCGGTTCTTATCCCTGCTCCTGTGAAGTGTTACAGTCGGGTTTTTTTTTTTTGTTTTCACAAATTTTTGTTACATCGCCCAATAAACCGAGTTTAATTTTCCTTTACCTCCTGCCTGTTACTACTCTGCACCTGGGTCCTACTTCCTCGCCTCCACCAGCGACACGTGACAGTTTGACTCACTCTCTATCCCCAGGCTGACTCCAGCTAGTCTTTGATCACCTGATAATCTTTTGCTTATTAAAGCTATCAAAAGGCTGATTGAACAAGACAGCCTGCTTGCTTTGTTTAAAGGATTAATAACGAATTCAAAGTGCGGAGATAGTTAGGAATACAGTATATTGAATTGAAAATGACTTTCTCTGTGCCTCAGAACATGTCTGAAGTCACAGCAAACTCAATAACGTAACCTGACACTTTGTTTGGGGACCCTATGTTTGAAAAGATCTCATAAAGCGAGAAAAGATCTCATAAAGCGAGCCTGTCAGAGTTTCAGTGGATTTCCACGTCTCACTTTCAGCTCAAAGCAGAAATACGCAGCCTTTTCCATTTTATCTTCACCCAGCTTCCAGGTTCAAAGCACGCTGCATTTGTCGTACCTCGGTCGTGGGAAGTTGCTCTTGCTTTTTGATTTCCAACTAACAGCAAATTAGCCTCAGCAGTTAAATAATTCACTTAACAAAAGAAATGAGCCAGTAGTGCTCTACCAGTACTTGGTTTAATCTTTTATGTGGGGGTGCACTGACTGTTCGTCTCGTGATTGGAACTGAATGGTTTCCAGCCTGACCCCGTTTGACCGGGGTTTAGCAGATCGAGCCAGCTGACGACACAGTGCAGCCACTCGGAGTTAATGCTGAAAAAACAATAACGAAACACCTGAACAAATATACTGAACGCAAGACTGGAGATCTGCATTAGACTACGATTCGGTTATGATGGAAATCACTGGTAGCAACATCGTGATGATGACGATAAAAATAAAAAAATGCTGAAAGTGCCGCTTTTCCAAATGATCCACATAAACATTTATGACCCCAATAAATGAGCGGATGACATCTAAAACCAGATGGGGTGAGAAGGGCTATAAATTCATTGTTTTAAAGGGGAAACATGGTACTGTAAGTCTGTGGTATTTGGACAAAAGCACGTCGCAGACATTTTATTAAAACCTCAGGAAATTATATCAAGTCATAATACGGTATGTCTCCTTTGAACCTAGGTTTTAATTTGCACTTTGCTAAAGTATTGGTTTGACAGAGGTGAACTCACGGAACATTTAACATGTTGGAATGATTGGCTCTGGAAGTGAGGAAACGGTCTAATATTCCTCCAGCACCTTCCTTTTTTAGAGGAAAACCGTGCCGCCGTCACATAATCGAAAATTCCTGAGGTAATATTTCTTTCTTTACACAGAAGAGTGACCCTAGGGAAATATTTGTGAAGCACGAAGGGGAGGAGGGAAAATGATGGGGAGATGGAGGGATGAGGACAGCAGAGGAGATATGGAAACGATGGAGCAGATGATAAGACGCTCATTATTCTGCTCCTATATTTGGCTCCTCATATCCTTGCTGCTTATTCTGTCACTAACAGTGGAAACATCCTCTGTGTAGGCCTTCATCCTACTGAAACGTATGTTACCCGCATGTATGTCTGTGCATATGCCTCCTTGGTCTTTTGGAGTCGTCATAGCAACGTGAGATCGCCTAGCATATAGGTTTTTTTTTTTTTTTTTTTCAGTGAAGATGATAATGAGCCAAGGTCTCTGATTTCAGGTAGAGATATTCATCAGCTTGACCTTTCCCCCATGGCTTATAAGAATGCACGAGGCCTTTTTCAATGTCTCTCGTCTCGTTGGATCTTTGTTTGTCTTGCCGGTTTTGTCTTTTGTCTGTCAGGGTTATTATATAAATGGTTTAAAGTCAGAAAACATCCATAATAACAGAGGAAAAAGCTACTTTAATAACTGTTGACCTTTAATTTTAAAACTAAAATAAAAATGTTGTTGCACTCCAGTGGATAAGGTCCATCCACATGCAGAGGGGTTTATTTTAAAATGGCATTTTAGAATATAAGGATCTCTCCCCACATGTGCATAATAGTACAGCATTATTAAATTGTTCATGCTTACTGGAAATTGACGATGCGTCACCAGTATTTCTTTTTTTAAGAAGAGAAAGATGTATTAGGGATTCGATGAGTAAGTAACTTTAAACAGGCTTTTATTGTGGTAGGAGTAAAAGAAAAAATTAGGCCTATTTGGATGTATTTTAGGCATATTCGATTAGTGTATAGCTCATTTGCATATTACAATTTATTTTCAAAGAAACTTGTAATACAAAAAATATTACTGTTCATGGGTACTTTCATTGTGTAAAGTTTCATTTTGATAGGAGTAAGGGGAAAAAATAGCCCCATTGAGGTGTATTGTTGCCTGGCCGTATTGGCATACATCTCAGATTCATGAGAATATAACATATTTCCCCAACTAGGATTTCTTAGGACTTTTAGTATGTTGTTCTGGACACCTCATAGAAATGATATAAGCTGAAAAAACTTCTTTTACAATTAGTCCGTCGTAAAATGCTGCTTTGCCTGGACTATAAAGTTTAAACCACCTGATTCCCCATTTGAAAATGTAACTAAAGAACTGAGATTATTACCCCGTCTGTCCTGTTGCACAGTTGAGCCTTGATCATGTAAAACTTTGTAAGATTGAGTTTTTCACTGTTTCTGTTTGCCTGTATTAGATTGAATTAGTTTTCCGTGGTATTTGATAGGTAGTTAAAACATTTCTTTGGAGGTCCTCTCCACTTCTGGAGGCGTAACGATCTTTGATTGCTGTAATCTGAAGACGACCTTTGGTAGAGCAGAACAAATGCAAGGTCTATAGAATTAAAATAACCATTTTTCATTCAGATTAGTATGCGGTATGTATGTGCGGTTTTCCAGGTCTCAATAAGTATGAAAAAGCAAAAAAACGGGGATATTTTTTCCAAAAAATGAAAATCTGAATTTCTAAAAATCAATTGCGTAAAGAGCCGGAGAGTTATGGATGGATATGAGCACAAGGATGTCACCTGTTGGCTTCCTTAAACCAGATGTTAGGAGCAACAGTGGCTCAGTGGTTAGAGTTGGTTGTCCAATAACCGGAAGGTTGGCGGTTCGATTCCCACTCTTGCCACTCAAAAAAAAGACTGGTGGAACTGATTGGTGGAACTGATAGGTTGAGGGGTGTCAGTCCACCTCCTTGTCACGGCTGAGGTGCCCTTGAGCAAGGCACCGTACCTCCGTGCTCCCTGGGCGCTTCATGGCTGCCCACCGCTCCAGGTTGGCATCTGTCTCTGAGTGTGTGACCCTGTGCATGTGCATGTGCATGTGTGAGTCAAACAGGTGCCAACCTGCATGGGCTAAAAGCGGAGGACAAATTTCGTGTGTATGCATGACAATAAATCTGATCTTAATCTTAATCTAATCTTAGTCAACTGACTGAAAATACCAGTTAGTTTGTTTCTATAGAAAGGAAAACAGCCATAGAATTTAAAGGGGAACTCCGGGGCATTTGAAGCGTGTTTCCATTGCTAGGGGTTGTCAAATAGTGATAGTAGGACACAGAGAGGTGCGTATCTGCGCTCCCTGTGTGGAGATCGCTCTGTCCGCACAGCATGTCATGCGAGGCTAATACGTGGTGGCTAGGGGCAAGCGCTAACCCTTCCACGTAAAACAACAACTTGCACACTGCAGAAACGTCACACCACTTTATAACCCATCCGACAATAAAGTCACAAGCCTTACCATCAAAACCATATGCATGGTTCTCACATTACTGACATGGGGACGTTACAAAACAACTTTATAAACAGCATGTAACTCACCGGCTGGTTGTAGGCTCGCGCATGTGAAAGCCCAAAAGAGTCGATGGAGAATAATCCCATATACAAAACAATTATATTCTCTAGAAAAACTGTGTTCAAGTATTTAAAACATTACAAGAATATTACTGGGCATGTATTGTTGTAATGTTTTAAATACTTGAACGCAGTTTTTCTAGAGAAGATAATTGTTTTGTATATGGGATTATTCTCCATCGACTCTTTTGGGCTTTCACATGCGCGAGCCTACAACCAGCCGGTGAGTTACATGCTGTTTATAAAGTTGTTTTGTAACGTCCCCATGCCAGTAATGTGAGAACCATGCATATGGTTTTGATGGTAAGGCTTGTGACTTTATTGTCGGATGGGTTATAAAGTGGTGTGACGTTTCTGCAGTGTGCAAGTTGTTGTTTTACGTGGAAGGGTTAGCGCTTGCCCCTTAGCCACCACGTATTAGCCTCGCATGACATGCTGTGCGGACAGAGCGATCTCCACACAGGGAGCGCAGATACGCACCTCTCTGTGTCCTACTATCATTATTTGACAACCCCTAGCAATGGAAACACGCTTCAAATGCCCCGGAGTTCCCCTTTAAAGTTAATTTTTTTTTCTTTCGTCTGTTTTTTCCCCGGAAGTATAAAGTGATTGCCTGACATTGCTTCATTTGTGTGACGTAAAGAGCAGGACGGATGCATATTGAATTAGTTGTAATTAGTAGTAATCAGTGGAGAGGTCATGGCAGTGATGGACAGACAGACGGACAGAGAAGGACTCCTGCAGAGAGCCGCTAATCCCACAGTAAAGTAGATTACTGTTGCAGCCTGACGCTCCCTCTCTGTCTGTCTGTCTGTGGGAAGTGAAGCTGACACTACTGGCTGCGCTGCTTTGTTCACAAGCCCTCCTCGTCCCCTCTTTAACAGGTCTGTCGTCACCTGGGCATCACCTCTTCCATCTCTGCAGAGTCCTGCTGTGTAAAGAGCTCTGGCCATCTGGCTGCATGCACATTTAATCAGAGAGCCTTTGAGTTACTAAAAGGCCAATGTTTGCTGGTTAATCACTCACCAAACGTACTTTTGTTCATTTCTAAATACATGGGATTATTTCATTAAGTATTTTGCTCTCGTTTACTTTTTGAATTGACTTCATATCTTGACATGCTGCCAACACGTGTACAGGGGTCTTGTGTGCCGGCTTCTGCCTGAAATGAACACATTTTAGGATAAGATTTTCAATACTTAGAAAAAGTCCTGATTATACACCATGACTGAGTAACGGCACACTTTTTTTTATGATGGCTAAAGTTTACAGAGGAAACAAGTAACTGTTCCCTCCACTAAACATTGGCAGATGCAGCATAAAGACCCAAGAAAACACTATTGAGGAACAAGAAATAAAGTGTACGAACAGCACGCAGGACAAGTATAAACATCAGATTGGATTTTGCTGCTAGAGAGAGCTCAGAGGAAAAGCAGGATGACAGATGGAAACAGAGTTAGATTCATTGTGGCTATTAGTAAATAATAACTAATGTGCTCTCTTCTTTAAAATTGTGTTGCGCTTGCTTTGCTTGAGTCTGTCATAAAAGTTGGCAGCGTGCGAGTTTAAATTCCCGAAAGGTGTACGATCGCGATCATTTCTCCCTCTGCGCCGCATAGGTTGCAAATTGAAGCTGCAGTTAATGCCTGAAAATAAACGAATGAAACATGTTTATATAATCCAGATGCTTGCTAATGTGCTCAGCATCATGACCCATGGGAAATTTACACAGAAGGCTTTTTTTCTGAAAGCCAGAGTCCTTTTCTGTCTTTGTTCCCAATGAGTAGAGAGCGTATGCGGCTTTCTTTTGAAAATCTCTGAACTTTTCAGAAGGCACTTTTGTCGTCACGTCTGCCTTTCGTCCAGGCAGCCTATCATCAGGGCAGAAAGTGTCACCCAGGTAACCAGGAAAAATGAAAGTGCCCGTCCATTCTGAGCGGGAACCTCAGGCATGTCAGACACATAATCGGGCCAAAGAAAAAAGACCGGTTGGAGGAGTAGATGTGAAAATGTGGAGCTCAGAGACGCTCTGCAGGGCTAACCGTCTTCCTGAATGGAATGCTCCGGTCCCGCAAACTATTTGAAAGGAATCCCACCTAAAATAAACCTAAAGTAGGCCACGAATCAGGCTTCTTCTGATACACAAGACTGTGGTTTTTCATTGTACAGTACTGATATCTTGGAGGAATTATGTCACTCACCAACTTTTTCCTGCACCGCAGCTGTCACACTAGATTGAGACACGCTCATTTAGTCGTCAGTGTGAGGGACTGATTACTCTTAAAGCTTGTTCTCGTTGACATTTAAAGATTTGGAGCGAACGGCAATTATTTTTTTATTTATCAAAGTCATTACTGAGATATAAAAGATTTGCTTGCCTTCTTAAACGTTATAGTGAGTGGATAGTGTATAAAAATTTCAAAATGACATCTAATAGAAATAGAATAGAAATATGAAGCCTTTATTGTCAGTCAGTGGGGTTACATGGCACTGATAGAATTGGATTATTGGCTAAATTACAATAAGACTGAGTTATTAAGTTCATGTATACACCAAAAATTGGATCGGATCGGGTTATTCGCAGTCGGACTAAGACCCACAGCCTCGGTGTTAGCAGATAATACATGATTATCTCATGTATGACTCCAACCTGGTGTCTTGTTTTGAAAGTATGAGTCACCTTTCGAAACAATAGTTGATTCATGTGAAAAAGGACTAGTGCAAACATTTTACACAGATTTCACAGGAACCTTATCCTTGTGTAATTGTTATCTGTGAACTAGTGACCTCAAAGCACCTTGTTTTGTGAGATGCAGACACAAAGACTAACTGATATGTCTGCTCTCAACTTGTGTGAGACTGCGATGCCGGACATGTGTTTGTAAGATCACATTGTATCAGCTTGACGTGGAAAGAAAGATAAACCTATTTCTCAGAGGGTGACATATCAGTTTTGAGGATAAAAAGTAATCTAGAAGACCATGAACGGTTAAGAGAGTAAGAGCTTATCTTGGAGAGACACCGAGAACATTTTATTGAACGAGGATGAAGATCATGGCTACTCACTTCTTCAGACAGGGCTTTTAAGGTTGTGGCTGATCAATGTGTTGGATCCATATGTGTTATTAAAGAGTACAGACTTTCGTCTTCGATTGAACATTTTTGCAGTCATCTTGAGACCCAGCTGCCTTTTTTTGCCGCTGATGTGTCTCCACCTATAATATAATCAAAGCTTTAAAGTAACCTTCCTTTGTTGGGATTCCCTGCGCACGTTGTTTAGGCCCATTTAACTGAGGGATGCATGTGGCCTTTACAAGACATCTAATTGACAGAAGATACGGCATTGTAATGAGAATCTGCAATCAACGGTTAAATGTGTGTGCTTTTTCTCACCCTCAGTGGGACGCAGACAGCCATCTATCTCAACCCGATCTGTTCTTCTATGTGTGTGTGTGTGTGTGTGTGTGTGTGTGTGTGTGTGTGTGTGTTTATGTGTGCGCTTATGTTAATGATTTAGGGTCTCTGCGGGACACTGAGGTGAGGACTTGGCACGTGGCAACGAGAGGTCAGCGGTGACAGACGCAGACCAGCAGCTGTTATAGAGGAGGAAGGAGGGAGAGCACAGAAGGGAGGAATATGGGAGAATATAAAAACAGGAGTGGCAAGAGAGATGCTGGATTGATGAATGGTTGAGCAGAGAAAGAGGAAGAAGATGGGGCACAGAGAGAAGGTGGAGATGGAGCGTTGGTGGGAGGGGCTGGAGGGCAGAGAAGAGATTTAAGTGAAGAAAGTGGGAAAGAGGCTTTTAATTGGGGAGAGGAAAAGATATATACAGTAGATTCTGCTGAAAACATTTTAATGACTTTAGTTTTGGCTTTGTACACACATCGATCAGGGAATTATATAGCCGGAAAAAGATATTTCTGAATGCTGTGGATAGATTTGGTCAACGTCTCTTGCTGACTCAGGGAATTTTTCAAAACCTAGGAAATACAGTTGGTAAAAATGCCGGCTTATGGTGGTTGCGTAGATGGAACAACGGGTATGTGAACGTTCCTGAAGCATTCTGACAGGGCCTTAGAGAGAGGAAGTACAGCGCAGATGTGGTACCTGGCGGAGACGGTGTAACTAAGCAGCCTAAAGGAGAGGGAAAACTGCATGAGTGCTGCACAGTGGCAGATTGTGAGTCATTAACTGAGCTTTCCCATTGTGAAACAAGACATGGAAAGGATGCTCTAATAGAGGGAAGGAGAGGGAAATGAAAGCATCAGATCACTGTCTGTACCACCTGCTGCCTCCATTTACCATCATTGATCTAGCCGGCAGGCTGAATTGATGCCTACCTGCTGTACTCAGACGGTTGCTATCTGTATCAATGTGTGCGAGAGAGGAGCTGAGTCGATGGTTGAACGCTGGTGTTCTCATATTTCTCATCCTAATAAGCACCCTCACAGGCAGAGAAAGATGGGAAAACCCTCTGACAAAATGCAGTCTTGCCACTTGAGGGTTAGCAGAGCTCATGCCGATGCTGCCGTCAGATTTTAAAAACTGAAGTCTGGTTCACGAGTGGAGACGACATGCAAAGTCATTTATAACCGCATCATCTGACTATGTCAGGCAGAAAGGAATCGGAAAAGCAAGTTGTCCTCCCTGCGGTGCCCAAGCTGCTCCTCTGTGAAGAATCAAAGTCAAAGCACCAACTAATGTTGAAGGAATGTTTATTGCTGTAGAACTGCAAGTGAATTAATCACATCTGTATTATTCTTTCTTCACTTCCTCCTTGATTTGGGATGGAAAGAATAATGTGATACGCTTAGTTTCTAATGTTTACATATTTGAAAGTAAGTGTACCTCATTTAGAGTTTTTTTTGTTTACTCTGTTCTACCAGCCATGCTTATACAGAGATGTACTGAAGCTGTGCCATTAAACCCGTACAATGCTATTTTGAATACTATGATATACCATGAAAGAACGATTAAGACAATGTGCTTTTGCATTTTGTTTGATTAAGTTGCTCAGTACTGTGCTCTTTCACATATTAGCCCTTTGTGCTTAGTCTGCAGAACAATCTCTTGAAGTGTCTACAGCTCCATTTACTGCATTTTCTTCACTTCATTACCTCATGGTTGAATTTTGAGTGGTGCAGGGCAGATGTGTCTCCTTAGTATGTCTATGGAGGTCTATCCTATTAAGTATTCATGACTCCTGTATTTACGGCCACTTTGCTTTGTTACAAATGCTAGACTTGTATTCATAACACAGGATCTACTGAAGACTTTGCAGTCTCCAGCTGACAGTGCTACAGTGTACGTCTTTAATGTTCTCACTGAAAGAGCTGGACGTGAGGATTGATACCACCCTCATGTGAGGCCAGGTTAACATTAAAACTGGAAACAGAAGTTGACCTTACATTATAAGGTCTTTATTTTAATGTTATTTCTTTTAACAGATCCAGTAAAGACGATGTTTCCTGGTCATCACCAGGGATTTATGCTGCACTACGACTTGACCGTGCTTATTTGAATCCATACATAAAGGCAGCAGCTGATTTTTTTTTTTCTTTTTTTTTTTTTCTTTTTTTTTTTTTTCTTTTTTTTTTTTCTTTTTAGCACAAAATAAGCCAACATGTCCTTCATCATCCCACTTTTATTACCTTCTCCAAACTGGCCTTGGTCCTTTCGCTCAGCCATCTGCACACAGTAATTCTACCATTTACCATTTTTCCTCCCCTTCCATTTTTTAACTCCCCCGTCTGACTGTCCCTTCTACCATTTATTTTCTTCTTCACTTCCTTCCATCCATCCCTCTATCACTTTCCGCCTCCCTTGGGTAATGTGGGCAGTTGGGTGGCTTTGTGTTTGACGCGTGCGTTGGAAGGGTGAACACACACACACACACACACACACACACACACACACACACACACAAGTGCACACACACGTCCAGCTTTCATTGTCAGTAGGATGCTCAGCTGTGAAGCCTCAAGCCCTAATGCCCTGTGTGTCGGGTGAGGACAGGACCCCCATTGTCCTGCAGATTAACACACACACACACACAGATATAGACACACATGTTTCCCCGGACCCCACGGGGTCCCTTAAGTGTCGATGTTCCTTGAGGCAGAAAATCAGGGGGCAATTTACAGCAGGGTCCAGCAGAGAAGATGGGGGATATACTGCAGTCCTCGCTTTGAAGCTTTAATGTCAAATTTTATCTTTTGTTTCTTACTCCGGATGGTAGAAATGAGTCCGAAGCCCTTCATTCTTCAGCTGCTGAAAGAAATTTCCAGGAATTGGCAGTGAAAACGTACACTGTGTCTAAGAGCCGGAATGGAAACTAAGGTGCAAGTCATGGTGGTTAAAGCATAAAAGAGAGTAAACAGAAAACCTCCTGCTTTCTGAGTTTCTCTGAGGCAAAACGAACAGTGACAATTTTCAAATGGGGTTGAACACACCTATATAGACTGACGTAACAGATTGAGCAATAGGGTAACATCCATTCTTTGAGGCATGTTGCTGATTTAAAGCTAGACAACATAATCAAGTTTGGTGATCACTGGTTTGAGGCAAACTAAAAGCTGTAAAATCCTGTAACCCAGCAGAACTGAGGGACAAGGGTTCTGGGTTTGTATTTGCATGTGCGAAAAGTGTGAATCAGCAGAGGTAAAATAATTAAGTAAACAGAAAGATGAAGTGATAAATTTCACCCTGTCCTGTGAGTCTTTTATTTGTTCAGCATATAAAGTTCAGCATCACCAAGTTTTGTGTTTTTACTTTTTACAAATCCAGACACCCGCAGTGTTCTTGTGGGACCCGGCGGGAGCCACATTTAATTGTTTTTTTTGGGGGGAAATGTTACATTTCTGCTGCAAGCAAGAGTACCAAATAGTGACGGGGTTGCAGCAATTAAGCAACCAGAATTTTATTTTAGTTCATTTGCACAAGACTACATACCCTGCCTGAACTTGGCCTCTCGGCAGTGCAGCTTTTGTGGAAAATGGCATCTCGGTCTATCTGCCAGAATTCTAACCCCACTTCAAAAACAGCCTCTCCTTCCTACCGGTGTGTATTACCTTAAGCTTAAATGGTTGCTTCCATCCAAAACTATTGACCTACACTGCCTCGCATAATGGCAGTTAAGTTTGGAGGCCGAGCTATGCGTGCGTACGTGCACATGATTATGCTGTGTGTGCTGGCCAGTGGTAATGGGTTTATCCCATATGTCTGCTTCATGTGATCCATAGCCAGCAGTGTGTGTTTGCAGAGCTCTGCAGATTTCCTCTTTTCCACCTTCCAGTTGGGGCAGTTGACTGACTTTGCCATGTGCATGTTTTTTTTTCTTCTAAAGTTTGCTGACGCATCACATGCCTGCTGTTAGATATTTGGTAACATCTGAAAGAATTTTTTAGTTGTGAGCCAATTGCAACTGGGCCGGAGTTTAACTCGGGCTTTTGGAACCGCTCTCATATCTGTCTTGGCAGAGGCAGTTTGCTTCATGTACACGACCCCAGACATATCCTAACTTTTGATAGACTGCTACGAAACGGGTATTGTTCCGTAATTACTCACCTTACTCTCATAAAGAAGGCAACTGATGGACTGCATTCCCAAAAAGCTTGACCACCTCCTTCAAGTGTGGGATTTTTTTCTTCCTACAAGATTGTGGTAGACGAGCAAATGTCTCCTTTCGACTGCACAAGCTACTATATCCTATCCTCCCTGTTAATTGCAGATGTCTGAGAACAAAAGTCAGACAAACCATCAATAGGAGGGTTTCAGTTGACGTCACTTCTGTATTTTTCTAAGCGCGCGAACCCAAGTGGTGGGCAGCCTGAGCTGGAGCCCATTGAAAACACTGTGCTTAGTCTGCCACTTTTTGCCCAAAATGCCTCAGTTTTGTGCCGTTTTTGGATCAAGTCTAACCGAGAGAAGGGAAAGGGTTACTATCGAGTACCTAAGGTAATCGCCCATAGAGGTGAGAAATGGAAAAAACTCACAGAACAACGCCGCAAAAAGTGGATAGCTAACCTACATTTACAGACTGGAGGGGCTGAATCTGCAAATGCTCGTGTCTGCGCTGACCACTTCGTCAAAGGTATGTGCGAAATCTAACTGTTTAGTAGTAGTAAAGTATTATGTTGTTAAATGCCAGTCAACAGTAATGTAATACGGGCTACGTTTGGGCTTTGTTTTGAAGGCTGCCCCAGCGCGTTGTTGGCTTCTGAGTCAGTGGACTGGGCTCCGACGGTCAAGCTGGGTTACCAAAACACAGAGCTAAGACACCGTCATCGGTGTTTCATGCGATCTCTGAGAGTGGTTGATCTAAACAAAACAAATTTGTCACGTCGTCACAATCTTCACGTTTGAGTAGTATCCACGAAGTGCTTAAGTGCTAACAGGGCACATTAGCTCCCAAGTTCTTGACAACAGAATCGCTCGCTCTCTCTCTGCCTTGTGCATTAGGCTAACAAAGACACAATGTCAGCATTTGGAAGACCTTTGGATTTGGCATTTGGATCTCAGCATTTTATCAAAACATGAATGCCAACATTCACAGCTCGGCATTCAACATGTTAAATTCTGCTTTACTGCCCAGCCCTGCACTACACACTGCATTTTCCATTGGGATAATGCACCATAAACAACACAGAAAACAAACTTACCATGGCGAACACCAAAACACAATCATTCTGTAGACGTTTTACTCCGAGTTTGCTGATCCATCCGCTGTGGTAATAGGTGTATGCTTCCAAACTTTTGTGGGCCTTCATCTGTTGCTTGGTGTAGTAAGATGTCTGGAGAACCAGGTAGCTCGTTATGTCCATAGCCTCTATTTTCGGCAAATCGTTCCGGTTTTGCGAAAATTCAGACATTTTCATTAAGTATGTGTCATGCCCAATGTATTTCTCAACTAACGCCAAATATGTGCCGGCTCCAAACCACTACAATATTCACGCATCTCCATATTCTCCATGTTGTTGCTATGCTGTAGTCAAGCTTCCTGCCCACCAACTTAAATTTGCGCGCTCCCGTGATGACGTAACTGAAACCCTCCTATTACCGTCCCACAATTCTCTCTGTTCATGTCGAATGCCTGAGCTGGCATGACGTAACGTAAAGTGATGTGAGAATGGGACCGTAGGATGTGAGACTTTATGGGGAATTTGAATTTCTGGTGGTCAAAGCAGTCCTGAGAGAGAGAGAGGGGAAAAAAAAAGCATGTTTGTACAGGAAGTGAGCTGTCTCAGTCCTGCATGATTTCCCTGTCTGTAGTCTGTCTCACCACTTATGTATCCACATGTGCTATTTTGTGTGAGCCTGCTTGGATGATTTGTTGTTGAGTGCCACATGGGGGACGAACAGTTCTATTAGTCAAAGTGAAAAATGCCAGAACAGCGTGCGGGGACTGCGTGTCTGTGTGTAATTTCATTTGGAGCGCACATGTGCATTTTTTTTCCAAATGCTCTCCTGACTTCTCCTAATTGAATTACTTATGTAACTACAAGGTAGAAATTGATAAATGAACTTCACAACACCACAGAGCCAAGTTATTCGCTCATTTTCAGCTGTGGGCAAATGTACAACGTGGCGACAGTAAAATGCGGAGGCCTCTGAAAGCAGTAGAGCGGAACAAAAGGGAGCGGGTCATCACTCAGGCAGCCCTGAATGCAATGTGTTAATTGCAGACGTGCAAAATGGGGAGAAGGAAGACTGGTGTTTGTTTTTCAAAGGTTTTTTTTTTCCACCGGTGGCCCTTTATAGTGACCCAACACCCAAGGAATGCTGCCTTTTTTTGTGCGTTGCTGCCAAGGCGCGTCAGGAATGGCATTTATTAGAACATTATTCTTATGTGGTATTTTGTATTTTGTATTTTTTTTCTTTTGGTAAAAAGATAGAAGATCATTTTGTCCTTGAAGGGAAACTTCACCTGAACCACACAGCCACACGAAGCTGCACTCGCAGGCAGTCACATGGATCCCAATACAAAAGTCCTAAAAATCACAAAGGACACTGATGGCAGCATGGAAGAGAACTGGCGAGTCTTTGTTGTGCTGAGATGAGCCGAGTTACATGGACTGACCTTACTTAAGATGCATAATCAATCCAGAAACATAATCAATTGAACTGATAAGCCGTAGTATTACGACCACCTGCCTGATGTTGTTGAGGACACTTTCTAAAACAGCTGTGACCAGTTGAGATGTGGACGCAGCCTGTGGTGTCTGTCAGCTGGACCTTCAGCTCTTAGATTGTGAGATGGGTCTATCTTGAATTGGTCTTGGTGAAAGAACATTGCATTGTAATGAGTTCTTAGTCCCCCCCCCCCGTCGTGTCTTGATGTTGTGTCTAATCTGCTGATCTGTGTGATACAAAGGTGTGACTGGCCTTTAACAACTTGATGCCTTGATTGTGCACATGCTCATGTGCATGCTGTGTGTATGTGGCACGCGTGGGGTAGTATGTTTGTGTGCACATGTGTGGTGTGTGCCTTTACCAGAGGGGGGGAGGGGTGGGTTGGTTTGGTTGGTTGGTTGGCTCTGTGTGAGCTCTTTGTAAGAAGGGGGAGTGGGAGAAGGGAGGGAGGAAGGTTAACCGGGCGTTTCTCTCGGCTGCCGGCTGGTCTGGTTGCTGTTGGTAACTTTGCTTGATGAGATCAGAGGGGATCGGCTTTCAGGCCTTCATGTCTCACACTCACTCTCTCCCTAGCGCTCTGCGGCTCTTTTCTCGGAAAGACCGAAGTGGAACTGAAACTGGAGTGGGGCTGAAAGTGTGTTCAGAGCTGCTTGTTGTCAGCGGAGAACGTCGTGACTGCGCTACCTTGGAAACACTCAGTGGAGTTTTAGCACGAATGAGTACGGGCAGGGGGGTTGAGGAAGAAGTGATAGCCTTAGGACAGATAAGCTCCTGGGAGGGAAAAGAGGGCGGTAACAAGGGAAGGAGGGAGGAGGAGAAGGAGGAGCAGGGAGAGCGGGGCAGATCTCTGAGTAAATAGAGAGCCTCTCTCTTTCTGTTTTAGTCAGTCTTGCCGGCTGCTGGTGTTTTCCTCCCGGTGTGTTCCTTGTTTTTCTCACTGCTGACGACTGGCTGGAGGAGTTCAGCTGTGCTTTATTTGGATATGAACATGGACTTGGACTGAACAGCTACATGCAGCAAGGCGCCTTTGGAGATTCACTGTAAGCAGCTTCATCTCTTCTGTTGTCTTCAAGGTGTAGCGTGTCTTTGCTGAAAGAGGCTGTTACTATTTCAGGAGAGAGTGTGTGGAGGGAACTGGGGTAACCATGCAGCTGTATGTGATGCGCTGTGTGTTTCTGACAGTTTCTGCAGTTGTATACAATGCCTGAGGGTTAAAAGTGACAGCAAGTATGATTCTTTTTTTTTCATTTTTCATTATGTGTACATTAGAGAAGAGCAGCCCCCACACTGCTGTATCTCTTAACCCTCTGAAGATATGTCCTCAACATTTTCTTCTCTGAGCCTCTCGTCCCTCGCTCTGTCCTTCTTCTTTCTAATTTTCTGCTGCCTTTAATTCTTTTGATGGTCTTTAGGGCTCAGCTGGCCAGCTGGGATACCCCCTTTTTTGTGTGTGTGTGTGTGTGTGTGTGTGTGTGTGTGTGTGCGTGAGTGTGTTAGCTTTTGTTTGGGAGAGACTGTGTTGAGAATTCTAGGATAAGCTACCCCTGGATTTCCTCTGCTCACATACAATAATAGGATAGATGCTGCTTTCTATTTTTAAGCACACTGTTTTTGTATATGTTCCACACACCTGTGATTGGCCTGCGTGCTCCATGCTGTCTGGAGCAGCTTTTCTCACAGTATTGTGTTTAGTCTACGGATCGGGACGGGACTGTGTATTTGTGCGGTTTGTCCTGGGATAGAGAGATAGCAGCTCTCCTTTTTTACTTTTATCTTTTTGTTTTGTCAGCTGCTGACCTCTGTTTCTCTCACTCTGTCTTTTTTCCATCTCCTCTACTGTTGGTGTGTCTGTTCACCCCCTTTATTCACGTAAACCCTTAAAGCCGTTTTCCATCATGGCCTCTGTTGGTTTTTAAAAAAAATTCCCCCCCCCAAATCTTTTTTTTAATTACTTAGTTAGTTCTCCCTTTTTAAGCACCTCTTTAAATTCAGTTTCCTTCGCTCTCTTCATTTTTAGTGTCTTGCTGATAGCAATTTGAGAACAGTGGGGAGGTTTCTCAGTATCATGCTGTTTGTTTGTATTCTGCTGTGTGTGTGTGTGTGTGTGTGTGTGTGTGTGTACGGGTTTGTGTAGATTTACTTCTCCCCGTTGAATGTCACTGGCAGAGCACCCCATGTTCCACTTTCCACAGAACAATTCTGCTTAATAATACCAGGGAAGAGAGGAATTTCAAACTTCATACCGATACCAAGGACATTACCAGATACTCTATACCATTTTTTGAGGTTTTTCTCCTTCTTTGGACAGGTGTCCAGTCTAAGTTTTCTAAAGTTTCCAACCTTTTTTGGGAAAACAAGCATCAGCCTATTATATCAGATGTCACGTCAGATATGTTTCTTAGACTGCATTTCTCATAGATTAATGATCTGGTCATAAATAGACAATTTACAGAAATAACCAAATTTATGTTGCATTTGAAAGGGAAAATGTCACAGAGTTAAGTCCTCAAGTGAGACTGATTTTAAGCACATGGGACCAAATGAAGAAAATCCCTTAATACCCTTAACACGGCGAGCCTAATTGTTCCCATGCCACGATGGTATGATCACCATTAACATAAGCTTTCTGGTCTCTCACTCAAACAAGAACGCGCACAAATTCTTGCGCGCTCCTTGTTCCCTTAAGAAATATGGTGATGAAACTAAGAAAAAAAAGCCAACCGTGGCCATATTTCCACTGGTGTGCCTTGTCGCTGCAGTCTCCAAAAATGGTGGCAGAAGGTGGTCTGGAGCTCATAGAGTGTTAAGTTAGATTTCATGCTAGCACCAGCGCCCAGCTCAGTGATGTGAGCTTTTTTTTTTTTTTTTCTTTAAACATTTTTTTCTGAATTGCATTCAGTCGATTAAGTCTTGCACTGGGGAATTAAAAACAACTGTTTGTTAGGTGGTGATAAGTCTTCAGATTCTTCCCACCTCCCAATGTTGGCGCGTTAATGGCAGCATTATGGCTACAGCTACACGAAAACGAAACGAGGTTTTTTTTGAAAACGGGTACGAAAATTCTTGCGACCACACGGAAACGCGCTGCTGTCCAGACGAGAACGGATGAAAACGATGAAACGATGCAGTACACACGCCGCTGTGTCACGCCACGCTGTGAGACAATAGAGAAGTGTTAAAATTGGCTCACAGCGTCAACGTGTGACTGACGCAAAAACGTTTTAGCTGTAACAATGGAAACGAAACGAGGCCGTTTTCAAACTTTCCCACTCTGGAACCCGTTTTCAAAAACTATCGTTTTGGGGTAGTGGGAACGCCGGCTCCGTGTGGCCGCGACAGCGAAACGATAAGAAAAAGTATCGTTTACAGTGAAAAACGTTTCCGTGTAGCCGCAGCCTATATCTCTAAGCACTGCTGTGCTTAAGGACAGCATTAGCATAATCCTAATTTTATTCTTAATGAACAAATACATGAATTCTTAATTAGTTATTAGAACACTTGTTGATTAATGTTCCAATAATTGACGACTTGATAGTATGTCTTGATGTCAGTTTGTCCTATGTTAATGTGCTTCAGAGCCATGAGGGTTAAAAGGCACACTGTTAACACAGACCATTTATCATTCGCTTATCATTTGCTTATCATTTACTTACCATTTACTTATTTATGTACTCTGAGGTTTATAAAACCATCAAGTGAACCCTCAAAAAAAAATCCTACTCAAATTCTTAGACGCCAGTTTCCGACATAATTTCATCAGGATGTGTGGGTGTGACATGTTGCATCACACTTGTGCACATAGTTTGGATGTTAAACAAGGGATGCGGCAGCAGTGCGTCACACCCAGGCAGACTTTGATTCAGTTTCATTACTGCTGGGGTTGTGAATCTGCCACAGCTTCCCCTGAGAGCTTTATGGATACAATCGCCAAGGTCTTCTATGTGTACATATATATGTGTGTGTGTGTGTGTGTGTGTGTGTGTGTGTGTGTGTGTGTGTGTGTGTGTGTGTGTGTGTGTGTCTGCGT
Source organism: Odontesthes bonariensis (assembly GCF_027942865.1). Taxonomy (NCBI): domain Eukaryota; kingdom Metazoa; phylum Chordata; class Actinopteri; order Atheriniformes; family Atherinopsidae; genus Odontesthes; species Odontesthes bonariensis. The sequence goes on along the minus strand of NC_134519.1, from coordinate 23,861,255 downwards.
ATCCATATAAGTGGGAGAGAGATGAACCGGTTTTGCTGTGTTCTCTTTAAAGGAGTGCTCAATCACTGTAGCACTAATAGTCTTCCCTCAGGGCACCAAAGGATTTTAAGGTGCCATCGCACGGAAGTATAAAGACTTATGAGCAGACTGTGTGAGTGCGTGGTCATCCGTCTTCATTGTTCCCATCTTTTGAATATGCACTTAATTTTGAATTTGTTCCCTTTAAGCTCCTTGATCGCCGGTGAGACAGGAAATTTTTCATTTCAAGAGAAGCAGATTCATGTGTACGGAGGAGGAAGATGTGGGAGTGGGGACATGATTCATTTGGGAGATGTCGATCACTGGAGTTCCTTTGTAAAGAGTTCAGACAGTATGATGGAAGAGAGAAGGGAATTGGGGGGGTTTGTGATTCTGGAACACAAAAAGTTAAGCATCAGGGAAATTCCACCAAAGGTAGCTAGCATCTACCTCAATAAAAGCATGATGTCATCTCTGTGTGAGTCGGATTGTTAGCAAGGATGTATACTTGTTTCTAGCTGTCCGTAAATTTGCTTGTGTCCTGTATTTTGCAGAATGTGCTTTTACTGAATGCTGAGCTTGCACTGATTGCCACATGGCAGACACTGGGGCATTTGGTGGCGGGCCTGGGAGAAGTTGTAGCCGGTGATAGGGTGTCATCTCTGCGGTAGTCTCCTTGGATTGATTTGTATGTAAGGCAGGGAGTCGGCAGCAGAGAAAGAAATATATAAGGGAATAGTAAAGAGAGTTGAGAAGGAATTAAATTGTATGAAAAGTTGGAAAAACAGCTGTGTGAGGAGACTGTAAGGAGGAAAAGTCAAACCTTCAAAGAGAGACAGTGATGAAAGAGCGGTGATATCTCCTCCTACAACTGGCTAATAAGTACAGAGGTGCTTTTAAGAGTGCATCTCTTCTTTTCATCAGCTGGAAGATATGTTTAAAGCCCAAGTCGCAAGTCCTGCTAGTAGTTTGACATCATGTTAGGAGCCAGATGGTACAGTTTATGTCTCGCTCTGGCTTCTGCAACTACCCAGAGATTCCCTCAGTAGGAATGAATGTCAGCAATGTGGAAAGGATAGCAGCTTGTTTAATCTGGTGGGTACAGCTGTTGCTATGAAAGGACGCTGTATAATACAAATATAAATGTGTGTTTGTGTTTGTCATTGTGTTTGGGGTTGCATGCGAGCCGCTCTGTGGCGCTCTGGTGTCCTCCCAGGAGTGGAAAGTGGAAGAAGTGACCACTTGGTGATTCACTCTTCAGACGTCACAGGAACGAGGCAAAGTTCCTGTAATTCATCGCTACAGTCAATGTTCAGATAAACTTGGACTCATTTGAAACCACTGTGGAAAAGAAGAGGTATAGGGTGAAGTGACCCTGGTTTAGGCCTATAGATGTGTGAGTTCAAAGGCCACACGAGAATGGAAAAAGTTGAGCAAAATCACTTCTGTCATAGTGAGTGTGAAGAAACCAGTAAATTGAGTTCTGCTGCTCAAATTTCTCATTTGAAACAAAAAAAAAAAACATATTAGCGAGTGAGCCGTTTTCAAATGATCGCTAAAGTAATTCTGCTCCTGACTTTGAAGTCAGACCTAGAATAGTTTTAGCTGCTCACGTATTGTAAAATGACTGCTGAAGTTCACACCACATGATGATGGGTCCTAAACCTCTCATCAGTGAGTTATTCTTTCTCATTGAAGACACCGCCTCAAACACCTCATTTGCTGTCCAGGCTTTTTCTTCTTACTGCTTAATGACACCATCACGTAACACATTTGCATAATGCCTGCCCGGGTGCTAGTTTGGCACACCTCAAACAAAGGATGAGCAGCTGTCTTGTTCTGCACTGTTCTGGCCAGTCAAGAGCAGACTTGGGAGGCCTTGAAGAGACGGGAGCTAAAATGGAGGGACAGAGGGGAACAAGAGATGCTGAAGAAATATAAAGTATAAGGAAAAATGTTGAATAAATTCTTAAATGATACGCTTTCCAAAATATACTGTATTTATGTGTAGACCTGAGATCATATATCTCAAATGTTAAATACAAGGTCGCACATACATACAGCTTCAGGCCAAAAGGCTAAAAACAGACAAACTTACAGGTGAAAATTCGATTAACCCTGTGTGCTAACTGTGTGTGTGTGCTACCAATCTACCTCTGGGTCATCAACTTGAGATACAATATTTCTTTGAATCTTAAAGTTTGTAAACCCGCTCTAGTTTTCAGAAGAAAGCCTTGTGTCTGAGTATAATATGGGCCAATTCCCACAATATTCCCAGAGGAAGCTGCTGGATTTAGCTCGTTTAAAAAAAAAAAAGACACGCAAACTTACTGCTCATGGTGTTCCCTGGGGTCTCAATGGTCTTCTGACTATATCATTGAGAATGACTGTAAATGTTTCTAAAAGGAAGTGAATGGCATCCGGATAAACAAGCTTACTGTTTTTATGCCGAAAAGTTATATAAAAACGATACTCCTCTAAGATCTGGCCTATAATTAGAAAGCAGCATTTCAAGTTAACGAAATCAGCCAACAATATCAATGTTTCTTCACACAAAAGATGACAAATACACACCTTTTCTCAGCTGCTAACTGGAACAGACCAACGTAAAGGATACCGATCGACTCATTTCGATTTTTTTTTTTTTTTTTTTTTTTTTTTTTTTTTTTTTTTTTTTTTTTTTTTTTTATTGGCAAAAAGTTTGAGAGCGCATTCCCCAAACTTCCAACAATTGTGTGCTGTTGAATGTACATTAATAGTGGAGCAGGACCAGAGCTGCTTCTTCTGCAGGTGGCAGGGATATGACCTCTGATAAGCTGATTCACACACACACACATGTGAGCGCTCTGAGGCTTAACATTCATGAATGAAGCTCGGCACATGAAGGCTGAATCACTGTCAAGCTATTAATCCTCATCCTTTGTGGCGTTGAGGGTCACTGGTTGTCCTTGATTGACCATATGAGACACAAACATGCAGCTCCATGCGCACAGTTAACACCTGTGCATGAAAAGCTGTAGAAAAACTGCTAATCATACGTTCATATTTAAACATGGTGCTTTGGATCCTGTGGATAGCCTGACATGATTTCTGTGGGAAAGCCCACAGACATTTCTATTAACAGAGGGGGGTTCGGTCTGAGTGAGTAGTTTCTCAGCGGTTTTCTCTGTGTGTGAGTGCGAGCTGCTAGCTTTGTGTGCAATGTGTGACTTCAAAGCCTGTCGGCCCAGTCAGAGCTTGTTGGACAAATTTCAGTAAAACACAGTCTGTGAGACAGACAGACACACACACCCACAGTATCTTCCTGTAATACGATGTAACACACTGGGCTCACGCACCACCTTCACAGCCTTTGTGGTGACTGAAGCTTGTTAGTACTGGTACAGCAGGAGAGGACCCATAAAGCCAGCCCACACACCAGGTGCACTGTACAGTCTGTCTTCCCCTCGATCTGCCTTCTTATCTCATGCTTTGTCGCTTTTTGACAAATTTGTCCTCTTCTTTTTGTTGCACATGCAAAAAACTTGGGGTAAGTGCAATCTAAAGGAGCTGGTTGAGAGAAAGAGCAAGATGGAGGGAGGGAGGCAAAGTAAACAACAGATGGCAGAAGCATCTTGCCGCTTTTCGCAGCAGCAGAGGCTGCGCCAGCCCACCAACAGCCTCTTGCGAGGTTACTATGCAACGATGGCCATGACATCATACGGTCAGAGGTCAAGTGCCTCTTTTGATGACGAGGCAGAATGCCAGATTGTCAGCCACATGCTGTGGCAGACTCAGACACACTGAATGTACGTACAATATTAAGCTGTGTTTTCTTTGGCTGAAGTTTAGCAGCGATGGCTGTGGAATCTTCCATGCAGAGTCCACCCTTAACCCACCTGCCAGCTGCGCTAACACACATCCAGACAGCTGTCTATTGCGTGTGTGTGTTTGTGTGTTTGTGGCCAAGCACTGAATCTTCTCTTGCCGAGTGGTGAACTGAGTAGTGGCACAGATTAGTCATGATAGCCGCCAACCCAATGACCTTATCCACAGTGAGAAAAAGGAGAAAAGTACAGAATGCGCTGTTTGTCTTTCTGAGGACTAGTTTCTGTTTTGGACCATGTATTTTGTTTTGACCAGTCCTTCCTGTTCCTCTCCACTGAGCTGAGGATTCAGGTTTGAATTAGATTCAGGTTTAGATAAGTTTTGGAGTAAAGTCAGAGAAAACGCTTTATTGTATCCTCAAAAAAGATAACCTATATATGTGGGTGTGTAAAGGACGTGGAAATTTCACACATTCGCACCATCATCTCAGTTTGGGCTAGTGATAAGATTTGTGCCTTTGTCAGTAATAGATTTAATGCATTATACGTTTTAAAGAAATGAAAGCAGTAGCCCTTTGTAAAACTGTTTGGATTGATTGAGCTATTAATAACTTATGGGAAGATGATCTAGTCTCCTTTTGATTTAGTCTAGATCATCAGCAGAAGAAGCATCAGTCCAGCATGCACACATGCACCGAGGATATTTACAGAAAAAAAAGTTCTGCTTGGTGGCTCATGACGAATGAGATAAGCACAACCACCAGACACATAGAGTTGTGTCATCTACTTCTGCCCCATGTGCGACTGACTCTTTTCCTGTGAACAGGAAGCACCAGCTGCCGTTCCTGGAAGAGATCGCTCCGGCAGTTTAACCACACAGAGCTGTGTGGGTGTGTGTGAAATCATCTCTGTAGTGACTTCATATGCTAAAATTGAGCGCAGAAGATTTGCAACTGTTGGTTGAAATAACGAACTAAGAGCTCAGAGATATCTGTTACTATATATAGAGATACTAATCAGAACATTTTAGGGCTTTGTCAAAACCGTATCAACGGAAACAACGGAAAATAACTAAGAACAAGACTTAAATTGTAACACCCCCCTTCTTGAAACTGAGATTGTAACTGAAAATGACGTAAAAATGTAAACCCGGCATTCTCAAAATGATACCATGATATTAACAGTTTTTTTTCTCCATTTCTAGTAATTGCCTCTATTGCAAAATTGAAAAACTTCTGTTTAAATGACAAACACTGTGTGTCACTCTGCTGCCTGTTTTCTGAGGAGCAGGGCGAGTCGAGCTGACTTTTTTAACTATCACACAAAGGATTGGAGATGAATTATTACCCAGTGTTTTTGTTTTCCTTCTGTTGATGTTTTTGCAGACTCAGGCGATACTCATTAAAATGACATTAGCTAAATGCGAATTTGCCAAGTTCAGTTGTGGCCAACATTGCACAATTGGGGAATTTTTGGAGATGGATGCATGCATTGATATTGGCACTTGAGTTGGGAAGGTAGGATGAGTCAGAGAAAATGCATGTGTATTTTCGTCTGTGTTTGTGTGTATGTGTGTGTTGTTTCTCATCCATGTTGCTGTTTATTCCAATGAAAATGGAGCGTCAAATCCGTGAAATTAGCGGTTTTGCCAGCATTTTCCATCAGCAAGCTTTCCTCTGTCTCTTTTTTGTGGTAAACTTCAGTTTGCTGAAAGCTATGTATAAATGACAATTTGAAGAATTAAAAGCTTTTTTTCTCTCTCTCTCTTGTCCCTCTCTCAACAGGAGTGGCAGCAGTTCTTTATGAAGACATTTGTGGCATGAAACCAGACCACGTACATCTTTCATTCACCATTTCCTCCTTCTTCATCTCCTCCCATCACTCTTGAATTAGGAACTCGGCCCCACCGCATTGATGAGGTAACGCCAAGCTCCCCACAGCGCAGCACCCACCTGCACAAACGCCACCTCATCCCCTTCCTTCTGCCAACTCTTCCAGCAGCTATGGGCCAGAAAATTTCTGGCAGTATTAAATCGGTGGACAGTCGGGGGGAAACCGGTGGCTCGCCATCATACCGGCCTATAGCTCATCGTCGGCAGCACTTGGAGCTAAGGGGCCCAGATTTCTCCAAACCTCCCAGGCTGGATCTCCTACTGGACATGCCGTGTGCTGGACCGGACACACAGCTCCGTCACGCATGGAACCCTGATGACCGCTCGCTCAACATCTTTATCAAAGAGGATGATAAGTTGACGTTTCACCGCCACCCAGTTGCTCAGAGCACGGACTGCATCAGAGGGAGGGTCGGGTACACGCGGGGTCTCCACGTGTGGAAAATCCACTGGCCCACCCGGCAGCGAGGCACCCATGCTGTGGTTGGTGTGGCAACCTCTGATGCTCCTCTACATTCTGTTGGGTACACCGCGTTAGTGGGTTCGGACTGTGAGTCCTGGGGCTGGGATCTGGGGCGTAACAGGCTCTACCACGACAGTAAGAACCGGGCCCACAGCTCTCTGCCTTCATACCCTTGTTTCCTGGAGCCAGAGGAGTCGTTTACCCTACCAGACTCTTTGCTAGTGATTCTTGACATGGACGAAGGAACATTAAGCTTTATGGTGGATGGACAGTATCTAGGAGTGGCATTTCGAGGCCTAAAAGGGAAGAAGCTGCACCCCGTCGTCAGTGCTGTGTGGGGGCATTGTGAGATATCCATGAAGTACATCAACGGCTTGGATCGTAAGTAATTACAGTATGACTAATGATACAATATGAGAATGGTCATTATCAGAGATTTACCAATGCTGATGGTTTGCAAAATAGGTTTTTTTATTTAAATGAAGTGTTATTGTATGAAGTACTTCTATAGACATAGTCCGAGAGCTCTTAGTTTGTGGAATACTACTAAGAAAGTGGCTCTCGAGCAAGAGCTAAAGTATTAATACTGCATTACTCTGCCTCAGACAGTTATACAGACTGGGTCTTAATATCTTTCCGAGTAGATTCTAGTTTTAGCTAGCCTATTCAGAAACTGTTTAAATTTCCAACCTGATAGGGTTCCCACAACCCCACTTAAACACATATATCACCTTAAGGTTAAATAAAGGCCAAGATAATCTTCTGTAAAATGAAATAACCACAAAAACGACAGCTCTTAAATGATCTTGGGTAAATGTGTGCTAAAATAAGAGTAGGAACCTCACTGATTATGAAATGTCCCCACACGTCAGAGGTTGTGGTAAGAAGGTTTTTTTTTTTCTTAAATTTGTGTCGCAACACCGTAAACTTTCTTTGGCAGCGAACTGGGTGAAAGTTGATGCGAGTCCACTCGAGGGATTGAAATCCACTTGTTCTGCAATATTTGTTCAATACTTTTCAAGGAGCTGACAGACCTGAGGACACGCTTTCATCTATTCATTTGTGAACTTTTCACATCGCACCAGCACTTCTCAGTAATCAGTGTTTTTTTGTTTTGTTTGTGGCCTCTTTCATACATTGATGGTTTTCCTCTGAACTAAATGGTCAAAGATTGTTGCAACACAACTGTTGGTACAGAAGTGTATCACAAGGTTATTGTGTCTACAGAATATAATTTTTTTCTCGTTTTAACCAAAGCAGGAGACGAACCGAGGAAGAGCACTTTAGATGCGATTTCCCGTTTTGTTCTCGGGAAACTTCCACTTTCTGTCCCTGTGTGTTATGAGAGAAGAGGAAGGCTCCTCCTATCATTGCAGTCTAAACAGTGATGCTTTTTAAAAGCACATTATGAACACGTATACAGATGGACACACACCTGCCAGGAAGGGAAAGTGTGTGTTATGAAAACAAGGCTGAGATGTGACTCCGGCTGTCTCCCTCCCTCGAAGTTTGAACAACCCCATGGGGCTTATTTGATATCACAACACGGTGTGTTTTTGTCTATTACTCTGACAGAGAGCTGAGAGGGAACCCATTTCTATTTGTAGTTTGTTACGTCTGATTTCCTTTTGCCCAGTCATCTCGAATTTCTTTTTGAAAATTTCCAAAGAAGCGCACTGCTCTCAAGGGACAACATGACAGCGAGAGCCTGTTTTCTACCCTTGAAAAACAGGTCACAAGCCTCAACCCAGCTTTAAATTGGATGCTTTTGCCTTAAAATTGCAGCCGGCAAAATAGAATATGAATCAGAATGAAAACAAATCACCTACTCTCAAGATAACTTCAAAGTACACAGTCGAGTCGCTGAAAGCACATCACCTCAACCGTTTTCCATTTCTACAGCCACCTACAGGATTTCATGGTGACTGTGTGATGGGCCGTCAGGGAGAATGTCGAGTCTTTTCAAAGCTCTCTCTTTTACAAGCACATAGGCCTCTTGCTGTGAAATGAGATTTGACTGTTGAAAATCTGCAAAGCTAAATGCAGGGTGGCTCCTCTTGATGGGCCAGCAGGGATTTGTGAATGAGAGAGAGACACGGAGACTGCGGCAAATGAAATGAAACCCGAGCTCGTGGTCGGCCTAATAAAGGGTGCTGTCCAACAAGTAAACGCTACAGGAACATCCATTTTCTCACCTAAACAAATTATCACTCCTGATATTAGTGCTAAGCTATTTATTTCTCCTCATATTTTTCCCTTTTTTTTTTTTTGGAGTCAGGCTCAACGGGCCCTAAAACTGTTGTTTTCTGTTTGAAATCAGCTCAAACAGGTACTTTTTAAATGCGAATGCACGTCCCAAAGCTACCAATATAGATAAATGAAATCCCATGTGTGAGAGTACAAACAGATGCAGACAAAGGCTTCATTGAGACAGGCCTAAACAAGGAAAGACCCACTTGAGTCATCAAATCCATAAAAACACTTTTGGTTTCTTCTTCCATTTAAAGTCCTCGCTGAATGGTCTTTTTGAGTTTTAGCGGTTGAACCCTCTCTAAGAGTCTCAAACAGAGGCTGAAGTGAAAGTGAAATGTGTTGTGGATATTAATGGAGCTAATGCTGTGCATCAGTTATAAGCAAGGGAACTTGTGGCTTCTTTTCCCATTCAAAACAGTTCCTAGAAAGTTAGTAAATTAGGGTCAAAATAGAGGTGCTGCAGCGGTGGGAGAATGGGCTTTATCCTTCGACAAAACAACGTAGCAACGCATTTGGCGCTCTCAGTGGAACTGTTTATAAAAAATAATCTAATATCAATTCTAAACTCCTCCATTAGAATAGCCTCTGGACTGCTTTGATTAGTGGGAGCGCGCAGTCGACCGCAGTGTGTGGCCGCAGAGGGAAAGTCACTGAAAAGTCACTCCTCTCTGATAAGATTAAGCTGCGGCATTATTTAATAATCGCATTTCATAGCTCAGGATTTTCGAGAAAAGTGAAGCAAATAGCCTAAAGTGTGCACTCTTTGTTGCAGGCTGGCCAAACAGTCACTGTCTTCAGTCATTCCAGGTTTCACAATGAGACGGCTCGTCTGCCCTGCTGATGACTCAGAAAGGGAGAATGAAGTCATAACTGCTGTGTGCTTTGAGCGTATGAGTGTCTGTGAATGGCAGACCATCACCAGACATTGTATCACATTCAGCTGTTTATTTGATGGTAATTGCCTCTTTTGTGTTTGTGCATTTGAGAGAAGAGGTCTCCGCGAGTGTATATCTGCCCTGAGTGTCTGTGAATGAGTGTTTGGCCATAAAAAAAAGCCCTTTTGGTACTTTGGTAATGACTTTCTCTAAGAGGCCTTCCTGTGAGAAGAGACCGTTGGATTGTTTTTGAAGTATTGCTGTTGAAGGGGAAACGCCATGACTGTGTGGTATTAAAGACGCGCCGTCTGCTCGTCATAATGTTTGTTTTGCTCTCAGATCCGTTGCACCATTATCATTGTGCTCCACCTTAAATCCTCGCTCCCGTTCCTTCAGTGACTTGGCGAGACGCAGAGACAGCAGCGCCTCAGGTTCATGGTAGATTTTGTAAGATAGTGTAAAGCAGTCAGCAGCAGATTGATATGTTAAATGTGCACTAATGCAAAAAAAAAATGGTGTAGAGATTTAAATTGAGTGAAAAATTGGTAATTGTGCATAGATTATTTATCCTTCCAGTGCTCCAACTTTAAAGGGTTTTTTCTCCTTCATATACTTGTCAACTGGCCTCCATTGTCCAGATAATCTTTCTTCCAGTTGATGCTACTTCACTTAAACTACAATTTTAACTAATTAATTTTGCTACCTTGAAGGATTGTGCCTGCTTCTGTCTAATGTAGCCTCTGTTTTGTCTCTTGTCCTGTCTGCATAATTGTACCAATTAGCAGTGCTTTGATACGCTACAATAGGAGCTGTTTCAGTTTCAGCCCTGATATGCGTAACTTTCTCTCTTTTCTTTCTCTGTCTTCTCCTTAGTCTTTGGCTCACATCATTCCAAACTTATACCAAAACAGATTATAATTGTTTTTTATTTTTTATTAGCAAATCCAGTCTTGTGGAAAGTACACCTTGTGTTGGTTCTTAGGTTTTACCTTCAGGAGGACAAAATAGAAAATCCCACAGTCATTACCTGGTCTTACAATTAGGTAAATACAAGATTGGGTGAACAACGGCACATGATGTATTGCACCATGGTTTTATTTATTATTTAAACTTAGGGCAAAAATGCAGGTACAGTTTGCGAAAGATTAAGTCCACCCTCACTTTTTCCATTGGAAATATGAGGGTAAGTATTAGTCAAGTGTGAGAACCTGCGTAAAGGCATATGTTTTTGTTTTTTGGCAGTTTGCTCGTTGCATTTAGGTGTGTGTTGACACAACAACATCTTAGAAAATCAACTGTTGCGGCCCATCAATCTGGGAATGGTTATAAGGCCATTTTCAAATAATTTTGGAGTCCATCATTCCACAGTGAGAAAGATTAGTTACAAGTGGAAAATATTCTAGACTAAATAATAGAATAAAAATCCTCCCAGGAGTGTGCAATGCTCAGAGAAATTGCAAAAACCCAAGAGGCACATCTTTACGGGACTCAGTTAGCATGTTAAATGTTAAAGTTCATGACGGTTCACTTAGAAAAAGACACAAACAAACAAAAGCCTGTTTGGAAGTGTTCCAAGAGAAAACCTCTTCTCTTTAATAGGAACATGGCAGCACAGCTTAGGCTTGTAAAGTTGCATCTAAACAAATCACAAGGCTTCTGGAACAATGTCCTGTGGGCAGATGAGACCCAAGTGGAGACGTTTGGTCATAATGCACCGCACCATGTTTGGAATTAGCAAATACATCATATCTGTACCAACAGCTCAGATCAACATTCAAGCACGGTGGAGGAGGGGGGATGATTTGGGCTTGTTTTGCAGCCTTGAGGCTGATTTATGCTTCAGGCGCAAAGCCTCTGACGCTCGGACGCAGAGCCTCTGCGAGCGTCAAAATCTTGACCACTCCCCCACGCAGAGGCTCTGCGCGCGTTGTCGTGCACCTCAGAAAAATCCTGACTACGCGACAGACGCACGCAGACCACCAACGGAAGTGCGCAGACAAAAGCGGCTGTGATTGGTCCTCGGTGTGCCTTTCCGGTTGTCTGTGTGGCTTCCTCCTTTGCATTTTCGCCAACTCCAATAAAAGAAGCTGTTCTTCTTCGATGTCGAGCAACTCCAGATCCATATCTTGCATACACTTTTTTTTTTTTGAAAGATAAACACTTCCGCCGGCGCCGCCGAAGTTCTCGTCACCGCCCACCGAAATTCTCGCGAGGGGAAACTGCTGTGCGTCCCGAGAAATTCCAGACCGAGGTTGCAGAACCATAACATGAAAAGTGGTTCGCGACCAGAGCAAAGCAACACGTCAAGACGATAGACGCAGAAGTATAATCCGCCCTTTGAACTCCTCTGTACCAAAGTAACCTAGTGTCAAATGTGAGGCCATCTGTCTAAAGCATGGCTGACACTGAGTCACGTATCAGTATCTCAAACACAGCAGCAAATCTACTACAGATCGGCTGAAAAAGAAAAGAATCCAGGTTCAGTAGTGGCCATAATTCCTCCTCTATGATGTGAGGGACCAGTGAGCGATAAGTTATTTCTGCTAAAGATGGTTCTACAGGCTATTGGGTCATTGAGGGTACTTTTGCACACATTGTCAAAAATGCTGCAAGGTTTCTCAGTCTTAAAACTACGGTTCTCTGAAACGAACCATTTTCATCCTCAGACACTTCAAACACCAGGTGGTCGGGAACAAAGAGGGGAAACAACTTTGCTAAAGAGGGAAGTTGTGTGGAGGGATGAGGATATTGAGGCAGTTTGGTATCGCTTAGGTAATCAGTTTCTTTCTTGGACTTGTCAAAGAAATTCCAAAATGCCACTGCCACACATCCACATCTCTGCTCCTTCAATTTACCATTTTTCACACTCTGCAATTAGAGGGGACGAATGCATAAAGACATAAGACTTCCAACTTGGCAGAAACTGATGTAACGATTTACTGCGCGCAGAAACCCACACTACCACTGGGTTTTTTTCCTGGCTGGGACTAATTTATACAGCATAGTTAAAATCCCAACGACAAGCTTATTCGGGCGTCACATTTCAACTTTTTTTATCCCCCTTTTTTTTTTCAGCACATGCTTACCAAAATGACAGCAGGGATCCATTTGTGTCCAGCTTGTTTTGCATGTGTAGCTGTGTTTAATTCTTTTGTTTTAATTTGAGTTGCCTGAAGTCAGACCGACACTTAAACCACACGTTTAACGTTTTGGTTTCATATCATGTAGAGACTAAACTAATTCTCAGTCGCCCGTTATGATATTAAGACCACATAAGTAGGCTTTTGCTTACTGAGGTGACGAAAAAAGGTTTAGAAAACAACGGCAGCATATCATCAAGAATCATCTGTCACGGCTTTCTGTTGAAGAAGTGGTTCCATATTGCTGTGAAAGTGTCCACAGGACGGGCTGCTGAGCTCTATTGTATTTAGTTGGCCCAACTTGTTTTAAAGATGTGTATCTCAAAACTGCAGCATGTATTATTATGTCTAGACAACTTTTATAGCAAGTGAGATAATGTTTACATCTGGGTGATCTGATCCTTTAATTCCAGTTTGTTTCCTGCAGGTTTGGTCTCTGCATTTAAATCCCACTGCTGTCCACTAAAGGAAAGCTCATCAGTTTCCGACTCATAAATCTTTCTGCTGGGAGCTGCTACTCAGCTTTCTCCTGTCAGCCCGGTACCAAGCTCGCGCTCAGAGCTCTGCACTTAACTGCCGGCTTTGGGATATATGGGTCAGTGGGTTAGTGCTTTAGCTTAATTTAGCTGCTAACCTCAGGCGTAATGATTGAACTCTGCTGTAAACGCTTGTTTGATTTGTGTCCCGCTGCACTTTTTTGTTTCTTTTCCTGGCGTGATTCCCGTAAAGTGTCGACTCCTGACGACATTTAGCTCACGCGTTTGCAGGCACGCAAAGAAAGTTTTATGCCTTTTCATTTTTTTCAGACCACTCAACTAAGTACCTACAACAAAACATTTCATGCTGTTAAAATTTAATTGTTTTCAAAATTTAGAGAGAAGTTTGCATCACAAATTCTAAATCATATTGCAGAAGCTAATTCTGCTCATTTTCATATTGGCCAATTTTCTGCACTGTGCCTACGCAGTTACATAAGAGCTTCTGCACAGCCTAATGAAAGCTCCATCAACAGCTGTTCAGCTGAAATGTGTGTTTCTGTGACTGTAACTCTTCGTGACATGGGCTATTACTGCATGACAAGGATGCCCGTCATCGAACGCTCTTGCACAATAAGATTAAATGGCACAGGAAAAGTTCTGATGAACTGCAAGTGTCACATGTTTATTCTATATCCTGACCTAAGACCTTAACACCATTATCTCAAGTAGGGAACTGTGGTGTCATGTCTCTGCACTCATGATTAAATATTTAACAGAAGACACGAAAGGACAGAAAGAGGCAAAGAAAAACATGAGAAAATAAAAAGATTAGAAGAAGAGTAACAAAACTGGCAATATGCAAGAGAACAAAGGCAAGCAGAGAGATGTGTATGAAACAGAAACCTACAAATAATGAAGATGATCTGCTGTCTTTGTAGCCTCTCGTGCCACATACTCTCTTTTGCGATGCAAGAGCAAGTATAGAGAAAAAGATAGCAGAATGGAGGAAATGTGAAACGTTTGACAAACCAAAAAAGTGTCAGCGTGAGCCGAAGAGGGACGGAGACTGTCTGATAGGAGATGAAGGAAAGGAGACATCTTCGAAATGAAAAAGACAAGTGGTGTAAAGAGTAAAAAGTAAAGAGGGAGTAAGGGGCAAATTGAAACTCCTGTTGAGCCACTGGTGTGAGTTCTGAGGATGAGGTCAAATAAGCTGATGGATGATGATGGATGGATGAGTAATTAAAGAGCTGTACTCGCACTCAGAAGCTGGCTGCTAATGAGGGGCTCGGGGAAAAACTTAGACTGATTAGTGAATAAGAGGATGTTAGAGTTAGTGTTCGAGGCACGCATTCAAGCCCGTTTTGCATGCAAAAATGTTTTGAATTTCTGAACTTGGATGACTAAGTATTAGATCATTTTATTAGATTTTGGCATGAGAGATTAATCTGTGCCTTATTAGCATGTAACATTAACAAAGACACACAAAGGAAGCATGAAGATCCAACTGCTCAGACCAATGGTAAGTGGAAAGTATGCTCTGCTTCAAATGAATGTATGTGTATATATGTATGTATATGTATGTGGTGATTAGCATCGTCGCCTCAAAGCAAGAGGGTTCGAATCCCGGCCGGGGCCTTTCTGTGTAGCGTTTGCATGTTCTCTCCGGGTACTCCGGCTTCCTCCCACCGCTCAAAAACATGCATGTTAGGTTAATTGGTGTCGCTATTTGACCCAAAGAGTGAGTGTGAGAGTGGATGGTTGATTGTCAGCTGGGATAGCCTCCAGCAACCAATAATAAATATATGAATATCATTTCTTTTTTAAGCATGGGTAGTCACTGTACTTCTGTCAAGACGCACTCTTATTCAATTGAGGACTTGGAGCAGTTGCTTTATGATCTTATTCACATCTGGAATGATTAGGGCCAAACAAGTCTTCATCATGTGATGCTGCCCTTTGCTGCATCTATTTTCTGTACACTACCCCGATAATAACTTACCAGATTAGCTTTCTCTGGACCTGACTGATGTGACCATCTTAGAAGCTGCAATCCATCATATCCAGCAGAGCGACAGTACTGGGTTGTTTGGTTAGTTTAATAGAGCTATTGCATTCAAGCCACTGCCTTTAAAGTATCTATGGACCTTACAAAGGCAATTGGATATACTAACTTTAGCTGTTATAGTAATGAGTTCCTTTGGTACGGTCACTCATACAATATGATTTGCCTGAACTTTAAAACAGTGTAAAACAGTGTTTTACGGTGTTAAAATGGTTCAGTTTCTTAGGTTTAGACCAAATTGTCTGACTGCGATTTCACCATGTTCAAGACTAAATGGACTGTTAGCTCATCATGTACAGTGCAACTTAATTTATTTTGTTTAAACTGTTTATTTTTATTTATTTATTTTTTTTATTTAGCACTAGTACTGTTTTTTAAATTATTCTCAATGAGTAGAAAACCCACGAGGTCGCCCTGACAACAAGGGGCTGTGCACAGTCTTAAAAAAAAAAAAAGTTCTCCACCTTTTCGGTGCACCCGTTTGGAGTGCACAAAGGTGAAAATGGTCACAGTTGCCGGCACAATAACCAGTAAAATGGAAAATGACCTAATTCTCACTCTCTGTCCTGATGACTTGTCAGACAGAAGTGACGAGAAAGGTTCATTTGTGGGAGGGAATCGGATGAACCCTAAATGTTGACGTTAATGATATTAATGTTTTGATGCCGTCAAAGACTGTTAACAAAAAAAAAAAAAAAAAAAAGAGCTACTGTCTGTGGCACATTACAAAGGGGCTTGTACAGCAGAGCTGATTGTCCCTCTTAACCCCCTGACAGGAGAACTACATGAAAATTGTCCCTTGTTTTACCTTAAATAGAGCTGAAACCGGGCTCCTAACAATGCCACTACTGACTGATATTCATTGAACCACTATGTTGGACGGATTGTGTGAAGCACTGACTTCTCCCTGCTCTGCCGCTGTCAGATTCAGTCGTGATGAGCTCAGCCATTGCTAACATGAGGGCAAGCTTCCTCCGTTTCATGTTCATGGTGGAAAATGATGGTAAACAAATGGACTGATAAATAGATAATACAAGTTGATGTAAAGGGTAAAGCTGGTTTACCATACCAGCGGTTAAAGTGGGGAGGCAGACTTGGAGCTGTTGAGATTACTGTCACAAAGACAAAAGAAAAAGAAAAAAAGAAGGAAAGAAAGAAAGAAACGCCAGCAGGCAGCATTTTTCAGTGTCGGACCAGTGCTTTTGTGCCAGAGAAAGGCACCGTGTCGTCACAGGCCCTTGACTCAACTTAGATTGCTTTGGCAACACTAGATTTACTGGAAGTATTCAGAATTGTGCTGTGCCTTCATTTAGTTTGGGTTGATATTATGCCTTTTTATTCTTTTTTGTTTTGTTTGTTTTTCTTGCTGCTTCTTTGTTTTTGTGTGCCCTTACTCATAGACTTCATCTGATTAATGGGCTCTTATTGCATCTTACAGCATCTTGATACTGGCGTTCTGTACACCTGCTCTCTCTTAGATGGACCACAGCTAGTGCTTTACATTCATTTAGTGGAACCCAACGCAGGCTATACAGTCAATTACAAATGAATAAACAGTATTAAATGAGCATCTTTTGAAGTATTCCAGGTGTAATTTTCACCCTGGCGAGGAAACAGGGGCTTTGTTGTAAATTTGAATTCCCAGATGTAGCTGTCGCTATAGCAACATTATTACTGCGTTATGGGGACAACAAGTTCCACAACGAAGTAAAAACAACAACAAACAAACAAAAAGCTTCCTTGTTTTTCCTGATGAACCGTGATTGCAGCCTCTTTGCCCTTTTAGGGTCAGAGTAGCCTTTCTTCGATGATGAGGTAACCAGGTTTCATCCTTGAACATTTTAGTTCATATTTCTTCTCCTTGCATTTATTGCCTCTCCTTTTGCAACCTTACTACACATGAACTTCATTCACATATCAGAACTAAACTAATTCTGTTTTCTGACAGGGATTTAGGCCAGGTAGAATATTAGAATATTGCCTCTCAAACACTGGAGAATAACTAGTGTTTTGTCATTTCCCATTAGCTGAAGGCAGTAGCATAGATTGTGTTGATGCAGTGGTTATTGTGACCTGTTAGAGCAGGTGTGTTTTCATGTGCAGTTTTTGCATATTAAGCTCACTCGATGCTTTTTAATAGTTTTGCCGTGCATTTATGCATCCTTGCAAACCCACTATAGCTCTCCAAGGAGTCCATGTGGAACACAAAATCTCTTGTTTACTTTCTGTCAGTCTGTCAGCCAACAAGCGGATCACGCCAGACATGCTAGCTGACTTACCAACTGTCAAGTGAATACTTTTACCCTAAATTTAGGATTGTTGAATAAAAAATGACGACTTCAGAAACATGCCCGCAAGAAAATTTGGAAGTATTTCTACACATTTTTTTTTCTTCTTTTAAGCTGACTGCATAATTTACACTTAGCCTTGACAGTTTACATATTATTATTCACATTAGCATAATTGCACAAAACCTGGGCTACAGACTCTTTTGGAGGGATGGATGCAGATGGAGGATCGAAAGGAGTAAGTAGGGAATAATGAGCAGGCTCAAAGTGGAAAAGAAGGGCCAGTGAAAATGCAAGAAACGCTGAATGCTCTTGGTACTTATGGCGTAATTACTTACCTGGCAGAGCTGAACTGTCAACATTCCTTAAAAATGCCACCAGTATGAGCATTTAAACCCTCGTATCCAACTCGGGGCTGGAGCCTATCCCCGCTGCCATCGAGTGAGAGGCAGCGTATACCATGTGCAGGTTGCCAGTTCATCACAGGGCCAAGACAGAGACGTATACTCACACTCACCCATAAGGTTGATTTCAGAAACTTAACAATTCATCTAATGTGGATCTTTTTTGGACTGTGTGAGGAAGCTGGAGTACCTGTACAGAAACCCATGCACGCACATAGAGAAAAGTCAAAGTCTGCACAGAACAGGCCCCGGCCAAGATTGGAACCAGGAACCCTCTTGTTGTGAGGCGACGGTGCTAATCACTGCACCGTCATGCAGCACACCGGCTTTGTATAAAGCAGAAATAATTCAAATTCTAATCACAGCAGTAAATCCAGGTTTTGGTGAATCCCTTCTGCTTACAGTCGTTAATGCAGCACAACACCAGCCACTAGAAAAAATAAATTTTAGCCAAAATTTTTTTTTAAAAATTTTTCAAAGAAAGACATAAACACATGTTTAACGCTGCCAAAAACAAAACAAAAAATGTTTTGTTTTTTCTTCCCCAGACAAGTGCCCTCAGTGCACAAAGGTTTGAAAGTCATAGAAAAGCAAAAGTCCGGCCTGCACACAAAAGAAAAGCATTGTGGCATGTCAGGTTTATGTATTTATTATGGAAATAGAAACCAAAATATCTAGAAATTATTTTGACACTTATGTGTTTTGCAACCACTGATCCAGAACATTATTGTTTTCAGGTTTTTGCATTTTTTTTTTTTCCCCCTAAGCCATCACCAACGCATACACTCTTCGACCCACATGTCCAGTTTTATTATCAGGGTGATCCAATCACGCCGTAGCCTTCTAATGAATGAGAGCAAGATAATCCTCTCCAATCTTTGTCTCCTTCACTCATTGTTCAGGAAGCTGTTGGCTCAGCCTCTAATCAGCACTTCAATTTGGCCTCCTGACATTACCAATTTACTGACAGGCTGGATGCCTTTGTGCTCAGCCATGATGTAGTTCTATCCAAAGGTCTCTCAGCCCTCTCTCTTTCTACCACTGGAACTCTTCTCACCAGTGAGTAAACTCACTCGATTTATTCAACTTCTTGTCGACTCACAAACAGCTCTACAAACCTGGGCATGAATTAGAGGTGCTTGGAGCAGTTCTCTGTGAACGACACCGTTTCTCTGTTGGACTCTGTGGTGTTTTTCTTCTAGTAGGAGTTAAGTTAAGTTTCCCTGCAAAGTCTCTTTGAATGGCATCTGTCTGTTTCTGTTTAAAGCCAGCCGCACCGTTTTCAGGACTAAAGCCTGGTTTATAGTCGGTAACGCAAGACGCAACGCAAGCCCTTGCGCGGTTGCAAGCCCCCCCTTGCGTGCTTGCGTGTGTCACCTCAATTTTCTAAACTTTACGCAAGACGCAAGCCCAAGCCACTGGCTGTGGTCGAAACCGCCTACTACTTGAAAACGGCATACTCATCGATCTGACAGTATGCAGAGCGTTTACACACAGTGCACTTCACTCCTGTCCGAGCCCAAATCAGCCAGCCTGAAAAGCTGATTTCCCTTAAGCTATAAACTCTGTAAATATATAACTTTAGCAACATTTGAAACATTTTCAGGCGAGAAAGTAGTCGTTTAGACCCCCAAAGTGTTGAAAATCTGACAAAATACCGGCTATTTACAAGAAGTAGAAGCATGAATCCACTCGAAGAGGTCCTGGCGGTGAATTTCCTTTCATCGTAGTAGGCTTGTCATTGAAAAAACCCGCTACTCCACCTACTGTCCTGGCGGTGAATCGCCACACAGCACACGCAAGCGCCGACAAAGCAAAATGAAGTATAAACGTCTCGAGCCATTAACATACGCGCAAGACGCAAGCGCAAGGGCAGTTAAAAGAAGTATAACTCAGCCTTAAAGCCTGACATCAGCCGGTACGCCGCTGTTGTTCGGGGTATCCTGTCCTTTGCAACGCAGCAGAAATGCGATGTAAAGCCTGGTTTATAGTCGGTAACGCAAGACGCAAAGCAAGACGCAAGAAGAAACGCAAGCCCTTGCGCGGTTGCAAGCCCCCCATTGCGAGCTTGCGTGTGTCACCTCAATTTTCTAAACTTCACGCAAGAAAAGACGCAAGCCTACTACTTGAAAACGACATACTCATCGATCAGACAGCATGCAGAGCGTTTACACACAGTGCACTTCACTCCTGCCCGAGCCGAAATCAGCCAGCCTGAAAAGCTGATTTCGCTTAAGCTATAAACTCTGTAAATATATAACTTTAGCAACATTTGAAACATTTTAAGGCGAGAAAGTAGTCGTTTAGACCTCCAAGGTGTTGAAAATCTGACAAAATACCGACTATTTACAAGAAGAAGAAGCATGAATCCACTCGAAGAGGTCCTGGCGGTGAATTTCCTTTCATCATAGTAGGCTTGTCATTGAAAAAACCCGCTACTCCACCTACTCTCCTGGCAGTGAATCGCCATGCAGCACACCCAAGCGCCGGCAAAGCTAAATGAAGTATAAACGTCTCGAGCCATTAACATACGCGCAAGAAGAAAGCGCAAGGGCAGTTAAAAGAAGTATTACTCAGCCTTTACTTGTTGTTGGACAGGAAAACCCACTTTTACCATTTTTACTAATGAAAGTAGACAGCCCTGGCGTTCCTCATTAACACTCGTGCAGTTTTCCACCTTCATGCAGGGGTAGTCCCCTTTTAATTGCCACCAAGCAGCTTACCTGGAGCTGTTTTGGGTGGCATACAGTCCTCAGAGTTGCCTCACATTCATTCTGACCTAAAAACTTGCACCAGTCTTTTTTCATATTTTTCCCCCTTTTAAGTGATGTCGTGTCATAATGGAACCGAGATAGAAATATGAACAAATATTACAGAGGACACTTTACATGTACCTGGATAACGCATGTGTAGATGTAGAGACTCCGTAATTCAGTTATCTCCCCGGGTTTATTTACACACTTGATTTAATTGTTGCACTCTGTCCAGTATCTCATTTTCCCACCCTGCCGCATCGTTGTAGCAAATCTTCCATGTTCATGAGCACGTGTAAAAAGCCCATCAGAATCCTGCCTGTGCTTGTGGTTGTGCACGACCAATAAACTGGGGCTTGAGAAATCAGTTTTGCCAGTTCACTTCCCCAAACACATGAACCAGTCGTCCTGTGTATGTGACCTTTATGAGATCACGTTACAGCAGAAAGCTCGATATACTTACCAAATTATAGTTAATCTACAGTTACTTACTTTGAAACACAGCTCTCTTAGCTTTTAGCCACTACTTGCCACAAAGCTCTCCCAGGGTTCTAGTTTTCTGTTTAACATAAAGGGAATAACACACTGATATGCCGTCGTGCTGATGTTGTAAACCTGATAACACCACGCTGTGACATGCACTGTTCACCGTTCATTTAAAAGCGTGTTGTGTGGATCGGTGTCCTGCTGGCCCGTACTCTTCATTTCTTTTCGGCATGTTTTCTGTGAACAGGCACCGTGTGCACAACTCTGCTCTTCTGCTAATATCTGCAATTAGTGTCAGTTTTACAACAAATATTCCAACCACTGTTAATCTTAGTTGTAACCATGGAAACCGGCAGCATATTATATTGGGTGAATGCTGAAAAAAATAAAAATAAATGACTGTAGAACCTGGAGACATGGCACGTTAATCCACGAGTCTGCACATTGTGTACAGCTTGGTTCTTCTGTTTGCTGATGCCATCAGTAATTGTGTCTGAATCTTCCTGCGGGTGTCCTGTTTTCCCTGCAGCTCAGCACCACAGTGGGTGTGCTTGCCCTGCATCTGGAAACATCTGAGATCTCCAAAATGATGTATGTGTTTGTATGCGGGTTTTTTTCCTATTCCGGCTTCTGTGAAACACCAGAGAGAGCCCCTTCTTAACCGCTGTGTGAAACAGTCATATCGGCGGTGAAAAGCTGTTTTGAGTGTCTCAGGTCTCTCATCTGGAAAGGATTTTGATGTTCTGCTTGGCTCCAAGCAGCCAGATTTGAGATGCGTCTTTAACAGAAAACCACAACTAAGTTGCATTCTCCACATGGTTCTGACAACACACAATTTCCATTTTGAAGAATGACAGTGTAGCGAATGCAACAAATATTACAGAGAATAAACTGTGTTTCCACCCTCTTAATAGAGTATATTCAGTATTATATTAACCAATTCTTTGGTGTGAACTGAATTATTGCTACTAAACTCGGCCCAGTCTCTGTTGCTTGTGTTTTTCATGTCATCTCAAATGTTTGATTCCTCATTTTTCTAAATAGGTTTATATTTACGGTGAAAGCCTTTCCCTTCACACACGGAAAACTGGAGGGGCTGCGAGTAATAAAAGTAGTGTGAATCATTTCTTCCAGGATATTGTTTGACTCTCTGGCACATATCCCTGCGGTGGTGTCCAATTATTTTCTGGTGTTGTGATCTCCTGTTGAATCCATCTCTGTCTGTCTTCCCAGCGTATTGTTTCCTTCCTCTGCGTGTTATGGTGGCGGTATGCGATTACTGCCATTTGTCTGTTTGCCCGTTTGTTAACGAGTTTACGCAGATGTTACCTGTGCACGTTGGAGCACGGGCAAAGCGAGGACCCATTCGTTTTTTGTGCTGACAGAGATCACTTTCATAAAAACTGCAGAAGATCACATTTGTGTCTGTAGAGGACCCACTGTGTGAGTACTCTCGTTTCCGTTGCTGTTTTTCCGCACACATTTTTTTCTTCATCTTCCTCTGCTGCCCTCTATGCTCCTCTGTCCTAATACACACACCCTGTTTCATCTTACTCTAAGTATCCATCATTTTATCTCTGCCTCTGTGTCTAATTCACATGAACCTTTTGTCCCCGCTTGGCCCTTTCCCCGGACAGACACTGAGGCTCGCTCTGTCTGCCGTGGTCTGGCCCGACCACGCTCTGCTGCCGTCTCCCCTGTCGTACACTACAGCTTAGTTGCAGTTTCGGATATGATTTCTGGACATTCCAGATCCTGGTGTAGTTGATTGGACAATTTCCCTTTGATGTCTCTGGTACGAACTGGTGTCTTTAAGTACTTGTGTACACATGCGTGACTTGTTTTGGACAGTAACTGATATCATTCTGCCCTGTAAGCTTTTCTTTTCATGGAGACTCGCCTCTCCCAAAGGATTGATTGTGGCAAAAACCTTTTCAGTCTTGTGTGAGTGTGTGTGTGTGTGTGTGAGTGTGTGTGTGTGTGTGTGTGTGTGTGTGTGTGTGTGTGTGTGTGTGTGTGATGAATGTCTGTAATGTGGTAAGGACATCCACTGCGGTGTGCACTGGAGCAAAAAGAGCAGAGGATGTCACCTTACAGTGAATCATTTTGGGCCGAACGCGAAGCTACGCTGGAGGTCTTTGCACCTCAGCAGTTTTAAACTGATGAGTAAATGACTTGTTTATGAGCCTGAAGGTATGGACATGTTGCATGTCTCTCGAGCCTCACGTGGACTAACAGAAATCCCTTCAATTGAATTGAATACACAGCAAATGGCCTTGTGGGGTTTCTTCTAGTTTCCACTCACCTGATGTGAAATACGATCAGACAAGCCGTACTGATTCAGAGTTGTCAAGAAACACATCAACGTGTCAGCAAAGGCAGAAGAAAAACCCTAAGTTGTAAGCATACATAACAACAAAACCAGCCTCTCTCACAAAAACACCGTTAAAGTAACTTCTCGTGTTCGTATATTTTGCAGTTTGGCTAAACAGGTTTACAGTTTCCTCCTGTTACCACTCCGTGCTGAGCTATTCTTATAAAAGTGTCTTAAATAACATCTTAAACCCTCAGCCTTTGCATTTCTGCTCATAAAGCTGAGGTTTGTGTTGGTGGGACAGAGTTGTGGGTTACTTGGCCACTGGGTTTACAAGGCGTCTGCGTCTTGTTGTCATGCACCATTTTCTTAGCAATTGTGAAAAAAAAGGGTTGCGGAACGAGCGTTTTGTTTTCAGAAAGGCATTCTGGGCCTGTAGAAGTCTTTGCCAAGACAGTGCAACGACTGAAAAGTGTGATGATTAGATGACTGGGTCAAAGTATCTCCACAACAATGAGTCCTGTGGCCATTACCTTCTACCAAAATGATCAAAGAAAGGACAAACTGAACCAGCAACAGGGTCATGTGTGATCAAGGCTCACTAATTTGAGTGGGTAGCAGAGACTGGCCTCTGTGGACTGATGAAGCTTGTAGCTTTGAAAGATTTATGGTTGCTGGCATGTTTACCTTAAACTAAGGTCATACAGCATCAAAAATGCTAGGCATCAGAAGTCCACTCCTGTGGCCTCGTGTTGGACAGTCCTCCATTATCTCTGTGTAAGATACGAATAAAAACCGAGTGAGATGAGTTACAAATCTTACAAACATATATTTCATTCACAGTAGAACATAGAAAACATATCAGATGTTTAAAGTGAGACGTTAGACTTTTTCTTTTTGCCTTTTTGTGGTTTTAGATGAGCTTTGGCCCAGGAAAGATGGCAGCGTTTCTGGATCATGTTCGCCTACGGCTTCTTCGTGCACGATACAGCTTTAACCTGCATTTGTCAAACTTTTTTAGGCATCCAAATATTGAGTTTTCAGCCAGATGAATGAAATGGATGGACCTGTTACCAGTTAATCTTACCAGCTGCAACATATTCCTCTGGCTTTTTCATTTAGTTCCACTTACTTTTTCACATTTTTGTTGCTGCCATCATACTCAAAATGAGCCAGTATTGGTCATGAAATAGTAAAATGTCTCATTTCCATATTTGATATGTTTTCTATGTCGTGTTTATAGGATTTGCGATTCAGTGAGTTGTGTTTTCATTTACATTTGACATTTTTCTTACACTCGCAGATTTTTTTGTTTAGCACCAAAAGTTAGAAATATTTCAGCTCTTAGCTCAAAAATGCTGCATCTCCAATGCGTTGTTAGTGGTCTCATAGAAACAGCCATAGTAGCACAACAAGCAGCTGTTTTATTTTCAGAAAAATAAAAGGTGCCTCTAAGAGCCAAAGTTGTTTTAAGCCTAGTTAAATAGTTTTTGGAGAGCCCTCTGTTACTATCTTGTTATTACATAAGACAGGTAGCTGAAAAAATCTGTCATTCACTGGTCCTCATATATGTGACAGCTTTAAATTTTGTGTGATACATAAAACTGTCTGTGCACAACATGTGCCATGAGCTCAGACAGGTGTTTGTAGCCACTTGTAAAATTCACAATGAGAACCTGCAGTATGGCCTGGCTACGTTCCCAGAATTCATCGTGCTCAGTGGTACTCCATAAAAAGATTTGATTATATCAAATTCCAGTTGATTCAGTCTTGTCAGAGAGCCAGTACAAAGACCTTGAGGGAAGAACAGTAGGACCAGACGGATAGATACTTAGAAGCAGCAGTTGAATGTTATCAAATGTGAGCTCTACTATAACCTTTTATCTGCAGAGACAAATCGATGGACAAAATCCCAAAGTCAGCTGATTTTAGGGTTCACATCCCAAAAGCTATTTTCAGCATTAGTTTCCTTTTAAACAAAAATAAAAAAATCTTTTAGAAAGACTTCTGGTTTTAAATCTACGAGAAAAGCACTGATTCAGAAACCTATTCCATATAATAACTTCAGCAGCTATTTCTGTATGATATCAGCTAACACTCACCTAAAATGATAAGGCCATTTATTTACCATATAGATACAAGTCTTTCGGCGCTGATCCCATCAAACAAACTAATAAAGAAACAAATCGGTTAAACTTTGGTAGCTTACCCAGAAATGTCTGACTGCTGAACGCATCTGACACGGAATTTGATCCTATTAAAATCCCGTCAACATCATTCCATCGGGAAACACGAGGCTTCTCGAACCCAATCAGTACTCCACCTGCGTTTAATTAAAAGAAGCCGTTGACAAAAAAAAAAGGAAAAAGTCTCATTTTCTTGTCCTTTCCTCTGTAATTAATACTGTATTGAAAGTCTTTGCATTGCTAACCAAAAGCACCTGGATTATTACTGTACACTTTCAACAGAGTGAACTAATTCTAGTGTGTGGGGTGGACGGTTTTCTATTCAATTATGTGCATTTGAAATGGGCTTTCCTGGTCTTGCCTGGCATATCGGGCCAAGAGCAGCTAAAGCATGACTGACCCTGAGTGGCTTCATGACTACGAGCCAAAGATGGGGATTAACAGTTTGTATTGGTTGAGGAGAGACAGCAATTCCCTGAAGCCAATTGACAATTTGTTGAGATGTAATGAGATGGCTGGTGGACCACACATCATTCAGCTCTGGCTTAGAAGCTACAATGCGGTGACCGTGACTTCTTCATATTTACTGTTCGAAAATCCAAAAACGTGAAAAAATAATAATGACAAACTCGGTGGTAGTCAACATGCTTCTTTATCACAATGTGTCCAACACTGTCTGTCTTGCCCAAGAAAGAAAAATGGATTTTAATTACTTGAGTATAAGAATGTGGCAAAATCTCAAGATAAGTAAGCACTGCCTGTGTTTGGCAAGAGCACAGAATTACAGCAAAGGCAGAGGTCTAAGATGCCTAGCATTCCCTGTTATTTCAGATTAAAGAACAATTCCCCTGTGTGCACTCAAGCAGTATTTTTGGAATTTGGAATTACTCACCAAAAGTTACATAAGCAGATTGATACCACTCATATGGGTTTTCTAAATACTCTGAGGTGCTAAATACAGTATAAAGCTTGGCCTTGCATTAAGACTTTAAAAGCCTTGGAAATGATTTGCTACTAAACAATTCCCTAAAGCTGATTTGATAACATGATGGTTTGATCTGTAGAAAAATAACACTGAAATGGACATAACGTGGTTTTACAAGCAGTTCTTTTTCATCACTTGGTACAGTGGCCAAAAGCTGAAAGACATTGATAAGTGAAGTGTCTTATTTACGGCACTGATATACCATGCAATCAGTTGTTACGACTCCAATTAGGTATCCCAGCATTTGAGATTTTTGAACATACAAACATTAGAGTGGATTGTTGTTCAGGAAATATCTACATTGCAGTAATACTGTTTGTTTTAGTCTCTGTAGCTTCACGATCCTTGAGTCGCCTGTTCATTGCTGCTGGGTGCTCACATGATGCGAGTTTGAGGATGCAGTCAGTTTGTTAGTCATGAATGCAGAAGTCAAAGGTTGACTCATCAGTTACTGTGGCGCATTCAGACAAGGTAATCTGAAAAACAGAGGCTGTGGTCAGAGCTACTTCAGGCAAGCCTCCTGATGGGGTTTATGGCTAATCTTTGACCCTCATTAGGCCGACATGGATCCATCTTTCCAGTGTGCACATCGGTGGCCTCCTCCTTCATTATTTCTCTTCTTTCCTGTTTCCTCATCCCCCTGCTGCCAGAGCATGTGTCCCACCTGTCCTCATCAAGCTCCACCTTCACATCCTTGTTTTTGCCCTCCTCTCTCTTTATTTTCCTCTCCACACATTCCCTCTTGCTCTTCAGCTCTGTCCTCAGGCTTCGTTCCTGCTCCTCTGTCTCCAGCCTCTCCTTCTGTTCCAGCTCCACTTTTAACAGAGTCTCTGCTGTGTTTTGTTTTCTCTGCGCGTTTCCCTCACCTGTTTCCTCCTTAAACCGAGCTCTCGGCTGCTGCTCTCTGCGGCTCAGTTCCTCCTGCAGCCTCTGGTACATGTGGAGGGAGAAGTGCCATCCTCCGTTCTCTTGCAACATGTCCTCCACTTTGCTCAGCAGCTGTCTCACCTGCTCCTGTTCCTGCTCACCGTCCTCACCTCCTCTGCTTGTTCTTCCCACCCCCTTATCATCTTTTCTCTCCCGCCAGTACCTTCCCCGTTTCCTTCCTTCTCCATTCACCTTTTGCTTTAGTCCCCCTCGTTTGGCAGTCACGGCTGCCTTGTTATCCAACACGTGGTATCGATAGCGACACCTCTCCATCAGCCAGTGCAGGGCAGGGCCTCCTGATTGGATGTGCTCCTGTATGCTGCGCCCCCTTTTTTCCAGCAAGTCTCCAAAAGTAAACAAAACCATTGTATGTCTCCAGACTCCAGAGGTGAAGACTTCCATCCTTGTCTCCACTGCTCTCCTCTCAGCCTCGGTGAAGTCCAGCAGAGGAATAACTAACAGAACAGCATGAGGTCCTTCAGTTCCACAAAGAGACAAAGCTCTCAGCAGCTCAATTTTCTCATCTCGGGAAACAAACTCCTCAGATAACCCCCAACCTTGTGCATCCACCGCGGCCAAATGACGTCCAGCAGTTATGCCTCCAGCAGCTGCACTGGCCCCGCCTCCTCTGGTGTCAAAAACCGGCCCCTGGCCCAGCAGGGTGTTACCAGTGGAGCTCTTGCCTGTCCGCCTGGGGCCGACCAGCAGAATATTCAGTTGGCGTGAGGCTGTGAGAAGACAAAGGCAATTGAGCTTTTGATCTGAGGGCCCTGAACTCTCTTAAGATTTGATTTGTGAACAGAGCAGTTAGTGTTCTCTGGTATGCCCTTTACAGATTGATCAGTGATGGAAGCCATTAAAGGTAGAGGCGGATTATTGTGATGCTAAGTGGAAGGAGTGATTCATATCCACGCACTTGCAATCACAGCGTCACCTCACATGAATCATCCGTCTCAGCTTGTGGAAATCTACTTTTAAACTAAATGCTCATCTTTATTTTATTCTTCAGTTCTCTGTTTTGCTGATATTTTTTTTTAACCTCACTTAAGTTAGAAAACTCCTGTTGTTTTCTATGACTGAAGAACTGGAACCAGTTCTCCAGGACAGTGTAAGATCAGAGAAAAACGTCATTTTATTTCTAGGGAAACTTTTGTAACTTGAAGCAATTTGAGAAAGATTTACATAAGTTTTATGTGAAAATGAGCTCACCCGCATTCCCAGGTGAGTTCCAGGATCCCATTGTCACGCTCTCGTTTTGTGGATGATTTTTCGAAGCTTCACATATTAATGAAATCCCTCCACACTAATAAAAAAGTAGTACTACGGTACTTGATTTTTGAAGCTCACCCATGACTTGATCTCCTGCTTGAGGATTATGTCTCTGGCCAAATTCTCACTCACGAGCTGATGCACGTTCCTCTTATCAACCGTTAGATTGAAGCGCCTCCCATTTTTAAAGCTGACTCAGGATTCTTGAGGAATAAAAAGCTATCAGAGTTTTATGATTGCTGTCAGACAAGTTGTTTTGTTCTTTTTGTATTGCTTTGTGTGCAGTGGCTTTTTACGAGCCTGCTACTCGGAAACTGGACTGGAGGGTGGTATGTCAGGTGACTTGTTGCAGAAAAACCCCAGCGAAATAAAGCTGAAAAAGTGTCCCAACACGTTGGGAGACGGCAGGAGAGGCAGCAACAGCCTGTATCGAGTGCCTTGTTCCAAAGAGCCTCGAAATGCAGAGCTTTACTATGGAGAGTAAAATGTGTGATATCGTAATATTTGTTGCAAATATGGGAACATTTTTTCACAAATGACAAATTTTGTCTTTTACCCAGTGTTTTACCAGTACGTTGATAATCAAATGAAGTGATAAATACAACTATCACCTGACTCAAAATGTTTGTTTTCGTGGCGTGTTGAATATCTGCTCATCTGTTTACTTCCGCCATCATTGGTTTACGGCCATCATAAGATCATAACATTTCAGCTTTTAAAGCAGTTGTGTATATCTCAAGGCCTTTCTGCAAGCTTTCTTTCTGGGAATCGGCTGATATCCTCATTGTTTCTTTGTTAGGCAGTATAGCTGTGGTTCAGTGTGTGTGCGTGTGTGTGTGTTTAGGTGAATGAAAAACATTATAAAGTGCTTTACCGAACCATTAAGGTTAATGGGTGCTCTATAAGTGCAGACCATTTCGCTCCCACCCTCCCTGCCTTATTCAAACAGTGTCAGGACTCACATGTTTGTTCCATCTGCAGCCTTAATCTGAAGCCACGCACCTCTTAGATTAAAGTTGACTCTGAACATGTGCCTGCCCTCCCGATCTTGCATTATTTTTGTGTGTTGGCAGACGACGGTGTGCGTTTTTTAGTTTGAATTGCTCATAAGGGCATGATTTCATACACAGTCCTGCTCAGAGGAAGAAGTGCTTCATGATGAAAGGTTTTTCTTTCTTCACATAGCCCATTTCAACATTGCTAAGAATGACTTGGGGATATTTTCTAGTAATCGGGTTCAAACTTGTTGCATTGTGTGACAGGATGTGATTTAGGTGGGGGAAGAGATGAGCTTTAGTCAGAACAATTGCACAATCATGTAGAGCCACTCATTCCTCTTGAAAATTAGGGTTTTGTATCTCCTCCTTTGAATCATCTAATTTACAGTGTAGAGTTACACCTTTGTGTCTCTCTTACTCCTAATCTTCTTTTTGTGCTGCTTCGGTGTGAGTAAGCAGACCAGCACTCCAACACACTCACAACCTGACCTGACACGCAAAGCCTGTGAAGGATCAGCTGGCTTTTATCTCAGTCTGTCTACTGCAGGTTGGTGGCTGAGGCCCGCCTGCTGCATGTGCACACGTGTGACAGCTCATGCCTGTATATCTGTTAACACACGTGTTTGTGTGTGATTGGGATACTGCTCCTTCCTCTATCAGGTAGAGTAGAACGCTACAGCAGCGGCAGCAAAGTCCACTCGCGTTCCCTTTACCTTTACGTCTGTTTTTGTTTGTTTTGACCTTTGCTCCGATTGCTTAAGCTGCTTTGGCTTGATCTGTGTTTATCCTTTTTATCTGGCAAATGCATAAAAAAAAACACGTGACCTATCCTGGCTGTACATCTGATGAGGTTAGCTCTTCTTATGAGGCTGCCTATTTCACAGAAATAATGTTTCCACTGCATTCATGCAGACTGTAGATGTTAATGTGCTAACACTCGCCTCCCTCTCTTTGTACGATTTGATATTTAGTAATGTAACGAAGCTTGACATGTACAATAAAGACACTATCTTCCCATCAACACAGCTAACTTACCTTTTATTTTTTACCTCTAAAATCCTGCATCGATTAGCTTAATTTGGATTACTTTTTCGGCCTTCAGGGAATTTGTTATCTATTTAAATGACATATAATTAATCCCTCTTCTGCGCTTTAGTGGTAATTTGTAATCTAAAAGGAGAGCGTTTAGATAAAAACTTTTTTTTATGTCTTTGATTGTTAATGAATAAATTATCATTATTGTTCCTCTTTATCTCGCACTGACTGAAAATGTATTCCAATGACTTATCTTGTACACATTACTCCACACTACTAAATGGAGTAAAGTACATATGAAAGCGATCTAATGCAGAGATCTTCCTCTCAAAAAGATCCTAAACTTGACCGTACTTGTGTTTTTTTTGTTGTTGTTGTTGTTTTTTTTGTAGAAGTTAGTCTAATAAAGTAAACCAGAAGCCCTTTTACATCTGAAATGGACGCCATGAGGCCAAAGCCAGTTGATCTCTTCAGCTAAGGTTGAGAACAGGTCACTAAAGCAACCACGTAAACGGAGAAGGAGCTTGTTGCAGAGGAAATGTGTGTCATCTAAAGTGTGACATTTACTCCAACCATCTGTTCCTAAACCTAACCAAAGAGGGACTTTATTAGAAAACGCGTAATAAAAGTTAAAAACAAGCATAAGGAAAAGGACGTCTATTACTGACTGGGAACTCAATCCCTCGGCTTGAAGCCTTGCACCCGACATTTGAATGTAGATTGATATCTTGCATGTTCAAAAATCGAGCTTCTCCCTGATGACACAGAGCAAGCTTCATTGTGGTATCAGTTGGCAGTGAAAAGGCGTTGACACGCAGAGCAGTAGTATTCATTTAGTTTTAGTTTTCAAGATTGATTCTCTTAATGACACACCTGTCTTTTTAGCAAATACCCCCCCCCCCCAGCTCAAGTCACAGGCCATAAAGCAAAAACATTGAGCTAAACAACGCTAAAATGCTGAAACTGCAGATATAAAAACAATTCTCTTTGGTTTTGCCACTACTAGTTAAAAAAATTTACATTTCCAGTCAACTCTCTCAACATAAGAAATGTATTAGTGCACATTTGACTAATCAGCTTTTTATTGTTTTTTCACCTTATGAGTGCTTGATGTTTACTCCGACCCGGCAGTTCTTTTTCTTATTGCAGTCTCACTACAGATTACACACAGGTTAAAGGATTATTAATTTATTAAATTACGCCAACAGATTTCCTCTAATATTGACATTTTTATGAACTCATTCCACCTCCCTGTAGTTTGTAACTGTCAAGGACATCTGTGCTCTCTCCTCTCCTATTTATCACCCTCTTCCCTTTAAATCCTTCCACCCCTCTGGACTTATGACCTCCTCACATCTTTCTGTCCTTCATCTCCTTTGCTCTTCACTCCTCTTCTCTGCCCTTTTCCTCCTCCCCCTTTGCCTTTGTTTTTCCACCTCTCTTTTGCATCTTGCATCTTGCCTCCTCCTCTTTCTCTTATCTTTTTGCCTCTCTTCCCAGAGGAGACGGTGAACATTGGATTTACAGTAATTCAGGACGGTAAAGAGAGAACAGAGCTTTAAAAAGAAACACCACCGTGGCTTGTATTACCACCAGCTCCTCTCTGTACTAGCCAGCTCTGCCCACAGTGCCTATATCTATGTGTGACACTAATTTTGCCGCTAAGATGTGAGTCATACCAAAAGATCTGTACGAACAATTTAAGCAAAAGTGTTTGATTTGGCCAAATATTTCAAGACTGAGTTTTCTCTTGGAGAACTTCAGATACACCCCTTCCTAAATCTGTGTGGGACGAGCTTTGTTTGTAGCCATTAGTCCTCCCACCCTGTGGCTGCAACCTTTTTTTAACACACAAGCGTTTTCTAACAAATCCTCCATGGACTGTAGCAACATTACTGCATTAGTTCTGCACAGTGGCTGCTTCAATGTCCCTTAAATTGTGCTCAAAATTGCACACCGAAGTAAGCAAGAGGATACAGGACACCGCCGAAGGTACATTAGTTAAGGATACCAGCGACTTCCCTCTGTGGCTGTGAAGGGCATTGGTGATGGGCAGAGTTCACTTTCTAGTGTGTTTGAAAAAGAAGACGCTGTGCTCAAATTGTAAAAAATACACCTCTGGCTAATCCCTGCCTCAGCCGGGTTAAGTCTTTTTTTAAAGTGAGATTTAAATATGGTTATTTTGCATGACTTTTCACATCTCTGTGCATGAGGAGTAACGGCCAGGGATGTCCATATACAGACCGAGGATAAAAGATCTTTAAATGCCTGCCTCAGTTCTTCTGCTTTACTATTCAGTGCAAAGATAAAATCCCACCAACATATTGGCCTTTATCTTCAGTGGGAAAGGGCATAGTTGGCGGTCACTCCTGAGTGAAATGTCTCTGCAGTAGTTCTCTGTATTTATCAGCTCCAGCTCTGATTGGCACTCATTAAAAGCTCAGACATTCTCATTTTTTTTAAGGCTTCTAAGGCTGTGATGAATGAAGATTTGTCAACTCCATCTTTAACTTCTGTGACTCTTCTAAGAGTCACAAGTCTAAGAATACAATTCCAGTGTTCCATTTCTGAGACTTGTGCGAGTGCTCGTCAGGTTGCTTTTCTGTATTCGTGAGTTTGCATTTATGAGCGCTCTTTGCTTCTGTTTTTCTACCCAACATGTCTTCGACATGTTTGCCGTACAGGTTTGTGGATTTCCTTTTAAGCAAATGTTGGCTTCTTTTGAGCGTTTCATGTTAACAGGAAAACGCGACGCAGGTGGATGGTTTTGGATAAGCAGAAAACAAAAACATGGGTGAAATATGCCATTAATTCATATCACTGAGCTGGAAATACACAAGCTTATGGGACATTTTGGGGTTGTGCATTACTCGAACTTTTACCACTGTTGTCACATGAAAACCTTACAACCTCAGGTTTTTCATATATTTACTTTAATTAAGGGATTAAAGGATTAAACACCCCTCTTAATTCCTCAACCTCTCAGGCTTCGAAAACACCTTCAAAGCTAACAGGATGGTGATAACTGTGTTGTCATCGAGCGTAACGCAGACCTGTTTCCTGTCTCTCATTGACATTTTTGAGATAATGTTCTCTCCCAATAGTGGTGATTTTTACGTGCCAGAAAAGATCAGTCACTGCGGCCTTGGAGAGTTGAAAGATGGAAAAGATCAAATCAGTGAGCAGAGAGGAGAGCTTCTACAGGGGATTCTTCTCAGCTGATGGTCAAACCTCGACGGGGGGAAGAAGAGAGGTGCACTGTTACTAATGAGATTGAATGGAACAGGGGGGGGCGGGATCATGTTTTGTCTGGTTAGTTCAAGTGAGAGCTGTTCACTTTTGCTTAGAAATCGGTTTTTACCTATCCTCATGGTTCATTTTTGACAAGATATTTATGCTGTGAAAATCGTGATTGTCAGATGGAAAAAAAAAGAAGCTATTTAAAGCTTTGTTTGCAGCGACAGCGAAACCTACAGCGATGTTGTCCAGAGGCATGGAACGCTTATTTTTTTCTTCTTTTTTCGACGAGCTGTGCTGTAGTTTGGTTGTTTCTGCACGGCCAGGCACTGCAAACCTTTGTCACGTGCAACTCGACACTGCAGCAGAGAAACAGCGACGGCTTTTGCAGCAGAACAATGCAGACACACATTTGCACCGGTATAAACGTTCACAGCAGCGAGACTCGATCTCACGAGGAGCCATAAATCCAGCCCTAGTTCCAGTTACATTTTCCTGTCCCCTGATTTGAATCACATTGTGCTCTGTTGTCATTTTGACACTTTGGTTGTTTGCTCCAACTTCTGCAGTCATCGTGTGATGCACGAGGCCCAAGACTCACAGTTACTGAAAAAAGAGAAATAGTTTTTTTCTAAGTGATCCCACAATTTGAATCTTTTCATTATTAAAATTTAAACCATATTTCATTCCATGCGTGTGTGAGGAGAACTGTCGGGGGACTGTAATCCTGATGAATAGCAAACCATAGTCGGAAAGGAAAAAAACAGCTGTATTATTGTGTTCAGTAGTTATGGTAGCTTTCTTGTTTCCTCTTTGAGTGAAATACAAACTTAACAGCATAATGGCTTCTCACAAATGCGTAAAAGCTAACGTGATCTTGTTAATAGTGCAGCACGGAAGCTTGATGATCTCGTTTCTTTGCACTCAGGCTCTCAAATGTCAGTCAGTGATGAAGGATAAACGGCCTTAAAGTTTGACTCCAGATCTTGTTTCCATATCTATGTCCAAAAACAGCTTCTTTTTTTTTTGTCTTAGCAGTGACAATGTTGCCTGAGGTTATCTTGTCTCAGACAAAACTTAAAGCATTCCTTCTTTCCCTTCAACTCTCTCTGGTTTTTACCTTGAAACTCAGCATTCATCTCCCGGTCGGGCTTTATTTAGCTTCTGGTCGTCCCCTCAGGTCAGTTTTTACATCCATCATAAAAGTGATGCTGCTTTTGTCATTTTCACCCTCTCTCTCATTATCATTTTCCACAGACAATAAATCCTGCTCTCCGCCGCTTCACTCTGCATCTTATTACTGTTGTGCCACAATGCGTTCCCCTATTACTCCTTGTTCCCATCACGGCAGATCAGGGGTCTCAGTTCATATCTATATGAAATGCCTTTACAGGGGAGGAGTTCGTCACCTGCTGCACATGCATGGCATCAGCGTGATTCTCACAAATCTTTTTGTGGTTTTCCACCTTTTGTATAAATAGATTCACTACAACAGGATGCGGAGAAAAAAAGAAGTCGAGCTGGGGGGTTTGATTCCCAACGTTGCCATCGATCAAACCTAAAAGGACGGGTGGCACTTTGACAGGCAGAAAATGTGCAATAAAAACATGTTTTACTCAAAGATATTAATGTCACCGGAAGCGGTTAACTCAAAACAAAATGATGTATTGACATCATTATGAAACCAAGGGCAGCCATCTATTTCATCAAGATCTATAAATAAAGAGCTTCGACAAATGTCACGAGGACTCGTGGTATTAATTGAACTACAGGTGATATCGAGGATATTGAGATCTTTAGTGATGGTATTCGCGCTCCCTGCTTTTTGAGGCGCAGCTCTTCTCACGGCACTGAATGTGTAATGATGCTGATGCCAATGACCCGGTGCTGATGATCCACAGTGGACTGCCTTATTAGCTTTACTCCCTTGAGGAGATGCTTAAAGGATAAAACAATGATGGAATATGTGTCATTAAGAAATTAATTTTGGCATTGATGTTCTGGGTATCCGTATAGAACTTATTAAGACTAACTAATTACGGGCATAATGCAGTAGAGGGCCATTTTACACATCTGGGGGCAACTAATGATTAATCTGGAGCTTTTTGTAATTTACCACAAATAGAGCTGCAGAATCACCTGGAGCTAGAATTGTATTATTAACAAACACGTGAGCATTAGTATGGATTGAAGTCTCAGTTTTCCTTAATCAGACTGTATAACACAGTGTAAGACGAGGTGTAAGCGTTCATTCATGACAAATGGACACCAATAAAGCAGCTGTTTGCAAAAGAATTTATGAAGCAACTGTTAAAACATTTGAGTATGTATGAATTGAGTATGCTGCTTTAAATTCTTTCAAATTCCTCCTAACAACAGGATGTGGTGGCTCGCTTACGAGAGAGTTTAATACAGTATGATGCAGAAGTTGCACACGTACATCGCCAAGGTATTCATAATGCAGTATCATGAAGGGGGTTGTGATTTCTGGCAGAATAAGCGTCGCTGTTTTGAATCCTTCAGCTGAAAGAGAACTTCTCCTTGAGGTGTGTCGATTTCAGGCCAATTAAGTCTATTTTAGTGGCTGGGAATTAACAACACAGCTTGTGAATATTTACTTTTTCCGTTGACTTTTCTTTTGTATTATTTAAAGTTTTCTCCAGAGAAGTGAAAGGAAAAAAAAAAAAGGGAGAGACGCACAAAGCTGACACGTCTCCTTCCTCTCAGCCACCAAAAAGATTAAAGAGCCTACAAGTGCGCTCAGATTAATTGGATCTGTTATAAAACTACTCTCTTGGTAAGTGCGTTCACAGATCGCATGCACAGTGTTAACTCGCTGTGAATATAAAAAAGAAAAAGAAGAAAAAAGTCATAGCCCCAGTAGGCTTAAATCAGTTCTCAGATCCCTTCTTCTGTGCTTTGATAAGTCTCACACAGGGGCTTTAGGGTGTAAGTCAGCACCAGAGACTTCTTTTCTTTTTTTCTTTTCATTAATTAATCAATCTGTCTAATTTTTGCTGAAAAGGTAATGAGCCAATTCTGTGCAGCTGAAATGAGCATTGTTGTCATCCAGCATAGATACTCGTGTCGGGTTTCAACACCATGTTGTGCGGCAGCTGACATTTTCTTCAAATTTTGCGCAGATTTAGTTTTCGATGCTACCTGCTATGAAGATCAACAAAATCAGGTTTCTGTCACTGATCATCGGCCGGCTCGGCATTTCCATCTTCCTCTGTTTTCGCTCCATGTTTGAAACCCGCTTCGTTCTTTACAAGATTTCAGCTGGACCGCTGCAGGCTGCCATTTATCAGCATTTATCATCACGTGTGTGTTGATGCAAATTAGGGACATACTTGACTTACCGGTTAGTCGACCTTGTCACTGTGCCTGTAGTGGTTCTGACAAGCAGCTGCTCTAACATGAGGTCATTTAGCAGGTGAAAATGGATGGTGCCCCTGACTGAAGAGCTGCTTCTGTCGTAGTGAGGAACACACAAAACTGTAGTATGTCATAAGTGGGGAGCAGGGTCAATTCTCTCAGATATACACTTTGTGTTTGAAAACCCATTTTTAATCAAGCAAAACTTCAATGATGCTACAAATTCTACAGTTTCCTCAGGTTAATGTGACTCAATACCTTCATATTGGACAAAGAAAGCAGCAAATAGGACGTCACTTTAAAGGAGAAGTTCGGGTTTTTTAAACCTGGACCTTATTTCTGGCATAAAATGCGTTCATTTACTCACCGATAACAGTTTGGTCATAGGTCCTTCGGAAGATATATTTAGATTACTACTATTGCACTGTTAGCTCATAGTTACCCTGTTGTTGTTATCCGGGGCTTATAGGAAGCTTTCTACACACGCGTCTGGTGAGATGACATCATCGACGCAGCTCATCTTATTATATAACAACAACACGGCAGCTCTGAGCTAACAGTGCAATAGTACGCGTTCATTTATTCATTCATTTTAAAGTATTTGTGAAATAAAGGCAGATAATGCCTTATTTAGAGACTGTATTGTCTCTGCCCTGTTCTCTCCCGTTATATGGCCATACATGGATCTCGAGTGACCTAAATATCCTCCGAAGGACGCCGACTTTCACCAAACTGTTATCGTTGAGTAGATATTTTTATGCCAGAAATAAGGTCCAGGTTTAAAAACAAACTTCTCCTTTAAGGTTGAATAAAATGTTTGACCAAAAAATGATTTATAAAAACAAAAAGAAAGCATTCAGTTAATTATGTTAGAATGAATCAATAAATAATTGTATATAATTACATGTACCAACAATTAGTGTATTGCTTGTGAGCAGCTCGCTGACTCAGGTAATAGTACCACTCAGCCATTATGGAACACCATTCATCTACGGCGCATTCTGTAGTTGGGCCGAGTGCAGCTCAGAGCTGAAAGTAGAAACCAACACTGCTGTCTTTATGGTGTCTGTCCACAAGTGAGGAGCCGCGCTTTCTGGGAGTGTGGATGAACATTAATGTGACAGTGACACTGCAAGGACACGCACCCACGATGAGTGGATGTATGGGTCGTGAGCGTGTGGAGGCTGGGCTGTTTTCTGTTGGTTTAACCTTGGAACACACACAACACCACACATACACACACACACACACACACACACACACACACACACACACACACACACACAGAGAGCTTTGCAGCTTCAGGGGCAGGTGAAAGAGGATGTCCAGAACTGGGTGTTTTTCCACAACAAGAACAGCAGGAGGAGAGACACAGATATACTCGCTGCTGTTATAGCTCTCACAGTCTTAGCAAAACACTTGAAACTTTGAAGTGATGCCTCTTGAAAGATGAAGACATTATCTCAGTAGTGAATGGAGAAACACAAGCAATGTAGAGGGGCGAAAATCTGCAGTCCAACCAGCGTTGTCCCCCATGTAACATAAATATGTTGACAACAGTACAAAACCAGTTTTCTCTAGAGTTTATTTCCTCCCTCATGACAGCTGTACGGGAGATTAATTCTTATATAACCCACCCTTCTGTGACACTCGAGACCTGTGTCCGCTACCTGATGGACGTGACCTGTGTTATCTGGTTACCCGTTCCATACAAGTCATTTCTGGCTGCAAAAAAAAAAAATCAAGATCTCAACGTTTAAAAGCTTTAAAACGATCAGAGTGGTTACCTACACCTCGTGCACACAGTCTGTGGTTATAAGCTGATTACCTAAATTGGAATCTCTTTATTTGCATCCATCCTCATTTTTCACAGATCCCCTCCCCCCCCTCTCTTTCCTCTGAATGACTTTCATATTTCTTGTGCTCCATTTCCCTGCATTTCCTACCAGATGATGCTCTGATGGTTGGTGTCACGGTGTCGGCTTACTTCAAAGGCAGCTGTGCATATTGTTGCGTGTACAGTACAGTGCACGGAGCCTGTGTGTGCTCCGTTGTGTAAGAAGTGCTCATAGAGCTGCTGCTAGTCTTGGCCAGTAGAATTTAAACCTAAAAAAAAAAATCAAGCTTATAGTAGAAAAGGATGAGGGTTATGGGTTGTCATTTTGTCACTCTGTAAGTCTGCTTTGTTGTGGTAATTAGGCCAGTCACATGTGTTCATTACTACTAACTGAAGGAGCTGAGAAAGTTAGATGCATGTGGAGGAAGCTACCTGGTCAGGTTGTTAAACCCAATCGAACGAGAAGCTCAAAGAGTTCATAGTTGGGGTTAAACTAACCAAGAGTAACTTTGTCTGTTGTTTGTTTCCTGAGTTTGATTGTCTGAGTGTCTGCTCCAGTCGTGTGATCATTATCACTATACGATCCAGTCAAAATCTAATCAAGCTATCCTAAGGCTGCTTTATTATTATTATTTTTTTCCAATCCAGATATTAATCCCATCCTCCTCAAACAACATCTTCCGCTTCAGAGTTTTTGTGATGCAGACAGGCAGGACGTCATATCTCTGTGGTACGATTTACTGTTCACTGCACAGTAAATCTAAATAGGTCACCATGACAAACATTTAACGGTAATAGTCATTATTATATAAATTGGTAATCGTCAGTGGTTTATGAAAAAACACTTAATTTGTAATAAATTGACAATGAAACGGATCACACCTTCGAATGAAACTGCTGTCAGTTGTCAAGTTACATCTGAGTTCAAGAGACTGGAGGGTCTTTATAAAAACAGCCAATTCCTTAACGGTTAAAGCGATATTTTAGCCAAACCCCCCAAAATAAAGCTCAAAATCTACACTTTAATCACACCTATAAACCCTTATTTTATGGCTTTTATTTTTTACTTGGCCAGGTGGGAACCCAGTTATATAAGAAAAGGATCCAAGTATTAGCCAGGCACAAGTGGCAGAAGTTTAATGTCCAAGTAGATTTCATTAAGGTTGTGTAAATGGGAATTACCCAAAGTAACTACAAGCAGTAGATGATGTATAGTTTTATCATTCAAATTGTTTCGAAAGCAAAGAAAAATGCTTGTTACAACTTCTGGTTGTTCAGAACAAAAGTACAGAACCCAGGGGTAATTTATTCTTTTTACGAGTCAAATAACCAAAAAACCTTCTTTCTGACCAGCAGGAACCAGAGAACCGTCATAAAAACACCTGAGCGACCCTGGTGTTAAAATGAACATCAGAGAAAAGCTCATCCTATAGCTTTCTGTTTAGACGAGCAAAAAGATAAAACAAGGATTTGTTTTGTCTTTGCTTAGAAAGAGCAGGACGAAAAGCTACTGACACATTTTCCCGTGTCAGGGGGCTCAAAGTAATGCTCCTACTGTGTGTAAGCCATCAGGAACAGGTGTCGTTAGTGGCGTGTGAATGAAGAGGGGGTGTAACTATTTAAAGGGTGCATTGTGACTCCCTCTCTCATCTCACATCTGTGACTCATCTCTCTTCTATCTTCTCATTCAATAAAGTAAATGTAAACGAGGTGTTATGCACCTATGAAAGGCAGAACTCATAGCAGCCACAGGCAAAAAGGTCTCAAGTAAACCCATTTCTTCTCTCCCTGTCCTCAGCTGAGCCTCTGCCTCTGATGGACCTGTGTCGGCGTGCGGCCCGCTTGGCGTTGGGTCGAGACCGGCTTCAGGAGATCGAGAGCCTTCCTCTGCCCCAATCCCTCAAAAATTACCTCCAGTATCAGTGACCGACGACCAGCAGAGCCAACTGGAACTACACAGCGACACAAAGCAGACCAGTCGAGAGTCTACAGATGGATGACAGGATGAATTTAAGGACACGCCGAGGCTGGGATTGAATGAGAAATGTCCCCACTGGGAGCGACATGGCTCACACGAATCAGCAAAAAGGACGGATGTGACGATGGTGGATTAACTGACCGAAGTCAGGCTGTCAAACAAAGAATTGGACAGCGCCAGCTTCTTTTTGTTTTTAAGCTGCTTTTCCATTCGTTTTGGACTTCAAATAAATTATTACTGTTGACTGATTCCTATCAGTGTCTCATTCATCCAGACTCAAAGCCCATCCTCTCAGGGCACAGAGTGGTAAAGTGGCGGTGAGGACACAGCGGTGAACAACCACCACCACCTCGTGGCCAGAATGAAAAGAGCACAGAGAAAGCACACTAATCCAATCCACGGAGGCCTTCTGAAAATACAGTCGGTGAGCATATCATCGCTGCTGGTGTCTGCTCATCAAGATGACGTGCGCCCAAGAGGATTTTAACACGGATGTTGTTAAGTGACTCTGACTCTGGGCCCATCCAAAAGCTCTCACTGCATTCACAGTAGACCAAGACATGGCTGTAAGGTGTGCAGTTCACTACAGGACATTAGTTCTACAAGCTTCGTACAACTAAGCCCCTTCAGATATGTAACATTACTGATTTGTTTGTTCAAGTAATCATAATTTCATTTTCTTTTGAACTGATTTTCTAGTCTTTTGTGCCTATCAGTGAATATTTCTCATTTTATATGACATGAATTTATGTTCAGAAGTGATTGAGAGTAAGAAAGCTGCTGATCTCCGTCATCAGAACGCTGTACGTGTAGTTATTTTAGATGCAACTGACAACAACCAAACGACCCCCAAGCTGTCATCAGATTTTAACACCAATCAGGATCAAGCGACTCAAAAGTTGGTGACATCTCCAGTGTAAGATGGAATAAATGGCTCCGTTTGCAGAAGAAATGAGACGGAAGAGACGAGCGTGTTTCCTGCAGAAATGTTTCCATTTTCCACGAAAAGAGATTGCCATTATGACTTTTCAATAATGAGATGCATGTCTGAAAGGGGCTTTATTAAAGTTACCAGCCAGGAAAACATTTTTTATTTATTTTTTAAAATTAGTTGTACTGCATCGCAAACCATTCCTCACACAACACTTACTCATCTACGATGATGTCAAATCACAACCAAAGTATTTCATCCTTCGCTGTGGGGTGTAAACATGTTTCGAAGAGTTTTGGGCCGCCACCTTGCTAGTGCTAATATGCTGTTAGCACAAAGACACGCCTGCTGTGTGTAGCACCCTGCTGTAGCTCACTGGTGGCAGACATTGTGTGTCTGCTGTCCACACGACTGTCTTAATGACCACAAACGGCAAAACTAACAGAACCAGCGCAGATCTGGCCTCACTGGATCTGTGGGGAGGACTGTATCCAGACGTAGGAACATTACTGCGACTGTACAGCACAATGGCTGTGGTACTGGGTCAGGACGGGATACAGAGAACCCATGCACAACCACTCGTGTGCGTGCATGCACACCCTGAAGACCAATCATGTTTTATTTCCTAAACATAGCTTGAGTCACTTTTTAAACTTTTATTTGCATCCTCCATTTTAATGACTATTATTGAGAGTGCTGGGATGGTCTGAATCTGAGGATGGGAGGATGACAACGACGTTTATTTATCACAAACTAGTTCTGTGTGTGTTTTGTTAAACTGATCATTGACGGTTACATTCAGGTAAATGTAATGCAATGATGCTGGTGATGAAGGGAGAGAGAAATCCAACTGTTTCTTTAATGCTGCTTTTATTGTTACTATTATTATTATTATTATTATTATTATTATTATTATTATTATTTGCAATGGTGAAGGTCTAACCTCCTGTTTTTATGAGTGTGGATGAGGAGAGAGGGACCATTCTCGAGAGCAGTGGAATGTATGAACAGACGGTGCAACTGAGGTGTTAACAGATGTGAAATGTGAATAAAAGCCAAGTGACTTAAAAATGGTTCTTTGTCTTTTTTTTCCTTGAACACACTGCCTCTGGAAAAATAGGCCCAAAAAACAACACGACTGATGCTTTATGAGAATGCTCACTAAGAAGTGTACTATTTTTTAAATACATCTGACATTTAT
Organism: Odontesthes bonariensis; assembly: GCF_027942865.1. Taxonomy (NCBI): domain Eukaryota; kingdom Metazoa; phylum Chordata; class Actinopteri; order Atheriniformes; family Atherinopsidae; genus Odontesthes; species Odontesthes bonariensis. The sequence goes on along the minus strand of NC_134519.1, from coordinate 23,818,057 downwards.
TCACGAAAAAGAAAAAAAAAAAAGATATCGATATGCAGAAAGATGCAAATGAGATCGGTGGTTCATCGGGGGCTCCCGCCTTTGCAGCATCTTAAATTGTGTCTCGGGGAACATTCAGTCATGCAGCCACTTAGTAAAGGAAGCCAAACTGCCCATTAAAGTATCTGGTCATGAGCTTAAAGCAGGATTTATGAGCTCGTGCAGCTTAAAATACAGCTCAGACACAGTCAATAACAGACCGATGCTTTAAATGTCCACCAGTTTAAAACGCAGCGAGAATATTGCAGACATGTGCCTCAGTGTGCTTTCAGGATGCATTTTTCCATTGCACACTTAAGGATAAGACTCACTATAACATCAGCAGGTCCAGCTCATCCTATCTATGCACACAGGGGACTTTTGCCCAGTAGATCAATAGCGGTGTAATGATGCTCCTACATCGTGATCCTGCCTGAAATGGAGCCAACACTCGCACTAAAACAGTTTGTGCAAACACACACAGACACATCTTTGTCTTTGTTTTGCTATCTTTTTAGGGAGAGCTCCACTAATATAATGTATTCCACAGCCACCTTCCCCTTAATGCTACAACTAAATGGCTCAAACTACCCGTAACCTAATTTTTACTCTAAAAACCATAATCCTAAAATGGCCTTTTAAACATGTGGAGTCCCCATAATACTGATGTATGTGCACAGTCATGAAAAGGAATGCATCCTCTTTCAATTCTAGTTTCTAAGCATCAATAATAGAAAAATAATCTTGTTTTTGCCAGGTTGTACTAAGTCCACTCTTCTGCTGCCATTGGAATGAGTAAATAAGAGTAAGTAGCAGCCAGGTGCTGCTAATCAAATCCACTTGATGAACTGATGTTTAGCAGGTGGGAGCACCTCTGTAAATGCAGACATTTTGGCAGTTTGCTGTTCTGGAGCGTTCAGGTGGGTGTTTAGCACGATGCCAACTGAGGAAAGACAGCAGCGATGGTCTAATAGAAGCGATCTTTGCTGCCCACCAATCTGGGAATGGTTTTAAGGCCATTTTTAGATCATTTGAAATCCATCGTTCTACAGGGAGATGGATTATTCACAAGTGGAAAAACATTCAAGATAGTGGTCAATCTTCTCAGGAGAGGATGTCCCAGGAAGTTTACCATAAAGCCAGACTGTGTAATACTCAGAGAAATTTAAAAAGCCCAAGTTTAATCTCAGATGCTAAAGTGCTAAGTAAGCCTGTCAAATGTTAAAGTTCTTGACAGTGGAATTAGAAAAAGAATGAACATGTATGACATGTTTAGGCAGTCTGCCAGGTAAGACCTCGTGCCACCAACTTTCAGGCAAATTTGTAGACGGGTGACAATTTGGGATCGTTTGGCAGTAACCAGTTTGTTTTAAAGTGTCTAGACTACTCCTAAACCTGCCTTTCTGTTGTTTTCTGAGTTGTTTGAGCTGGGGCCCGTTGCACAAAAGTAGGATTTAGACATCCAGGATGAGTTACTTAGCCAGGTTCAAGGAATCCAAAACATGGGCGCCCAGGCTTAGTTGGTTGCACAAAGGCCAAGCCAGGATGAGCAGACACGGATTCATTAAGCCAGGTGAAAGCGATCCTGGATAAGTGCTGCACACGGCTTTCTTAAATAGACCCCACGATCGATCATAGATTCACTGATTCACCATGGCAACAAGGGCGGCGTATTTCTCCCCAGCGGAGCAATAATTATTAATGGAAGCATATGAAGAGGTGACGGAGAAAATAAAACAAAAAGGAAATACTGCCACAGTTAAAAAACAAAGGGAGCAAGCGTGGCAAACCATTGCTGACCGCCTGAATGCGTAAGTAGTGCACAAATACACACTCACCACTCCACTGAAACTATCACAATTAGGCAGTGTTCGAACTACGGGGGACTCGGGGGATCCGAGACTCCCTGAAACTGACACGAGACTCCCCCGAAAACATGATTTGGGAAATGTTGAGAGGTCTCTAAAATATTGGCAAAATGTGATTTCCCCTAATGAGTTATGATTGCAGACGCGATGCGTGTGGAGCCTGTGTGCGTAATTGGCATAAAGCTGTGCTGTCCGCCGCGTATGATTCTGTATAGCTTCTCATGTGTTTTCGAGATCCGCGCTCTGAGTCAAGCAAGCAAGCAACCAAAATGGACATGGCAGCAACTTTTTATTAAGAATGTGCCTGCCCACCCACACATTGCCTGTACTGTTTTAGCAGTGAAATAAAAAGCGCAATTAAAGGACTTGCAAGCATCTTCATCTCCTTCCCTGGGCATAGCAGACTCTGTGACATCAAGGAGGAGTTCTATAGGATTGCAGGTAAGAATTTTTTTTTTTTTTTAAATTACAGTTACAATTACAATTTTAACATTCAGAGTAAGATACTCATTGCATCGTATTACAGGTTTCCCCAATGTCATTGGTGCAGTGGACTGCACACACATCAAAATAAAATCCCCCTCAGGTGGCCATGAGGGGGCTTTTGTGAACAGGAAAAACTTCCACAGCATCAATGTACAGGTGAACATGACTTTTGATAAAGTTAATTAATGAACACTGTACATTGCCTGTGATGTGCATTAATTGGTTTAACATCTTATCATTTCAGAAGGTCTGCAATGCTGACTATTTGATCAGTTCTGTTGTGGCAAAGTGGCCCGGCTCGGTCCACGACTCCCGAGTGTTTCGGAACTCAGAGATCTATCGGCGCCTATCACAAGGTGAGCCCCAGAACCTCTATTGACAACCACTTTTAACATCATGGCTGTGTTAAGAATGTCACTACTTATGAGGTTGTGATGGTAACATTTTGTGTTCACAGGTGAATTCCTGGGTGTATTGCTGGGTGACAGAGGGTATGCCTGCCAGCCTTTTCTGCTCACTCCATTTGCAGACCCTCTGGAGGCACAACTGGCATACAACCATGCCCATGCCAGAACAAGGGCCCGGATCGAAATGACATTTGGCCTACTGAAGGCACGCTTTCAGTGTCTGAACCACCTGAGGATCAGCCCAGACAGGGCATGTGATATCATTGTGGCCTGTGCTGTCCTCCACAATGTGGCCTCCCTGAGAAAGGAGAGGGCCCCCAGAGTGCCAGCTCTCATAGACTGGGACAATCCTGCCATCTTCCCGGATGACTGTGGTCGGCTGGTCGGAGACCAATATGTGTTAAATTATTTTAATTAATATGCATGTTGCTTTAAGTTGGGCCTGCAATGGCAGAGGTTAGGTTTTTGTGCTGTATAGGCAAGGCAATTTTATTTGTATAGCCCATTTTTACAAACAGTTTGTCTCAAACTGCATGCTTTGATTCTGTGCTTTTTGTCTTGTAGAGCACTGTGTGACTTCAGTTTTGAAAGGAGCTGATGGTTTACTTGCTTTGATTCATCCTTGTTCAATAAAGGAACATCATGGTACTCTCTAATGTGTATTTATATTTATATGGTGATGTACTTTATGTGTAGTCTGTGGGAAACTAAATTATCTAGTGGTTCATCTAAAATCATCAGTTATCTAAAATTATTGTAATTAATGATCACAAATGTTTCAATAATGATAGTGGGTATAGTTAAATGTTTTAACAATATGTTCTAGGCAGTGGAATAAATATTGGTTTCCATTTGTGGCGACCGCTGACTGAGATAAGGAATGAGATTAAATAGATCCTGGAACTTAGCCTGGTCTGGAGCAGGCTAGCTTCACAGAATAAATCTTCATGGTAACTTATGTCTGAACATATCCCACTTCCCTTATCCTACTTTTGTGCAACCGGATCACGGATAAATTGATCCAGGATAGCCAACATATCCCCGCTTAATCCCTTATCCTACTTTTGTGCAACGGGCCCCAGGTCTATCTCACCCCCCTGTCCTAATATTTATCCACACAAATCACGGCTGGTATGACTACAGGTGCTGGTCAACGAATTAGAATAATTTGAAATAGTGCAATCAATAAATTCTTTGAATGCATTTTTCGTGCAGAAAGCAAAACAGGTGTTCACCGCACCTGTCCTACTCGTTAGACTAATCACAGAACTCGTTACCTGTAAAAAAATTTGCTCAGCTGATCTTTCCAAAAGGCCCATTTAGGCCATTTAACTGTGACACTGTTGTTTTATTGAATTAGAATAATGGAGAAACTGTTTCATTGAATTAGAATAATTTTTATTATAATTAGAATCATCACTTTCTCAGTATTTTGTGGCTGCCCCCTTGGCTTGTATGACTGCCTGAAGTCTCCGCGGCATCGATTTGACCAGCTTGTCGCAAGTTTCCGCACTCACAGCTTCCCAAGCAGTGGCGATGTTCTGCTTCAGTTGGTCCAGCGTAGTAGGCTTTCTGTCGCGAATTTTCCGCTTGACGATGGCCCAAAAGTTTTCAATGACATTGAGGTCAGGCGAGTTGGCCGGCCATGCCAAAACTTCAAGCTGTTTTTTAGTGAACCAATCTTTGGTCGACTTTGCCGCATGAGCCGGTGCAAGATCCTGTTGAAATATGAAGTCTTCTTCGCCGAACTGTTCCTCAACAGTCGGAATCAGGAACGTTTCCAGAACATCTTGATATACGGCAGCATTGACAGTCTTCTTGAGGAAGAAGAGTTTCCCTACACCTCGAGCGGACATGCATCCCCAGACCATAACGCTCTGGGGAAACTTGACGGATCTTTTCACGCACTCGTGGTTGTAGGTTTCGCCACCACGACGCCAGACACGAGGACCTTGGTCACCGAAGGAGATGCAGAAGCGTGATTCGTCACTGAAGACCACTTTCTGCCAGTCTTCAGCAGTCCACTCGCCGTGTTCTTTGGCCCACTTCAGCCGTTTCACCATTTGTTTCTTGTTCAGCATCGGTTTTACTGCTGGAACGCGAGATTTGAAGCCGAGTTCGCGCAGACGACGGTAAGTGGTTGATCTGGAGACGTCAGCGCCGGTCTGCTTGTTCCACAAGTCGGTGAGCTCGGAAGTGGACTTGAACCGGTTGCTGACTGCGATCTTTCTCAGCTGCTTGTTGTCGCGAGCAGAAGTTTTTCGGACGCCGGAACAGTTGGTGCGCTTGCTGCAGTTTTTCTTGAGAGCTTTGCAGACGGAAGACTGGCTGATGCCGAGCTGCTCAGCAATTTTAGTTTGGGTCAAGCCTTGTTGGCGAAGGGCTTGAATTTGAGCCACTATTCCGGTTGAGAGGTCGCGCTGCTTACCCATGATTGATTTTACAACTTAGAAATTCTACTCAACCCTGACTTTATACTGCACAGTGAACACTCTTCACAGAAAACAAACATTCGAGCATTTATTCTAATTCAATGAAACGGTTTCTCCATTATTCTAATTCAATAAAACAACAGTGTCACAGTTAAATGGCCTAAATGGGCCTTTTGGAAAGATCAGCTGAGCAAATTTTTTACAGGTAACGAGTTCTGTGATTAGTCTAATGAGTAGGACAGGTGCGGTGAACACCTGATTTGCTTTCTGCACGAAAAATGCATTCAAAGAATTTATTGATTGCACTATTTCAAATTATTCTAATTCGTTGACCAGCACCTGTAGACGGAAAATGATTGAGCCTTGCTGTGAGGAATTGTCTGTCTTCTTTCATAAAGGATGGTCCAGTGTCTCCTAAGCTGAAAGAGAAACTAAAAAGAGCACCAAGCTCCATTCATTTCCATTTAGAGAATTCAAACAGCTCTTTATCATGGCTGCTGCTTGGATAGCTCCGAGTCATTTCATTCAGTTCGGAGCAAAAAGATTTTAACCAGACGCTCTGTTCCCCAGCATTCAGTGACTGTAGTAAATGGGACATTTCATTATCCCCTTTATGTGATTCCATACAGTTTGACCATAAGGTGAGCCATGCACAGGGACAAACCCAAAAGACTGTTTAAATACTGACAACATGCTGTTAGTTTTTAAAATTATGAACGTTGTGTTAATATATGTGACGAAACAGAACTATGGCTCAGATAAATCAGAGTTCCGAGTCAAGTTATGTAACGTGACAAGATTTACAAAAGCTCTTTTTGTTTGTTTGTGTGTATTTTTTTTTCAAGAATGCAGCACAAGGTCAAAATAGGAAAAGAGGGAATTTTTTTTCAAAATACTGAAATACAAAATGCTTGTCACTTAAACATGATGTATATGCATCATATTCAATACATATCATTTGTCCTCTTATGTGTCCATAAGGAATGATTTAGGAAAGTAACCCTACATTTAAAATGACTCCTATTTAAACTTCTGTGCATCCACATAACATTTCCTGATGTTAAATAGAAAATATGCAAATATGAGGCTGCTATTATCATTATTGAACCACTATTTATATTCATGCTGTCTGTTGAGTATACCTGTCGACAGCATAATTTGGTTATTGCTCGTAACACGTAAGCGGATATGTTAAGTTGATTTTGGCCACAACCTATATCATTTCTTTTTTTAGAAGACTCAGAACAGGTTGTAACATTATCTTGTACATCACTGAAAAAACTAACAAACAACAAGAACAAAAAGATCCTTATTTCCAAGCCACCAGATGACCTCTTTTTAAAAAAAAAAAAAAGGATTCACAAAGGATTCTGTGAAGTACTGACAATGGCTGCTCACTGTTATTTTGCAAAGTTTCTGAGGACAATGAGACCGGTTCAACAAATGACAAATTCCACCCGAATGTGACATTTGCTGCTGATTACAGCAGTTCCATCCTAACTGAAAATGTCTGTCCCACTCAGCAATGACATGTGCCAAGCTGACTCTGCTGTAGCAGTGAATAATGAGGATCATAGTTAAGCAGCAGCACCCACGCATGCAAAACACAGCTTCAGCAGTGAAGATCACTGCTACACCCGGGAGTCTCAAAAGTCACTGAAGCTTAAAAAAAATAAAAAATCAGGCCGCAGAAGGAGGCAATGCCAGGTTTCTCTGGAAGAAAAGTCTACCCTTCAAGGGTTGTCACAAAAAAAAAGTCAAGAAGAAGCTGATATCAAATCATCGGACCGCTTTACTCGGTTTGACTTGAGTGCCCATACCCATCTTACAGAAGATACAAAAGGTGAGAAAGTCCACCAAGTACTCTGAGGAGCTGAAGCAGTTTGCCACCATGCTGCAGCTTTAAACCCAAAAAGCTTACGAGTACGTACGTGAGAGCGTTCACAATGCTGTCACACCATCCAAACATGGTACGGCTCAGTCGATCCTGGCTATACTGTGGCATCTTACAGCATTTAAGTTACATGGAGGCAAACAGAAAGAAGGGAAGTGTATAAGGATGGATGAAATGTACATCTGGAAGATGACTGAGTTTGCAGGGGACCATGTGGCCATAGGCACCGGTGAAGTCGACAACACACATGGCACCCACATCTCGGTTCTCTGGGTCATGGCTTTCAATGAGTCACAGAAGATTCCCATTACATACTTTCTCACCACAGGTAAGGATGGATCGGAGAAGGCCAATGTCATCAGGGAGAGTCTTAGCAGGCTTCATGATGTTGGTGTGAAGGTGATCTCATTCCCATGTGATGCTCCTACAAGCATCTTAAGTACAAACCTGAAGCCCTACTTCTTTCACCCAGAGAAGCCAACACAGAGTGTGATCCTAGAGCACAAAGCTTCTTTGTGATGACTCTGTGACTTCACGGGAATTTCAGAAGTACTTTGAAGCCCACTTAACTAAAAGGTGTGCAACATGGAAACAGGCTTAGGATATGGCTCATTTGCGAAAGCAAAAAAATGAAAGTCCCTCCAGCAGCGCAGCTCCTCAGCAGCGGTGTGCCAGATGCCGTGAAGTTCTGTGAGCAAGGCCCGAAGCTGCAGGAATGAAAGTATTCCAGAGTTCCAGAAATGTGTCTAAACACTGAAAATTCCTTTCAGAGGAGGATCCAAACCCACATATGTTTGACACCTGAGTTGAAGTGAATCGCATTCATGTAAAAATGGCCGCCTCGAGGTATTTCGAGATCAGACTTAGTCACGTTGCAAGAAGGAATATCAAAATAGGAAAAGATAGTAAGATTTTTTGCAGGACATTTTGTACATCCCGTTTTATGGAGAGAAAGCTTGATTTATGCCTTCACTTTACATTGATGTGGAGACTATTCAGCTGCATACAGCTCTGCCATTTACTGGAAAGGTCAATTGTAATGTCTTTAGTAGAGGCTTTTTGTTGATCCAACGTGGAAGTATAAATCCAGTTTTATGTGGGCATATTAGCTGACGTTACCAGTTACCACCATTTGCTCCTTTACTAATGATTTGCAGTCCACATAAACAGGACTGAATCATTTATAAGGCCCCTCATTCTCTGGATGAACTGTTGGTCTTGTTAATTTGCAAACTCTGAGTTTAATATTGCCCTCTTAGGTCTTGTGAGGCCCTTTGTTGCCTTACTGCACTCCTTTTGTAGATCAATTAAATACACTTTTACTGTCCATCTCTGCTTTATGAAATGTTTTACAATTTCATGATAGTAAAATCTCACAAAAAGGACAAAACTCTTAAAGAAGCATTTCCTTCACTTTCTCATAGATTGATATATTCGATTTCAGTGTATATGTTATATGTGTGTTCAAGCACATTGAAAATATCCGAAAAAATCTGTATTCTTAGAGCAAAACGTTTTATTTTCTGATAAATGGGGGACAGTTATATATAATTTGGTAAGGAAGCCAATGTCTGTGTCACCTGGATTATTTTCTTGGAATTTTTTCAAGTGAATTTACCAAATATTTTGCTGCATATTTTCCACTTCGCCTCAGTCCATTTTAAATGATCCATGGACTGGAGAAGGCGGAAGCATTTTGGATCATGTTTACATTTGACCAAGATAAAGTGGTTGTTGAAGTATTCCTGAGCCTGCGCAGTGTTTTCCATGACAGAGTTGTGTCTGTTTTTAATGCAGTGACGTCTGAGGACCCAAAGGTCATCTAACACTGATCTTTGGCTGTGTCTCTTGTGCACAGAGATGTCCCCAGATTCTCAAAATCTTTGAATACTGTGTACTCTCTTTCCAAATTTTGTGTTGTGGAATTTATTTTCTTTTTATTAGATTGCTCAACAATTTGAAGAGGTAGTTTTTTTTTTGCAGATTCCCGAAACTCTTCTTAGGGACTCTGCATTTACATATTATCTAAATGATTTCTAATTGGATAATATTTCCCTCATGAAAGCATTTGTCCTCCCTATGATCGTCCAGTGTTCTGAAGTAATTTAATGTACAGTACATGTTTAAATTGTTGTGATTTCTGTTTAAACAAACAAGTGCTAAATCGTAATTTCCAAAGATTTAACCATTTAGTTTTGTTTTAGAAAGGGAGGAGAAATTAATGCAGATTTAGGAGGTAAAACTAAATTAACAGTATTTTCAAGTAGTATTAAATATCAAACAAAGTTTTTGTTCTAGAAATGTAGAAGTTTCTAAGACACCCCATAGTGACACTGCTCAGCTGTCACCAGTGGAGTAACCACAGGCTAAATCTGGTCAGCAAACAAGGATGAACAATGGCTAATATAACTACACCATTATACTTATATATGAAATTTTAATAATCAGTCGTATTTATATGAATAAATAAAATTACTAAATGAAGCATAATTCACGTGGGTTTACATTTGTAGCATGTGAGATGTTTTGGTCACAAGATTCAAGGTGTGAATGGTTGTGAAACTGCCTGGAGAGGAGAGTCAGAGCTGCATTGTAAGTCTTAGGTAGGTGATACCTGAGGGGAAAAAATAACATTACACTTTTATCTTCTCTGAGCAGTTTCACAACCATTTGCACCTTGAATCTTGGGACCAAAACATCTCAAAAAGTCTAAAAGAAATAAAAGATTTTTTGTAATGTAATGTAATATTGACCTGGATGAATCTAAAACAAAATTATGGCTAAGCAGTAAACCATTTCTGGTTTTACCTACAGTATGTTGAAAAAAAAAAAAAAAAATCATCAATCATCAAAATATCATTTTTTTCAACATTGAGTAAATCTGTTGTTTCAGCCTGATATACTTTGGTTTTGTCAGCTTAAACTGCAGGGTTTGATTCATCTTATGTGCTAGAGTTAAGTGTAATTTAGTTGGGTCTGTCGAACTTATTTTACATTTTAAGTTGAATTGGTCCCACCTCTGTAAATGATTTTGTATCAGTTTAATGTACTTGTGTAATTTGTATCTGTAGATGAGATATTCTGAAGAGCCTTGCGGTTCCCAGGCCTCTGGAAGAGAAAATAACCTGTTATGTTAAATATTAAATACTTAACACGCTGTTCGTACATATTAGATAGCTATCAGATATACATAGAAAGTGAATAATTCACAGAACAGACTAGCCTCAGTGACACTGGCAATACAGCAAAATACTACTAATCACAATCAGTGGTGTCCACAACACATCACACATCTCTCCTGTTGTTGGTAGTTTCCACTCGGGACTAGAGATAAAGACTCCAATGAATTACAAAGATAAAAATGAAATGCCTCAGAATAAATGGGAGAAAAATTATTTTGTTTCTTTGTTATCAGTTTAGACTTAACATACAGCTGACCATTGTGCTGAGAGAAGCAAACATTATCTATTGTTGATGTGGCAGAGTGAACCTACACACTTGTCAAATAAAACTGCTGCGATTGTGACCATCTGCGACCGAATGGACCGCTTTGCTCACAGTTCTATCAGGTTCTCACACTGAACCTGACAAAAACACATGCCTGGAAACAAGGTGAATGGCACATTGCTGTGGGGACGATGGTCCAGGTACAAAATACTATTCAGAATATTGTGTGCTTACATATACTCTTATACGCTGCAGGATTTAATTTGATGTAACTGAACCACAAACACAGCAGCAGTTCAGTAGTGAGACGTCTCTCACAAGAAGCACATTAGGCAGCAGACATGTACATTGCTTATATGACTGATCATCAAGAAGGGAAACGCTAGAAAGCCTGTGTTGCATATTTGATAGAAATCATGTCATTTGCCAGTCAACGAGATATGGAAACACACACACACTCACTAAATATTAAATACACAATCCATCTAGTGTGTTTAAACTTTAATCATTCAGCTAAAAAATGTTCTTTCAAATCTTTCACTGGCATCAACGGAACTGAACCACAACCAGAAAAACAAATGATGTGTAACCGAATGAAAAAGCCCGGCCGAGCTGGAATCTTCTGTCTGGTTTGATGAAAGGCATGAAATGGTCAGTTTGAATAGCAATATCTATGTTTCCGTCTGTGAAACCCCATTGTTGATCATCTTAGCATATTTCAGTAGGTGCACTTGGTTTAGTTTTCAGTAGTTTGACCCCCGGCCTGATTTGCTTTCCAGCCTCGATGAGATTAATATGAATCAAGGGATGCAGTATTGACGGCCACATGCACTATGAAATGAGTCTTTTTCAACTCTCAGAAATCCATCAGAGATAAACATGTGGTGCTGATTGTTAATATTTAATGGAACATTTAGTCCCTCAGTTAGTTAAATCCTTAGAATGAAAGAAGATGCTGAAAAAAAACCTGTATTCAGCTGAATGATCAAATGATTCTAAAAGAAAGCAGAATATACAACCAAAAGAATAATCTCTTAAAGGCTGAACAAAGTCAGTTGTTATTAACTGTATTTCTTGTTTCCCCGAGATCGGCTTCAGCATTATTGAACATGTGGTGCTCATCAATTTAAAAAGGCGCATTAAGCTACTAATTAGCCGATTATATTTCTCAATCCTCAGTGATCCAGTGAGAACAGAAATGAACACTCAGCGGTATTGCAAACGGAAAGCAGGAGCAGGGCAACAACTCCTTATCTACTGAAGACCCCAACATCTCAAAGATTAGCTCAAATGAAGGTCAGTCAGTTAAAAGGCATTGATTTCTTTTCAGGACTGAAAATGAAGTTTCCCTATACTGTTTGTGAAACTGTTGATCACAGCAGTTAAACATTGTTTAATGTCGCATGTGTTCACGGAGGGTTGAATCATGGTTGGTCCAACACGGCTGAATCAATTGCTCGTGTTTACATTTTTCTGGTTCTGGTCAGAAGTTGACGTGGATACAGAATGGACCAAAAGATGTAATGGGACTCATGTGCTTTTGACCTGCTCTCATTCTGAGGCAGTCTAAAGAGATTAAAAAGATTCAGTTCACAACTTTGACGACTACTTTATGAAATCACAATTTAGTGAAAATTATGCCAGATTTGGTTGAATGTCCCTTAGTAAGTTTCACTTTTGGTTGCTGTCAACCAGCTTCCAACTGAATTCTGGTTTGATATGTGACCTCCACTTTTCATAGCAGAACTGATAGATTTCAGATCATCTGTTTTGGTTTCCTGGTAAGCATCTGACGTTTACATCAAAGTTCCCATATTTTTGACAGAACTGAGGTCAGGACTTTAAGATGGACATTCCTAAAAACACAATGATAGCTTGCTTTATCCTCTCCACAACCTGTTCTGATGTTATTTGGGACAATTTTCCCCCTGAAACGCCCAACTGAGTTTCCATTGTGTAGCGGATGATTTGAGGTTTTGGTGAAGAAATAAGAGGTAACCCTCCTTCTCTATTATTTCTTCTTCTTGGTGAAAGTTCCTCCAGCAGAAAATCATCTCCAGAGCTCGATGCTGCCAAAACATGCTGAAAAACGTATCTTTGTATCTTTTCAATATTTTTTTTTTACTTTAATATGCTGAAATGTTTTTCACATTAATTGGATTTTCTTTTTTCACAGCATTACAAAACTGTCTAATCTTGCTCCCAGATTAACAAGTTTGTACAAAAATATTGTATTCATCATGTTTTGTAAAGATTTTGTATTTTTGTATTGTCACCAAAGGTATATCTATTTGTTATATAGAATCCAAATAATTCAAACGAGTTTTTTTTTTTTATTGTGGAGATTTCCTCTGGGTTTGCTATAGTGATTTCTCAGTGTGCCTTCATTGAAGGTGTGTTAAAATCGTCCACCAGCAGAGTGCAGTAATGCTTTACATCTGCGAGCTGAAGTCAGGCGCTATGTTGAACCTTGTTTTCAAAAATCTGATGAAACGATACATTTCACAATATCTGTTGACTGCACATGGTCAGCACTCATACCAGTCACCTCACACCAAGAGGGTTCCTGTTTTGAGTCATGGCTGGGGCCTTTCTTTCTTTCTTTGCATGTTCTCCCCGTGTATGTGTGGGTTTCTCCATGGGTACTTCCTCCCACCGCCCAAAAACGTGCATGTCACCCAGGTTAATTGGTGACTTGTCCCTAGGAGTGAGAGTGAGTGTGGATGGTTGGTTGTTTGTCTCGTTTGTCTCTGTGTGGCCCTGTGAAGGACTGGTGACCGGTCTGGGTTGTACCCCGCCTCTTGCCCAATGATAGCTTGGATAGGCTCCCCTATCCGTGTATACCCTGAGTTGGATTAAATAGGTATAGAAAATGGATGGATGAATGCTTACAACACTAAAACCGGGTGGAGTTTGACTTAACCGAACATTATACGCAAATTTGGTCTTTCTGTGAGTGTTTGAGCACCTTCATTCTTTGTCTTGCCATCTGTTTGCCGTTGCTCTCAGGACACAGTCGTTACATGTTTCCTTACTCCTGTTTAGACAGACACGTTGCTTTGAAGTTGTGTTTTTGGCCTATTCATTACTTTGTTGTTAATGATTTAATCTTTTAATGCAGCACTTTGGTGTGACATCCCGTGCCCTCATGTTTTTTCTCTCCAGCTTTTGTTTGCCATTTTCTTTCAGACTGTGTTCAACACAAATAATCTCCAGGCCATGTGTTGTGTGCGTTTTCTAATATAGGCCTACTGGTAATCAAGGTCTTACAAAACTATTCAATATCTATATGAAGACCTTTTCTTTTACCTTGCTGCATAAATTGGATTTTTAGAGGTCAGAAGAGGGAAAGCTATCTAACATCTTGCAATTAAAGGTTTTCTCTCCCAGAAAGACCAGGAGAAACTCATCCATGCATTCATCTCCAGTAGACTCGATTACTGTAATGCTCTTTTAACTGGACTTCCCAAAAAGAGCATTAAACATCTGCAGCTCATCCAGAACGCTGCTGCTAGAGTTTTAACCCGGACTAAGTGATCTGAACACATCACAGCAGTTTTAAAATCTTTACTCTGGCTTCCAGTCAGTCACAGAATAGATTTTAAAAGCCTGCTGATGGTTTACAAATCCCAGAATGGTTTAGGCCCAAAATACATCTGTGATATGTTCAGAGAATATAAACCAACAGAGCTCTTAGATCAAAGGACTCAGGTCAGCTGGTCCAGTCCAGAGTCCAGACTAAACATGGAGAAGCAGCATTTAGCTGTTATGCTGCAAACAAGTGGAACAAACTGCCAGTGGAGATTAAACTTTCACCAAATGTAGACATTTTTAAATCCAGGTTAAAAACATTTCTTTTCTCATGTGTCTATGCATGAAATATCTTTTAACTTATCTAGACTGTTGCTTGTTTTTAAATTCATTTAAATTATTTTATTTGTTTCTCTTTATATTCTTTTATGTATTTTTAATGCTTCTTCCACTCCCTGCTGCAATGCTTTTATTTCATGTGAAGCACTTTGAATTGTTTTATACATGAAATGTGCCATACAAATAAATTTGATTTGATCTTGCAACAAAGACAAGACATAGGGGAATTAATCTGATTTAAAAAAAAGTCTGACTTTCAGATGAACAACACCTTTCAAAACAAGAGGGATAACCACAAAATATGTTGGAAATATGGCTTTGAATAATGATTAATTGATTAATTACCAAGAGATCCAGCGGTTTATGTGAACAATGCCACTCTCTATCAGTGCCAACTCATCATATAAACAAATGAAACACCTCGGGGGTGGCAGCAAGATGTGATGACTTCAGGCAGCTTAACAACAACTACAACGACAGATTATCGAGTAATTTATGAGTCTTGCAGTGCAGAAACACGAGGTACAGCTGTGTAGAGTCTAAAACATTTCTTTATTGGTCAATATACAGAAAGCAGTGGGATGACCACTAGAGAGAGAGAAATCCCAACTATTTTGTTTACAAAAAAGAAAAAGAAACATATATAAAATAACCGTCTTGAACATTTTTACAAGGTTTGCCTTTATATGTAAAAGAATCTTTATTTCTCTTTAATTTTCAGAAGCATGACAAGAGAGGACAAAGGAAACAAGGCAGTTGTTTCACGATGATGACATCACAATCACAGGTGCTTTAAAGGTGAACAGAGGGAGGGCAGGCGAAGTGAGACGTGTCAGTTAGACTGGTCAGAAAGAGGACATGAAGCACAGCACAGGTGAAAGTTTTTTTT
Organism: Odontesthes bonariensis; assembly: GCF_027942865.1. Taxonomy (NCBI): domain Eukaryota; kingdom Metazoa; phylum Chordata; class Actinopteri; order Atheriniformes; family Atherinopsidae; genus Odontesthes; species Odontesthes bonariensis. The sequence continues at coordinate 23,802,746 of NC_134519.1, read as the reverse complement.
GTCTGTTTTTTACAGCCACCATAGTTTAGGGGTTTTACTACTTCTTACACGCTGGATCTTTATTCTGTGACAAAATGGCTGCAATTAATATGTAAGGTCTCTGATTTTCCTTGTAGCTAGATGGCAGGAATGTAGACGTGACAACACCAAAAAAACTCAACAGTCTGACACTAAAGGTTCTCTGTGGGTCTTTACACAGCTTTAAAGTGACACTTTACAAATATGAAAGAAGAGGATTGCTGTCATCTGTAGTCCTCCTACTTAGTAAAAGCAAACAAACAAAGAAGAAACAGCTACACAATGTACTCTGTGGGTTGTCTTTTCTCCTACATGTGAAAATCTGCCTTTCAAACTTGATTCACTCGCACACTTGTGACATATCACGCTAAACAGAGAAGAAAGCATGGCTAAAGATGCTGTTAAAGTGGACAACCCTTTAACAGCATCTATACCCGTCCCTACTTCTCTGCAGATAAGAATTTATTTTTGTTCTTCTACCTGTCAGACATGTTGCTCCCCTAGTCAGCTCAGCCTGGGAGAGCCAGTGAGGGTAAAGTGTGACTGGCTGAAAACCTAGTGGGCTTGTACATATATGCCCACAACCTAAGACTTAATGAGATTTTCATGAGGTGATCAGTGATGAAAGAGTGACTGCTATGGTGATTTACAAGAGGAAAAGCGATTCAGACAGGTTGCCTCTCACTCATTGCATTAAACAATATCCTATTCCTTAGTCACATGACTAGTTGATGATATGCAAACAGGAAGTAGACAAACTGTTAAACTGAATAAAATCAACTACAGAATAAAAAAAAGGTGTAAAATCTTTCCCATAACTACTTACATTAGATGATAAAAGGAAAGCAGAAGCCCCCCCCCAGTAGCAAACAGTATCATCTCTGTATCATTTCAAGTTCTGATCAAAGTAATGAAAGTGGTTTAGAGGTTTGCAAAGGATCGAAATGAAGTGACCTACCACTAAACATCAAAGCCTCCATTAGGCCCTAGACCACAGACAGACACGGTACAGGGATAGATGCAAACAAACAAGCTTTCAAAAGCCATTTTGATTGAATATTTTAACTACGCCCAGCTTTCTAAATGGGCCTTTAAGTTAATGGAAAAGTGAGGATTTAAACTCTAAATTAGCTAGCCTTTCTTCTTTGTGTTGTATGCAACTCAGGACAAATGAGGACTGCTTACGGTGAGAAATCATGTTATCAGACAGGGCCACAGCACTCCTCATGGAAAAACTCAGCACTGATGACACATATGACAGGAAGGTCTCTGACTGCAGAAGAAAGTAACAGTAGAGGATATACACCAGCACAGCTATACCACACCTACTGTTTAGATCGTAGGAGTCATACCTAGAATGGCTGAGGATACAATAATTACTGGATACATGTATGAATACATTTTACTGTTAATAACTCAACATCTTGCAGACAGTCTGCCAAGAAAATAAATCCAAAAGCAATCGGAGGACACGTGTAGTAACTGTTGGGATAAAAGATGTGTTTTATGGTCGTTCCCAGATTTTGGGGCCAACAAAACTCCAGACAAGTCAGCACACATACATTATGAGACGACTGTGCTCGTTTCATATATCTAAAAACGCTCTGCCTCTTTGAGTGTGATGTGAATAACAATGTGCACACTGACAATGTTTTACAGCACTGTGGGACTGGGACTGATCCAGTCCTCCTGCATGTTTGATTTTGTCCAGCAGAGAGCGATGTTTTATTTAAAATGACAACTTGGAAGGATTAAGTGTATTTTCCAGCAAGAGATTGTAAATCATTTCATCAGAAATTGTATGTTTTTGTGTGTGTGTGTGTGTTAATATATATCTATTTTTGTGTGTGATCAGTAAGTTACAGAGGAACTGTCCCACACAGATTTCCCCCTCTGCTTCCTCCCATTAGCCTCTTTTCTCCCTTCGTCCTCCTCGTCCTCTTCATCACTGTTGTCTGACTCAGCAATTGTCACGCCTCCCACCAGCTCAACATCTTCTTCATCTTCCTCCTCCTCATTTTCTTTCTCTTGTACAGTCTCTTCCAGTGCCTGGGGTCCTCTTATGTCCTACAAAACAAACACAGATCCCAAATCCAGTCACAGTGGGTTGTGAGTGACACATGCGTGGTCAAGTCATCATATTGAAAATTCTAAACATACTGAAAAACATTAAAAGCCTGCAAAGCGTCACAGGCCCAACATAAAGGGTTACCTCCATGGGGTTTACGGTGATGTTGAGTGTAGAGTTCTCCCAGTCCACCTCTGGATCTTTGACTTCATCCTCCTCGTCTCTGAACCCTTCCTGATGTGTGGCGTGGATCCTGTAGATGCCGATCACCACGATCACCACCAGGGCGGCGATACAAACCACAATAACAACTGTTGCTGCAGGGGGTGCTGCTCCTGGATAAAAAGAGAAAGGCTGGATTTACATGCACTGACAAAAACTAAAGACAGCGGTGCACCTCATAGACACTGTCTGTGCCATCTTTCCTTTTCCTTTTTCAATAAAAAAGTGAAGCCGCTTTGGTTGCATTTACATCCAGTGGTGTTTTTGTGTGTTTACTAAAATAATACATTGCACTGTCAAAAAGTATCCTGCTCCTTTACAGTCTGAACTATTTCAAGATGGAGCTGCAGAAAGGAAATGTGTAAAAATGCATTTGTCAGATCAGTTAATACACCTGTTCAAGTTCAACTTTCTTTTAATCCTTAAATAATGTTTAGATTATCAGAGACAATAACGTTTCTGAAAAAAAAGTGTACTCGATTGAAACAAAGGCAGGAGAAAATACGATTGTGCCTGTCTGGTGGCAATCTTTGCCTTCACCTTGGTGAAGTATCACCAAGCACCACATTTTTACAGAAGAATACTTCTCAGCTCCATGTTTGGCTTACCTGACATGTGCGCGTTAAAAGTATGGATCATGAGGGGGTGATGGACGGGCCTCATGTACTGGGGCTGGACAGCCATATGGTTGACGTGCTCCACAGGCTCACTGTGGTGAAGAACACTGACCTATCAGAGAAGAGGCAGAAAGACGGTGCAAGTCACATTTGAGAAAATAAAGTTGCAAATGCTACTGTGATAAACTCAGCATGGAGGATTATTGATTGCACAATTCAGATACATCATTTCACAAAAGAATAAAGGAATCCACACAGGTGACAGTGTTTAGATAAAATCTCAAGCAAACCTCCAAATTGAACTCATTACTGGTATAACGCCCGTTGAGTTCAGAGCAGGTGAGTCTGAACCTTCTCTCAGTCAAAGTGGCAGGTCGCCAATTCCTGTAGCGCAACTGTCGCAGTGCCTGCTCATAGTGGGCCATGGAGTCCACACCTAGTGACAGTAACACTATGTCATTCCAGATCTGACACAGGTTACATTACTGCACATTAGAGTAGCAAATACACCTATAAAATCTAAGTGAGAATGATTTTTAAAACCTTAACTATTGTACAGAAAATGAATCTCATGCATTTATTGATTAAAGGCGAGCTATTGTTACAGATCCACCGGATCTGGTGGCCGCAGCATGAGTATTGAGAGCAACTGTGCTCGTCAGTATACGCCTACCATAGATGGATATTCCAGAGGTGGAGTTTGTAGCGTCAAGGTGTTTCCCCAACAGAGCACTGTGATGGATCTCCAGGCTCTCTCTCTCAGGATTGAGTTCCTCCCCAATTACCAGCACATCACAGTAATCCAGGTTGTGCATGACCTCCATCACACCAGGCCTGTGGACTGTACACACAGACGAAAAAAATGACACACATGCAAAAGAGTTTGGGATGATAAACTAAAAAAAAAAACAAATGTGGACAAAATGTTTGCTTTCATTAACAAATAAAAATCTCCTTTACAATAACTTTCAAAGATTTAAGCTAATTTACTGAAACGACGTCAAAAAGCTGGCATGTTGAAAGAGCTTGGACAGAAGCCCAGTGCGATCTTGCCACTCACATCTGCCAAAACTGTCCCCCTTCATCACTGTGCTGGTGATGCGAAGCTCTTTGAAGGGCGCCACACCCAACGGGCTGCGGAGGTCACTGGCAGGCCTGACCAGTTGATTAGATCCTGTAATGGTGATTTTGGGTTCACTGGGGGGCAGCACCATAACCACTGCCCTGACATCTGGGATTAAGAGACACGTGTCCTCTCCAAAACACCTGACAGAGACAGACAGAGAGGAGACATTACAGGAGGGGACATGAGTAGCTATACAGCCTCAGTGCTTATTCGTCTTGGTCCAACTCAATTCTTACATCATAAATAAAACGTTCTGGAGAAAAATGATATTCTAGAGCAGTATCCCATCGCCATAAATTAGCTACTTAAAGAACAAAGAAATTGTTTTATTTATACCAAAATCACAAATCTTCCCTTTTACACTAAATTGTGCTATATTTTAAAATAAATTGTTTTAGGTATGCAAAGTCTTAACAAACAAAAAAACAGACAAATTAAATTAAGAAAAACAAACATAACCCCAAATGGGCCCCTTGAGCAGTCCCTCTCTGTGTGTGTTTGTTTATGAGTGTTGTAAGTGTTTGTGGCAGATTTTGATGCTTGATGACTGATATTGGGGGCTCCCATTTAAAGCACAGCCATTTTCACAGTCATGATGGATGACTGAGTTCGATTCAGAGCCAACGTGTTCCTGGTCTTGGTTTTATTGAGCCCCACCATGGAAAAAACCCTCTCTGCATCAGCATTTCAGTGCGGCAGAACTAATACCAGTTTGGCAATTGTAGATAGCCTTATTGGGAATCTGTTCATACCAGTCACCTTTGAAAAAAATTAACCACGGAAGCTTAACTACACTCCTACATATTTTTCATTTTTCATTAAGTTGCTCATGTCAAAGGGTGTGTGCTGAATATTTAGACCTACTACTCCAACGAACACTTTAATCGGCAGGTATTGGTCTTTTACAAGGAGTAGGAAAACTATAGTAACTAATAAAAGATTGAAATAAATGAAGATATGACCTGCTGATGATCCTGACGGTTCTCTTCCACCTCCAGCTCGTCTACAACTTCTGCACGCATTCAGAGCATAATAGGTTATGTCCGCTGTGCATTCATGGAACGCGTGCTTGCAGCTGAAAGCTATTTCAGACCTCACCCGGCAACAAGAAATTCTGTTTTCTGATTGGCTGAGAAATTCTATTTTTGTGATTTGCCGATGGGTTGCTAAATCAAGACAGCTGTACCAGAGCTATAGTTCTGAGCTGTCGCACAGTAACCTGCCATTGACTCGTTTATAGTATAGGCCAGTGGTTTTCAAAGTGTGGGCCATACAGTAAAATGGCGTCCTCTGTCTGGAGACCCTCTCAAATGAGTGTTTAAAACCTTCGAAACTCGAAGCGTTACTTGATACAGAAACATCCGGCAGAGTCCGGAAAAACTTCTTCAGACGTAAAGAAGAGCATTTAGTCAGGCTGCATTCACACGGCGAGCTACTGTCCGTGAAGAAAAGAAAGAAAATACGTTCTAAAAGTTGATGTTTCTTTACATATTTTGTAGCATTGTCTGTGGTTTGCAAAGGGGGTCCCAGGCCAGAAGCTAATACTGTTTGGGGGGCCTTGGCATGGAAAAGTTTGGGAACCCCTGGTATAGGCCATTAGAATTTCTGTGCGACGAAGTTGATCATTTCTCAGCGTGAGAAATGGCATGTGTGGCGTGTGAGCGTGTGAACTTGTTGAAATGCGTGTGTTTCATGCTCATTGCGTGAGACTTGAGAGCCCTGAGTTTACATAGCCCGCATTGATATGAAGGGAGGCAAAAATAGCCCCAAGCGATGTGAGGTCTGACTTTCTGGAGGGACGATTTTGTGATGAATATGTATTACTCTTTTGAACGCATATTGTTTTGAGAAGCAAGACGCTTTATTTTCGGCACCCTAGCAAACTAGCCGGACTACCTTCGTCAATGCCAAAACGAGGCTGGAACTCGGCTCACAGGACGCAGCGGGGGGGTAAGTCAATGTTCATAAATGATATTGCTAATATGGGATGTCATACAGCTTCATGTCAAAAGAGGCGAACTATACCTTTAAGGCAAATATGGTCTTAATTGAAAATGTATTGGCTGTGTTGTTTCTTTTTTTTGTGGGATGTTTTATATGTAGAAATGCATATTTGCAAAAGGGGACTTAGTATGTTGTCGTAAAAGTGGCTCTTCCCTTGATTTTGCTCTGCCAATGTGGCTCGTGAAAAAAATAGTGAGAATCACTGTTCTAGAGAGAGAAACAGTATTGCCCAGTAAAGCATATATTATTGCTGCTGATAGACTTGAATCAATTTATTTTTCAGTAAGAATATATATTAATGAATGGATCAACATCAGGGTTCAAATGTTCTAAGTGGTTATTGTCTGTAAACAATGCACTTCCAACTCAAACCCTTGCTCCCCTTTGGTGTAGATAAATGCTGCATTTTAAGGACTTAGCAAGTGTGGTGTGACGTCATATTATTACTCTAAATAATGTCATTTTCAACCTTGAGACAGACAGTAAGAAAAAAGAAAATATTCTAAGCTGTGTTCTCTGTATCCAAAAGAATCTGGATTCTTTCTTTTATTCTTTACAAGTCAGAGAGGACAAATTCTGACAAAAACCTGCACCCACACGGCCCTTTCATGGACCAGTTTGACACCCCCGCTCTACATAGAGGCTGCAGGTGAAAAATTGTCCTGAATTCTCCCAAACTAAGAAGAAACAAGGGAAATACCAGCAGAAGCGGTGTCTCTGCAGGGGGATACTCCACCATACACATGACTGAGAGGCATTTCTTTGGTCTATATGTTGCTTTTCAAAGGAATTTTCTGTTTACTATGCCTTTAAAGTTTGCTCCGATTTAATAAGATCAATGAAATCAGATCAAACAACCACACAAACGCTGGATAGACCAAGTATTTTTTGGATAGACCAAAAAAAAACATGAAGACACCCTTTTCCACCCAAACATCCCTATCTTCAAACTAGTAAGAAAAGCAAGGGGAAAACAAACAAACAAGAAAACATCTCGTGCAATAACCAACCAAGTTTGGTGAAAAACGTTGCTTATCTTTATGTGTTGGACAGGGAGGAAGTTTCAGGGGCTTTTGAAAAATTTACAACTTTACATGTAAACATATAAGTGTTAAAAAAAGAATTGCCATGAGATTCTAGGGTGAAATAATGCACAATTCTGTGCACTTTTCTTGCTATAGGTACCGGAAAGCGAGGCAGTCTGAGAGGCTGACCTCACCATTTAAGTAATATTGTCTTGTATAACTTCACATTTGAATATCTAAGTGTCATGAGATTCTGGTTTGACTGTCACCAATACTGAGTGATTTACAGATTCACATCATTATATTTATACACTGCCTGACCATGTCAAACAATGATTAGAGCTCAGAGAAAAAAAACAAGGAATACAGAAACCTCTCCCATGAACACAAGAAAACTGCTATAAGCCCATTAAGTTGCAGCTGAGGTGTTTTGTTTGAGCAGTCAACTTCCAGTAAGCCATCATAATTGATTTCCACATCTAAGGATTAAGCTTAAATGTCAGAGCGGGCTGGTGATAAAGAGTAAAAAATGAGCAACGTACCTGTAATGTTACTTTAACACAGGCCAGCTGACTTTAAAATGTGCTAATTCAAATTTAGCTTTTTAGTGGCCTGTTTACTCTCCAATATATGCAAATCTGATCTACCATGATGGTAATCTTTTCTGTGCTTCAAAAGCCAAGGCAAGGAAAACATTTCTGTATGGCACAATTCAACAACAAGGTGATTCAACAACCACTGCACAGAGTATGCGAGAATAGCCCCGTGAGAAGACTATTGACAGATAAGAGGTGTAACACTGAGGTTAAAAAAACGTAAACATTAAACCGTGGCTTGTGTTTTTTTCGCCCACACAAAGACATTCTCTAAAAAGAAAAATCTGTATCTGCAAAAGTGTGACAGCTATAATGGTTTCAGAACAACTCAGGTGAAATCCACAAACCCAATAAAAACAGAATACTTTTAGTCCTTGAACTATTTACACTGCAGTTTGGGATCTGCAGAGCAGAGTCAAAAACAGAGCCTTGAGACAACAGGAATGAAAAAGAGAAAATCTGTCTTTATAATGGGGCAATATGCAATCTTTTTCTTCAACCGGGGATGCAGATTCAACATATCTGGTGAGTGCAAAGGTGTATTTATCTGCCTTTATGGTGAGGGCAGCTGGGCGGTCTGACAACTTTTTTTGTTGCTATATGAGCTTGTCTCACGTCATCAAACAGATGTGAAACATACTCTGCAACTGACATAAACAAGCTGCACACATATAAGTAGACACCAAATGCAAACAAGCATATTACTTTCAGTGTGCTGCAGCTTTGAGGAGGACCAGATATGGTCAAATATAAGACCTGCAGGGGACATCCAAATTAGGGTTGGGCTGTTTGATATAGTTTGAGATGTATCACAAAGTCCAACAGCTGGTCAGTCTAAATGGAGCAGTTTATACATTTGGTGCCCCTCACAAGTGAGCAAAAGGTGCCCTACAACTCAGGCCTTAATGATAGTCATTGGAACAGAAGATTTTTTTAAACACAGTAGCTGATAATAATGAATAAGTTAACTGTATAAATGAAGTATAAATACATGTTGATCATTATGCAGTGAAACAAGAATGAATTCAATCATGTCAGCAGATGCACAATAATAACGTTTAGACTCATTGATTGATTTTGGATGGGTGGAAGAATCCTTTGCACCATGGCGGTGCTGTGCTATCAAGAGCAAATTTAATCCGGTTTCAATATTGGGAAATAATGTCACACCTATTGGTTCCAAGAGTTTGAAGATTTTCAAAGCAATCTGGCAATACGCTTAAATGTTCAAACAAGCTTTATTCTGGACAAGTGCACGAAAGCTGAGAGGCTGACCTCGTCACGATGCCAGTGAACAAAGTCAATTCAATCAAGTCAAATCAGGTCCAGAGGCAGACTGACAGAAAACAGACAGAGAAGATGGAGAACAAAGATAGAACAAAAGCAAGGACAAGTACGTGTAAGGGATATGGTCTTTGCAATCACCACAATGCGTAATTTCCCAAATGAACACCTGCTCAGTTTAGTGGTCTACCAGTTTTTAAACTAATGATCCATCCTTTGCCATCTCACTGAGAGTCTTATGACTTTAAGACAAAGGCAGACACAGTACATCTGGCACACTTCTTTGGATTTAACCAAATTGTGTATTATGTATGCATCATTTCACTTTAATCTTCCGCTGATAGTTATAATACATCAGTCTGAATACCTGCAAATCAGGTGCGTCACAACGAGTTCTTGTGTCATGAAAGAATCTTATCTTTATAAAAGCACAAACTCTATTTTTCTACATGTAATTACACTTTTAATGAAGGTACACAACATTTTGTTTAGTTACCAGGGAACAAAAGTGAACGAGGAACTAACTGATGATCTACCAATACTTAATGATGGACCCAGTTTTATTAATAAATGAATGTTTAGTTAATGGTTAATTAATCCCCCCAAAAAGAGTAACTAGCCAGCAATGACTAAATAGTTAATAGACCATTGCTATTGTCTTGTACTTGTACTTTCCAAATAAGTTCCTATTAATAACTAAAGGAGAACAATACAGTAGTCATAGAGGAACTGAGCAGAGAACAGACTCGGAGTCATCTCGTCTTAATAAATTTTTTAGGTAATGATGTCGACAACTCTAATATAATTTTATGTAAAACTAGAAATGCAGACACAAAGAAAGTTACAGCTTGTATCAGCTGAAGTCAAATAAGGTGTAAGTTACAAGGTAACAAACCAAGGTTTTTATGTTGTTCAGTGAATGATCTCACAACTATCTCTATCTTTTCTCTTCTTCTCAGGGTCAAGGAACTGCTGGGTCTCATCAACAAGGGAGAGGAAAATAAGAGCACTTTCACAGAGGTTAGTTGAGTGACAACACAATAACACAATGCCTTGCTCCTATAACACATGCAATAGAGGAGGAAAGGAAGCAACAAAGAATTCCATAACACATTAAAAGTGCAGCTGTTCTTCACATTAACTTCATAACCCACGGAATGAAGAAGCAAAGAAGAATGCAGACTGATACACACAAATATCCGATCTTCCTAACTACTGAGCAGCCTGTTTAATTTAAAACCACAGAAGCAGTTTGCACTGAATCTAACTAAATAAGGAGATAACGGCACAAGCAAAGATAATGACCATAAGACGCACACACAAAACCAATATGATACAGCTCATTTGCTGATATTCGTGTATTTCTTCTCAAGTGGTTTATTCATTAAAACAGTGGCGGCAATAATGCACAAAAACCAATATGATCAAAGTGGGTGTTTGCATGAAACTATTTGCATGAAACTATTATTGGAGGAGTTGGATAATACAGTACACATCAGTACACAAAAACATAGGTAACTGTGAACCTGAGTTTAGAGTTTCACACCATGTTTATGGTAACAACCTTCAATGTCATGACAATAAAGCAGTTCCATACGGCTTCTCATTTGAGTGGCTGGTTCATTTTATGTGGAGATTTCAGTGTCTCTGAATGTGATATAAATGTGACAAGAATACAACACACCAAGCAATAAAAAAACATGATCATATGGCAAACAAAGACAAGACAAAGTTTTGAAAGTGACCTGCGCAAGATGCAGTAGTCACAGCTGTACCAACAAACATGAGAACAAGGCAGATGCAAAGGGGTTGATTTAATTAATGTAAAGCTGTATGTCAAATATTAGGATCTTTCACAAGTTCATTATTTTATTTTGGGGTCCAAATGAATCGAGATGAAAATGCTTTAATGCTGGAACAAAAATCTTAAAAATGCCAATTGTTGCACCTCTTGTCACCTTCTGTCTGACACAAAAAGCTCTTTAAAGTGGTGTGGCACGATCATTTGCAGTAATTTAATTCTTAATCTTAATCCTTTAGGTTAGCTCTACACCCATCATATCTCAAAATTGTTAAATCAAAGGGAGAGCTTTCTCTCTGAGGATGCCTCCTCCTGAGAAGGAGAGGATCTGGGGGAAGTGTCTTCTGTGTTTTGCTTGAATTCCTGGAGGCTTGTTGATGGGGCGGGGGAGAAGATGCTGGTGGGTGCAATCCCTGGTTGTTTGTGTGAGTAATTGTGTGTTTCTGAGCAGTTGTTGAAGCAACAAATGGATACTTTTGGTTGTTCCATGAACAAATGTATTAAGACAAAGTTCCATTAGCCTCCATAGCTACCATTTTACTCAGTGTGCCCCCAGTGTTTGTACTAACATCCTTCATATGACTACTGCCAACATAACACAGACAATTTCAACATTTTCCCTCACTGCTCGATGTTCAGACTCGTGCTTTTGGCTTCAGTCTCCCTGAAAAAAGCCAGTGTCATCCTGGGCTTTCTGTGTAAGAAAAGAAATTCAAACCTTTTCCTGACTGTGATGACTGTGAAACTTCTTCCACTGATTCAAGATCACTCAGTCTTTAGGAGAGCTGAAAAAGGTCAACTCCCCCTCAACAAGAAACACAATTTCTTCAGGACACCTCGAAAACAAAAACAAAGTGCTGTGCACAGAGAGATAGTGATGGATCACCAGTTCCACTTTTAGAATGGTTGCGGTGGATAGCGAGCACGTTGTAGATGGGGCATACTGCCTGGAGAATTTGACCATGCAAGAAACTATGACATGATAGTGGCTGGATTGTGGAAAAAAAAGTCTTGTGAACAAGAGTTCAAGACATCTGGATAAAAGAAGTTCCTTCTGCATAAAAATACTAAAACTTCTGTATACTCCCCTTTTTTAGATTTCGGTGACATTTAAGGTGATAATACACTGTTAACACTCCTTCACAAAAAGACCTAGTTTGCTCTGAGAACCGAGCATCAGATTATTCGTTGTTTGAGGCAATAAAGCAGACATTAAGTAAATGTGTTTTGTAGTGATGTATACAAGAAAGAAAGAACAAAACTTTAAATGAGACGTTTTAGACATTTTCGTATCGAAAATTTGTCGACTTTGCAGACCTTTTATATACACGAGGCCAAAACCGTAAGTTCTCCTTAGAAACTCAAAATCTTGCCTCATCTTACGCACAACGAATAAAAGATGCATGCACCAACTACTCACTGTACTGCAGTGGTGATGTGTAGCCGTCTGAGGCCTGGCGTGGGGAACTGGCGAGAGTTTATGTAGGATACCTTTGTCATGGCTGTGTTGATGCTGTCCACATCCTCTCCTTCCACCACCAGCACTGACTGGGCTGGGTTAAAATGAAACTGGACACACACACACACACACACACACACACACACACACACACACACACACACACACACACACACACACATTTCACAAAGAAAACTTTATAATAAAACAGTTTAGATTATGTTGGAACTCAAACACATGATTTGAGTCTTGTCTTAAAGGTGTTCATGCTGACTTTAATTGAACAGAATTCAAATTAAATCAATTGATTTAATTAAAATACTGGAATGCAGGACAAAAAACATTAGCCTCCACTGCTTAAAAAATGAAAATGTATTACTTTTCTTTTTACAATAACGCAAGGGTGATAAATTGTTATTACACCATCAAGGAAGGCTATGGAGAGTTTGGAATTGTAACTATGTCTCAATCTTTTCCACACACCTTAATATCCTTTGCCAGACTTTCAAGGGAGTTGATATCAAGGCCTTCTTTGCAGGCCTGCAAACAAGAGATAACCTTCTGGGTCTCAATGAGGCCTGGTCTGATTGTCAGACCTGAAAGGCTGCCATGGAAAAACTGAGTGAACCTCGGGGTGGCCACCTCACCACCTAGAGAGAGAAAAAGAAGACACAGGGTGAAGAAAAGAGAGAAAGGAGACACAGGCACAGAGGTGGCAAGGGGGTAAAGTAGAAAGTGCTGCAAAAAAAAACAACAAAAAAAGGCAATTTGATAAGAAAGGTTGGTAGGAGGAAGAAGGTTAAAAAAAACATGTTTCCAAGGAAAATCATTTGCTGAAAATCTTTACTGTGAGACAACAAATAGAAACAGATAGGTCACTATGAGGAGCCGGGATTGTTGTCTCAGTAAACACCTGAAACAACTGACATTAGATCTAACATGCAACAAAGGCAACTTAATTACGTTAACATAATTGTGGTTTCATACTTGAGGTTGGGGATAGACTACAGCCTGTAACACTCAAACTAGTACTATGTACATTTCCAGTTTCTTTCAGTACAGTTGATGTGAGACCTCCTGTCAGATTCACACTGAATTTGATTCATGAGTTCGGCAGGTGGTAGTGCATGCTTGACCTGCAACATTGAACCACTGCCACAGCCAGAGATAAGTACATCACTTCATAAAAAGAAAGAGCAAACTCTACTGCAAAAAGACATATCTCTCTTGTAGGGGGTACCACAGCCCATACAGAGAACCAGGTTTCCCTGTAGGGCATGTCAGCTCTGTCTTTTGGTACAGTTGTGGTATGTTTGATAAAAATGTGCAATTTCTACCAAATCATTCAGGCCTAGTCCATGTAAATAAAATCCTCTCAGCGTGAGTTTTTCAGGTCAGTTAAGTTTTATAAATTTGAGAAATTGAAGGAAAGGGTGACAACTTTCCTAAGAATAGGCTAGTGCATATACAGTAGTTATGCATCTCAGATTATAATTGTACATTATTCAATAGAAGACATGCTGTACATCACTGCAGAGCAGAGAGAGCGCCTGAAAATCAGATCATTATTTTTAGATCTTTGGTTAGAACTATTTAAGTAGAACACATACAGTAGATGCTACGGTAAAGTATCAAGATAAATATTATAGGCATTGATAAATCATTTTGAGATCAATCAAAAAACACAAGAAATGGATATATACTGTATACATCTATTTTACATGTGCTTAATCTGGATAAGGAGTTTTGTATTGTTACTGAAGGTAGGTTAAGGTAAAGTAAGGTGAGGTGAGTTAAGGTAAAGTAAGGTGAGGTGAGTTAAGGTAAAGTAAAGTAAGGTGAGGTGAGTTAAGGTAAAGTAAGGTGAGGTGAGTTAAGGTAAAGTAAAGTAAGGTGAGGTGAGTTAAGGTAAAGTAAGGTGAGGTGAGTTAAGGTAAAGTAAAGTAAGGTGAGGTGAGTTAAGGTAAAGTAAGGTGAGGTGAGTTAAGGTAAAGTAAGGTGAGGTGAGTTAAGGTAAGGTGAGGTGAGTTAAGGTAAAGTAAGGTGAGGTGAGTTAAGGTAAAGTAAAGTAAGGTGAGTTGAGTTAAGGTAAAGTAAGGTGAGGTGAGTTAAGGTAAAGTAAAGTGAGGTGAGTTAAGGTAAAGTAAAGTAAGGTGAGGTGAGTTAAGGTAAAGTAAGGTGAGGTGAGTTAAGGTAAGGTAAGGTGAGGTGAGTTAAGGTAAAGTGAGGTGAGTTAAGGTAAGGTGAGGTGAGTTAAGGTAAAGTAAGGTGAGGTGAGTTAAGGTAAAGTAAGGTGAGGTGAGTTAAGGTAAAGTAAGGTGAGGTGAGTTAAGGTAAAGTAAAGTAAGGTGAGTTGAGTTAAGGTAAAGTAAGGTGAGGTGAGTTAAGGTAAAGTAAAGTGAGGTGAGTTAAGGTAAAGTAAGGTGAGGTGAGTTAAGGTAAGGTGAGGTGAGTTAAGGTAAAGTAAGGTGAGGTGAGTTAAGGTAAAGTAAGGTGAGGTGAGTTAAGGTAAAGTAAAGTAAGGTGAGGTGAGTTAAGGTAAAGTAAGGTGAGGTGAGTTAAGGTAAAGTAAGGTGAGGTGAGTTAAGGTAAAGTAAGGTGAGGTGAGTTAAGGTAAAGTAAGGTGAGGTGAGTTAAGGTAAGGTAAGGTGAGGTGAGTTAAGGTAAAGTAAGGTGAGGTGAGTTAAGGTAAGGTGAGGTGAGTTAAGGTAAAGTAAGGTGAGGTGAGTTAAGGTAAAGTAAGGTGAGGTGAGTTAAGGTAAAGTAAAGTAAGGTGAGGTGAGTTAAGGTAAAGTAAGGTGAGGTGAGTTAAGGTAAAGTAAGGTGAGGTGAGTTAAGGTAAAGTAAGGTGAGGTGAGTTAAGGTAAAGTAAGGTGAGGTGAGTTAAGGTAAGGTGAGGTGAGTTAAGGTAAAGTAAGGTGAGGTGAGTTAAGGTAAAGTAAAGTAAGGTGAGGTGAGTTAAGGTAAAGTAAGGTGAGGTGAGTTAAGGTAAAGTAAAGTGAGGTGAGTTAAGGTAAAGTAAAGTAAGGTGAGGTGAGTTAAGGTAAAGTAAAGTAAGGTGAGGTGAGTTAAGGTAAAGTAAAGTAAGGTGAGGTGAGTTAAGGTAAAGTAAGGTGAGGTGAGTTAAGGTAAAGTAAAGTAAGGTGAGGTGAGTTAAGGTAAGGTAAGGTGAGGTGAGTTAAGGTAAAGTAAGGTGAGGTGAGTTAAGGTAAAGTAAGGTGAGGTGAGTTAAGGTAAAGTAAGGTGAGGTGAGTTAAGGTAAAGTAAGGTGAGGTGAGTTAAGGTAAAGTAAAGTAAGGTGAGGTGAGTTAAGGTAAAGTAAGGTGAGGTGAGTTAATGTAAAGTAAGGTGAGGTGAGTTAAGGTAAAGTAAGGTGAGGTGAGTTAATGTGTAATAAGATAAGATTAAGAATTCTAAATGATTCACTTTAATATTTATTGATCTAATAAAAGTAAACTGATTTACTTTATCTCATTGATCAACCTAAAAGGAGACATATAATTCATTGGATTAAGATCCATCCATTTTTCATTGTCATCCATTTTCTAATTCATTGTCACAGGGGATGGAGCCTATTCCAGCTGCCATCGGGAGAGTTAAAAAGAGCAACAAGAACAAAATACATGGTCAATCCAAACAATGACAGAATAAATAGTCCTATGGAAACTCTTTGATTTATTTTTTCTGTTCATTATAGGCTTATTAATACCTTCTCAGCTCTGCTAAACTCAAGGTCAGCCCTTATTTCTCTTGAAGGCTACACCCTCACTCAACACTGAGTACGGTTTAATGCACAGGTGAATTGAGCTACAGTTATAGCTCAGCTGGGCTCTTCAATTGCACCATTGTCCTTGTCCCAGTATATATACCCAGGTGTGAAATCGAGTTATGAGTCAAGTGAGTCAGACGCCAGAACTCTGTGGACTGTGTGAGTAAATGTTTAAGACATTCTGCGTAAACACATTTACCAAGTGTCATGAAAACATGCTGACAGACATGAGGTTCTCCCGGAGCCAGATTGTTCTGTACAGAACAGCTCGGGGTACAGGACCTGCAGATGTTATTATGAGCCAGCTAATCTTTAGCTGGAGGCATCCTCGCTCTCAGCTCTGTCGAGGGCAACAATACAGTAGTATGTACTGTCTTTCACCTGGGTTTGGTTCTTCAGATTTCCTTTTTGGTGATTTTTGACTAAAGAAAATGCAGCTAAACTTATGAGTGTCCCATCATAAAACATTCTTATCGTTTTAGTATGATGTATATTTCCCATCTATATAATATCCCCTGAATATAAACTTGTGGAAAAGCAGGATATTGTTGTAGTACATTAGTAAATGAACAGTGAAATACTAGTTTTACAGTCAACAAAGTAAACAACCCCTATCACGCGTAGTATATAAACACACAAAATGCCCATTTATACTGTCAGATTTAAAAGAAAACTATTTGAGATGATAAGATCCTACTGTTTAATATTGCTACTTTCTCTCCCTTCGTATCACTGCGTGCTGTGTAGACCGTGCAGACCGAAGTGCAGACCGAAGTGCAGACCGAAGTGCAGACCGAAGTGCAGACCGAAGTAAACACTGTAACAGGCGCGGCTGTCGGCAGGTGGCAGCACACACTGATATGAAGGGAGAGAAAATAGCGCCAAGCGATTGTGAGGTCTGACTTTTTCCTGGAGAACGATTTTGTGATGCAAATGTATTACTCTTTTGAACGCATATTGTTTTGAGAAGCAAAACGCTTTATTTTTGTAGCCCCAGCCAACTAGCCGGACTACCTTCGTCAACGCCAAAACTCAGCTGGAACTCGGTTCGCAGGACGCAGCGGGGGGTAAGAAAATGTTCATAAACGATATTGCTAATATGGGATGTCATACAGCTTCATGTCAAAAGAGGCGAACTATCCCTTTAAGTGTTCAACGTTCTCACTTTATGCTACAGTTGTTAAAATACTAAAATCAAATATGTATACAGTTACAAAGTTAACTGACATAAAAATCTGAATTGTCTATGTTATTGAAATGGTGTTGTTAGCAAAGAGAACACTCCCTCTATTCAGAGGTCTACTCCTGAGATTTTTTCTACAAAATTTTAAAACTGCTGTGTGTAACTGCAAAGTCCTTCCTCTTTACTTAAAAGGAGTTCTTGATATTCTCCTTAAGTATTTCTCTGGTCTGTGAAGAGTCGGTGTAAGTAGGGGCAGAGCGAGTAGTAGTTCTAATTGTCCTGCCCATCATCTCCCTTTCTCTTAACTAATGAGGATATATTCACCATTATTCAGCTCTTCCCTCTCGATCTCTCACAAACAGGGTTTGGGTTGAAAGGTTTTCATCAGGACAAGTTCTTTGTGGTTTAATGGGTAGGTGCCAACAGGATTACCTGTGTCTAGACACCCACTTATAGGTTTATAGCTTCACACTACTAATCTAAAAGCAAATGAATCTCCCAATTATATAACAGCACAGGCTGAAGAGTACCTGTGTTGCGTGGTATATCTTGCATATAAATGTGCCAACAAAAATTTCATTTTATGCTAAAGCAAATCCACGAATAAACGGTCGGCACAATATTAAATATTTTGATCTGAAAAACTGAAAAAAATAAAATAAAATCCCTCTCCAGGTCTCAGTTAGAAAACCTTTCAGAAATGAGGTTTGGAAATGACACGTTGCAAATGTTCTTTTTGTAAGTGGCTGTTTAATTCTTTAGCTAAAGGCTAAAAACCTTGTACCTTCCATTGTGGTTTCCTTTCATTATCATGCAGTAGACATACACTTGGATTTTCTTTTTTCTTTACTTGTAAAAGCATTCAATAACACATTCACATATTTGCACACACTCTTACAGAAGTCACCTAGAATGGCTTTCTTTTTCTTTTCAGAGTCTCCCAAGGAATTTCATTTGTGTTCCCATGAAAGTTCTTCTTGCAAACTGCACAGTTGTCCTCAGTAATGTCAGTAGCTGCTGCATGTTAAGGCTGAGTTATACTTCTTTTAACTGCCCTTGCGCTTGCGTCTTGCGCGTATGTTAATGGCTCGAGACGTTTATACTTCATTTTGCTTTGTCGGCGGTTGCGTGTGCTGCGTGGCGATTCACCGCCAGGACAGTAGGTGGAGTAGCGGGTTTTTTCAATGACAAGCCTACTACGATGAAAGGAAATTCACCGCCAGGAGCTCTTTGGCAAGTCTCTCTTCCATAGATTCATGCTTCTTCTTCTTCTTGTAAATAGCCGGTATTTTGTCGGATTTTCAACACTTTGGGGGTCTAAACGACTACTTTCTCGCCTGAAAATGTTTCAAATGTTGCTAAAGTTATATATTTACAGAGTTTAGCCTATAGCTTAAGGGAAATCAGCTTTTCAGGCTGGCTGATTTCGGCTCGGGCAGGAGTGAAGTGCACTGTGTGTAAACGCTCTGCATGCTGTCTGATCGATCAAGTAGTAGGTGGTTTCGACCACAGCCAGTGGCTTGCGCTTGCGTCTTGCGTGAAGTTTAGAAAATTGAGGTGACACGCAAGCACGCAAGGGGGGGCTTGCAACCGCGCAAGGGCTTGCGTTGCGGCTTGCGTCTTGCGTTGCGTCTTGCGTTACCGACTATAAACCAGGCTTAAGTTACACAATAAATCAATAAAAGTCTGGGGGATTACCTTAAATAATGGTTTAGAAAAATGTATCGTTATGTCTCAGTATGGGTCTATATGTTCCAAGAGGGAGTACGTTATCACAGAAACTTCTTCTAATTTAGCACAAGTGTTCACTTTGACTCACGATGGCCTGATTAGATCTTAAAGGTCGTAAGTTAAAGACCACTGTGAAATCATTCTTGGTCTCGTTCTCCACATGTGATACATTGGAATGCCTTGAGGAAATATCATTTCAAATGGCACAAACGTCCACCACAATGATTAGATTTTCATAATTAAAAGGTCATATGACACTGTGACAACACAAAGTACATGTTTGGCGATAACACAAGAATCTATACTTGAATTACACCGAGGCAAAATTCCACATAACTGCCCAATAGAACTAAATGATGAAGTAGTGTCATTCTATATCCACAAAGGTCAGAGGTCAGTTTTATTGAGGCATCATAATATTCTGCTCATATAAAACTCTTGAGTATTACTAGACGACATAACTCAAGAACAGAAGCAGACATTTTAAACATAGCCATATAGTACAGGTGACAATGATCATCTTTTCACGAAATAAATTGCTTGAGACTCTGATGAAGAGGCAGGTATTTAAGTTCTTAATGCTTTCAGCAATGCACTTAATGCTTCCTTTTTAAAAAAAATATCTCTGACTGAGCTGCAGTAGCTTAAAGAATAGCACATTGTGCTTCTTTATTTTGATGGATGCCTTTTATTTCCTACATGAACCCCCCACCAGACTCTTTTTATACCCACCATGTGCCTCGGCTTCTTTACTTAATAATCTGAACACTATGAGGGTGGCTTTAGTTCACACCCACTGTGCTTCAGCTAATTAAATGACACGACAAACACGCATTCGCTATTCAAACTCCATGGCTATTCAAGCTCATTGCTACAGAAAACTGCTTCAAACCAATGACAGCCATGACATTTTCTTGTTAACCTTAAGAGGCAACAACACACAACTTATTTTTGCTCTCAGGGCAGGGAGAGTACAGTCTGAATGCCTTTTATTCCATGTTTCATCATTATGTTGTTGATTGTAAGGAAAAGGGGATGGAGAAATGAGAGAATCTGTAAGGCAATATTGCTCGCTAATGGCCTGCAAAGTTATCAGTTGCGGCTTAGTGAAGCTTAAAGCGGCTTTATTGGGATGTAATAGCTGGCAAACTTGTCCTCCATTCACTCTTGCTAATCCTTCCTTCAAGGCTTTCTCTCACAATCAGAGATTCATAGAAAGAGGCAGCATGAGAGGGCTGTACGAAGCAAGGAAGAAAATGATGACAACAAAAAGAAAATTGCAATCAGGCACAGGATGAAAGGATATTCAAAAGCAACCAAAATTCCATCAGGAATGAAGCATTGGATGATGCTCACCAGTGTTGTGTGTGCGAGTTAGGGAAGCTGCTGAACAAATCTTTACTGTCTCATTCTGCACTATGAAGCACTCTTGTGTAATTATTCAAGATTAAACATGGAAGCATTTATTCCCCTGCAATCACTACTTGCTTTCGTTTCCGACTGCTCGAAACGACATGCAAAATTTTCTGTAGATACCCACTTGGCTTCAAAGAGGAAACACTCGCAGCCCACGGGGAATAAATCTTAATCCCTTTATTCATTTCAAATGTGAATCTGCTGCTTTCTCACCCTCTCGATGTTTGCAACACAAATGTAATTTCCAATATCTTCTGGCTGCCGTACTTTATTTTATTTATTGGTTTCTCTGTTCTTCACATAATTTGTTGTTACAAGTTCCGGGACTGGACCCCGTTAAATACTAAAAAAAAACCTTGTGTTTTTTATTGATATGGCTGGAGTTTGTGGATTGATAATATGGTCTCTTGAAGCTCCGTTATATAATATGCAAATGTTTGTTCTTAGTTTTAGGGGGTGAACCGGGTAAGCTGTCTCAGAGTGAAATTGAGGCGCTACCTCAAAAATCCAAAACTCTAGCTGTTTTGTGTGACCAAATGTTCTGGGATAATTTTCCTATTTTTCTGCTTCTGAAGAAAAAAAGAACTAAAATGACATTTTATGTAATAAAACTTTCCCTGGCATTAGCATTACAATTCTATTTTGTGCTGGGTAGAGGTAACATTTAAGTGCTTTTGATACTTTGATGATCTCTCTAACATCCAGTTTTCTGATATCCCACCTGTAAACAGTTGTCTCAACGACTTTGGAGCAAGTTGTCACATACTCCAACTATATGGGCACAATATAGACTATGCTGTCTTTTGGTGTTTCTGAAGAAGGGGAGGCAAAACTTTGAGGGTAAGGCTGTAGGGATCTTTCCGGGAAGAAGGCGACTAAAACAAAACAGACAGTTCTTAATCTGAGTAAGAGGTATCCTTCTGTCTCATCTGCCTGGAGGCGTTCTCAAACAGCCACAGTTGGTCTCATGAAATGATTTATTAAAAATACTAAAAGCTTTGTCGTGTGTTGCTGGCCTTCTACGTTTGTCGACTGAACCAATGGACACATGATACATATCAGACCTGGCATGTATTTGTACTGGAACTGAAATTCCAAATATGAGTTTGGTTAGTTAGATAATAATGATACTTTGTGTATTGGTTTGCTGATTATCTAATCAATTTAGTCTGGAATTTTGAAAAACAAAAACAAATCACTATTCTCAGTTTAGTCTGAAATTGTCTGAATTTTCTGGTAATTCATCGTCACAACTTACTTGACGGGACGAGTTGTCACAAAACCTAAAGGCAGATAAAGGAGAAAAAGATACTCTGGAAAATGTAATGATTTCTGAAAATAATCTATGCTTACTTGTACAGGCTACATATACTATCAATAAATGATGGGAAAGAAACCTGTCTGCCCTGGAAAAGATATAAAAAGTTGTCTTTTTTCCCCTCTCATACCTTTATTTTTAGTCATACATTTGCAACCACAAACCAGCTGAATTGCCTCTGAGTTTGAAAATAAAGTAATGAAATGTTTCCTTTGCTTTCATATGAAAATCTTGGATTTTTCTAAATTTATGTGTTGCAAAGAAATAAACACCATAAACTTGTGATGAAACGACTGCTGCATATAAAACAACTGTCAGATTAAAGTACAGCTATAAACAATCCCAACAACACAGCAGTGCACCAGTTCCCTGTGCTACGGTCTGTGCTTTCATGTTTTGGCTGTAATTTTATACTTTGTTATTTATCTTGAGCTCGTATCTCAGTTATCTTGCTTCCTGTTTTATTTTGCAGAGCTTCCCCCCTTATGTATTCTGCTGAGTTTACTTCCGCTCTTGTTTCTCACCCGATCCTTATTTGTTATTACCTCCCCCAGTATTTATCTTTCAGGTTTTTCTTGGTTCAGTGTCAGATCATTGTAGGTTGTTTTTATCTCTCTCAATGTAATTCGATCCTCTGTATTTTCTTAGTTCTGTTTTAGTTTATTTTTTCAATAAAGCCATTTGTTCTTTCACATCCTCGCCTTCTCCCTCGTAATCCAGCATTTGGGTCCTCTACCTCCTGCTCCTCCAAGGCTTGTGGCACCATGTCTGATCTCAGCTTGTTCAATGCCACATAAATACACACACACACACACACTGACCTTGCCAGCAGGCGCCCACAGTAAGTTGAGTATCAATCTTTGAAGCATGGATTGGCCAGTCATCCGTTACCAGGTAGGGCTCATAGGTCACACCATCCACAAATAGTGTCACTGCAGGAAATTCCACGTTGATTACATAATAGTGCCATTCCTTGTCACAGATCTAAAAAGAAGGGAGACAAATCTTTTATTAGGCTACATTATTTTGTGTCACATGCCCACAAATTATGCAATTAAATATGCCAATGTTCCTAATTTGCAGATACTCAAAAATAGGACAACTTCCAAAATACATTCCTCAGGCAACTGCATGTCTTTTTGGGGGGTTGTATTTTTGGTTATGAATTTTTTTCCATGAAGGATTATGTTTATAGACAACTGCTATGAAAATGATTATGTCTGCTGTTATGTACTCAAAACTGAAGGAATATCCTTGAACTGTCTACCGTCAATGGTAGACAGGCAAGCGAATCAAAGATCTCACTTCTTTCCTCGATCATTTGTTCCATGTCGTTAGATGGCTAATGAAGTTTCTAGGTCTTGAGCAGTTCATTAAAAGTACACCAAGAGTGACGATCACAACTGTAGAACACTTTTATCAACCACCACAAATTCCCTTTGATCATATGCAGAACCAGTTAAGCCTCATCATGTCTTCTCGTTGTCCTTTTTCCAATCACAGATGTACTCACATGCATTGCCTATGACCTGCCACAAAACATAAACGGCTTCAGATCTACATCAGACAATTAACTTGCAGATCAGTCTGTTAGTTTCTCTATAAAACACGAGTGCAGACTACATCTTTTTGCCACTTTAAAATGCAACAGTTCAAAAGCTAAAGATGTCGAACAAATATGAAAAAAAGGCACATTTGAAGAGGTGGAACTGGTGAATTCGGCATTTTCAGTGATGAACACATTTTGATGACAGATTTGAGCCACAACCTGAGCGATCTTGACAAAGATTGTTTTTTTTTTCTCCAATATTTCAAACATATACAAGTTTAAAGCTAAACTGGGAAATTTAAAATGGTTTCAGGAGTGAACGTGAGTGAGGCTAGGCTCATACCATGAGGGAGGGAAGGTAATGATGGGAGAGATTTATGACTTAACGTAACTGTTCACATCATCGGACATATTAAGATCTCAGCTGTAAGGCGTCATTCTTCACTTTGTTGATGAACACAAGCAAAATCACAAGACAGAAGGACACAAACTGTATTGAGACTAAGTCTCTTAATCTGTCGGCCTCCCATTTAATCAGAAGAACAGATGGTCTCGGCAAGAGAGCAAAACAAATCAAATTCTTAATCACATGTGGCATGTAGATCCCAATGTACACCAAATGTGCAGAGTACAAGATGTCACACTACCTAAACGTGTGTTTCCCCATCATAAAATTCTTTTGTGTGTTTTGGAAATATATATATATAGATCTATAGATCTATATATATATAGATATATAGATATATATATTGATCTGTTGGATGTGAAGTTGTCAAATTGCTATACACACAACTGGAGATCTGTATAAAAACAAAAAAAAAAATCATGTCTAATGAAGCGCCAGCTTGTTGTTTACAATCTTACTTATAAACTAAATATTTTGAATAATTCACAAATTAGAAACAGAAACATCCACGACCATGTCCACGAGCAACAGTATGGAGAACAGATGTGAGACTACCTGAACATGCCACAGGAACTTTGAAATTTAATAAACTAAAAACTACTCCGGTAGTAGAAAATCTTTCACAGCAATACAGAACCTGAAGGCTTTAAAAAAAAAAGAAAAAAAGCCTTGTGGTCCAGGGTGTACCCCACCTTTTACAAATGCATAGATTTATTTTTGTCTGTCAAATCTTACTCCACTTTAGATTTTTTTCCGCCATGTTTTGAGATGTCTGCCTTGGGACACTGGGAGTAGGCTTGTTGTTGATGAGCCTGACAGCAAGCCTTTTTTAATGATGCTTCAGATGTTTTTGTTTGAAAAGTTAAGATTCACAAGAAAATGTTATTCATTTTCATGTAATATAACATATATGCTATATGTTATATACAACTATAATTTGAATCATGTGTTGTGCTTGGTCAGTAAAAGCAGTGCAAGCACATAATACATTTAAGCCATAAGAAATACATAAGCCATGGATGTTTGCACTCAGGGTGCAGGGTGAGGTGAACATGAAACGAGAACGTGCTTTTCGGCATGTGTTGGGGAATTGTTATGGGAAGGATTATCAGGCATTCAGCAAACATTAACCACATCAAACAGCTGAAGACAGCTGTGACTGATATGGAGAATTCCTTATCAAAACTACTGAGAAAAAAACAGCATTCATTTGGAGTTTAATATTCACATTGAATTTGCAATGCAGTTTACAGTGGTTTTACATTTACAGGTTTGACCTTAACAACCTTTCATATGTAAAAAAATAAATAAATAATTGAGCTCCCCAGATCACTTACACACCTAAATCACACCAAAAGGTCATACCTGAGTTTTTGCTCCATTTTTGAGACATTTATTCGAATAAGTGAGTAGTTTGAATATTGCTGTGCATGTAAATGTAGCCAGTGACTCACTGCTGACCTGTCCAAGATGTACTTAATGCTTGTTGGGACATCTTGCAACCCTGAACAGAATATGAAGGTATAGAAAATAGAAAAAAGGAAAGAAACTTCATATGTGTTTTTGGTCTCACGCTGTGAAAATGGCTGAAAAGAACAAAAACCAATTGGCCCAAAGCAGAAATGAAAAAAAGTATTCTTCCTTTAAATGGTTTTGAAATCAGTGGTTGATATAAATACAGTTTAAATGGTAATTAGAAATACATCCTCTGATTATTGCCCTGGCGTCTGTAATTGATCTTCCGTAAAGGCTCTGATTGAATCAACGGTGATCAATTTATGCTCACTGTAGAGGAGAAAATCTGCTCATTTGAGATTCACAGAGAAACACAGCAGGAAAACATGCAACATTCAGACTGATTTTCATTTTGTTAAATTTCTCATTAAGGCCCACTGTCGACACACACTTTACTTAAGTGATACAACTGATAGGACGGAAAAATGTGTGAGAGCAAACACAAATCTCAAGGGACGAAGTTAAATTTAGAATGTAATGTCACTCTATGAGGAGGAGAGAAATTCTGACAAAATATCACAGATACCACTTCACCAGTATAAGACTCCAAGCACATACTGTTATAAGTTATAAGTTTTCTTATGACAATTTCTTTTTCGTGGCACATTTTATATTGATGTACTTTGATGTTACCAAAAACAGCGTCTTTGGGACACAACATGTCATTGTTGGTTTGTTTCTACATTGAAAATGTCACAAGTGTATGTGTGGACATTCTGGTTTATTTCATAATCTCACGTTCAGGATTTGGATGGATACTTGACTGGACCGGCAGAATGGACTGCCTTTTCATTCAGCTGACTGCCTGTATAGGAGAGAGCAAAGTTACATGTGCATGCAGTTATCTGCACTGTTAATGTAGTTAACTTTCTCCCTGACGTGGTGTTTATTTTTCCCAAATCAACAATAATGATGACAAGACAGTTAGTTCTACAACTGAAAAAAAACAACATAATATCAATCTAACATCTGAGTTAGAACACTGGTCTCTAACTCTGTCTTTCAATATAATTACCAATAGAATGGGTATATATATGGATTAGGGCTAATCTTCTGGATGGCAACTAAAATGAAAAAAGAAAATGGTCTTTTGAATGGCAAGCTCATTTTCAAAAGCCTACCAGACGGTTGTCGCGACAGGACCAAAGTTATCCGTCGTCACTGTCAATGTTAACTGCGTTATCGCTGGAGAGCATCGAGTCTTAAATACATATCTTACTAGCAAAACACACGGCTGATGCAGATCCCCACTCCATCTAGGAGACTGCGCCGAGTAGTTAGCAACGGAGACGCCTTGTCAACTTTAGCCGTTTAAATGATTTTCTTAAACTACAAATGTTACACATATGAAAGAATGTCACATCCAGGTCAAGAGGCCTCTCTGTTTTTGCTTGTTGGGCTTGAGTTTGTCATGATAAGCTTTCAGCATATTTTTTTTGAGAACGCAGAAGAATGTTGTGGACAGTATTTGTCAAGAGGATTTATTTTGGAATGTTGCAAGAATAAATATAACATGCATTTGCATAAAGCGAGCATAATTGTCTGCACCTATGTCGATAAGAATATCTAAAAATATTCCTTTATAGTGTGATTAATAATGACTTGAACTATGGACAATTATACAAAATATTGCGATTAAATATTTGAATCAATTGACAGCACTAACAGCCCTTAAATTTTATATATTTACATAGAGAGAGAGAGAGAGAGAGAGAGAGAGGGGTAGAAAGTATTAGTATCTGAATCCAGGACAGCAAACACTTTGTTTAAGCTGCTGACTGACTTCAAAACACAAACACATTATTAGTAGATATGATCAGCAGTACTCTTTGTGCTGCTGAGGCGTGTTTAAATACACACAGCTTGCTAGAAAACACACTAATCATTGAGAGGTTGAAAGTCTCTCTCCTCTGCATCAGTGTAACAAGACACTGAATGCTGAAACACTGTAATGAGCTGGTTCCCAGGCAGGCTGCAGACCTATTAGGATGAACACAATTATCACAGCACTCCCTCAACAGTAGCAGAGGTACAGAGACTCCAAACAGAATTCAGAGTAGACAAATTTTTACTTTTTGTCTTTATATATTTTTTGCTAAAATCTGGATTTCCTATGAAATAAAAAAAGAAAAAATAACGTTTTAAATTGCTTCTCTAACCTTCCACTGCCACACCAAGAGTTACCACTTGATGAAGTTTGAAAACACTTTTTATCCTGCTTACAGAAAGTTTATCACACGGAAGGCCATTTGAGCTATGATGGAGGAAAGGGTCAGATACCTTCTGTATAATGGATGAAATGAGCCGTCTTACTTTAGCTTATTTTCTAGTTGGCTTGATTACTGAAGTAAGAGAAAAAACATAAACCTTAGATGATAAAACAAGGAAAACAACAGATTCTATGCATGTTGTACCAAGCAAAACATGAACATTTAGAGATTTCACAGAACACAACTTTTATGTTTGCATCTTTGAGGCGCCTTTATTCACGAGCAACATTACTTTGATGTGGATGGTCAAGCAGAAATTTCTGATACATCTGAGGAAAAGCTGAGTGCTTCTGAAACAAAGCTCATCAACATCCACAACATGCCCACAGAGGTGCCTTGAATTTAAAAAAAAAAAGCTTGATTGGCTCTCGCTTTTTTACACAAAAAAACATTTTTACCTGTCATTACAGGAAAAATAGAGGAATAATGGATAACATAAAAAACTCCCTTAATGGAACAGAGGTACTATTGCCTTTTTTACTTGTCCTTTTCCTGTTTGTTTAGGTCAATCTCTGCTATGGCGAGGCCTGTTTGTCAAAAACGGGTGTTTTAGAAACCCATTTAGTTTTTCAATTCACCGGGTTGGTATTCTGCTGAATTATAGTTATGGCAAAACCCTGATTTTCTTTTGAATCATATTTGAGAGGTTTTGGTGCCCTGAATACAGTATAACCAAGCAGCAATTGAAAATGAAAGTTTTGAAAAAGGAGACGGAGAACAAAAGTGACTGAAAACATTTTCATGGGTGTTCTTGAGCTGATTTCATTGATGAAAGTCCTTGGACTTCAACTTAGACAAAGCACACTCACTGTGCATGTCGGAGACACCAGCATCTTTGACAAAACAGCAGTAAATCATACTTATGTGGTGCTCAAGATAAGAGAAAATGAGGCAGACGTAAAGTGAAAGTTTCAAAATGTACATAAATATACAAAGATATTCACACACATATTTCAGGGCCTTGTGCTCATTACTGTTGGACAGTCTCTGTGACAAACAAACGGTTCCCTTCTTGATCGTTCTTCCATCACCTTCTCCACATTCGATAAAGTTCGTCTTCCAGGCGCTGGTTACCTCACTGAGCCAGAATCCTTTTTGTTGTGTGTATTACAATGCAGACGCAGTGTTTTATTGCGAAGAATAAAACACCAGAGATAACCCCCCTCTATCTTGTGGAGAGCCAGAGAGTATTTATGGGAGACCAATTCATACATCAACCCAAAAGAAGGAAGAGTTTAAGTGTTAATTGTACTTGGGCGATTACACAGTCTGGACACTGAATTAAGGTTTTCAAGACCCCCGGCAAAACAATTAAATGCTTTCTGCTGTGTATTAGGTCAGTGACTAACAAGCACTGAATCCTTTACTTTTTGAGCAGTTATACAACAGAAGTTATATGAACAGTGATGCAAAGTGGATCCAAACAAAAAAACAACTCCTTGTGCATATGCAGCACTAGTGCATTTTAAAATCTGCTGACATAAACAGAATAATGAGGACATTTTGCCGGCTGCATGGAAGCCTCTTAATAAGGTCAAGTTTATTTAGGTTCACCGGAGAGGTTTGGATGCATAGACACTTCTTTAAATAGATACAAGAGATAAATGATAGTCCTCTCATCTGTTTGTTGTGACTAACCTCACCTGGCAGGTGATAAAAAAAGCACTAAAAGCAATGTTTTTTTGTTTTGTTTAGTAGTTTTTTTTTGGAAGATATAGCTAATACAGAGGTCAGGAAGAGGAACTTAATCATAGATTCTGTCTAGACACTAAAACCCCAGGCAGTCTGGTAGTTTCTGCAAGAGGAGAATGCATGATTATCAACATTGATGATGCAGAATCCCAAGTTAAGCATAGTGTTTACATTTTGGCATAAATACAATGGGTAAAGAAAAACCAGGCAGAACATAGTATGGCAAGCTATCCTGACATGCTGCGTTTTTCCTGAGCTGGGTTTCTGAAATATTGGTTGCATCATTACGCCTGATGGTTCCTAAGCTTCTCTTTAGTAGACCTTGGTCTCACAAATTTCTGTAACGGGTATAAGGATTTTCAATATCGGGTGCGTAAATTAGCTCGACATCTTGCCAATGTTGTTTTACTTTAGTTTTCTGTCTGACTGCAGTCTCTGAGCACTGAGAACGTAAGCACCTGTGCCTTCAGAGCATCACTACCCTCCGTTCCTCTTCCTCTCATGACCTATTGTCTGGCCTAATTTTTTACTCCCGTTATCCCAACCTCCAATTTGTCATTCCCTGGTAACTCCCTCATCTCTTTTCTTGACCTTTTTTTTTTTTTTTTTATAAATCTCCATTGTTCCTCTCTGTATTCCTTACCTCTACAACCCTATGAGCTTCATCTGCTACAGAGTGCTGTTCAGCATTTTGGATCCAAGTCTGTTATGTGTCTGTGTGGGAAGGCTAAACATAGTTAAAAGGATAAAAACAAGGGCAGAAAGTAAGAGAAAGAAAGAAAAGAAAAAAAGCCGAGTAAACAGTATATGTATAAAAATATCTTAGTACACACACTCAAAGAAGGACACTGTAAATTTACTGTCATTTAAAAAAGAATGGTATGAGCTTGTGCTTTTACTGGTTATTCCACACAAGCTACATCTTCATCACCATTTAGATTCCAGAATCCCTCATTTTTACCATCTCTCGGTTGTTGTTCCTGATAATCAGCTGATGTTTATCTTTATTTAGCCCAAAGAGACCCATCATAATGTTTTCTTTGTTCAACCAAAGTAATAAAGAAAACTGCGGCAAATTCATACATTTGAAAAGATGGAAATCTTACATTTTGATATCTATACAAGAAAATTGACATTGATTATTGACGGTAGTTTCTACTGTTCTGTTGTTTTGGTGTTTTAAACTGTTAAATAGCCTCCTTTTATGATATCGACATTGATATATTAGTTTGCGTTTAGTGTATGTGAACTGTGTTTATTTGTGCTGACTTGATTTGCTGCCTATCTTGGCCAGGACACCTTTGGAAAAGAGTTTTTTTATTTCCTGGTTAAATAAAGGTAAAGTGGCATAAAACATTTCTGCTTTACTTCTACATATGATCTTTAACACTTGCTCAACATTTATTAAGCTCCATACATTTTGTATGTCAAAATCTTATCTTGAAAATTGACAAGTAAAATCACAATACTTAATTTATGTGATAAAGAGTATATTTTCCAATGAACTAAAGTGGATCAGCGCAAAAATATAAAGCGTATAAATATAAAGCAAAAATGTAGTATAGTTCCATATCCAAGTGAAAGTAAATAGTTAAATTTTGTCACTGCAATCTGTCAATATTTCACTTTGTTTCCCCAAAATTCACCATACAAAATAATTTAAGGGAATATTTTGAAAAATGTTTGAAATTTTTTTTTGTTCTATGGTCTGCTTTAACCACCAGCCGCCATTGCACATTACTTCGTGAACAATGTCCTTTGGCTAAACAAGAACAAAGGGGATCATATTGGAACAGGCAAAAAGGCTTGATGATTTGGGCTTGTTTTGCAGCCACAGGGCCTGAAAACTTGCAGTCATTGAGTCAAGCATGAACTCCTCTGTAAACCAAAGTATTCTAGATTCACATGTGAGGCCATCTGTCTGTGTCTGTCTGCTAAAATTTGGTCACGCAACAGAACAACGATTCCAAACACACCAGAAAAACTACTTTGTGCCAAATTTCATTGTCTTATCAAACAACAGTTGTTGTTTTTTTTTCTACAAAGTTTGACTTATAACGGTGAGACAACTGAACAACTGAAAAAGCCTGGGAAAGTAAGATGTGTGGGCTTAGACTAAATAATATCCAACTCAAAACAACTCAGCCACTTCAAGTCAACATTTTGCCTTGAAATTAGATTAGTTTCTTTTGCATAAAGGTGGATATCTCTTTGTTCATTTGTTTGTGTTTATCCATCTCTCTGTTTCTTACACATTCTTACCGGCCCTATCTTGGTTAATGAATCAATATCAATATCAGTTAATTATTTATGCTCGACCCTATAGTCAAAATGGAAAGCTATTTATTTTCCGCCTAAGGCAGAATTAAGACTGATAGAGTGAGTGGAAACAGTAAACGGAGAGATAGATAGAACAAGCTGTTTGGGCAGCAGTATGTTGGCTAAATGCTGGTGTACTGCAACCATTATATATGCTAATCGCACAATCAGTAGGATTTAGGGCTCCATCTCTTACACACAAACACGACTGCTATCCCTCCCCCTCAGGTCTCAGTGCATACACAATCCAAAGCTATTTAGATTTGGTGGCATGCAAAGAAAGCACCTAAAGCAGACAAACTCCAGCTGAGCACTCAGATGAAGGCTTTTGGTGAAAAAAGCATCAGCAAATGATATGTACAAGCAATGAAAATGTATATGGTAGAGAAAAAACTCAACATCTTCTCTGATACTCTTACTCTATTAATGATGTGCCCTAACTTATTAGTGACAATGTGCTACTGGTATCATTACCCATGACTACTGCAGAGTCATTTGATGCCGGACTGAATGCCATTAAACCCAAGTGTTAGTGGGTGTTAGCTGTTTTTTTTTTTTGACCAGCCTAAAAAGGGCTCTGGTGATGTGTGTGAGATGGAACTAAATAACTCTCTGCATTGATACTTCAATGTAACCTGATATCTACTACAAATAGGAAAAGAGGCAGCACACGCACACACCACTATCGAAATCATCCAATTAATCTCCTGAGAAACAAAAGGGGGGCTTCTAATCAGCACAGGACAGAGAACGAGCCATGGTACAACAGGCATGGTGGTAGCAGGCAGATAAGGCAGATAAATGTAGACGTGTTACTGACGAGCAGCAAGAGTAATCTTGTTCGGCTCCAGCCCTATTACTGAAATCAGACTAAGTGATAAGTAGCAGGGGGTTTTGTTGATCTTCCCAGTTTTAATCAGTGAAATTTCTTTCTGATTTACAAGTTGGGATCTACCACCATGCCCTATCATTTGGACATTAATGTTGAATGAATGTGAAGCATTTTATTTTAAATCCTCTTCAAATCTCTAAAATGTTGGGTACCTTTCTCTCCATTTATCCCTCATGTATACTTTTCCACTCCATTTCTGAGGACCCTGCTGTATGTAAACAGGACTAAAATTATTGCCACACAAACACGAGCCATTCAAACTTTCACTGCAGGTGTTCTGATATGGAAAATGTTTTAGTTTAATTTGCAACTGCCTTACTCATTCGCTTTGTGACTTTGATTCCACGTTAGATATATTTGCACCCTCATTGCTTTACGGGACATGTGAGGAATGAACCTTGATTTCAAAACAGCTTTGTGACGGAGTGCATATCCTAAGGACAGCTGGATTGTGCTGATAGGTCGTCTAGACTCGGGAAAAGTGAACAATGTGTATAGACGAGGGATTCATCCTCGAGTCCATTACTAAGACTGAAAAAGCAGAAGGAAGATAAGCATCCAATGCTCGTGTGTCTGTGGGTGTGTGAGAGTCACAAATAAGTCAGAGCTTGTAGATGCGTGTGTAAAGGTTTCTGTCAGATGTGACATTCCTTCAGAGTGTTCGATCGATGAGGAAAATGGAGGCCTCTTTCTCTCTCACTTTCTCTTTGCCAGCTTTCTTTCATCCCACTTTACCCCGCCTCTCTTGGGATGAGAATTGCAAAATCAATAGAACTAAATGGAGTTGCCACGGAAGCCATTGAGCATCCTTACTAAGTGCTGGAGCTGTGACACCCCACAGTCTCCTCTCCTTCCTCTTGCCGCACTCCTTTTTCAACAGTCTTTACCACTGTTGTCCTCCCCATTCACCACCAGCTAATGCAGCAGCTCCTGCTCTTGGTTCACTCTTTAGTAACAAATACACTGAGGTACTGAATAACAATAAAGAAATGTAAGAGAATGCATTAAAATGTATTACATCCACCCTTTTTTAAAGTTCTTATTTGTTTAGAGAGAGTATATCATTGAGGAGATCTTACTTTCATTATCTAGTTCTGCAGAATAATTCAGCAGAGAATGAATCAACTGAATGATCATCTCATACAGTGTCTCGGTAGGGATTTAAAGTTCGTACACCAAGAGGTTCTCCTAGATCTTTATGGCGATGCAGGAAGCATAATACTAAGACCTTTGATACAGTTCATCCAAAAGGAAAGCCGGCTTTTAAGTGACTATTTCATGTTTGGAGCTCAGTGATGACATTTTGTGATGATTTAGCTCCAATATTAATAAAAACACATAATATGCTCAATTACATGTTAATAACTTCATTAGAGGTTCTACGAGAACAGGTTTACATAGTTAAATGTTTAAAAATGTTTAAAAGTGTAAAAGTAAACAAAAAAAAAAAAAGAAAGAAAAAAACCCAGACTATAAACAAGGGATTTCATGTTGCTGAGGAGTATATCCTCCACCTTCTAACTATATTTTCAGGACTACCTTCTGTGGGAGAAAATAGCTCCATGTGATGTGGAATGAGTAACTCTGGAGAACTATCATTTTTAATAGCCCAACAAAAGCTCCTTATTAATATTAAAGGTTTTTTAGGGGATTCATGAATTGTAGCTCAATGGTTTATTGAGAATCAATCATGCATATCTGGAACAGTAGATTGTTTATGGCAATATGGAGCAGTGGACATGAACACCATAGAAATCTGTAGCTACATCTAATATCCTGTACCTGAACAGGATATCAGATTTTTTAAGAAACTAAAATGGCTATGGGGTGGCATGCTGGCGTAGTGGTTAGCACAGTTGCTTCATGACAAGAATATTTCCTGGTGGAAATCACAACTGGAGCCTTTCTTTGTGTTTGCATGCTAGCTGTCACATCTGCAACTGTGTGAGTTTCCTTTGGGTGAGCCGGCTAAAAAGGTTCCTTTAAACTGTTTTTGTCTGTGGTCTGAAGTGCACTTCAAAGTCCATTAGGTAAAAGGTCTGCTAATGTACACATGAAAAAAAAGACAAAACAAAACATCAAAAAAACATGTCAATAAGAGTAAGAAAAGGGAAACAGAGCTCTCAATTTCTCTCCCACTGACTGGACATTAACAGCAAAGCCTGCAGTGCACTTTAAAGTAAACTGATTATTTTATAGCAGAGAATGCCCATGACGCGATTGAGGGAATTGGTAGAAATAAGATGCAGATAGTACTCAGAAATGTTGGGTGCCTCAAGATACTACCTGCCAACCGGGGTTGATGTTAAGGGTAAATTTCTCCCCCGTACTTTGTTTCCACCCTATTTCCTAAAGTGGAAATACAGTGGTCAAAGTGTGACTAAAATCACTTTAATTTGAAGGATTTTGTTCTGTTCTTGTTCTGTTCCTGTCACTGATTCACTATGTAGTGAATCATTAGTTTTTTTCGTAAGCTAAAGGGTCTTCTAAAAGCTCTTTATTATGTACAACAGAAAGTGAATGCATCATTCTAACTGCCACAAAATGTGATAGTCAGCGCAGACTTCTTTCAGTGCAGCAGTAAGTTCAGCAAAATGACAGATTCTTCTCTTCTTCAGTCTTTTCATTTGTGCACTTCTCAGCTTTTAGACCAAATTGCTTTCAGATTTGATACTCACTGTCTTTTTTTTTTTTTTTTTTTTTAAATAAATGTAGGCTCAATTAAGTTTTTCAGTTGGGTTTTAAATTGTTTAAAGAGCATCTGCTCTTGTAAGAGATTTTATTCATCATTTATTTATTCATCATCTTGAGACATACCTTTTCTTGCAGGCTTTTCCACTTCGACTTTTACCCTTTTAATTATTAATTATCTTTTCACATTATCATCTGTTGTTACACTCCTTTTCATTTATCATTATTATACTTTTTTCTTTCTAGTGATGGTTTTTTATCTAGTTTCCTAAATGTGTTGTTTGTGTTCTGATTGTGCTCAATGATGCTTGTTTCGGCACTTTGGGCAATGATGTGATGTGTTTTTAAATGTGCGATAGAAAATAAACTTGACTTGATATAACATATAATATCATCACAAAATATCTAACCGCACTGGATTTTTCTGCCATTTTACAAAAGCCAACCACAGAAGCAAATTGAAGAGTATGTGTACAGTATGTGTGTTGCAGAGCATGAAGGAAGTAGAATGAGAGAAAGATGATAACATACACAGAATGAGAAACAATCTTGATGTCTTGAGGTAGACTTCTTTAAAACAAACAAACAAAAGAGTCTGCTGGTTGGATGACCTTCTCTCTGGCACATCCACATCGGAGCACCTCAGGGGAAGAGAACAGTGGACTGTGGAAAACACTTTTTAATCTACCTTTGACCTAGAACAAACAAATACCTGGCTACTTGGTACACTTGAGAAACATGTATTTAATTAAACCTGTGACCTGCAACAAACATCTCTTTTGGAAAAAGGGAACACAGCAGAGCCAGCATATACAGCACCAAGAAAACACACTCTGTGGTTTGAATTCCCAAGAGGAATGGTTTGCATACACCTGACGAAGAAAAGAAATTGAAGGCACAAAAATGTCAATATCATCTTGTATATCATTTTTTGCAAACCTTCAGAGAAAAATCCAAAACGGAAGTCTGAGCCCGAGGCATTTGGTCACAAAAGACCAACTACAAATCTCTCATATCTGCTTAGTGAACTGAGCCTCCTAACAGCTTGCCATAATTACGAGGCAGTTTCTAATAATTTCAGAATGAGGAGGATAAATCCTGTATCCCGGGGGTAAACGGATAGATTGGATTTATAACTACCATCCCTTTATCCATTCATTCATCCATTATTGCAGTATTGTGCAGGGAAGACTCTGTAAAATGGATATATCTCCGTGCAAGAGAGTTCATTGGCTTATCATCAAAATCATTTCAATTCTATTTGACTTTATATCGGAGAACTTTCTCCACTCTGTGGTTCCCTGGCTCGTAAGAGCATGTTTCAGTGTGAGAGTATGCAGATAAACAGGTTTCAGCTGGCTGATTCTCATTCACGCTTCTACCTCAGAGACTAAATATTTGAACTTGGCATCTCCACTGTCACTGGTTTGAACCTGTGTTGCAGTGTATGAAAGGAAGGCAAAAAAAGTGATGCCTCTAAAAGTTTAGGAAAAACTGCCCGCAGTGCAGCCTACATGATGAAAAGGTTTTGGAAAATGACAGTCTGTATAATTCAGGTAGTAGAGGCATGGTGCAACATCCGGTCAGAAAAGAATCTGGTGTTTTTTGTGTGTTCTTCAACAGTAACTGGAGCAACACCCAATGATGCAACTCTTTTATTGTCAAAGAGTCTCTTCAGAACTCAAGGAGTTCAGCATCTCTTTGGAAACATGAAAGATAGCAGAGTTCTGTTGCTGGGAGAACTATTACCCATAACTGAACAGACTTTACACTTTTGGTCTGTGTGTGTGTTTGTGTGTGCCCGTAGGATAAGGGTATCTGCTACTTTCTTATCTCCTGCTCTGAGCACAAGAAAGTGATGAAGCGCCTCTAGTAATTAGATTGGAAAGCACCTTCCTTCAATAGCCCTTCACCTGCTGTAGAGAATCATCTTCAATCTATGCTCCCACTCAGATGTGCCAAAGACAAGCCCACACACACACTGACAGGCATGCGCACACGTACTCTGCATATACCCTCCTCACCTGCTCCAGTTTCCAGTGGAACTCAGCAGGTCTGAAAGTGTCAAACTGCGTGAAATCTCTTCTGAGCAGGAACACCAGGCGGCAGTTGTGAACATACAGAGAGTAATGGTGGCGGTTCATCTCTGCAAAAAGTAAGACCACAGGCATGCATGGTCACACAAGCGCATGCAAACAACTGAATATTATTACATATTATACAATGTTCTCATCTACAACACTGACAAAGAATGCTGCACATGCTCATTATGTTTTCTTGTGAACGCGATTTGATGTTTCCAAAAGCTGTCAAACAGCACAGCAGTTGGAAAGCTTGATGTCTTGCCTCATGGGTTCTCCATGTCAGCCTGTCCAGCATAACAGAAGTTCCACTGAGTGTGGTCACGCTGCCTGGATGTCTCAGGTTTTTTTATAATGGACACAACAACACAGTGATGAGCCAGTGCTTGTCTTACATGTTGTTTTGTGCATTGAAAGATTAACCTTTAGTTTCCTTGCAGAGGGATTATTGAGAAAACATTTTGTAATAATTAATTAGCTGTTACCCCATTTTAAACACACAAGTAGTCTAAAAAAGATGACTGCATCAGACGGTTAAACATTTCACCTAGTTCTGGGTGATCCGATTATTATCATTTATTTTCATTAATTTGACACATTTCTTTTACTGTGTGAATTTTCAGATAGAACCCATCAAATTAATATTTGTAAAAAAAAAAAAAAGAAGAGATTTCTATAAAAGTAAAGGTTACATTCAGGAATATTCTGATAATTATTCGGACTCAGTTTATGTAATCATTTCACCAACTGCAAATGCCACCTATCTCCCTTAGGGGAATGATAGAATTTAATAGATGTCTAACGTCTTATAAACATTGATTAGCGGGCCCTCGTGTCGATTCTTTTGGTTCCAGTAACACCATTAAACCGAAATATCTCAGATGGAAAAAAAAGGGGGTTCTTAAGAATTTGCTGGTCTAAAATGCTGCAGTTTTGCACGACAAGATCAAACTGCACATTTCCTCAGCTAATAAGCCATCTGTTGGACCATTGTGAGAGCTTGCAGTGTGCAGATGGCTTGTTCAATTACACAGTGCAGGCAGCACAGTTCTGACGTGCAGCTGAAAGAAAAAAAAGATTTGAACAGCTTTCGCCACTGTGGATTCAGTCTCAGCTCAGTTTTCTACTTATTTGGAGAGGCTTTTGTCTTTATCATGTCTAGATAGATAGATAGATAGATAGACTTTTCTGCTTTTGAATGTAGAGGACAAAGTATAAAATGTTTAGGTGTTGTTAAAGACAGGCAGACACATAGTGTCACTTTGCATCTTAGTGCTGAGCAGATGGGAGATGATTTTCTCACCTGTCTTGTCAGAGTTGCACAACAAGGTTTCCTTCTCAGCTCTGAGTCCAGGACTGGGGCCGTGTTTCATCCACGTCGCTATAGTAAATTGGTCTGTCAGGTTTTGGGGCACCACGTGACCTGGAACATTTGCAGCCTGACGCCCATCAAATTTGTAGATGAGATCGCTGTCTCGTGCGCTGTCAGTGAGCAGAGATGCTGTCCAGTTTGTGGCAGGGCTGGGGGCAGGAAGGAGGTCAGTGCTGCCTGATGCTGCACCTGGATGTGTCCAACACAGGATACAAGACTGACAATGTTGTTCCTCAGAGAATCAGCCTGGAGGAAAACTGCTTCAAAGCATCAGCATACACGAGAGAATGTTCATGTAACGTAATGTAATCTCATGTGATATACTTGTTGAAACTTAAGATTACTGCCCATTTCTTGTTACTAACTAGATCAATTTACCTGTAACTCACATTTCCGCTGGCAACAAGTAGCTTTATCTTTGAAAATAGATTTGTGTAGGCCTTATAATGTGGTGAGTTTGAACATTTTGAAATGTGTTTCGATGTAAAATAATAATATTCAAATTTTCTGATAATCACCAGATTCAAAGGAATAGCGTTATTAAATATTATACTTTTAATGCCATGTTCCAGGGTGTAAATGGGACATACTAATGTCATGTATCATGAAAGTCTAGAGTAGAGTTAGAAACTCTGAGCAAAAAAAAAAGAAAACTCCTGAAAGGAGTCTGAAAGATTGAAACGGCAGAATGGAAATCAGCTTATTATTGTATTGAAAAGGTTAAGACATCAAGAAGTAATTTCTTCTTTAGATTAAATTTTCATCAAGACTACCCTCTGCGCTCTCATCCTCCTCCAGTATTAAATAGTATCTCACCTTTTCAACACAGCATCGCTGTTCCTCTCTCCTTTTTATCTTACCTCCTCCCCATGTCCCTTTTTCTTTTGCTTTACTCACCACAAAGCTTTTGCAGTGACTTTTCAGAGTAAGTTTCACGGTCACAGCCCTTTCCGATGTGATTTGTCTGCAACTCTACCACTGCCTTCACGCCAGACAATGGACCTCCACATGTTTCCAAGTGCATCTTGGGAAACAGCTGCTTGCTCCCAGTTCCCGGCTCATAATCCACCCGCTTGTTCCAACCTTAAAGGATCAAAATGATTGGAATTTTTATGCATCATAACTAATATATTGAGTCATGTTAGTGGTATTCTCCTTTGAAATTACCGGTCATCGGTAATCGTATTAGTAGATGGCAGACATCTATTCTGTTTTGGTTTTGTTAAATTTGGTTAAACTTCTCATATTAGAGTGATTATACAGCAATAGAAGCAAATTATACAGTGCCATTAGTAATGCTTAGTGCCTCATATGAGTTTTAACTTTTAAAATGTGACATCTCTTGGACAGTTAATTTAAATTGACCTCTTTCATGAAGCAGTTCTCTCCCTCACTCAATCATACGGACTCTCACATATCTAAGCATTGTGGTTTCACTTAGCTGAGAAAGCTAAGTCTGCTGAGAAAGCTAAGTCGCCTTTTTAAAGAAAATATATACATTTTCATATTATTTCTTTAGAAAAAGTCCTAAAAACATTCAATATCATGAAATCATTATTGAGTCATACATAAAAAAAAAAGATCTTTTCATTATTAAAGTGTTCAGCTCATTTGGACTGTGTGCACATCAAATCCTATATTCTGAATGAAATCATAAAGAGAAAGAGAAACAATGATTTGGTCCAGCAAAAATCTTTGCAGTCAGTGGCTCCAGTTCTTAGAATCTGTGTGTTTGGGTCAGAAGTAGCACCTGCCTCTTCTATTCTCAAAAGGTTTCTTCTTTAGTCTTTTGGGGCTCAAATTTCAATATTAGAATGACTTTTAGTCATTTCTGACAGTATTACTATTTATCTTAGTATGTCTCATCTTCTTTGATCCAATGACTGAGATTCCCTGAGTGAATGTCCTTAAAGCCTAAACCACATAATTGACATCGATTTGATTATGACATCTATCTGAACTAATGGGTCTTGTGTATAATGTAATCTCTATCAAGGCTTGTTCACTTGTAGTTATTCTTTTGAAAATACATTATCTCCTTTTATCATAGGACATTCCTGTAAGATGTCATTAGTTGGATACTCAGCATGTGAGTTAGCAAGTATATTTTGAGTGCTAAAAAAGCACATTCAAGGCGTTCTTTTAGTTAAAGGTGGAGGCAATAACTTAGGTGAGTGAGGGCAGTCTAGTCTCTAACCGGAGGTTCCACCATATTTCTTTAATTTAGGAAAATTTGCAGTGTTGCTTAAAACATATCTTCCCAGTGTTAGATTTAGTTGGATTTCAGCTGAGTAAATTGGAGGTCCGAATCCATCATATGAACAAAAGCCTGAATTTCAACGCGAAACAATCAGCTCCAGTTTGCTTTACTTGACACACTCGCCTCGGTTGCAGTCACAGAGATGAGAACTTTGATTACGGTAGGGAGCGCTGAGCAGGATTCTTTTTCTCATGTTTGCATTGTCAGGCTACAAAGACATTGCTGCTGTGCCCAGTGATAAGTGCACGAAACTGAGTTAAGGCTCGAAAGATTAAATGAATAATAATTTGCATTCCCCAGAAAAAAGTTTAATAATAATGCTTACAGTGTTTATTGGATCAATGGAAATATGATAGTAGGAAATGGATTTTTTTTTCTTCTTTCCTTTTTGGAAGAACCTACATTATTTGCTAAGTGTTAAACCCCGATCATGAAACGCAATGACTCCTTGTTGCAGCACTCCTTCCCCTTGTTTTCTGTCACCACTGCACTGTAGTAAAGGCTTCAAAATGTCCTTAAAGTCATGCAAAAAATTATGTGTCTACCACATGATTTTCAAAGTTAGATTTTG
This sequence comes from Odontesthes bonariensis, assembly GCF_027942865.1. Classification (NCBI taxonomy): domain Eukaryota; kingdom Metazoa; phylum Chordata; class Actinopteri; order Atheriniformes; family Atherinopsidae; genus Odontesthes; species Odontesthes bonariensis. The sequence continues at coordinate 23,761,491 of NC_134519.1, read as the reverse complement.
CAGTAATTTGGTTCTAGTAATTCCTAGATAGTTCAATTGATCTTTCAGCTTTACAAGAATGAAAGAATATAATAAAGGGTTTTAACTGTTTATGGGGTTGTTGACGTGGATTAAACAGCACTGCCATCTAACCCTAAGAGAAGCATTCTTTTAGACAATAAAACTGCAGTTTTGCGGTATATCTGACTATTCATTACAAACAAATGCTGTCTAAAATGACTGGCCAGGCCATTTATCTCCACATAGATCTATGATTTTACTTAAGGCTGTAATAATAGCTATTACTCTCTCCTAAACCATTAATGTTACTTCTTTCCTCTCCTGGGCTGCTTATTCATTTGGCCTCTTTCTTCATCTCTTTTTTTTCACCCTTTTATCTTTTTCGGTCTTTCTCCCTCATTCCAGTGTGAGCTTGATTCCTGAGATGCTGTCAGTGCTGACAGGTGAAGCATCAGGGGAGAAAGGCTGACTCGAATGCCAAGCTGTTGGCATGTTAAAGAAGGGAGGGAAAAAAGTACTCTTGTCAGTTTCCCCTCTGGAGGTGTCTGTCAGGTCCTCTGATTTCCTCAAGAAACATTCAGTCTAAAATGAGATAAAAATTCCCTGGAAAGGATGCCCTGAAATATGTGATTCTGTAGGATTATTTAAGCAATATGTAAGATCATCATTTCTGTTTATCATTGCGAGGTGTGATGCTAACATTTCAGTAATTGTTTATCTATCTCTAACCTTGCCATCCCGGTTTACAGACAGGCTTGACCTCAATATGCACAACCACGTCTTCCTTGGCCTTCTTCTGACCACAGTCAAATGCAGATACCATAATCTTGTAGCTCTGCTGTTTGTCGTAACTCAGTCGCTCTGTGTTTCTGATGTTACCTGAAGGGAACACAAACAAAGAAAAAATAATTAGGATTATTTGCCAACTGGGGAAATTACAATGTTATGCTCATTTGACAATAATAAGAAATAATTGCTCCACTGAGCAATAATTGAAACTGACTTAACATTGAAGAAGCTGCTCCTGGAAAAAAATACAAGGAAAGAAAAGTCATGGTTCAGTGACCTTGTACAGCATTTGAATATAAAAACCTCTCTGTAGGCAGTCTGTGTGGAACTGCAATGATGGATTATCTTCACTGGGCACTGGGGTAACAATGTAAAAACAGTGAGAGTGAGACAGAAGAGATGCCAGAGGGCTGTGGATTTTCACAACTACGCCTCAGATGCTACCGCAAGACCTTTTACTGCAATCCACTGCCAGCTAACTTTAAAGGATATTTAATAAGGCGGATTATTTTCAACAGACTGTCTCATATTTCACATTGAGTGCCAAATGCCAAGAGTTACCAAGTCAACATTATAAATAAAGCATGACTGTCATTGCATTTGCAGATTTTTGTCTTGGTGCATTTGGATTTGCAGATTTTCTTCTATGAATGGAAAAAAAAAAGATGATATGGATCAAAACACGGACACACTACCATGATGTAGTTAAATGAAATACAATTTTTGACAATTGAAAATGTTCAGATTTTTGACCAAAAGGCAAACTGTTTATCATATAAGATTACACGCAAACTAACACCACAACCCATGAAACAGTTTCTAACAATATCTGATACTGGCTCAGAGGTAATGATAACTCCCCGTGGAGAAGGATTTTGGTCAACCACAATATGACAAAGCTGTTTTTAAGTAAAGGGAAAGTGGAGTTCTTTACCGTTAAACTATCAGTCAGTGAAGCACTTTGAGAAAATTTATGGAAGACCCGGTTTGCAGTCACCAAGATGACATTTTCAGTATTGTGAAATTTTGAATGTTTTTGTTTTGCTACAGTGCTCTATTGAATATGTTTTTGCACGTTTTTTGGGTCATTTGTCTTTACTTTTGCTACCTGCGCCCTTGGCTCTGCCCAGTAACTGTAGGAGAAAATGAGCTTTTAGCTACATCTACTATATTGTATTGTATGTATTGTGAATTTTCCCAATTAAATATATATTCAAATCAAGCAATGCTCTCATATTCTTTCAGTTCTCTGTGTTTTGTAGGTTTAGTCCTTTTTGTGACCTGAGAAACTTTGATATCATTTAAATCACATCAAATCAAATTTGAGAAATAAACATTACAACTACTACAAGTTAGGCGTTGCTGCTGCTGAGGCTATGATTAGTGGAGAAATTCTAGAAAATATAATGAAGAAAGAAATAAATGGCCATTTTTCTTTTCTTTCTTTTTGTAAAAAAAACATTGCTGAGTGCAAATTTGACTAATTTCAGGCACGTTATTAAGAATATCTAGGATATAAAAGATGTACTAACTTTGCATAATTGAGATATTTTAATAGAACGTTGCAAACAAGTTGCTAAAAATAAGATTAAATGAAAAAAAAAGTGCAGTGCAAACACAAAATGTGCCCTGGACACAATTACTGGTAAACTTTATAAATATTTGATTGCGAAACCTCCAACAACAATTCTTCTTTCTAAATTTTTATGTCGCCCCCTTGAAGCTTCTTGTACCTGTCTGCGGACGCTTTACACCACTCAAATGCTTCTGAAGTTGCAGGAATGTATCATTTCAGCAATGACAGATTAGAGCTCTGTCCAAAGATTCTTTTAATGGAATATAGTTCAGGATCCATGGCTTGCCAGTATAAAACACAATCCTCCTTTGCTGCTGAATGTTTGTTCTAGGTTACGGCTCTCCTGGAAGAAGGCACGACACTTCACAGGAAAGAATAAAGACGAGGAAAGCACAGTGAGAAGAAAAAAAGGGCAGAGCTGACATGACAGAAAAAAGGGAGGCGAGGAGGTCACAGTCTGAGTTTCCACAAAAATCTTTTACAGTGACTATTTGATGTGCAGATGAACGAAGGAACTGGATCTCAGCCGTATGTCAGTTATTTAATAACAATGAGAACCTGAAGTTATATTTTAGCCTGATGGAACATTTTCACTTTGGTTCATTTTCTCAGTAGTTAAAGGGGCACATCAACCATTTTATGCAAGTAACAAATGTATGAAACATCTTAGTTTTGTTCAGTTCACCAAACATCATTGTGATTAGTAACTGAAAAGTGTCATGTACTAAAGTCATCAGGGTTCTATATGCTCAGGCTTTGTAATTGAAAAGTTACTTCGACAATGTAAACATGTAAACTAAACTCGCATCTCAGAACAAATAAAAATATAACAGACATTTATCAAGTAAGTAATTTAAACAACCAAGAGCCCAAAGGAGACTCATCTTTAATGCTGCTGTTGCTTGTCCTAACTCATTTACAATAGCCAAACAGAGCAGTGTAGTGATGTGCCAGTGACTGCTTTCAAATAGCATGCGAGTATCACAGTCAAGGTGCATCAACAGCGATGGTGTCTGTGACTACCTGATGTGAGTCACTGCCCAATGTGAGAAGTGCACTTGTTAGAGTGAACTAACCACCCCCCTTATCTGTGGGAATCTTGTTTTTTATTCAGTTTTGGTTGTTACAAACCTGAAAATGGGGCATAGTGTTACTTACAATTTGGAATTATATTCACATACAGCGGGTGGATCTAATATACTTACTCAAAAGCTAATGCTTTGTATGGGCTCAGCTTTGACAACATTTCTTCACATTTGATTACCATTTACTTATAATACTCTTTATTCTGGTGTTTCACAATTGAATTAAAGCTGATCTATTCTCGTTGTGTCACCTGGTTTACACTGACAGTCTGCTCCACATCTGACAGCTGATATATGCTGCAGCACAGTCCATTCACTTATAAATCCTATGCTGCTACTGCCTTAACTCACAGATATAGTTGTTTTGTCACAGAACTCTAACCAAAAAGCTGTGACTTACCACTCTTTCCAAACAATATAATTGAGACTGTAAGATGATCATACTGAACCAGTTAGACAACTGTCAAACACACTGAAGAAGACGGGGAGGTTAAAATGAAAAATCATAAATAAGTAAGTATGACCCTGAGAGAGAGGGACACAGTAAATAGAGCAGTGTGTGGTTCTGTCTGATTGAACATGTAGAGACACACCTACAAACACACACAAACAAAAAAGACCTCCAGTCTCCCTTCAGCTTGGATTATGCTGCATTTGGATCAGCTCATCATGGATGTTGAGGCTTGGGGGAAAAGGCAGCGTAAATCCCATGGCTGAAATTTTATAAAGGCAGTTATGCTCAGAATAGCGCTTGAATAAAAATAGAATGCACTCCTTCAGACAGGTAGGATTGATGTAATGCCACAAAAGAATGACAAAAATACAAAAATCTGCCAAGTTGAACATGGATCTTTGTCAACTGACGTCTGGAGCATGAATTGGTTAAATACTACACCATGGATGACAGCTTTATCACAATAAAAAGCAAGCATTCACAGTTGTCAGCTTACAGCTTACAGTGTGTTAAATAACTGTATTCACATTATTCAGTAGTTTGGGGCATGTTCTTAAAAAAGATGACTGATGCAGTTCAAATGTCTAACGCTTAAAAAAAAGCAAATGTTTTAAACTTCAACATCATCCTCAATTGTATTATTTCTTTCCAACCTTGGATTCCATTGACTATTGCTGGATTCATTTCAAAGTCAGCTCTCTCATGTCTATCTTTAGCACAGACTTTCTCATGTTCACACAAAGATGTAAGATCATAGGAACAACATGTACAGCCCAGGAATGGCTTTTTTCCCCTTTCCATCAAGACATTACTTATTCTGTTTGAGTTCAAATGAGGAAAGAACGGCACACTTATGGAAAAACAGACTACTGCTTGCATCAGAAAATGTACCATGTGCCACAAATAGGTCTAAAAATATCTTTGTGGCAGTTGACTGAGCCCATTATTCCAGTTTTCAGTCTCACTTTAGAAAAATCGACCACAAGGTCAATTTTCGACAATTTTTAATTCGGCTTGCTTTCAGTTGTAGGACTCCTCATGGATTTGTTTTTTTTCTGTGGAGTATGGAAGCACAATATGGCTTCTAGTTATTTTCTATGCGTAGAAGAGCTGACATGGACAACTATTTATGTGCGTGTCACATGAATGACTCATTAGTGTAATAACACTAAAGACAAAGCCCTCATGAGTAAATTCGAAAAGCAAGCAAAATGTTCCCCCACTCTGTTGTTCCAGAAGCTCCCTTTCCCTGAGACAAACACATCACCCCTAACCCATGCACGTGCTCCCATATACTGACCATTGCGGTCGATTGCAAATGGCGTCCCTGCAGTGACAATTTCGTAGTTGCAGATCTGGCTGTACTGTGGTGAACAGTCCTGGTCCCAAGCTTCCACCTGAAATGAGCGACATCCAGTTTAGCCCTGCAGTCCTTCAATAATATCTTGCAGGACTCAAGATGGCAGTTGTGTCATTGTCACAGTGATTTTAACAAAATAAACTATGCTTAACATGTAAGAGGGATAATGGAATATGCGCCGACTTTAAAATCTAATATTAGAATACCTGTAAAATACTGTCGTAGATCTTTCCTTCGGTCACTGATGCCTTGTACAGTGAGTCTCTAAATACGGGACTAAACTCGTTGACGTCATCCACCTGGATGTGAACCACCGCCCTAATGGAGGAAAAGTAAGAAAATAGTGATGAAAGGAGGACGCACAGCAGGGGGAAAAAGGCAGCATGGATACAAAGTAAGGGGGTAAAGAATAGGGAATATGACAATGCTGGAAAAATAGATGGTGGAGGAAGAAAGATGAGACATCTCAGGTCATCACTGAGTACTTATTATTCTGTCAATCTAAAAAAAACAAAAAACTTTTCATCCATGCTGCTTATAAAAAAATATATAACTATCCTTAAAAAACAGGACTAAGAAACTAAGGTTAACTAATTGGGTTAGGCTTCGGTTTTATCATGATCTAACATTTACTTCACAGGCATATCTGCTAACACAGATTCATACTATTCCACAGCTACAATTTTCTCTCTGCATTTATTTTTTTCTTCAAACTTTTCACCTTTTTTGTCCGACAACCACACTCACAGCGATAGAATCTCATCTGCTGGAAGAAATCAACTTGAAACTCTGAATAACGTTTTGTGCACTAAAGACTATGAATAAGGCAATGATGTAGATGTAAGAGCTTTCTTCACCGGTGACCTTTGCTGACAACAACTCACGGTGTATCCGAGAATGCACATCTGGCTAATTAATGACATTAGCCTAATGAGCTCTACTTAGAATGTCATGTCGTGATAATGTCACACAGCCACACACACAAACACGCGCGCACTTATACCGTGTGTCATTCATCTTTCACTAAAGAAATTCATCGGAGATCCCTGAACTGATAAATTTCTCTCACCTCTTCTTTTTAGTACCGAGCAGGAACCTAATTTAGCGGTTTCTTGTCCCTGGCTGAAGGACCAGAGGGTCTGATTTGCTGCTGTCCACACTAGTCTGGCTGTCTGTCAATTTAATTCACATAGCACTGCACACACACAGGGACTCACATTATATTGATGGGCTATTAGGAGGACATCTCCTGAGACAGATCTGCAAGCCTCAGCTGAGGATGCTATACTATCTGGGGGTGAGAGAAAACTTTTTCTCTTAAAAAAAAAAAAAAAAAAAAAAGCAGACAGACACTAGAAAAAGCCTGGACTATCTCTAATCTTTATAGTTGTTTCTGTCTTTAAATTTGAATCATACGTGTGAATATTTTCAAAAGACATAACAAGAACTGAAGAAGCTTTTGGCAGCTTTACTTGTGTAAAAAAAAAATCTGATATCCAGTGTGTCGGAGTTATCAATATCAGACCTGAAAAAAAGAAGATTATTGGCAAATAAATTTTAAATTCAATTTCAGTTGCAGCACTCAAACAAAGAGCCCAAAAAGCAACGATGAGCCAAATGCAACAAAAAAGTTTTGAGTGACGTGTTTTGTTTGAGTTAGATTATATTTTAGACCCAAACGCATGAATGGTGGACTTACTTATGAGACTTTTTCCAGTCAGCACCAGTGGCTCCAGCCCCACAGTCATAAGCCTGGATAATAAAGGTGTACTCCTTTTGGCTCTCACAGTCCACGGGGCCGCTTGCTCTTAGGACTCCTTCTCCTGATGTGCGATTCAACACCACCGCTTCAAATGGGGCATCCTGACCAAAGATCTTAAAGGCACAAATCTCGCCTAAAAAAGAACCAGGAAAGAAAAAAAGAAAAAAGGAGATACCTTTTCAGGTTTCATGTAGAAATAACACAGTAATCAATCCAAAAACAGTACTTTTTTTCACAAATAAAATTAATCACAATTTAGACACTTTTGTGACGGAGGGTAGACATTCAAATGCTTCATTTCTTCAGTCTTTCTGTTATAATAGTGAAACAGAGGAATTATCCGTGTGTGCGTGTTCTGAATATGAATACTTTGAAAGACAAGGAAGATCATGGACATAATAAGTGTCAGCATATCTGCTCTTTGACGGGGTGAAAATTTTGCTGAGCATGTGACTCAGCAGTGAACAGTCACTGAGGACAGAGTGTTCTTTATATGGAAACACTTGAAATAACTGATGTCAAAGTCTGAGCCTTCACTTAATGTCATTTCAACAGTCTGTGTCATAGAAAAAACTCCAACATAGGAAAACTTTTCAATTAAATGTTTTTTTTCCCTAAAAATTTTCTGTGATGACATTTGAAGTCTTCTCTGTTTGCATCTTTAGATTTCCACCCCCCACCTCCTCTCCCCTAACTCCAAAAGTAATTTTCTCTAACCCAGCAGTCGCTCCAAAATCGCTCAGACAGCCGAAGATGAATCAAAGAGTGGGTAATGAAGTAAAAACTAACAATAAACACAGATGGCATTTTCTTTACAGCACAGCCATCACTTTAAATTTCAGCCTATGTTTCATTTCTGTACACAGCCCCCTTTCAGCTCGAGCTGCTCACTAAATAACAGCGCACAGCTCCTGGTGTGTAGTTGAGAGAAAAATCATTTCTGATGTCTCCGACTGCACCAACTCAACAGAGAGTTCTAATCACTGAGTGCATTGTGTTGTGCGTCTGTATGCACATGTGGCTCTGACATAATCTGTGGAGTTCATCCACTGCACAAGTGTTAATTTCAGGGATTTGGGAAATCTTCTCGAGGGGAAAACGAAAGCTGCGGCGCTCTGACCCAGCGCAAGCGGATATCTCTCAGAACATAGTGGGACAGAGCAAGAGGAATTCTAGTTTTCATGCTCAGATCTTCTCACTATTTTCTTGCACAGTGTTTTCACCAGTTTTCTCTTTCTAACCTCCCTTTACCCCGATTTAACTTTTCCAAATCTCCCTCTCTCAGTTTTCATGATGCCTCGCCCATGTGTTACCCTCCTTGAGGTTTCATGTAGATGACAACACAGCTTTGGAATATAATAAGCTTGTGTGGAAAAAAATAATACTAAGCAGGAACGGCAGTGTGGAGAAAGGGAGAAGAGCAATAAGCAGGGCTTTGATCGTGCCTCCACATGAACAGTTTTATATAATCACTGAGAAAGCAAAGTATTAGATGGATCCAAATAAAGTGATTATTGTACGGTGCTGAGGCCAGGAAAAGGTACTTCTTCCAATTAACAGTTTGGGGTTGGATGCCAATCCATTCTCTGCTGCTCTATTGTGGTAAATGTATTTTGCTGGATTACATTTTACATGGCACATGACAAAATAACAGAGTCACAGAGTGGAGGAGAGGGAATGAGGAGGAATGTGTTGTGCCATTCAACATGTAAATGATTATGAGAGATGGCTCAGATATATTAACTGAATGCATACTTTACACACATGCACACACACACACACATCCAGTGCATTCGGAAAGTATTCAGACCCCCTTCAATTTTTCACCATTTGTTATGTTGCACCGTTATGTTAAAATCATTTAAATTAATTTTTTTCCCCATCAATCTACACTTTGCACCCTATAATGACAGCACAAGCTCAGAATAAATAAAAAAAAATGGCAAATTAATTAACAAAGAAAAACTGAAATATCATGTGAACATAAGTATTCAGACCCTTTGCTGTGACACCCACGTATTTAACTCAGGTGCTGTCCATTTCTTTTGATCACCTTCATTAGAGTCCACCTGTGCTGACTTAAATTGATTGGACATGATTTGGAAAGGAACACACCTGTCTATATAAGGCCTTACAGCTCACAGTGCATATCAGAGTAAAATGAGAGCCATGAGGTCAAAGGAACTGCTAGACGAGCTCCGAGACAAAATTGTGGCAAGGCACAGATCTGGCCAAGGCTACAAAAGAATTTGAGCTGCACTTAATGTTCCTAAGAGCACTGTGGCCTCAATAATTCTCAAATGGAAGAAGTTTCAGACAACCAGGACTCTTCCTAGAGCTGGCCGTCCGGCCAAACTGAGCAGTCGGGGGAGAAGAGCCTTGGTGCGAGAGGTAACCAAGAACCCAAAGACGACTCTGGCTGAGCTCCAGAGATCCTGTGTGGATATGGGAGAAAGTTGCAGAAAGACAACCATCACTGCAGCCCTCCATCAATCTGGGCTATATGGTAGAGTGGCCAGACAGAAGCCTCTCCTCTGTGCAAGACACATGAAAGCCTGGATAGAGTTTGCAAAAAAACACCAAAAGGACTCCCAGACTGTGAGAGAGAAGATTCTCTGGTCTGATGAGACCAAGATTGAACTATTTGGTCTTAATTCTAAGCGGTATGTGTGGAGGAAACCAGGCACTGCTCATCACCTGCCCAATACAATCCCAACAGTGAAGCATGGTGGTGGCAGCATCATGCTGTGGGGGTGTTTTTCAGCTGCAGGGACGGGGCGACTGGTTGTGATTCAAGGAAAGATGAACGCTGCAAAGTACCGAGATATCCTGGATGAAAACCTTGTCCAGAGTGCTCAAGACCTCAGACTGGGCCGAAGGGTTACCTTCCAACATGACAATGACCTGAAGCACACAGCCAAATTAACGCAGGAGTGGCTTAGGAATAAGTCAGTGAATGTCCTTAAATGGCCCAGCCAGAGCCCTGACTTAAACCCAATTGAACATCTCTGGAGGGACCTAAAAATGGCTGTCCACCAACGTTCCCCATCCAACCTGACAGCGCTGGAGAGGATCTGCAAGGAAGACTGGCAGAAAATCCCCACATCCAGGTGTGAAAAACTTGTTACATCATTCCCGAGAAGACTCATGGCTGTACTGGCTCAAAAAGGTGCCTCTACTAAGTACTGAGCAAAGGGTCTGAATACTTAAGTTTTTGTGATATTTCAGTTTTTCTTTTTTAATAAATATGCAAAAATTTCTATAATTCTGTGTTTGTGCTGTCATTATAGGATGCTGAGTGTAGATTGACGGGGAAAAAATTAATTTAAATGATTTTAACATAAGGCTGCAACATAACAAATAGTGAAAAATTGAAGGGGGTCTGAATACTTTCCGAATGCACTGTATAAACAAACACTTTTCATTCCAACAAAGGGAACATTTCAACCCACTGTGATGCATAAATGAAATCAAGTCCAATATTTTGGCCTTTACGTCATGACGGAAAGGGATTACTTTCCCGAGGAAATTAATAAATGTATAGATTTTTGCCCTGGGTAGTTGGCCTGTCGCCATGGCAAATTGAGAAAGAAGTCAACAAAAAGTGGCTCAATAATAACAATAATCTAAAATAGATGGATCTCCACAGGAAGCTTGAGCGGCATAAACTGCATCGACAGAAAATGTCAAGCTGTCAGGACACATGTATTTCACGGAATGTTAAATTGGCATTATAATGGAGGTGGACGGGATGAGCACAATTAATGAGAAAATGATTTGCCACAAATCAACACATTGTCACAGGGAGCCAAAACTAATTTGTGTATTCCTAATGTAAAAGGACTTGACAAAGCATTAAATTTCTTTCAATTTTATTTCAGTTTGTTGGATTTACCCAGCGCCAACATTTTGTTTTCAATCTCAAGGGGTGATGCATAAAATATGTGTGTATGGAAAGGAGGAATTTCAAATTGGACTGAATCTTATTCTTTAACATGATACAGTACCAGTTAAAGGAAACTTTGCAAAAGCAAAGTTGTAGATACAAAAAACAAAAAAATAAACAAAACTTTGGAAATCCTGCAGAGTACAATTAAATTCATTTTCACAAAAACTTGCCAAGAGAAAGATGGAACATGTTTTTGAATTGGCAAAAATCCCAGTGCCAGCGTCTTGGGTTCATTTCTTCTACCCAAAGAAGAATGAAGCCATTACTGCTGCAAAAGGTGGCTCTTCAAAGTAATGACTGCGGGTAGGGTGAAAAGTTTTTTTACAAGCTGTTGTAAACTGGACAATTGCAGCTCTTTAAAAGTCACACCCCAGCTGTTTTTAATCCCTTTACAACTAATCTGTGTTCCTCAAAATGACATATTTAAAAGTTTTACCTTTAAAAGAAATAAGTGTGAAAATAATACATAACAAACAAAAAAAAATCTTATCATTTTGAGAGGCTTAGCACCGACTCTTTGTTTTTTCCTCATTCAGGGAATGAGGATCTATGAATATGCTACAATAATCACAGCAGCCACCCCTCAACAGACTGTAGGCTTTACCTGTTACTCAAACTCTGTTTAAGATGTACTCTGTTTAGCAATTCTAATAATGGGTTAACCAAGCTGTAAATATTTGAACCAGGAAGCAATTCTTAAGAGGAGGAAGGTTATACAAGTTATCCAAAATCACCAAAAGTGGGTGCAAGTGACTTCCCAGCTGGAGCCTGTGAGTCCTGAGCTCTCAGCCCAAGAAAAAACTTAGCTGCTCAACCAGCTCTGGACTCACTCAACTGGATGCGAGCCTTGGCTCTTTGCATGGGCTTGCTTGCAATGTTTTCTCCACCTAGCTTTTGCTGGCTTCTCCTTTAATCGTTTTTTCACACCACACATATGTCTGACCTCATCTTGTGGAGGATGTAGGAGGATGCTCTAAAGATTCAAAGCAGAGATCCTCCAGTCAGGGCATGATTTTGATCATTGCATGCTTTGTATCACACAAAAAAAAAAAATCACAATGCATCTACGTTAATAACTTAATGAATAGCACAGAGGGACTTTGATATTTAGGGAGCAAATATAATTTATTCTTTTTAACCTTTTTATGCATCTATGTGTATCTAATTTAAAGCTGTGTAAGCTGCTGAAAAGTACCATGACAGCACAAATACTTCAAAGTGTCTGTTGTTGCAATGGCGTGGATCTTTTTGATAAAAGAAATGTTTAGTTTTGCTTGACATTGGAAGATAAGAAAAGTTCAAATGAAGTAATATTCCAGCATGTGAATATAGATGAAGATGTAGATGAGAGTCTGACAAGATGACAGACCTGAAGGTAAACTATTTTGTAATCTGAATGCATAGCAGCATGTTTGAGGACACTGTTTTTAATTGACAGCGTTTCCTTTTTAAATTTATAATTTAATTAGGAATCTTATTGATCTAAGCATTCAGTGCAATCCATCTTACATTATTACTCGTGGATGTTTTTAGGTTTATGTCCTTTTATGTAATTTCTTCGAGCTGCAGTGTTTTTGTATAAAAAGGGCTATACAAATAGAATCACTTCTGTATGACCTCTCATGAATAACAGACTCAAAAAAGGATCATTATCAGTGCATTTCCAGTAAAGAAATAAATGATGTCGTGCTTTCCATTAATGGGACCTCCAGCTAACATAAGAGATTACAAAAAGATCGGAACCTTGAATTTCTATCGTGGAGGTACTCAACGTGATTGGGAAAAGTTGTTCAGGACAGATTTTTAATGTGGGCTTCAAACAAACTCACTTCCACTTTCAAGCCTCAACATAGAAAAAGAAAGTTCAAACATGCTAATTCCTCCTCTTAATCAAATACTGCTGACAATCCATCTGGTGTTTTTGTGGGTGTTTCACCGACTTAGTGCAGAATGGGAAACACAGAGGTTCCAATGTAGAGACTTGACATTGAATTTGTGTGTGTGTATGAAAGGGAAATGGCGTGTGTAGTAGGGGGAGCTGTAAGACCTTGATTAAAACGAGGTTCTAAGCAGACAGAGTATCAGTCAGTTTTAAGCCATGATTCCCTCACACTTCTGCCAGCAGCACTTGTCCCATTGTCACCATCCTCTCGTTCACTTAACGACAGGATTGCACTGCATTGCCACAGATAAACTCTTACTCTGCTCACTTTGACATGAAATAATGCACAAAATATACATGTGCAAACATGTTTTTCAATTATGTACACTGAGCTCTAAAAATATGCAATGAAACCCGAGCTTGTTTTCATTACACTGTCATACATTGTAGCAGACTTCTATGTCCTTTATAACATAGTGAAAAACAAGAAAAAGACTCCATCAGTACAAGATCCTTGGTGCAGAGGTGGCTTTTAACAGTGTCTTAAAATGTCACTTAAAAAAAAGAGCTTTAGAAACTTTCTAAATTTGCAACTTGTAGTAAAGATTTGATTTTTTTTTCTGTGCAGCTTTTGTGCAATCCCTTGTACTACATCTGGTGGCATGTGAAACACATGCTTGTTTATTGTCTAAATGTGTTAGAAGTCATCTCTTGCTACGGTGCTGACTTACTCCACCTGCCCCTGCAAACATCTTCTCATACATATAGATGAGACACCATCGCTCTGTATAATGAAAATATCAAAAATACCAATATTAACTGAGCATTAGTAGGAAGGAACCACTCAACAACTAATTTTACTGTGCAGTTGTGGTTTTATGAGATGAGGGTGGGAAGAATGCAAAAAGAGGAGGAAGATTTAAAATAAAAAATTAGAGGTTCATGGCCCATCAGTTAGCTTTTTCTTTGCTGGCTGTAATTTGATTTTATCATTCACAATATTAATAACACTGCTAAAATGCTTGGTGAGTTCACAATGAGAACAGAGACCAGCAGGAGGATAAGCCTGTCTGTCGCTGCCTGAAATATACAAATGTATATCTGCACTCAAAGGTTTATTCAACCACTTTCAACCGAAAAAAAGGACCACTCTGCAAAAACGAAAGAGTACAGTGATTGGAAAGTAGGCAAAGGGCAAAAAACATCACATCACTAAGAAATAGTCATTTTCTTCGTGCACATATAGACCCTTACAATAGTTTCCTATGCAACAAATGGATGCTTTTAAATTTAATGGAATATGTGGAATTGTTTGAATTCTCCTCCCTACACATACAGTACGGCAGACTCTAAAGCACAAAGGCAAAAACTGCAGGAGAAAGGCTTTTAAAATGTTTCATTATGATGCTATAAGTCACATTTGTTGATAAAAATATTTTCAGATTAAAAAGTACCGTGACTACTTTGATAAAAGTTTAATCCCAATGCTATGTCTTCTATTCTATGAGTAAATATACATGTTTCCATTGCGGTGGATGTCTTAGGCTACGATAAATATTTTGGTTTAGAAACTCTAGTCATGAAATTCTGAACTTTTTAAAAAAGAAATTTGATAAAAATGTTTAAGAAATGCTGTTTTCACTTAATCAGTCTACAGCACTTGTTTCCAAACGCATCAGGCATGTTGTGATGATTTGTGGTGAAGGAAGGTTTTCTTTTGCAAACTAGAAGGTCATATCATTCTGGCACACAGCTGGACAGTAAAACACCTCTCTTTGTGGTGCAATGTTCTCCCTCCCTGTTCACTGTCACCATAAAAATCATTGTCCGCTAAATCTCCCTATGGATCTTTTGCAGTTGGATGAGGGTTTCCTTAGCATCTTTAGAAACCCTACAGGCAGTTCTTTGGAGTAACTTCCACAACTGCAATTTCCTAATCACATTACAAACTAAAGAAATTACTGTATGATTTTGTCAACATCTTATAAATCAAGCCTGCTTTGTGGAAATCGTAGCAGCTGCTACCAGGAGCCCATGTCTGCTGATTGTGGGGCAAGATTTGAGGTGCCAAATCATTTATAAAGCTTTGAACATTGCATCAGCTGGAGCCTGTACAACAATGCAGGATTTTGGACTTAGCCAGATTTAACCCTGGATTTGCAGGGACATGAATGTGGCTTAACTTTTTACAGGGGTACATTACAATGGAAACTCTGCGCACCTAACTCGCTCGTGGACAGGTTATGTTCCAGATTAAGAGATAAAAACCCTGCCCAGTGACTAATTAATTAATTAATTAAAAGAAAAATAGCAAAGGGAATTACATATACGTGAAATAGAAATGGATTGAAATAATAATTGTACTAGTCACTCTTATTACATTTGCAGGTAACAATAATAATGTTAACTTGAAAAAAAAATGTTTATCAATGCGCACAAACCACTTCAAGCTCTCTTTCAAGATAAACTGATGAAATCTGAACAAAATTATTGTTTGACAAGTTAGACTTTAACATCACCAGCCAAAAAATATGAGGCATAAAATGTAATTACTGAATGTAGCTTCAGCGCACGTGCATCGCTCTCAGAGTACTTATGGGTAACCATGATGTGAGGGAAAGGAGCCAATCGAATTCTAGTAGTGAGCGAACCTTTGTTTGACAAACCTGTATATACATGCGAATATTTGGTGTAAAAATCATATATCCGTCAGCTCTGGTAGCCATTGTAGCTCCTTGTCAGTTAATGAAAAACATGCAGGAGCAATTCATCTGAGTAGCAGGCCACTTCCTAATTGTATTTGGGAGGTTGTCACACCATTCATTCGACCTCTGGGTGACAAACTAGCAGCTCAAACGGGCAGGAGCCCCCCCACATACCCACACACACAAACACACACACACACACACACACACACACACACACAAAATCAGGTTATCTTTTCACGCAGGTCTGCTGATGCCTTGAACAAGACAATAAAAGAATGGGGAGAAGCCATTATCGCAGACAATACACATTCATTCCTGCTGGGGGCTTTGGTGGTCTGTGACACAATTAGTTTTAATTGCAGCCTCTGAAGTAATGGGATTGGAATTCATCAGATTAACTCTCTTTTCTCTTCTCTTGCCAGTTAACTTAACTACCTGAAGATGTAGTTGTGTGACGTTACTGCTAAAGTAGAGAGCAACGAAAAACATCAAGTAATTAAAGCTTTTAACTACTCAAGAGAGAGAAGAACATACAGAATTTAAATTGCAATATTTAGAGGAGACTGGTGCCATGCTGTATTTGTGTTTTGACAGGTATCAGAGAGGTGCTTTTAATAAGGGCTTCAAACCAAATGCTTTTTCCAATTTTTCATTCTCGAAATAGCACATGGTAGTCTGGCAGTGTGTTTCAACTTGAACAAAGCAAGCATTTTTTAATTTTGGCACTTCGCAGTCATAAAAAACACAATTAAGTGAGAATGATATTGTTAGACTAAACAACAAAAAAGCAAAAACCATATCAGAAAATAATGATACAAGGGGTATGAACACAGAAGAGGTCAAAGAAGTGGATTAAAAAGTGAGTCAGGGGAGGAGAGGCAGCTGAGGGAGATGGAGGTGGAGGAAGGATATATAGAGAGGTGAACAGTGTGTGAGATAACTAATGCAGTTATAAATAGCACTAGCAACCTCTTGAGTATATCAGTGTGCCTCTCCTCCTCTTCCTCACCTTCTACTCCCCATGCTCCTTCTTCCTCGGCAGCACATTTCACAGCAGTAAGCAATTATTTGGCTCTTAACATCAGCACTCAGATGCACCACTCAACCTTGCCCTCCTTTACCTCTGACACACCTCTCATGCTCTTGTAGCTGCCCCTTTTTTTTTCTCCTTCCTCACCTCCCCCTGGTTTCTCCAACAGATGCTATTTGCAAGAGCTCTGAAGGCCTCCCGTTGACAGTTAAATGGCTTCCTGAGCAAGGGAAATGTTACAGTCGGGGAAGGCATGTATGTGCATGTGCGTACTATGCACAGTATGATCTTTCATTTCACCGGGAGACACTGCCTTCATATAATCTCTGAGCAGTCAACTGTGTGTGCAAATGTTGTGTTCATTTGGCTCATGCACAGGGAAAGAAAAAAAGCTCAGGTGCTGTAATATCAATAGTTTAAAAAATTGAGGGATAGGAAAGTTTGGACAGGTCTGGTTGATCAGTCAGATTTCTCAGAGAAGCAAACAAGATGCCAAATAAATACTCATTGCTACTGTGTGTGGCAATCTGTTAAATGTGACAGCATGCTTGTGCTGTGTTGACCTAGTTGGACAGGCAACACAAATTCCTACAGAAAGCACCAGGGTGTTCATAGAAACAATATGAATAATTATGAAGACACTGATAATCCTCAGGAGATACTCTACTCCCCTATCAAAATGTTTATTTCCTTTTCATCCAAATCAATCATACGCTGGACAACAAATTATTTTGCTTCTATTCCTACCTACATTTTTGACAGCTCTCTGCTGAACCGAAGGCTGGCGTGGTCACAAACCTGAAGGTACAGCGGGGAGCCTCCATAAGCCTTTGAGCTGTAAATGTCACAGTGGCTCTCACTATGGCCAATGTCAGTTCACAGAGAAGAGGAGGACATGGCCCAGTGGTTTGGAGCATACATACAATCTGAAAGATACACAGTCTCCTGCGTTGTGTGTTCCATGCTTCTTTGCACACAAACATATATTCACCAAAGCAGTCTTCCAAATACAGAAAGTTGTGTACAAAGTTATCAAATCAGTTCAGGGTTATGAGCATGGATATGTATTATATATACATACACACACATATATATATATATATATATATATATATTTGTGTAAATATTTTAGCTTAATATCAATCAAAATGATCACTCACTGTGGTGAAACCAGATACAGCATAATTAACTAAAAAGTTTTAAAAACTTAGACCGCATTGGTTCTGCCTTTCATCAGGTCAACAAATTATTCATTGAAAAGAAAAAATATATCCTTCTCACATGTTGTTCAGATATTGCAGCCCCCTAAACTGGATTTGGAATTCGTGACTAAATAAATCAAATATTCAAATTTTTACTACTCAAGTATAGATAGATTGTAAGCTTATTTATGGCTGCATTTTACACACTTCACCTAATGAACTGACGATACAAAAGAGCTTCTTCATAAAGTCATATCAACCTATAGCTATTAATGACCTCTTTAACTTTCATCATCTTTTACTTTCATGGCAATAGAGTTACGGTTTGCATTATCGTAACATTTATTCTGAATGATCTATTTTTGAGGTTCTCTGAATTTCAAATGTGAAACTAAACCCCATTCTAAAAACATCAAAATTCACCATTAAACTACAGCTTAGCTGCACAGTGATTTTATGGCAGAAATGCACAGTGTAACAGATTCAGAGAAAAGCCAGACTGAACCTCTATCTGGCAGTCATTAGCTATAAAGTCTGGCTAAGTGTCTTCCTAACAGGACTGTTACTTGGAATTCATTGTCCAACACGTGACACAGCATTGCATTCATTATGCCGCCTTTAGTCTTTTACAAGATGAAAAACAGCATTAAACCCTCTCCGTGTTTTTGACAACTAATTAGAATGCACTGCGATACCTAGTGCAGCATCCATTGGGTAAAATGTAAGTAAGAGAAAATTATATTAAAAGGAGTGCAGTGGGGAGGTAGTTTGCATACTACATCTGTTACCTGTAAAGTGGAATGAACACACATGCATGCATACAAAGGAATAACTTGATGCCTGAAGAATAAACGTAAACAGTTGCTTTCTTTTTTACACATCTGGCCCTCTTAATCAAGAAATGCTAAAGGAAAACTTGTTGCTAACCATCCCTTCAGTTACCGCATGGTCCATCACCACAAATACAGGTCTGTTGAGCTCACAAAATGTCTGACATTCATCTACACCGTCAGGTAAATATATGAGTTTGTTTGCCGTTACATGCAGAGAGACACTTTGGGACTCGGGACCATCGAAAAAATTCAGAGAGGAACAGGAGTTCTTTGATTCTTTTATAATTATTGTGGTTTGGTGTTTACTGCTTGATGTGTTCGTTGAGCTGCTGACAGCTAATTCTGCGAACAGTCTGCACCGCACAAATCTTAGCAGATGTACATCTGTCAAGCTTATTAATTTCTCCTTTTTTTTTTAGGATGAAGTGTTTCATCTGTTCCATGTTAAACTATTGTAAAAGTTAAATCAAACATAATACCAATGAAATCTGACAGGTGACAGTAAGACCCGCGGGAGACCTTTACGTACTAATGCCCACCTATTACATGACATAATTAAGCCATCAGTTAGGCAGGCCAACTGGGGTTTTGGGCTGTTGAATGGGACTTTGTGCATTCATCAGGAAGATAAATTCAAAGAAATCATTTTGCAAGGGGATAATGAGCAGTGCAGTTTTGATATGCTGAGATTAAGATAACCTAATCTGTCATCTTTCATTGATCTCCGTGTGCCAGTTATGTTCGTCATAACAGGTGACATGCGGTAGCTCAAGCATGTGACACTGTCATGTTTGATCATGTGTTTGCTCTTCGGCAGAAATAGATTCAAACTGGTCTCTCTGTTCTTAGAGAGAACAGTTCCGTTCATTTAAACAGATCAGCTAATATGACTCGCAGTGTGAGACTGGGGAGGAGCAGCACTAACAGCAGATGACATTAAACTGACATGTCTCTTTTGTCTCTTATAAATACTACGTACACTTGGTGAGGAAGAAACAAAGTCTTTAAAGAAAACATCATTCAGATACAAAGCACATGAGTGCACACTCTGATGCAGTGAACATTCTCTCTACCGCTCGTCTGGAATCACGCAGGGGTGTAATGGGAAATTTGACTTGTAGGATTTACCAGGAGGGGTTTGAAATTTCATTTTTTGTTCCCCCACAAAATACCACAGGACTTAGAAAAACCCCTAAACACTTTCAGTCGTTGCTTCCCTCTGGAATCAATTGGAAAAAAACTTTCAGACACTGTGTTTGATTGGTTCAAAATAAACGTAAACTTTTTCTTTTCAGTTTTACTAACAAGGCAATATCAAAATCTGTTCACACCCTTTGTCCGTAATCAGTAACAAAGCCTTTCTTTGCCACCCCAATATTATTTCATCAGTTTCTTGTTGGAAGGTTTGAGTTTTTCTGACAACTCCCCTGATGCTTTGAATATGACCCCACCTCAGATTAAAGGTACACAAAAATTTGACTTGGCCATCAGTTTAGTGACTGGATTAAATGAGTATATAGTTAGTTGGACACAGGCATGCAGCTTTTATTTGGTGGAAGAAAGGAGAAATACTTAGGTCCAAGAACACCCCATTGTAAAAAACTGGGATGGAAATGTTATGCTTGGGTCTTTCTTTTTTAATTTTTAAAAAGAACATTTAAACCAATATCTAAACCTCTTTTGCCACTTAAATATGTAAATTTCAGTCAGAAGAAACCTTTTAAGTTAAACAGAGATTAACACAAAATATTGTCAGGGTTTTGTGGGTGGAAGGGAGGACACGGATGCGGACTTACAAAAAAGGTAGATTTATTACTAAGAAAAACAAAGTATCAACATAAAACACGGCTGAGCCGGAAAAAACTTAGTTGAAAACAAAAACAAGGAACTTAACACGGCATGGAAAAATAAATACTTAGCTTGGAAAACTTGGAAAACGTGGTAATCATGGGAAGCGGGAATCCTGGCATGGGTTACAAACTGACATCAAACAAAGATCCGGCAAAACTGACAGGGGAGGCAGGAAACTAAATAGGGAGTGAGAGTGATTTGGGAGTGAGTGCAGCTGAGGGAAAAAACACAGGTGAAGTGAGTGAACTAATAAACAGAGTGCAGGGAAACTAAGGCATGACAAAAAACTAAAGATGGACTGAAAACAAAAGCATTACCTAAACATGAAAACTAAAAACAAGAGTCTCTGAACGTGACAAATATCATAATTTGGCATTGGTATGAATAATCTTTTTCTTAACTGGACATACAGTACTTAAACAAGCACTAATAAATGTTGAAAGTTTCTTTTCAATAAGCAAATATAAAATGAAAATTCTTTACATCTGAAGCCCTGTGCTGCCATCAATGCAGTGGCTTCATGATAACAATGGAGAAGAAGCCGCCATTCACAAATCATTTTGTCATACAAAGGATTTTCGTGACCACTTGTTCTGATCACATGTACTGATACAGATACAGAACACTGCATCTACAATGTACACAAACTTAGATACTCCAAATGAACTTTCACCTTAGCGCGATCATTACACATAATACCAAACCCAATTGGACCGTGAGTTGACAAAATCCTCACTTCACAGCGACAGCCCACGTTGTGATACAGTCAAATGACACAGAAAGGTCAACAAAAGGTCTTAGAAGGGCAGGAAGGGTTTGGTATTAGATTGTCTTCAATTTTTTATGCCAAGGGAGGTAGAGAGACAGAAATGAGGAAGATTTCCTTTTCCCCCCTTCTCTCTCTCTTTGAATTTTTCTCATTTCGTTCTCACATCTCACAATTAGCAGAGACAAAGAAATACTCAGGAGTGTAGCGCCGGATGAAAACTTGTGAAAGAATACTAATAACCTGACAGGGAAGAATTAATTAGTTCTGCCGTTACATCTGTGTTTAGAGTTCCGGGTGTAATGTATGTGGAAAGCAAGACATTGGGAACAGTGGGTTTATGTTTTAGCTAAGACTGTAGTAAACTAGCAAGTTTTTATTTGAACAGGATATGCTTTTTCACTCATTCTCAGCCCATTTTCAGAGGATAGTGTTTTTGTTAGGGTAAGGGGTTACTAAACACTGACCTTTGAATCACTTTAGCATAAATAAGGCACTTCAAACTCAATGCTACAGTCTACAGTCCACACATAACAGGCAACTTAACAAAGGAATTAGTCTTTGACTGTATCTTAAAGCACAGCCTGTTACAAAGGCAAAAAGCTGAGTCCTTTAGAGAATAAGCAAACAACTTGGCATAGCTCAGCATGAGATGCTGTTTGTCCTTAAATAATCTAAAGAAACTGGACAAGTGTAGGTCAAAAGAAGAGGAGGCAGGCTTACAAAACAATTTACAGGAGGTTGAACAGTATCTCAAGAAACAGGAAAAAGATCCAACAGAAGATCTGCCACAGGAGCCAGAGAGACGCATCTCACCTCTCAGTTGGTCCATCTACTTTTTGCCAAAGCCTCATCAGAAATGGTCGCCATGGAAGAGTGGCTTCCAAGAGGCCATTCTTGAGGAAGCAAAGCAGGAAGAAAAATGAAAATTTGGCTGATGTTTGCCAAATGACACAAGAACTGGACTTAAAATCAGTGGCAAACGGTCTTATGGGGTGACAAATCCTCCCCAGAGCCCAAGCAGTTTGGGAACATGTTGACAGAGAACAGAACAAAAGGCAGCCAACATCCAAAGAGGAGCTTTGTAATGTCCTTCAAGAAGCCTGGAGAACTATTCCTGAAGACTACTTAAAGAAATTACAAAACAGTTTATCAAAGAGGGTTCCGACTGTGTTGAAGAATGAAGGTTGTCATAGAAACTACTTTTTTGACGTCAATCCTGGTATTTTTTGGTTTCACAGTTCTTCAAAATAAACCAATTTTCGAAATGCATTCCTAAAATTCTTTGAAGTTTTGCAGATAAGGTAATGAGCTAAAATCCATTAAGGTAATGAGCTAAAATCCATTTAGGTCTGAGTGATGCTATAAAAGCATTTTCAAAATACAAATAGAATCATAGCATATTGTGACTGTAAAAAAAATATTCACAGAAATGTCCAGCCACAGTGCACTGCCACAGAGGGAAACTGAGTCATTTGCAGCTTCAGAGGTAAAAAAAAAAGTGGCTGTTAGTATCTGTTTGGTAGAATTCTGACTTAGCACGGTTCAGGACTTGACTGATGGCCCTCATTGCCCTCATCCATTACTCTGTCACTCGACTGGAATTGCCCTTCAAATGTTCTGGTACTTTGGGAAAAGTGAGCACTCCCCCATTTTGTCCATAGAGTGAAAGAAGGGCACAGTAGCAGGTGAAGATGCACAAAAATCTTATTTTACCCTACACAGCTGTCAGATCCGGTGGGACCATCTCAGGTATGATGTAGCCCTTTGCTGTGAATGAAATGCCAAAATGTGAGCAAAATTGTCAGAGCAGCTAAATTTGTAATGACAGAGGAGGTGGAAAAAAAAACCCGGAAAAATGCTGAAAACAAACAAACCAGGACAGCTTACAGAAAAGAAGGTCTCAGTCTAACGGTTTCTGGTTACAGCTCTGAATTATAGCAGTAAGAACTCATGGCTGAGCAACAAGCAAGTGTTGTCTCTCCTACATCTTGTCCTCTGCGCTGTGTGGGCCTGGTAGTGACATGACAGCTCATTTCTAGACACTATTAATAACAGAACCCCATTTTCTAGTGCTGGCTATAATCTATCAATCTACATCCAAAATGGCTATCACTGCCTCACCAATTTACAACCCACTGTGTGAGACATAAAAAAGGGTAATGGGTTGAAAACGAGCAAGTTACAATCATCAAAGTGTTACAATTGACCCCTGAGACACGTTAGTCCTGTAGATACAAGTAAGTGTTTCTTGTGTGGTTGAGGTACTTAATTAGGAGAATACTGAGCCATGAAGGTGAAATCTGATTTATTGAGGAGTTCATAGCAAACTCAAAGCTGAACGGCAGTAAGCTGGGAGACATCGCAGTGCTGAAAGGCTTTTAACAGAGAAGGAGGATAAAACTTCTAAAATAAGATAACTATGATATGAAAAAAGTTTTAACAAAGGCCCATTTATCACTGTGTCGTATCTAAATCAAATCAAATCAAATCAAATTTATTTGTATAGCACATTTCATGTATAAAACAGTTCAAAGTGCTTTACATAAAATAAAAGCAATGCAGCAGGGAGTGCAAGAAGCATTAAAAATACATAAAATAATATAAAGAGAAACAAATAAAATCATTTAAATTAATTTAAAATCAGGCAACAGTCTAGATAAGTTAAAAGATATTTCATGCATAGACACATGAGAAAAGAAATGTTTTTAACCTGGATTTAAAAATGTCTACATTTGGTGAAAGTTTAATCTCCAGTGGCAGTTTGTTCCACTTATTTGCAGCATAACAGCTAAATGCTGCTTCTCCATGTTTAGTTTGGACTCTGGACTGGACCAGCTGACCTGAGTCCTTGGATCTAAGAGCTCTGCTGGGTTTATATTCTCTGAACATATCACAGATGTATTTTGGGCCTAGACCATTCTGGGATTTGTAAACCATCAGCAGGCTTTTAAAATCTATTCTGTGACTGACTGGAAGCCAGTGTAAAGATTTCAAAACTGGTGTGATGTGTTCAGATCTCTTAGTCCGGGTTAAAACTCTAGCAGCAGCGTTCTGGATGAGCTGCAGATGTTTAATGCTCTTTTTGGGAAGTCCAGTTAAAAGAGCATTACAGTAATCGAGTCTACTGGAGATGAATGCATGGATGAGTTTCTCCTGGTCTTTTTGGGAGAGGAAACCTTTAATTCTGTTGATGTTTCTGAGATGGTAAAAAGCTGCCTTGGTGACAGCTTTGATGTGGCTGCTGAAAGTCAGATCTGAGTCTATCAACACTCCGAGGTTACGAACTTGGTCAGTGATTATAAGGTCCCGAGTCTCAAGATATTTACCAACGCTGACCCTCTTCTCTTTGCTCCCAAACAGAATGATCTCAGTTTTGTCTTCATTTAATTGTAGAAAATTCTCTCTCATCCAGGTGTTTACTTCCTCCAGACACTGACACAGAACGTCAGCTGGGCTGCAGTCGTCCGGTGACAGAGACACATAAAGTTGTGTATCGTCTGCATAACTGTGATAATTGATGTTAAAGTTCTGCAATATCTGACCCAAAGGGAGTATATACAAGTTAAACAGAAGAGGTCCAAGAATTGACCCCTGGGGGACTCCACAAGTCATGGCCACTCGCTCAGATTCATAGCTGCCAATAGTAACAAAATAACTCCGGCCTTCTAAGTAGGACCTGAACCAGTTAAGGACCGCTCCAGAAAGTCCAACCCAGTTTTCCAGCCTGTGCAACAGGATTCTGTGATCTACAGTATCAAACGCAGCGCTGAGGTCCAACAGAACCAGGACTGAAACATTACCAGAATCAGTATTCAACCTAATGTCGTTTAACACTTTGACCAGAGCTGTTTCAGTGCTGTGATGACGTCTGAAGCCTGATTGAAACTTATCAATCTACTCTACTTTACAGGATTACCAATGAGAGCATAGACAGGAGTAGGGAGCAGACCAGTTGCAGTCGTTTTTCTCCCATTTCTTTCTTACTATAACTAGCTCCAGGATGGTCTTCTGTTATGATGTAATTTTGTTTATGTGGAAGCTCCGAAGCTCAGAGAGACAGCTGGAGAATACTATACCTGATAGCAGGCCTGAACATATAAGGAAAGCACTTTCAGCAAAAAAAAAGTTAGTATCAAGATGCTCAGATCCACAAAAGCTTGGTTACATTTAGATTATGACCATTTAGGGAATCACATAGACACCTCACTGCTCTGTATAAGTCATGTATCTGTTTTGCCTCAACCCGAGCTTCTTGCTCATTTCAAAGTATCCTGGTGGAAGACTTCTGTTATCTCTCTATTGTATTGTCACAAACAATATAAAACTAGTCTTCGACAGACTTCCTGGTGAACTGGTTTCAGAGGTTAACGCATAATTGCATTTTGACTGAGTTCAGTTCAATTCTGTTTTAGTTGCACAAAATTACAACAAAATTGATCCCAGGGCTCTTGACCAAAAAAGTTCAATTTAGTTCCATTTGTATGCAGTCTAATTCATTATATCCTGTCCACTTAAATTCAATTCATGATGATGCTACTTCTATTACCTGAAGGAACTGACAGCAGAAGTGACAAGCTAACACAATGAAAACATAACCGGGGACGTTACATGTACACACATAGGAAGACATATTTGCAATCTGTTGCTGACCTAAACTGCATATTTGCCTCCCTGCAGCACATTTGTGATTATATTTGTACTTTCTTTTCTGGTTTGGATGATGGTCCATGTTGGCATATGCTAAACCCAGCTAACAAGTGATCAGTTAGAGGGGACTTCTATTTATGTGGGGAGTTTTGCCAACATCATTTCACAACGATATGAGAGCAAACAGGGAAAATCTAATGTCAAAAGTTTCCAGAAGAAGCATGACTGCTAGAAGGGCTCAAACTAAATAACAAGACAGGCAGCAGTGAATCTGATTGCAGAAAGACAGTTTTGAGGTAAAGTAGACCATATTTGCCCACAAGCAGAGACGTCTTGAATGTGTGGGCAGGCTTTCTTGAGGGAGAGCAGTACAATATCAGAGTATGAAAAAAAATAAATGAAAAGAAAAACGAAGATATATAATATACCCCCATGCTCTTCACTTCAGTGCTTAATAACTCAGCTTGGGCTAAGAAAAATTGCCAGTATTTCTGGGTTGTGGGTATAAGCAGGTTGTGAGGTAGAGTTTTAACTTGTATTTGTGGATCCAGTGCCTGTTTTCAATGACAATACTTGTGATTTCCACAACAGAATTATATTTTTTAACGCAGTGATGCCTGATGAGGTCATTAAGTTTTTGCTTTCAGCCTTGTTTCTTTGTGTACAGACTTTTCCAAATTCTCTACATCTTTTGATACCATCACAAACCAAATATCTTTTTAAAAAGTGGTTTTATGTAAAGAAATGTCATTTCAAATGTGTTGCAGAGTCCAGGATATGAAACTGCAGTACAAACTGCACATTGCAACCAATTGAAAACCACCCTATCGCTCTCCTCCAAATTTGAGCAGCAGCTGGGAAAAAATACCCACTTTGTGGTTTGTTCCTTCAGGGTTACTGTAGAAATACAACTGTGTAAGACAGTGCTTCAAGGAGTATGATCTGCAACCTCTGAGGTTATGAAATTAAATCTACACCAATAAAAAAAATTGCCATGAACATTATATTGCATTTTGCAAATGGATCTCCCTAAATATGGGATTATATAAAAAAGGTGGAACTGAAGATGTAAAGCCTCTATATACAACAAAGCCTATTTTACCCATGGCTTATTTGACCTCACTTCGACTTTCTCTGTCTCTCCAATACAGATGTTAATCTCAAGATCTCTCAGGCTGAAACATCACTGAATACAAAGTATGTTTGTCTTTCACCTTGAGATACAAGATAAAGATATCCATTTGATTTAAATCACATTTTTCAGATGAAAAAAACAAACATATTGTTTAACATACAATCTTGGGTATTGATCATCCATGCTGTACTAATTAACAGTATCTTGGCTGTTCCTAGGCACTCTTATGGACAAAGATCTTGTTGGAGCCACTTTCCCAGTTTGGCGGTCATGGCCACAAGCGCTCCGATTATCACTGGCACCGCTTTGCCTTTTCTACTTTGTCCTTCAGTCCTTGGTATTTTTCAAGCTTTTTGAGTTCTTTCCTCTTGATGTGGCTGTCACCTGGGACTGCTACATTTATCACGACTGCCTACTTCAGTAGTTCATCGACCATCACAATGCCCAGTTGGTTAGCCTTCACCCATTCATCATTCTGGATCTGTAAGTCCCACAGGATCTTGGTTATTTCATTCTCCCCCACCTTTGGAGGGATATCCCACTTTGACATTGGGACTTCCAAACCCAGACTCGGTATAAATATTAGGATGTTCCCCATCTGCTGCTCCTGCTAACTTGTGTAGTTGGTTTTGAAATGGCCTCAATCATTGTTTTCCACGGTCCTACAAAGTTCTTAAAGGGGAACTGCGGTATTTTCAACATTAAGCCTCTTTTCTGAGTCGTCTGCAATGTTTTAGAACCCCCCTCACCGCTTTTTTGATGTTTACTGCTGTCTCCGGTATTTGCCTAATTTTGATTCTTCTCAACCTGCTTCAGAATGGCAAGTCATGCGCATGTCCAAAAAGGTCCGTAAAAGCACAATAAACGTCCGTTTTCAAAATAATCAACTCACCGGAGTGGTTACTGGTGTGCACTGGTAATCCATATCAAATTTCATTGCGAAAAGTTGCTTCTGTCGTGTTTTATTTGGCAGCTCGTTCATGCTTGCACTATTTTCTTAGCGGTGGCGGAGTAATATCAACGAACATCCAGTACAAAATGTCAAATAAAACACGACAGAAGCAACTTTTCGCAACGAAATTGGATATGGATTACCAGTGCACACACTGCATGAAAAGAGGGATTTGTGGATGTATGTGGCCCCTTACATGTCCGCATACGTTAAGCCCCTGCATTTGCGGTGGTAAAAGTGAAAACTTGGCCCAAGTTGTCGCAAATTGACCTGGCAACTGCTCCCCCATGCCCCCCTCCCCTCCCCTACTTAGGAGAGCCTTTAATATGTAAATGCCAGTGATCAGGTCAGGAGCTGCCACAGTCATTTTCAAGTGGGGTGGGGTGAGGTGAGGTGGGGGGTGGGCAGGCCTGTTTCTACACGTTCATCACCATCACCTCCAATTCCAGCCAAGTTTGTTGCTGTGTTGTCTTGAAAAAGAAGAGGTGCACGCTGTCTGCTGGTGACAGGTGATGCATATCTGTTTTTTTTTCTCCCAAACACCTCTTTTGTAATGCCGCTTTTTGTGGGCAAAATTCAAGGATTCAAGGATTCAAAGGTTTATTGTCATATGTGCAGTTAGAAACGTGTTTCCCTGAACAATGAAATTCTTTTCTTTGTTGCCCGCACTGGATGTCCAAATGTATAATAATAAAGATAAAATAAGCATGCAACAGCAATATTCTAAAAGGTTTCTTAAATAAAATAGAAATATAGAAATAAAAATCTAGAAATCTGGCCTGTATACATAATGTGCAGTAGTGCGCTCAGTGTTTTATTGTGTATGGCTTAATTCGGTGTCACAATGGTCACAATATCGCCGAGGTCTTTTCTTTGTCCTTGCAGAGTCCATTTTTGTGTCAAAACAGTGCAAATTGCCAGCTGTGGTCAGACAACATTAAATAGCAAAAGGACGGGAGGTTGTCTCGCGAGTATTCCGTGTAATGACGTATACGCATATGATTGGTGGAGCTTAACGGCTCGCACAAGCTCTCGTTCAATCACGTATGAGAAACATTGTGTCGTGCAGTGTAAACAAAAAGTTTAAGGAGCAGATCTGGCGGCAACAAGGGAGACAGAAATCGCTGAGGTCCCGTGCTGTGAAAACTGCCCTGGTTTGCGGAATACAATGGCTGGAAGACGACTTGCTTTCAACTCCCCAGCAACTCTCTGCGGGTCTACAGGTTTGTGTGTTTTTTTCTACTTGCACATGACCATTTGATTGTTTAATTTTAGTCTTGTTGACACTGTACAGCACTTGGGACAGTTCTCGCTGATTTTAAATGTGCTGTATATCAAACTTACTTACTCACTTGCTTACAGGCAGATCAAATGAAAGTCCTGTTGAATGCTATGACCGGAATGTCTCGTATGGTGGCCAGCACTGTGGATACGGTCGTGGAGAGGGTTTTGGAGGGAATCGACCAGAGATTCGCTAGGTTGGAGGCAAGATGGCCGTCGAGAACGGACTGGAGTTACATTCCAGAGAAGTTGAAGAGCGCACCCCCAAGAGAAGGCGGATACAGAATCCGAAAATCGCGGTAAGAGTAGGTTATTGACTGGCTTTAGGCTAAACTCAACTTAATTGTGTCCATCACGTGAAAACCAGTGTGAGTTGCTTTATTTAAAAAAATGAATTTCGTGTTTTCAATTTATAGGAAGCAGTTCGCCGCCTGCATAACTCACCGTGGCATTATAATCCAGGTCAAGGGTAAGAATAAGTGAATGTTCTCCCAATATCTAGTTGAGTTGGACCCGATGTTACGTTACGTCAGTGCAGTTTTTTTTTATTAACCATAGGCCTATTGTTTTTACAGGCTACTGTCACCTCACAATATGGATGTAACGAGTCGCTTGAAGGAGGCGGTGTCAAACAGTCCGAACTTCAGAGAGGTAGACGGCGACACTATCGAGGGTGAGCGGCGCTGACTTTTACCACGGCTGGCACTGATACTTTTAAGCACTGGTCATTTTATTCATTCCTCTTGTTTGTTTTTTTCAGCTGCGTGACGGACCTGTGTGCTGTGCTACAGGCGCGTCTTGAAGCCAACCCGAAATACTCTCAGTCTCACCACAGAAGAGTGAAAGAGAGTAAGAACATATACGCTGTCAATATGACTTTTGTTACTTTATAGACAAGTTGTCAATATGCTGTGCATGGATAGACTATGTTTTGATTATTTATTGGTTATTCCAACAGCTCCCAGAAGCCAGCTTCTGATCCAGGATGAGGACGTCTGACAACTCCCGCAGACCCTGCAGGGACCGGAGTAATGCGGATTCCAAACGGCGGCGTTTAGGCTTATTGTGTATATTGTAGGCTACAGCAGTGTGTGTGTATATAGTTTTCAATTCTTTATTATCAATATGGTTCTTATTACAATGTACGCTATGTACATTGTGTGGTGTGGCAATAAAAGCGCTTTAAAAAAAAAAGTTTCCTTTTTCATTTCCTCAATAGATTCACGTCATTCATGCCTGCATTAGCCTAGTCATAGTGCACCTTATAAGAATGACGTGAATATATGAAGTACACAAACATCCCAGGAATATTAGTAATCATAATCACAATTATTAATCATAATTGCTGAGTGATATGCCCATATAAAGTATGCATATATTAACCTTATTGGCCAATGGGCGGTCAGCTTTACAGGAGCTTTTTTATGTAATCGCGTGCCTTTTTCGTCCAATACCAGCGAGGCCAGTGAGAGGTCCAGGCACTCTCACAGCGGGGTGCTAATTGCTGGGCCATTAGCACCCCGCTGTGAGAGCCCGCCGCGAGTCGGGTTCTTTTCCGACGATTTTCTCGCTCAACAAACTTAAAGTTTGTCTGCCTGCAAGCGCCCAGGTGCGTCCGAAAATTAGGCAAATTCGCGGATGTTCACTGCCGTCCACAGTGACACAAATCCCTCTTTTCGTGCAGTGACACCAGTAACCACTCCAGTGAGTTGATTATTTTGAAAACGGACGTTTATTGTGCTTTTACGGACCTTTTTGGAAATGCGCATGACTTGCCATTCTGAAGCAGGTTGAGATTAATCAAAATTAGGCAAATACCGGAGACAGCAGTAAACATCAAAAAAGCGGTGAGGGGGGTTCTAAAACATTGCAGACGACTCAGAAAAGAGGCTTAATGTTGAAAATACCGCAGTTCCCCTTAAATGAAGGATCTTAGTGTACTGTTGATGACCTGTAGAGTTCAAAGCATTCCATTATTAATGAGTGCAGCATTGAGTCGTAAGCCTTCTTGTAATCAGTCCAGGCAGTGCACAGATTTGTCTGTCTAATCTTATAGTTTTGCCAATCAATCGCTGGCACCTCTTGTATAACTTCCAATTTCCTCTTGGGCTCTACTCATCTATTGAGCGATTAGCTTACTCCGATTAACTATGGAGCCTGACAGGGGGGGTCATGTTTCGAAAAGGCAGGGGATTTTTTTCCACTGGAGGTTGGAAGGCATTGCCCCTTTCCGAAGAGCCTTATGAACAGGACTGTCCTGCCTTAGGGTAACAATTTATGGTGGTTCCCATCCATCAGCACCTGGTTCATTTGAGCTGCTGGTCTTTCATGAAACATGTTATCATGTTTATCATGTCAGGACCTGGTTTAGTACAAATCTTCTTCTAGATACACACACACACACACATATATATATATACACATACACATATATATATAGACAGACAGGCTTGTTTTGTGTTTTGGTTGTTTTTTTTCTGTGCAGAATTGTTTGATATGTTTGTCTGTGTGTTGGATCTGTGATGGGCTGAAGGCATCTTTCCCAGTGGGCCTGATAGGCCTCACCCCTCCTGTGACCCAGTATAGGATAGAAGCTGGAATTGAAACTGAATGGATGAATTAGGTTTGTTTAATTTTAGTAGGGCAAGGAAAAATAAAGTATCCTTTTTATGTTAGCAAAAGGTTTTCTATAACTCCAGGCTTTCAGGCTTTAGATCCCAAAGTTGACAGAATTTGATAGAATTAAAGTGCTCAGCAATGTTTAGGGGAAAAAATAATATTTCAAAAAGTGTCAACAGGCTGCCAGTTCCTTCAGACAAAGTTTGTGTTAAGAACTGTGACCCTTTGTTACTTGCAACTGTTGGGTATCATTATGATATAGCTACAGCATTTTCAATTCACTTCAGTTACATAGCGTTGTTCTGTTTATTTATTCATAAACTGGATGATGACCATAATGAGTAAGAAGAAGGCGTTGAATGCTTAGGTTAGAAGCTCAGAAAAATGGGAAGAAGCTTGTATGAAAGAACAGAGGTCCAGTTGGTTTGTAATGATATAGATATGGATTGAGGCTAAGAGTTAGGAGGGTGGAAGGGTCATGAACGATTTAGGATGAAGTTAGTCTGACCTAAGCAGATATCATACACAGGTCACAACGGCACATTAATTTATTTTTTTGCTCGCATGAACAAAGCAAATGGAGTGAGGAAGATATGCAAATTGGTGTCTAATTGGCCTGTCAGCGGGTTGAAGCTCTGTCAAACCTCTGTCAGACAGAAGAGAGCCAGAGTCTGAGAGCACACAATTACTGGATTGGTTTCAGCTGCTATTCACTGAACATTTCATTAAGTAATCTCAACTCCTACCAGGACCATGGGTCAGTGCTTAGAGCAGATTCTCTCAGCTGTCATTTTGAGAAAAGAGAGACAGTGTCTCTGCCCTCCACCTCCCAACCTGTCTCTGTCTCTCTCTACCAAAAACACAGATTCTGCCAGAAAACAAGTTTTCAATGTTATCATTGTTTTATTATTTTCATTTTTAACCCCAATGTCACCAATTCTGTTTTTAGTTTTTATGTACAGAATTTCTAGGTGCATCGGGGGGGGGGGGTTGAGGAGGTATGGTTTGGCAATCTCAGAATCGGGTCTCGGGTCGCTTTTTGCGGATGATGTGAGCGTCGTCGGGCCGTGACCTTCAGCACTCACTGGAGCGGTTCGCAGCTGAGTGTGAAGCGGCTGGGATGAGAATCAGCACCTCCAAATCCAAGACCATGGTCCTCAGCAAGAAAAGGGTGGAATGCTCTCTCCGGTGTGGGAATGAGATCCTTCCACAAGTGGAGGAGTTCAAGTATCTCGGGGTCTTGTTCACGAGTGAGGGACGAATGGAGCGGGAGATTGACAGGCAGATCGGTGCGGCGTCCAGAGTGATGCGAGCTCTGCCAAAAGACTTTTGGGAGAGAATATTTGTAGGTCGAGTCACAGCTGCCATCTGCATGATGATGAAGGAGCCATTTGTGGGAATATATTGAATAAACTAATTTTTGGGGATAAAAGTTTTAATGAACCCTTGTCAATGAAAAAAAAGACCATCGTTGTCAGTAAAATAGTGATTAGTGGAAATATTGATCAGCACTGGTTGCACCCGCTGTGGTCACTGTTTTGTGGAATGCTTTGCAATAATCAACTAATAACGGCAATAATCAACGGCATGTTGCATGTGCCCCTTTTTATAGAAAACACTTGTTTATGAAGCAAAATAGTCTAGAAAACAGCAGATGGGCCACTGCAGTTAAACAGCACCTGCTGGATCATGTATTTTACACATAAGAAATACCCCTTAATTTAATAAGCTAATGGGATGATAAATCACATTTCATAACCCCATAGAAACTCATAAACACAAGCTAACACGAAACACACACAACTTCAGCTTATAATGAGTGACCACACACACATACAAAGAGGCAAAAGAGAAATTGAAAATCTCATAGTGTCAAGAAATGTGAGAAAAATCCAGTAGAAAATTTAAAAAAATGGGATAATAAGCTGGTAATGGAACGGGCTGGGTTCTTCATAAAAATCAATCAGAGGCTAAGAGGTTGTTTGACGCTGTGAGCAATTTGACATTGCGCTGATGACAGAGCTCCAGTTGAGCTTTAGTGAACATGTAATTACTCTGACCATCTTATAAGAATCCAATTAGTTTGGCTCAACAGTAGTGAGGTGATTCCCACCACAAGAAAATACCAAGTTTCAATGTTTGTGGTGTTTTCCTGGAAAAGTGTGATTGAATATTGTAAGTTATCTCTTCAGTCAGCAGATAAGGGCTTATTTTCACATTAGACTCGATGAATTGCTTTGCTACATATGTTGTAGTTTTTCTGAAACAAAACGAGAATGCAATCAGGCTCAGCTTGTAGACTCTGTCAGTTAAGCAATAAATTCCAAAAGAAGGAACAAAAGCTTAAGTAACTGCATGACTGAATATTTAAATACAGATGGGTCCCACAGGGAAAAGAGCAAATAACAATGACAAAAAATGAAAAGGCAAGCAGGCAGTTTAATTTGCTTCTTCTTTATCTCAAGCCCACAGTCAACAGGCATGGACTCCTCCCATTCATCATGGTACCAGAATAATGTACTGTGGCACATTTTTTCCTCCACAGAACTCACACAGGATAGAGGAGCAAAAGTAGCTGGACATTTCAGGGGAAAGGGAGAACAGATAGCTGAGAGAAATGGAGACAGTATACCGTCAGTATACTGTAAAGAAATTATGACAGAGGTGAGAGCTTCGTGCAAAGTTATGACTGTGTAAAGAAGGTCAAAACAAACGATGCACTGTGATTGAGGGTTAAAAAAATAAATAAAACGGCAAGAAGAGATGCATTTTTAAAAAATAATTCTCCTGCCCTGAATTTTTAAGAAATGGAAGGAGACAATATGAAGAAAAAGCTTCCAGAGACCAAAATAATATAGAATTTTATATCAACTGTGGATCTGTGGATGTGGAACATAAAAAGTTATGCAACAGTTACACCAATCCACTGCACTATACATATAGTACACCAATAAATGTTGTAAAAAAGATTTTTTTTTTACTTACTTCTTACTTTACTTTATTTCTGTCAAATTAGTCCACCACAACACTTGGAGAAAATATGAAGTGGAGTTTTCTAAATGGTTGATTTTGTGAAACAATTCTTATAAACCCTAAAAAATACGACATGAGTTTTGTAGTAAAAATCTGACAAAATAAATCTGAAAAACTAAATGGTGACTGCTTTTGAAAGCATTTTAAACACACACACACACTCACATACTCTATTTAGATCTAAAAAAAATAATGGTCATAATATCAACCAGAATTTGAACCCAAGTTTTGTAGCTCTTGTACATAAATCATGCCATCACCATGCCCTCCAAAACAGAATTTTCAAAACAGAACATGTTAATGACCACCTTAATGTTGCTTTGGTCAATCATGGCACCAATTACAGTGGGAGCTTTATTTTCAGGCAGAACCAAATGACTCTTGATTCTTAGGCACATTTGCAGTGGTGGTTATGGTTTTCTCCTATTCTATTTAGAAACCTTTCTAAATGAATTAAATGACCCAAAAGAATCTGACAAGCAGCCATTATAAGTGCTGTTTGAATTCTCAAAATGCGAAGAAAAGGAGCTCCAATGCTCTTATTCTTATATAAACTCTTATTCATGTGGATAAATATGCGGACAGGAGGATGAGTATAAGTAACCTGTGACAACACAATATTTCACAATTTTACTTTTTCACATTTTCTTCTGTCATTTCTCAGTTACATATTATAATAAAAAACTAATAGTCCATATTATCTCTAATATGATATATATTCTATCATTTTCATGTAACAACGTGATAAGATTGCAATAGACTAAGTATCCAGAACACTCTTTGTAGAATACTCGCAGAACATTTGTAGTGTCAGTGCTGCAGACCCACATCACAGCTTAGTGTAAGAATGGATTCTTGTTGCAGCCTGGTTATCTTTTCCTAAGTCCAGAAGGATTCTTCCTACCACCTTACTTTAACCCAATGATATTTTTTACAAGGTAAAGGAAAGGAGCTTAGGAAAAGATGAGAGGAAGCTTTTTTATTATTATTCTTATTATTATTTGAACGGACCTGTAGTCTTGGAAACCTACAGTATGAATGGTTCTGGAGGTGCATCCAAGATGGCTGCTAAATAGCGAGACTTATCTCTAACAATCCGAGTCTCTCTCTGATCGGGCCTCATCCAAAACCAGCAACGTATTCAATTAGTTCTCTCTCATAGCACATTCTGATGCCTCCAGTCTTCAGTATGGTCAGAAAGTAACTACACATTTTTGCAGAGAAATTCCTGTTTACAAAGGTAGCACTGGCACCGTCTACCGTTGCCATGTCGACAAAGGGGAGATTGGCACATCCTGATGTCAAACCATGACGATAGTGGTGAACAGTGGTGACACAGCAAGCCAAAAAAAAAACAAAAAAACTGCTACCCTGTCCACATGAAAACACCATATAAAGAGTGTGAACATTTTTCAACAATATTCAGTTTCAGGAGCCAAGAACTGCAAACCTTGGTTTGTTAAAACATTTATGTTCATGTGTATAGGGCTTGACTTAACTGATATCATTAAAGTCCACGGATTTTAATCTTAGCCGGAGATTCAATTTCTTTTTCTGTTATATGATTAGGATATTGTTCACCATAACAGCAATCCCCTCTACAATTGAAATATGAATAATTTATTCTCATTGCTGTCTCTCATTAATTTCAATATGTTGGCTACCTACTTAATAATTCATACAAACTTAAAAATGTGTGCACACTAATTGTATTTGATGACTTTACCTGATATAAGGACTAGAATATAATATACTGAGTGAATGAATGTTGCAGTAGACAGAAATCCAGTCTGTAGGTAAGTGTCAGTGCCCTAAAGAGCTCACAGAATCTTTGATGTTCTGCATCTGTTTATGTTGCACACATGCCTGACTATTACCTGAGAACTAAACATCCACTGCAGCGATTTAACCACTTTACAAAGGCAAATAGGACACAAAGTAGAAGGAGAAGGACAGAGATAGTCAGCCAATGTTCCTCTCCTCCTCTGGGCAGAGAAACAGACACCTGCATGGTTTGATCAGACTGTCGCTTCAATATCATCATATCCTCTGATGATCCATCACATCATCTCGCTCTCCACGCTCTTTTACACACATGCACACACACATACTCCATATTCCCATTTTCTGGGTCTAACTTTGTTTCCCTCTTTCATCTCCTGCTCTCACATCACCTGCCTTTTTCCTAACATTTTTGTCCATCTCCCTTCCTGTTCCACTTCCTCTTTTTTACTCCACTATCTTTGAAGTGTGTCAAAGTTTCTGCTTTTCTGTTGTCTATGGTTTATTAGCGTCTCCTCTTTTTTCATCTCAGCGCAGTTTAGTAGGTAGAAAGGGATTCGGCAAGGGGAAACTGACTGTGAAGACATAGTCAAAGCTATGATTGTGATCAAAGGCAAAATTGGACTTTTCTGCAGTCATGCCAATAATTTATTTTGTGGTTTTCTTCCATCTTTTATTCTCTTCTTAATGGCCTGTTCTTTTTAAAAGGGATAACATGCACTCTTGCTGTTTCTGATCACACGTGCAGCATATCACCCATTTTACCATTGTAGGTGTTCAAAGAAATACAAATACATCTGCAACCATACTAAAATCAGGAAGTGTTTAAAGGCTGTCTATCTATGGTCCATTTTTTAATATGGATGAGGAAAAAAATATGAATTATTTGCTCTTTGGGATCCAGGTGTAAATAATGAATGGATTATTCCTGACAGATCTGCAGGAATATTCAGACTTTTCATTTACAATTACTCACCTGTCTGCTCTTGTGACTGAATTGAAGGAGCCGCATTTGTTTACAATGGCTGCTTTTTCAAGGGATTTTTTTCTTGAGAAAAATCCTGCTTCCCTTTGGCTTTGAACTTATGATAAAAAGTCTTACATTTTCAAAATCATGCTGGCAGTAGAAAAAGCATGTGGACTGAGTGCTTGGTAAAAATGGATGGATGCTTTAAATAATTTATAACAATAATAATAACAATAATAATAATAATAATAAATGCAACCATGCATGCATATATGTACCATGTCTTTGTAGTATTTTGTTGAAGCCTTTATTTAATTTAATGATAACGTCTAAAATAAAGATTCAGCTTAACATTTTTTACATAGTTTTAACATAAAAGGTTATATTTACATTCAATGTTACTCACAAAACCCAACAATTTAAAAATGGAATTTTAGAGATATAATCTATGTTTACATCTATGCAGTCCTCTTCCCCGTCTGTGCTGATGCTTTACCACATTGATCACGTTGATCAATGTGATCGTATTGCTGCTCTGGATAAAGGCGGGCGCGTGTTCCGCAGTATCTGGGGTTAAAAACTTCTGATCACTGTAACAGAGCCTTGATCAGACGAGTGCAGACTCTTCCTATCACAGAAGGGGATCACTCCTGACAGCAGAGTGACAAGAATCAGAACAATATCCACCCGAGGCTTACTCAGGTGTGGCAGCTGACAGAGTAAATACAAATATTTGGGAACTTATTCTTAAGGGCCAAAATGATGAGATTAAGAATTATGAATGCCAACTTCTGAGGTACAATAAATGCAGTATTACTTTGAAATGAAGGAAAGAAGGGGATAACTTTGAAAGTGATTTTTACATTAACGGTATCTGTCTTGTTCACACTACAAGTTTTGGGTCAGATTTTCATGTGATCTAATGTAGATCAGTGGTTTGATCCCTGGACGTCAATCCCTATATGTTAATGTTAAAAAGACGGGATGCAGAGAGGTCCCAGTCCCCGGCTGAATAACGAGTTATTGGTGAGCTGTCAGTGAGTAGCTGCAGCCAGTGACAGCTCACAGGGTAAGAAGACACAATGTGGTAAAGCCTGGAACGGGAAAATAAAAAACAACAACACAATAAACATTTTGGAGAAACAAGAATCTGCTCAGGATACCAAACAGAATTTTGTTAAACCGTGACAAGAGAACTATGCCTCTGTGATGGTTTTAATATCATGACTATCAGACTTTAGGGAAAGAACCTGTGAAGAGACACCCTGTCACACACTACACACAACACTAAACTTCATGAAGTGTGAACACTACAAAAATCTCGCTCTAGTGAAAATCTTGTGGTGTGAACCCGTCTTTAGCATGCCTTTAAATCAGTTTGTATTTCTGCCTTCACTACCAGTTATTCTGTAAACGACAAACAACGCTACATGCTATATGGTGATATGGTTAGTTTGGACCAAACAAAGACTAATGATTGAATCAGTCACATTAAAGTAAAACAAAGCACTGTTCATTCAAGAAAGTTTGGTAGTAGAAAACAGAAGAAAAGTTTTCAAACCAGAGAGCATCCAGCTCAATTGAGAAAAAAGAAATTCACTGATAATGAGAAATAAATCAATCAAGATCGTCTGTTGTAGAGGACAGCAGTGCATCCAACTCAAAAGCAGAAATATTGTCAGATGCACTGTCATGTCAAAGGTTATAACAAACACAATCCGATCATCAGGTGCTGATGACAGCTTACAGCTGGAACAAGTTTGTTTCTTGTACCACGATGAATTGGCTGACTCTGGATCAGAAAACACACAGTGCTGCACTTTCAGAACATAAATCATAACTGATACCGATTTACTTTTTGAATAGTGCATTGGGTATACACACGCATCCACATGCACACTCACCCTCACACAACCAACAGGAATAACAAAGGAGTGTTATTTGCCGCATCTGTCCGTGAAAAACTCTTCTTATTATAATTGTCCTTCTGTCTCCATTTCTCTCAGCTATCTGTTCTCCCTTTCCCCTGAAATGTCCAGCTACTTTTGCTCCTCTATCCTGTGTGAGAAACAATGTGCCACAGTACATAATTCTGGTACCATGATGAATGGGAGAAGTCCATCCATGCCTGTTGACTGTGGCCTTGAGATAAAGACGAAGCAAATTAAACTGCCTGCTTGCCTTGGAGCATTGCCATCACTCCTCATACTAATTTGATTGAGAATTTGCCATCAACAAATACAGTACTCTTCAACCCACAGAAGACAGTGAAATGTTGTGCTGGTGTGTTGGGCAGAGGACAAAAAATGTCATCAAGGTAAGACATTTTCTCCAAGATGTCTGCCTCAATGTATAATGTTCAACTTATACCCATTTTGGGTAGTTTACTTCAAAGTGAAATGTGGTGTTGCAGAACAGAACAAGAGACAGAGGAGAAAAAGAGAGGTGAGGTGTGAAATGAGGCATTCAGAGGAGAGGGCCAGTCGAAGAGAGGGCAAAGAAAGAATGACGAGAGAAAAGTATAAGAGTGGAGGAAACAGGCAAGTATTTAACAATCCTTGTCTGTGTTCCCACACCGCAATTAATGTGGAGCCAGAGGGATAGCCCACTCCTTTCTGCCGTAAAACAAAACCACGATTGATGAGAATGTCTATGGTCTAAGTGCCTGGCTATATATGGGCTCGCTGGGAGCACAGTGTCAAGGTAGTGAAGAGAAAAAAGGATAGCTGGATTGAGAAAGAAGGAATGTGGTGCTAGGTGGAGCAAAATACACAAATGAGGACAAAGATCAAGATAAAAATTTGACAGAATAGTTAGACTCTTTCCGAGTGGGTGGGGAGAACGTGTTTGTGCAAAACACAGGGTAAGCCAAGAAAGATAAATTGGGACAGAGCTGCTCTTTTATGGCCATTTTTCCAGTCTCCTTGGAAGCTATTGTATTGGTTTCATTCATTAGACTACAAGCCATGAAAAACATTCAAGGAGAGACATATCACCAGTCAGGAGCCTTTCTGTTTTTTCCTTTTGGGTGATATCTCACCAAGGTTGACCTTCTCAACTAAACAAACTACATGCTAATCATGGAGGGAAAACAAATACAATGAATTCTCTCATTTGGCTGCCTATTTGTCACGGTGTCATTGAACCCTCACTGCACCGATGATATGTTTACCCGGGAAATACATTT
The DNA here is from genome assembly GCF_027942865.1 of Odontesthes bonariensis. Classification (NCBI taxonomy): domain Eukaryota; kingdom Metazoa; phylum Chordata; class Actinopteri; order Atheriniformes; family Atherinopsidae; genus Odontesthes; species Odontesthes bonariensis. The sequence continues at coordinate 23,720,638 of NC_134519.1, read as the reverse complement.
CCTGTAAATCACTATAAGACTACATGTGTGTATGGGAACAATGCCTAAAAGAGCTATTTTCATTGTAGTCTCTATTTTGCTAAATGTATGTTCTGTACCTTTTCAAAAATGCCTTCACTATTCCCATAGTCCTTTGACAGTATTTGGGTTACACTGTACACAACTATATAAGAACAATACAGGGCAGAAAAAGAGTAACATGGATTTAAGCTGTTTCACACCCTTCAGGGACTGCAAAAACACGCAAAAAAGAGAAAAACAGATGGAGGAAAGTAGCTGACTTATCTATTTTCCATGGTTGTCAGCACTTGGATTAATAGCAGTCATTTTGCCATAATGAGCTGTTAAGCATTAGCTGCCAAAAGCCTCTTTGTTTGCCTTTGAGTCCCAGAATACTTTGTCCAATTATAACAGCTCTCCCTGTCCCTTTTCTTCTTGTTACTGTCAGCTGTACCTGTCTCTGATTCCAGCTCTTGTTAGACAACATAATCAGCACTTGAAACTATCATATTGAGAGGATGTCTATAATAACGTTGCACTGTCATTATAACATGTCAGCATGCATCACATGTCAGCTCTACACCCCCAGCATCCGGTACAATGGTAAAGATTAAGGGCTGTGCGGCAGCTTTACTTTGAACTTGTGAAAAAGGTTTTGTCCCAGAGTAGTTCTTTTTGCACAGCACCGGAATTTTTGGTTGAATGGTTTGCGGAAAATTCTTAAGGAGTAATGAAGTTTTAGAGATTCATTTATGCAGTTTTCATTAATCATATAAGACGAATGAAAAGTACTTTGACTTTGACATCTTATACATGTCAGATACAATGGGTGCAGGTATCTAACAATCTAGTGGAGTAGAGATGCACAATAGTTGAGGCTAGGTCCAATATATAATTGTCAAAAAAAGGTTGGATGAATAAGGCTTGTTTCATGTGTCTGTGTCTGAGACCAGACAATATCATGGAATGAATCAACTGTACCAGGCTTGAATTAATCAGTGGTCTTTCCTCCTTTCAATGCAAAAATTGATGCAATTGTGAATTCAATCAACTTCAAAATCTTGCTTAAAGCTAATAATGAGCAAATCAAGTACGTGTGAAGTTATCACAATTGGAGAGGTTCAGCACTGTTTAGATTTATCATGTGCCTGAAAATATCTGTATCTGTGTAAAGTGACTCTATGCAATGGCAATCGCTATCTTAAAAAAGAAAAAAAGAAAACCATTTGTTTTACACTGCTAACAGTGATAAATGGAATTCAGTCTCCATGACAAACAGTGAGAACAGAGAACTGCTGTATCATGTGTTTTTGTCTGGTTGTGTGAAGTTGCCACAGTTGCCTACACACAGTGCTGAGGCATCCTTGTTGAGGACAATTTGTGAGCAGGTCTACTCAATGCAGGTATCTATGTGTTACCCTCAGTACATTTACATGATGTTAGAAAAAATGTCATTATCTTGTTCTTTTGACCATAACAAGACTTTTAAAATAGATGTAAACAATTTAGTCCTGCTGAAACTGGACTAAATGGATTTTTTTCAGTGCATATTTTGCATTTCCTACCTGCATAGGGAACCGGTGCATCCTTGTCTAGAGCCACCAGTGGAGGGTCGAGCAGCACGGTGTCCATGTTCTCAGTGATCACACCATGGTAGGAGGTCTCTATCCATGGCTTGTGCTTGTTTACTGTAAAAAGAGAAGTAAGAGGTCCATAAACGTCAATATGTTCCTTTGTAATTGCAGCATTCTTTTCTACATTCTGTTTCAAAGGCCAGCACAGTTTATCATATCTTTGACAGTACTTTCATGCCATCTATTGTACACGTGCCTTGAAAAGGTATGAAAACATAATGAAAAATTCTGTGCTGTGGTTGCACACATGATAGAAAGCATCACAAATGCAGATGTTTGTTTTAAAGCATTAATGACGATCTAAATGACCTCTGCATCTCTCCTCTTAATCCAGAACCATCGCATTTTCCCGCAACAAATCAAATCTCGTCGCTTCTTTTTTTCTCTCTGCTTTTCTCTTATTACCTCTGCACATTTGAACACAATTGTGAACTCAAGCCCTGTTTTTCAATGGCAGATAAAGCAGATCTTAGCACAGATTACCATCACGCACAATACTTATTCACACTGTAAATTAAACTCCCACGCCACAGGAAATAAAAAAAATAGAACTCATGTGCAACAAAAAGAACAGCCATGTGTGCATCATGTGCACTTTTGTCTTTCCACTCAAACACAAATGCTGTCTCTCCGGTGTACCAGTGTCACGCTTTGCGGGGAACTGGGCCGTCACCCTGACCTTTCAATCCACTGAAGAGGAACGCTTTGTCTCATGCCAATGAGCAGATGACATGTCCAGCTGGCAGTGATTTAAAATGCATCAAACTGCTCCTGAAAGCCTTCTCAGAGCTTTTCATGTGTTTGGACAAATTTAAGTAGTTTTGTCCTACTTTCCCATTTTCTCCCTCGCTTGTCACTATTCTGAGTTTTAAGAAAACAGGGTCACAGTTAAATTGGAAATGTTCCTAAAAAAATTCAATTTGAGTCATTTCAGACATAAAGCAACATGTGTGCTTTCGCCTTTCAAGCCTGATGTAGTGCTGATGTCATATGATAAAAATATTGATACACATCAGGGTTAGCAGAATGGTTAATAAAAGCTGAAGGTTCAACCTCTCGAATCAGTTTCATTTTGTGATTTTCGTTTCTTAAGTCTCAGAAATAAAAGGTTTTTAGAGCAGAGACTGACATTTTCCAGAAAGAGGGCTTTCTTATCAAAATCTTAGGTCATAATGGCTTAAAGCAACAAATATTGGGAATTAAAAACAAATACTTGTTAATAAAAAAAACACAAAAAACTTGGCAAAATGTAGCCTTTGAGAATTGTAGCTTATATCCTCATAACAGTTTTACCATGTGTTTTCAACAATGTTTTTCATTGAGTTTGAGACATAAAACCATGTATGCTGATGAGAAGAGAATCTTTATGCCTCAGTATTACTTTTCTTTCACATTTGCCTCAAACCACTGACAGAGACCCCCTGATATATCTAGACGGGAATCTTGCCATTTTGAGAAAGACTACGCAGTAGGAGTGAAATAAAACCACACGGGAAGACATTATACTATTAGTGTCATCTTATGTGCATGCATTAGAGAGAAAGAACTGCAACACACAGCATGACTCTACTCTGCTGGAGAGTGGAAAGTGCAGAGTGAGGGCCTGTCTTCAAGTGATATTTAGGTATATTTAGGCAACACCCGGAATATTTTCACTTGTAATGGTGAAATCAATGGTGCATAGAGAGGAGCATTAAAATATACCAGTACAAGCATTTCACATTGTGACTTCATGCTTCCGCTTTGGTTCAGTTGCACTTACAAGTGTAAATACATATTAATTCATAATGTGTATATAGTGTTTCATATACATTTTGAGGACATCTTCAGCAAGTCTGCATGCAGACCTCATCTAATGCAGTTTACTCACGGATGGCAGGTTCAATTACCAGCTCAAGGTCTTACATTTATTCCAAATAAATTGGGTGGTGGATGACACAGTAGAGCTGTGGCTCATTACAGAGCTGTTTTGTAGGAAGAGCACACATCAGACCATGGAAATGGTCCATTTCCAAAATGGCTTTCATGACATGAAGAACTGTAAAGCCATTAATGATGCATTTAAGACATTCATCCTTGACATCCCTGCACCGAACAGAATAAAACACAGCAAAAAAAAAAATTAGGCAAGCTTGCTGTTAAGGTGAAACAAAGCTCACCTGGAACAGCTGTTTAGACCAAGTCAACCCTTTTTCAGCTGCAGTTTTCCATTAAATCATTCCTAAAACTGACAAAACGGAGCCATGCTAGCAGTTCTGGTAGTATGCATATACTGAATGAATCATTTTTGTCGTAAAGGCTCACATAAACATGATAACCTAACAATGAGAATACTAAAATGGTAAAATCTGGATTGTTTGGTACTGAGCACCAACAATAAAATACAGCAAAGGCTGATGAAAATGTCAAATAACTCTCAAGAGAACATGAATGTCACAAAATATTATAGCAGTTATTCTGAATGTGTTCAGATATTTAAATATGAGAATTATGATGCGGAAGAAAAAATAATGGGATCATTAAACTCAATAGGATTAATCTTTAGGGAATTACGAAGTTCTGGGTATATTCAATGACAATCTATACGACAGTCGTTGAAATATTTCTGTCAAGACCAAAATATCGGTTGTGACAAGGTAGGCAAGACAGATGCTGCCACCCCTTGAGCCAGACTGCTAGTGTGGTTAATAATACCCATCTTGGTAGCAGCTGATTCCTTTAATGAGGTTAGAAGTGTCACTAGCTGCGAAATGCACGCTGTCTTTGGCCATTTCCTGAGAAACATCTGCAGCCATCACAGTATCAGACTGCACATTAAGGAAGACTAATTCAATTACTCGTCTAAACAGTCTAAAAGCATATTTAGGACAGCACTGGATAAAATCTGACATGACAGTAATATGTACAGAGAAAACCTGAAACAAGACAGGGCTTTCCTGTAAATAGCATTAGTGTGTTTGTGTGTGTATGAAATCCCAGCTTCTACATGAAGACACTGCATTAGTGTGCCATGTATTGATTAGTTTAAGTCATGTCAAATCTACTTCTTTTCAGCTTTAATTTCATAACTCATGTTGCAACAAAACAGAAATGTCCTTCTGCAGACCATGATATCAAATTACCACGCTAAGGCTGACAAACCCACCAACAAGAAGAATGGATTCACAGTCATCTAAGTTGAGGCAACCCTGAGAGCATGAACAGGAAGCAACAGGTTTTTTTCCTAATCATTTCATTCTATTTTGTTCTATTTTACACTCAATGGGAGGGAAAAGTCGAAAATTGTTTGTATGATTAAAAAATAAAACAAATGAATTGAAGTGGATCATTAACAGAGGGCTGAGAATAGATATATAAGAGGGGGAAAATCCAATAGAGTGCATCAATATTTAAAAGAATAAAGACAGGATGTCTATTGACTGTAGAGGCGACAGACTGAGCATGTGCGAGTCTACAGTGACCTCCCTGTGCAATATGAGCAGTAATTAAATTTGGGCAAGCCTGCACAAATTCAAATGCACTCTCTTACCTTCAGCTTATGAGTGTGTATTAACACAGTGTGAAAACAGAGAACAGAGTGCAAAGTGGGAAACAATGTAGCTGAGGTGAATGAAAGGAAGTAGAAAGAAGGGGCTTGGCAAGAGGGGAGCAGAAGACAGGAAGGTGGGTTGAAGAGGGAAAGACAAAAGGACAAGGGTTTCAGAAACAAACTGCAGATGCTGTCTGCAGGGCCTCACTTATCATTTATTTTATTCTACAATTAAAATATTAAATTGAATGCCGATAGGATACATCATACAGAGAGAGAGATCATACATCATCAAATATTGGCGCTGTCTCAGAGAGACTCCATTTCTCTTCTGAATGAAGACAAAATAATGCTTCAGATGATGAAATGTTGCCTCCAAAGTGTAATCCCTCTCTGCTAGCAGTGTAAGAGAGAAGCTGTCCCTCTTTAATCATTCTGTAAAATCAACCATGTTCATCAGCAAGAGAGCGATTTTAAATTAAAACAAAAGTTAAACTGTTTTCTGATTAAATCTATTTAAAAAAAAAATTGGGAAAAATTGGGCATAATTCAACTTTAACTTGACTTATTTTTGGCAGTGTCTTCAGTCAATTAAATTCCTGCCCCTCTGTCTTTTTCTTTGTCATCCTGACTGGAGTTTCATTAACAGAACAAGTGTAAAGACTTGTATCCAATTGTTTCATGACTGAACTGATGATTGTTGCACAAAAATTAATTAGTTTTATTGGCTCTCACAGAGAAAGTTCACAAGTTAATTATATACCTTTGAGAAAAGAGACAGTGATGTGTTTTAAAAAGTAAACAATATCTCGGTTCCTCTAATGAGGCAATACAAACAAACAAGGTGTTCGAAGTCTCTTTTAGTGATGCGTCCATGTCAATGTTTTTCAGATGCTGTTTACAGTAAAAGCAATCAGAGAATTAAAACTGCCGTTTCGGAGCCTTGCAGCTAAGCTAAGAGGTGATAATTGCTTCGTTGGTGATCAGTGAATCTCATTATCACCCTTCTAGCAGTAATTGATGGCAGCTTAACGGCTAAAAGGAGCTTATGTGCAGCGATTTAAACACAACGGAGGCCATTTGTACAAAGGAAAATAAATCACTCAACCGACCAAAGATTTCACAATCTGTGAATTAAAACCAGCATCCAGCATAAACTCTACAGTCATGTGAAAGCACACCGCTTTCAACTCGAAGGTTTTACATATTAGGACATAATAAAAAGAAAAAGAAAATGATCAAAATAATGTATTCCTTATCGGGTCTTAAACTTGATAAAACACAAGTTCAAGTGGGCAAGACCATGATATTTTACACAGTTTCATTTCACAGTAATGTTGCTTACATTTAATTTAGTTAAATGACTCTCTTTGCTGTTATGTAAATAGTCCAGGTAAATGAAGAGACTATTCCTCTGTGGGTTTAAGAGCCTGCACTGACTCAGGCAATAACAAAATATTAATGCACTCACAGCACTGCCTGAGAAGGGAACCAACAAAGACAGTTTTAGATAAGACACAACAAACTCCAGCGCCCCAGAGAGGGGAACGACACCATTACCTCAAGTCTATGAGTGCCATGAGCATCAACTGACTGTTTTACAATCCTTCTGCTCCAATGTAAAATGGGCTTTAAAGAACAAAGTAATAAAGCAGACTGAATACTCCATCTGAGTCCGTAACTTTTAGCAGAACTAGGTCAGAGCTGACCAGGAGTCCATCCTCATAACATAAGTCTTCCTAGTCACTCTTGTCTCTTCCTTCTGCTATTGTCAGATTTTCATGCAGTGTTGTCAATGATCCATAAAGTCTAACAAATCCACAAAACGCAACATACAAGAAGATCCCTCCTACAGTTGTGAAGAAAATTTGTCTGTGAGGACTTTGATCTTATTTGGCTTGACTCACAATCCCATCAAGAAAATTCCGAGGTTTCCTTCCTGTCAGACAGTGTGTGAGACGAAGATGTGCAGTAATTGTTTTGCAATGTACAGCTACATTTTCTCGGTCTCCCGCTGACTACATAAAAACAGAAAAAGGGAGGACGCAAAACTACTATGTTTTTAGATGAGGAAAAACAACCTCAGCATGAAATTATTCAGAGTTGCCTTAGGATATGTTGGTAAGATGCATCAGTATGATTTTAGACTAGATGACCATGAGAACAAATAATCAAAATAACAAAGGATACAAAAAAAACATGGTGAGCTGCAGAAGAAAAAAAAAGAAAAACTTCTAAAAAATATAGGAAAAATTTGTATATACGGTTACATGAAAAAGAAAGCAAACTGTCTCTCATGTCTAAAGTTGGATGTGATTACATATCAGACATATGTGGTCTATAGTATCGGGACATTAAAAAAAAAAATCCGGTTCCTTATCAGCTCTTAATACTTGGCAAATAAAACCTTATATGAACACCAACACGTGACATATTACATTGTCATCATCTATTTTACAAAAACAAAGCCAAAAGGTAGAAGCAGTGTGTGAAAAAACTAAGTGCACTCTTATTGTTTTCATAGGAATTAAGAACGTAGGTAATACTCAAGTTTTTCTAATCAGATGTACTTCATTAATTGATCATCAACAATTGTGAGCACCTCTATAAAAGTAGAAGATTTGGCATTTTGCCGGTCTGGAGCATTCAGGTGTGTATTAACACATTCATGGAGGAGAGACATCAGCAATGATCTGATCGTGCAAAGCTAAGAGAAACTGCAAAAATAAAATTAAAAAAAACGCACGGTGGAGGAATAATTCAGGCTTGTTTTGCAGCCACAGGACCTGGACACGTTGCAGTCACACCTTGCAGAGTTCTGCATAGCCAAATTTTCTAGAGTCAATTGTTAGGTCTTCTGTCGGACAGCTAAAGCTTAAGGCTGAAACTGGGTCAATCAACAGGACAATGATCCACCACACACCAGCAAATCTGCAACAGAATGGCTGAAAAAGAAAATAAATCAAGGTTGAAATGATCCAGTCAAAATCCAGACCTCAACTTGACTGAAATGTTGTGGCAGAATATAGTAACACTAGAGAATTTGGAAAATGTCTTACTTTCGACTCCCCCTACAGTTATGGGATGTAACACCACTGTCATATAAACACATCTGCTTGTGAGCCCTGCACATCTGCAGCCATATGCATGAATTTGTTGTCATGTTGAAAGGGGCAAAAAGACGCCTTTAAAAGACCACAAAAATGACAAGCGACCATAAAGTGAGGGGTTCATCTCAGCCCTCGGATGCTCTGGGACAGTTTCAGGCCTGGGAACGTGTTTAAAAAAAAGGTCAGTGTACCTGAAAATGAGAAACACATAGTTTTAAATCAAATCAAATCAAATTTATTTATTTATATAGCACATTTCATGTACAAACAATTCAAAGTGCTTTACATAAAATAAAAGCATTGCAGCAGGGAGTGTAAGAAGCATTAAAATACATAAAAGAATATAAAGAGAAACAAATAAAATCATTTAAATGAATTTTAAAAAAAGCAACAGTCAAGATAAGTTAAAAGATAACGTGCAGATTTCATGCATAGACACATGAGAACAGAAATGTTTTTAACCTGGATTTAAAAATGTCTACATTTGGTGAAAGTTTGATCTCCACTGGCAGTTTGTTCCACTTGTTTGCAGCATAACAGCTAAATGCTGCTTCTCCATGTTTAGTCTGGACTCTGGACTGGACCAGCTGACCTGAGTCCTTGGATCTAAGAGCTCTGCTGGGTTTATATTCTCTGAACATTTCACAGATGTATTTTGGGCCTAAACCGTTCTGGGATTTGTAAACCATCAGCAGGCTTTTAAAATCTATTCTGTGACTGACTGGAAGCCAGTGTAAAGATTTTAACACTGGTGTGATGTGTTCAGATCTCTTAGTCCGGGTTAAAACTCTAGCAGCAGCGTTCTGGATGAGCTGCAGATGTTTAATGCTCTTTTTGGGAAGTCCAGTTAAAAGAATAAATGTGTCACAGCTACATTGTCATTTTCTGTATTGTTGCTTAAAGAGAGCTGTGCATGAACCATCCCGATAATCCTCAATGAACTAAGACAAAGTTGTAAAGAACAGTGGAGCAATATTCCTCCACAGCAATGATACTGATGATGTCATACTGGAAATTATAACCAAATGGTATTTCAAATGGTGATTGTACAAACGTAGGAATCAACAGGTGTCCTTTTCACACTCAGCGTCTGTATTTTCACTTTTTTTGTTTGTTCAAAAAGTGATGACAGCGTTTATACATAATCTGTTAGATTTCTTTTAAACTGACGTCATATATACCTAATCTTAAGACCCGATAAGGACCAGGCAACACTTTATTGTCTGGATATATAAAACTTTAGAACTGAAAGAAATGTATCAATGAACTGAATTGGCTATGGTGGAATATTTTATCTCCCATTACCAAAAATAATTCCATACAACTTTAAGTGGATGACATCTATGTCAGCACTACTTTTTCAGACAATGCTTATCATTATAAATTGTGTGACTTTTTTGGTTATGCTTTTTCCTAAGATGTGGCATACACTGACATCAATGGTAAAGCAATATCCCCAGAGCCTCAAAATGTCAGCCGTTTGCCATCAGAGCACTTGGCATTCGCTACAAGGAAATATGGAGCCTTGCTAAGAAACTCTCTCTTCCTGCCCTCCAAAATCCTACTCAATAATAAACCTAATTTGTGTCTTTCTGGCCTTTTCTACTTTATTTCACATTGTGAATAATTTGTTGTCTTACAGTACAATGACCAAGGGAGGGAGGGAGACTTGGATCATTAACAATGGCTGATTAGTTTTTGCTGTAAAAAAAAAAAAAAAAAAAAAAAAAAGTGCCAGTGTGCTCTCAGTGATAGCTTACTGTCGATTAGTTTCACTGAGCTGGCCAATGAAGAAGCACAGCAGAAGGATTTGAAAGAAGTCAAGTGAAAGTGGAGTGGATTGAAAAGGACAACAAAGAGAGAACAGAGACGGGGGCAGGGAGGGAGGAGGTGATATCTCCATTAACAGAAAGCAGCAGGAGATGAGAGGAGCTGCGGTGAGGAAAAATGGATGGCAGTGTGACTGACGAGATTGAATTCCAAACAGTTCCACTCAGCAGACCTGAGATTCATGTGACGATCAGCTAACATAAGTAGTATACAATCTGCACTCATTTCAGCACACTTCAAATATAACAATCTGCTAACTGTCAAAAAGCCTAATATGGAAATTCCACCCCATGACTGGCTGAAGTGAACGATTCCTCCGTCTATTCAGCTCTAGTTTTGGATATGCTCTTTGGAGTCTGTTTATCACTGAGAGTACAAAAATAGTAAGCACCTAAAAGCCCAGACACACTCAAATGATGAATAGAAGCAACATTTTACACCATAAAATCATTTTTACACATATAGGAATTGAATATAATAACATAGCAAGTACAGTTACCAGTTTACTCCTCTCAGACTCGAGTTTACATTGCCAAATTTATTTGGAACGTAAACAATCCCAATTCCAAAAAAGTAGGATGGCTGTGTAAAATGTAAATAAATACAGAATGTAGATCTCATAGACCAACATTCCATTTACAATAGAACACAAGAAGTATGCTACATCATGAAAAATAATAGATCATGGTAATGGACTATTTTGACTGTTTCATGGTAATGGGACATCAAAACAAAGTTGGGACAGGGCCATGTTCCTGATTGTGTACCATCCGAAGTTGTCAGTTCCATATGTAGGAATGCTTCCCCATACCATGAAAGATGCAGGATTCTGAACTGTGCGCTGATAACAACCCGGGTGGTCACTTTGCTTTTTAGTCCAGAACACAGCATCCATTATTACCAAAAAGAAACAGAGCCAAAAGATCTGAGTATCCAATACTGATTTTCAGTCATGTCCCCTGTTCACAGAGATGTCTCCAGATTTTAAAGCCAAGTTTGAGTTGCGAACAAAAAAAATCAAAAGTGGGAGCAAAGTGTTTCTCGTTTCTATGCAATAGTGTGCACAAGATCATAAACGTAGTCTAAAATGTCACTTGGGCTGCACAGACGTGTGGTGGTTAACATTTTCACTTTGGGCTAACAACAAGAAAGTTTCTGGTTCAAATCGTCACTAGAGCCAGTTTGCATGATCTCCCCATGCATGTGTGGATTCCCACACGGTACCTCTGCTTCCTCCCTTAGTCTGAAGAATAAGCTCAGGCCCCCCAGCAGCCCTGAATTGGATGAAGCCGGTATAGAAGGTGAATTGATTGAAAATTTATCTTTTGTCCTTCTATGGCAACTCGAAGCTCTACACTTGATATATTACGGAACAAGTTGGGATGTCTACTAATATATTGATAAATATGATTACAGATATGTTAGACAGTGTTATTATTCATCTGTCTCCTTAACAGAAGTTGGTAGATGTTCTACAGATAAAGCACAACTGTTGTATAACCTACTATTTGGCATTGCCATATGAGCTCCCAGAATGAAAAAGTCCTTCTGTTATGCCAGGGTTGTTCCTCTGACACTGGAGACACTTGGTGAGGGACCAATCACTTAATCCTCTACAGTCACGAAAGCTGCTTTCTGGTTGCTGCTCCTCTTATCCTTATTGTGACCTATTTAAATCTCATCTGCATCTGCTGTCAGAGTGAGAGTGACTTTTCTTACCATCTGTCTCGGATCTTCTGTCCGTCATTGTCTGCCATGGTAGATCTATTATCGAAACCCACTTAGCAATGTCTTTTTTTTTTTTTACTTGGCATTTCTCATGCTCTCCACCTGTCACTGGTGTCAGGCGACAGGTGCAAACTGTCAGTGTGATAATTTTTTGGGACTGTTCCTGGGATCCAAATAAAGGCATCACAGTCAAAGAAGGTGAGATATATAACACATATCGGATATCTGAGCTGCCTGGTGATGACAGAGATTGTTGATCACAAACATGCGACACATCTAAACAAACCTCCGAACAAATTTGAAGAAAAATACCTAGTTTTCTTGTGCTTTCTTTGATTGTAGAAAACAAAATAAATAAATAACTATCTGTCTTCAACTGGATCCTTTGTGCCATGTCAGTTCAGGTTCCTTTGGACAATCTTTAACATCAATAAGCTCACCGGGGGGAATATTAGATTGAAAGGAGCAAGATGTGTCTTACCTCTGTCCAAGCTTCAGGACATCCGATTCAATTACAGCACAAAATCTCTGCAAATAGAGCTCAACAAGAGGGGAGCAGGAAATTACTCCCACTGTGTCCTCAATGGACCAAAGGTAGTATGGTAACAACAAGATTGTCTGACATTTCCAGTCTGTTCACTATGTGGCCAATATTCCACAAAAACACATTTGGACAAAGGTACTTTTTATCCTTTTGAAAAGATGAGTTGAGCCTGACACTGTTTTTAGGATAAGATGTATAATCTGCAGAAAATAAAACACAGTGAATTTTAGAAATGTATATTCTGAAACACTATCATTTTCATTTGAAGGCTGCTGCACCTTACCATCTCAAAACTAAAATTTACTATCACAGACACCGCAAACTCACCATCAAGACGAAAGGTTTTTTAGCTGACCTTGAGGCACCCCTTTCGGTTTTTTGGCAGTTACATTTTCGTAATTTTTGTTTCATGTATGGTTTATCCCCGAAGGAAGAAATTAAATAAGATTCAGATTAATTTGGTGAGCAATAATATGCAAGGGGCTTAACCCAGATGCAAATACTGGCTTAAAGAACTTTACATATAAAGATATAGCATTACTGGAGAATATTTGCAAATCCATGTATGGTACTGTTGATAAAAAAGTGAGAAATCCCCCCAGGGAGGTTAAAGTTGCTGGCAGAAGCACTTTTAAAGCAAAAGAAAAGCTTTAATCGTGGCTGGAGGAGCATGTAGCATAAACCCCTCCAGAAAAGTATCAGAATAAAAAACAGTTTCCGCATAAGATTCATCTAGTACACACACACACACACACACACACACACACACACACACACACACACGTATGCCAACACACAAATACACAGTGTCAGAACTGTACTGAGAGTACTGCACCACTGAGTCTGAGACATTTAAGTATTGTAGTTATGGATGAGTTGTCAAAACATGCACAGTGCAAGTCTATGGCAAGTAATAAATATTTTTGGCTGCTAAATGTTCTCAGTATACTTGTGATTGGTGGATGAGCCAAAATAGTTAATTTTAGACCCTAACTGTATGCTTACTGCTAAAAATGCATATAAAGTGCATTCAAACTAGACACTGCTAAGTAATTTAACATTTCCTTTCCGGATTTAATGAATGAAGAAATAAATCATGTTGAGGTGTAATATTCACTTAACTATAGACCTATTTTTCAGAGCGCCCCTAGCAAACTGGAGAAAAGTAATACATGTTGATATTGATATCTTTTTTTTTTTTTTGGGGGGGGGGGGGGGTGTCTTTTCCACTGATCCAGAATGAAGTTAGGGCAGTGTTCACGAGCTGTTTTAACTATTCATCTGTTGATATCTAACTCTAATATTTATTGTGGAACATTAACATTCTGTACATGGTTACAATAATCAGTGAACAACCACTCATTTTGCACTAAGTTGAGCTGCAATATAAAAATCTCAAAGTTGCATTAAAAGCAGCAGTCAGCTTTGATGGATACACATTTCTCTGTTTACAATCATTTCACCAATAATCTGGTGACACACTGGACTCTCATAGCCTGTGGCCTCAGGGCACATTTTGAAGTGCATTTTATGGGCAGCAAAATTGCATATAAAGTGAATGCAACTGGGTTCAAATTTGCCCCGGGTGGTATGAATCTGCAAAAAGATTTTTGAGTTCAAAAACAATTAGAATTCCGAGCTTTTTAATCACAGTCAGTGGGTGTGCTACAAAGTTAGGTCTGTGAGAAACAGTCAGCTACTACCTTTCACACACTTTTCACACACAGTCTCCTCTGATAATTCAGAAACATCAAACACATGTATCAATCACCTCCCCTGCTTCATTCAGGATGGTTCATTTGCATTACAAACTGTAGAGAAAGCCCAGCATGTGAAGTCGTCACCACTGCCGTGTAACTCACTAAAACACATGCAATAATATAAAACCATGAAGCAAAATAGTGATGAAATATTTTGGAAGTATTAGTAATGAACACCAAACAGCCGGTGTTTGGTGTACATATGCTGGGTGATCCATGGTGATGGCTTGGCTGTGTGTTTATCAAGGAAAAGCAAGTGCACAAACTTTAATCAGTTTTAGTCCAATAATTAGTAACCAGGACAGAACTTGTACATTATTCGGCTTCACTTTAGCCCAGTTTTGAAGATAAAAACTGTTGATACTTGGCCTTTAAGGAGCCATTAAGAGTTAAATGAGGCACTTGCCATTGGAAAAGAATTTTATTAATCTGTTAATAAATATGTTGTTGCTTTTTTTTAACTCTCTGTCTCCCCATCTCTTTATACCTGTATTTCATGCCTCCAGAATCACAAACACACAGTCTCACACGGACAGCCTGAGGCTACATCCAAACTACCGCGGTGGAGAACCAGGGGTGATAGACTATTGACTGACAGAGTTCAACCAGTCCATGTAACTCTTGGTGGTTAGCCAGTCATTTCAGAAACAGCCCTTGGCAACCTGATACCACTCACTACTGTGAGTCCATGTCTATGCTTGTGTGTGTATCTGGGTTGATATGTTTGTGTTCCAGCAAACTGAAGGAAGGCCCAAAAGGTTGTGAGAGTGACAGGGAGGATGTATGACATGTGAGCAAAAACTGCACTAACAGCCAACAATGTACAAGGAGTGGGCTTTGCAAGCATAACACGCTAGACAGAACACATTGTCTACTCTGTATAAACGTTGACTGAGATCAGGATTAGGGGACTAGGCTGCTGCATTCATGTATTTGTTGGTGCTCGAAAAGCACTGGGACTGAGAGGGGGGTAAATTTTAGGATGGGAGAGGGAAGGGGAAAGAAAGGGCTGGGAAATCTTAGAGTGAACGTACCTGCAACGAGACAGAAAGATGGAGGAATATATCAGGGATTAGTTACAGACCAGAAGGTAGAGCAGTAGATAAATCACCACCACCAAAGGGCGGCAGGGAATGAAAGGATTTAAAGCTATCTCTCATGTTTTCTATTTAATCCAGCAGAAGTAGTAAGATTTCATTTCAAATACAAAAATGGACATATGTAACATAGCTGTGATATAATAACAGACACCTGAATTACAAGGACACCACAGTCCTTGCAACTTGAAACTTTATCTGGCACAGTTCTTATTCTATACACTGTCAAGTGGCCACATGGAAGGAATGAAAATGGTAGGATTAAAAAAGTCAAGGCAATCCAGCATTAAGCTGCAAGTGTCACAGTGGTCAGAGACTTTCATCTTCTTATGCCATCTTAAATAGACGTAGTGATACATTTAATCCTTGCTGCCACATGCTGAGATCACATGCTGCTCAACTGCCACGTCTCCCGTTATCTGTATATACACTCAACTCTCAAGTCATATTATCATGCTGGTTCAGTCCAAGGAAATAGTTGACTATTCTAACAGATTTAACAAACAAAAAAGAACACGATTGAAACAGTGCATTTAAAGGCTTGAACAGCACCACAAAAAAATGGCGCTTTCAATCATGTACTGAGCAAATAAAGGCATAAACGATAAAAGTCCGCTGGTCCGCTCAGTTTAGAAACTGAGATTACACCCATTAGCAGAAACAATTATGTCCACCAGTCTCTAAAATAAGCTTGATTAAACGCTGAACTCTGCAGTATGTTTGAGGGCTTATTTGCAGGCATTTCCCACTTCACATTCCCCTTCAACATTTCAGTGGGTTTTAAATCTGTACCGTGACATTTCCACATTACCACCATTCTGCTTCACAGATGGTCTGATGATCTTGAAGAGAGGTCTGCGGCCTGCAGCAAACATGTCAACAGTTGCTTTGATCACATAACTTTATCTTAGACGGAGTTGTGTGTCAACTCTGTGTCAAGACCAAATTATCTTAAAAAAATGTCAGGGGCCAGATGCATAAAAGTGTGTTTATTAATAAAGGCAGACATGTGCATACACACTTGTTTGACAAGAGTTTTAAAGCAGCATCATAACTTTTTATGCCAGTGTTTCGGGCATGAAGGACCAACTGCAGTTTTCCTCCTAAACAGTCAGCAACACTGCTGAGGAAATGGCTCTGTGACACCACAGGAATAGCTTAAGAAGAAGTCATACGGGCGGTACAATAATGCGTGCAGCCACCTGACGATAGCCGCACCTGTTACGGTGTTTACTGCTCGGAAGCAGGGGACTGCTCGGTCTGCACAGTCTACACAGCCTGTAGTGATGCGAAGCTGGAGAGAAAATACCGCCAAGCGATTGTGAGGTCGGACTTTTTCTGGATGAATGATTTTGTGATGCAAATGTATTACTCTTTTGAATGCCTATTGTTTTGAGAAGCAAAACGCTTTATTTTTGTGGCCCCAGCCAACTAGCCGGAATACTTTCGTCAACGCCAAAACGAGGCTGGAACTCGGGACGCAGCGGGGGGTAAGTCAAATTTAATAAATGATATTGCTAATATGGGATGTCATACAGCTTCATGTCAAAAGAGGCGAACTATCCCTTTAACGTTTCACTTTTAAGCCGTTTTGATGTCTATGTAATAATTAGGTTTTGATGGGTCATACAGGTGCTTAAAGAGGCTCCTGCTTGCACACTCTTTGCTGCAGATCTTCGCAGCACCGGCCAGTTGACAAAAACTGAGATGTGCGCAACCGGCTGACACGACACTAAAGCTCCTGGAGCACCAGCTATTATGATACTTATAAAGCTAGGCATGAGGCAACTATCGTCGGATGCAAGTGAATCAAAAAGGTATCCAATTAATCGTTATCTTCTTATAGTTGTATTAGCAATGTTGTCCAACAACACCAGTTGTAACCCACAATGAAATAAGAATATATTGTAAAAGCTAATGATAAAAAGCTAAATCTGAACTTACTCCATGAAACTGTTTTGTTCTTTCATTCATTTATTCTCCACGTCTGCTTTAGAGTCACAAAGCCTTTCCCTGCTGCCATTGAGCGAGAGGCAGGGGACATCCTGCACTCTTTGCCAGTCTATCACACAACTAACATTGAGGCAAACAACCAAGCTTATGCCTACTGACAACTTGGATGAAAAAAAAAGTCTACCCAACTTGCATATTTTTTAGGCCGTGGGAGGAAGGCAGAGTTGCTAGAGAGAGCCAAATCATGCATGAGTAGAACGTGCAAACTCCACATAGAAAGGCCCCATCTGAGACTTCAACCAGGAACCTTCTTGCTGTGAGTGTCTGGCTGTATGGCTGCATGTCTGGCTGCATGGTGATGTGGTGATTAACACCACATCACCATGCAGCCAGACATTTTTTTATGTTTAATTATGTCACCCCTTTTTTATTTTATTCTCTCATCTCCATTCTCGCTGTTGCTGAAGTGTAAATATCATGTTCCGGTAAATAAAATGTCATATTGTAGGACATGGAACAATTATTAAGAAATAAAGGGTATCCACTGCAGTTTGTAGGGACTTACCAATTCAAGTTAGCAAGCTTAGGCACAGCCCCCCTGCCTTAAGACAAGATGATGAATTCCAAGCACACAAGCCTTCAGTGTGCCTGTCCTTCAACCTCTAACTGAAGGTTTTCTTGTGGAGCCAACTCTAGCGAAGTTGTTTCCAACACAGCGTGTGTCCCCTTTCCCATATGCAAGTGTTGATAATAGTCCTTCAAAAAACAGAGGGGTTGCTGCTTTCAGAAGTTTCCATTACAAAAACAATCAGTGGCTTTTCTACCACAGTGGAGACAGAAAGGGATTTGGATCACGGAAACAAAAGACCACAACATATTGACTACCTATTATAGTGCATGTGTGTGTACATGAGAAAGATGGTCAACAAAACATAGGTGACAATAGGAGGTTGGGCTGAGGACAAGTCAGTAAGGATCTATGGGCTGTTGGTAACACCAATCAGGCTCTCCCCAGCAGCATTTATCTCTGGAGCAGTCCCAAAGCGGACACTGACCAATGACCAGCCAACTAAACAGGCTGCCAATGGCTGCAGCATGGCTTCACGTTAATAACTTAATACCAACTGTAATGCAGGTTTTTTTTTTTGTTTGTTTTTTTTTGTTTGTTTTTAAATAGGCACATGTCATATTGAGTAGTAGTGGCTTGCAACTTGTGTCTTTATCTTAGTTAGGCTTTCCCTCATTTAAAAACTGTGTTTGCCTGAACAAAGCTTGCTGCTGTTCAGCTGTCACTTGGTAAGATCATTGCTAAAAAGTCAAAGGCATACAGAGGAGGATTAAGAATGTTTTGAAGGTGTTCCATGCATTTTCAACAATAATATATATGTAAATGTGACAGAGCACCATGCATGCTATGTTAAATATGCCTGCTGACCGACTTCAAGGATGAATTTCAAGAGGCGTGTCGCAGTCCCTCAATAATGCCAAACTAAAAGCATCCAAACCACTCTCATCCTTGTTGTTCCGAGGCAGTGCCATTTTCAAAACCTTTATCTCTCCCTACCAGCCTCATGTTCACATGATATCCTCTGAAGTTTGCATCTGACTTTGTCAAAGTTGTCCAAATTACATTTGAAAGAACGTGTCGTTGGAATAAAAAGGCATGAGGGAGGAGGAACGGGGTCCAAAGTAATCAGAGGAGCTGAAGAGCGTGAAAGTACCATTACTCATAATGCCATACACATAGGAAAGATAGATTACATCAATTCAGTCAGCCCTCTAATACTGGATCCAGTTGGATGGAAAAGAAGAGGAAAATCCTTCCCATTGCTTACAATCAAATTGTTTCAAATAATTGTAACACAATGAAAGCTCATAAAACACACGTCCTGAAAGCAGTATGAAACAAATTAACTGTCAATGATTTTTTTTTTTTAAACCACATTAAGCTTTCTATGACTTTGTTTTACACTCCTCTATCATAGTATGGTGGTTAGCACTTTACGCGTGCGTCACACAGCTGTGATTATCATGAAGAAGGGAGCAGTCTTCCCTAACTTAAACAATATTAAACAAACACAAAACCAAACACAAGACAGAGAACACGGCATGACATGAGCCACAACAGAACGCAAGGTCACAACAGTTTTGGAACAGCTAAAATAAAACACATTATCACTTAACAAACCAGAAATCGTGTCCATATCTTTTCTTTGAAATCAAATGTTTTGTGAAATGCTGTTTTTTTCTTGTGGAGATGCGTTTTCTTTTTTGTGTTTTCTGAAATGCCAACTTTAAAAAAAAAGTTTCATATTTTTTTTTTTAAACTTTAGATTTTCTGAAATCAGTTGTTGTGGTTTCTGTCTGGCTGTATCTTTTTGAAATATCGTCTTACCTATTAGTTCATTCTCTGTTTTGTTGTTTCATGTGTAACGCATTTTCTAAAATGTATGAAATGTTGTGTTATGTTATATATTTTGAAATGTGTATTCTGTTATGTGCATGTTGAATTTATGTTATACAGTATGTAACTGAAATATATATATTTCTGAAATATAACTGTGCTTTATGGTTTGTTCTGTACAGTAAAGTGTGTGTTTTTTTAATGTGTTTTCAAATGTTGAAATGTATTGTGACGTGTTACTTTCCTTTTTTAAGTGTCCCCTCATCTCTTTGTTGTTGAGTATTTTGTATTGTTGTGTTTTCTGTTTGATTGTTGTCTTTTGTGAAATGTTGTGTTTGGAACCTCAGGACCACTGTAGGTCACAGCACAGGTGAGATGTCAGTTATCTCTGCCTTTGGCTACATGTTCCAGTATTAAAGGCTCAAACATCAGGACAGGAAACATGTGCTGGGAAAAGTCAGTCAGTCAGAAAACTGCATGTTTTACAACATACAACACTGCCTCAAGGTTTCTTCCAATGGAAAGTTACCAATTCTAGGACTTATTTAGACTTATACACAGAGTAAGTAAAAGCCACAAATCCAAAACTACTAACCACAACTACAGTGGTTCTCAATCCTTATTTGGGACCAGGGTATCACAGACACCTGCGCTTCCTCCGCAGACTCCCACTGTTCACTGCGGGTGCTGAGATCATGCTGACATTCAACATCGTTATGTTGGTTAGCATCATCAGATTTAGGATGTTAGTGTGGTGCAGCTCTCTCACTGTCCTGGTGAAATTCATGGTTGAAAACAGCAAAGAGAGCATTGGGGCAACAAGTAAAGTTGTTACTGCCATAATCATTTTATCGTCTTAGATGAGCAATGTGTAACCTCAACTATCAAATTTTCTTTATCTAAAACATGTATTCTCAGATTGAATACTCAAAAGCTTGTTGTGACAAATAATGCCAACATCATTTACAATAATAACCAGCACATATATAACATTATTTACAAACAGCAGCTCCTCTTGACATGGGTATATAATAACCCATCCACACAGCGCCTTGTGTGATTTTACTCAATTTAAAAAAATAAATGGTTTAGCCGCTCAGAAAGCAGTGGAAGATGGGGAGAGAGGCAACAATTGCCAGCAGTGGGAAACTTTGAGAAAGAAAAACAACACGAAGAAAACCTACACAAAGGAGGACAACGGGGAGAGGAAGAGGATTTCATCTGGAAGCCTAAACTTGGAGGAAATATAAGATTCACAAGCACTGAGAGTCTGAATAACAATCAGCTGAACTAATGTCATACGCTGCCAAGAACCTACAGTAAAACCCAGAAACATTTATGCTGTGTTACATCATGTTTCCTCTAGGTTTGAACAGTTTTCCCCGATCCACAGCACAACCTGGGTCAGATGCACAAATTAAAATCTATCCATGAAATTAGCTTTTTGGCTCAAAGCATTACATTTTCTAACAAGACACTTTCATATTTAATAGAATCTCTTAACAGGCTTTGCTCTGTATAGTTAGTTCTCAAAGTAGAATTGGCAATTGTAATGTCTAAAAATTACTGTAAAATATTTGGGGTTGTTGGAATAATTGGGTGGTCGACACAAGAGCCTGAAACATTTCTACAGTACACGACTGGATTTCTATTGGCTACACCTGACATATGGTGTAAGATTGTGTGGCTGAAAGACAAAACAGGACAGTGAGCTTTTATTTTGGTACCAAGTTGTGTCCTCAGTTTTTGGACCCTGACCAACACTGTGAAACACTGAAGCCGGAGTCATTTCATGCATACCAAGGGGAAATATATCACATCGCAGGCATCATGCAAAACAGATAGATAGAAGACTTACCTTTACATTTGTGGAACTGTGTGGAGCACACACATCACTTAAGTGCTGCTCTCACATCTGGTGTAGCCAATTTGATTCATCATACAAAAGACCCAGTGTTACAGCCACTCTGCAAATGGTTCACTGTATATTCAGAGTAGCCACAGCTTAGGGCTCAGGGACTCAATCATGTCATGTAGTTGAGGTGTTTGGCTACGTAGTTTTGATACATACTTTAGAGAACAAGTGGGTACAAAAATAAAGCCCATAGCGATATAGCAAAACATTTAAGCTTTGTGATAAAAACAGCTGTGTGAGCAAATATTTGCATGTTGTCTTTTCTTTTCTTTTTGGTATCAGATAAGACTTAAATCTAAACTTATCGAAACTCCAAGAAGACATCTTGTTAGTAACACAGGCAGCACAAAGCACATAATGCTTTAATTAGTATTTACCATAAACAACAAATAGCTGTCTTGCTTATTTGATCTGGTTTGAAAAAGACAGAATAATGCTTCCATCAAGTGGAGGCCATCTTGGTTACACACACACAAACGCAAGAAACACAATCAAACATAAGTTAAACATGAGTAAGCAACCAATGCATATTTTGCAAACCCATTCTCTCAGTCTGGGTTCACAAATGATCTTTCTCTCTCTCTCTCATTTAAACCCGCACACAAAAATCAGAGAGCAGCATTTTCTAACTCCACCCCGCAGGCAGACATAGCCTTGCTTTCCTACTACAATGTGTTCCCAAAGGCAGCGACACGATGTGCATATATCTTTGTTCAACCCAGACATTTACTGTATGTTACAGAGAGACAGAGCATGTTGATTCACTCGGAATAAAAAAATAATAAAAATTAAAAATTGAAGAGAAAAGCCCTTGAAAGTCTCTAAGTCAATAAAGGTCTTTGCCATTGCTAATTTTTGACTGCCTGCATGTACAGCTGTTAGTGAGCAACAGACTCAAAACAATGTACAATGCAAAAAAAAATTAAAAGAAGACAAAGGATGTTAATAAAGCCCCCAGAAATGTTCAGGGCTACATTCCCCATTCTTCCCTCATTTCTCTTTATAATTTAACAAATTCATGATTCTGTGATTTCACAACACCAAAGCTGGAGGGTCTATACATTTTTCATCTCTATTTCCTCCGTGTCTTAACTCTCCAAATTCCATTGAACTGCCCTGTCTTCTCTATCTTCATTACTTAAATTACTACATTTCCGAGACTTTATAAAACCATTTTACTACATCTGCAACTAGAAATGCACTCAGAGAGTGCAGACCTCCGCCAACCGCCAACCTACCTGTGGATAGCGAGCCATGTATGGACATACGTTCCTGATGTGGGCTACTTGTTCTTTGGCGCTGTCAGCAGAAGAGGCATTCCCTTCTCCCTATTCATTATTGAACAGCAGTGTTCGCTGTTATTAATTATTATTAATAATATTATTACCTCCGCCAAGGAGGTTATGTGATCACCCGAGTTTGTCTGGATGTTCGTTCGTCTGTTCGTGCTGCAATCTTGCGACCTACCACAAGGTGGCGCGACCTCCACAAGGTGGCGCGACCTCAAGGTGCCAAAGGCAAACAGAGCCAAAGCCAGACAGAATGCATAGTGCGCGGATTGAATGCATATTGCGCGGATTTGCTGTAATTAGCACAACAAAAGATTGCAACGGCAAGCCAGTGTGCATAACTGCATATAGCGTGCCCAAAGCCAGACAGAATGCATAGTGCGCGGATTTACTTGCACGGCAAGCCAGTGTGCATAACTGCATATAGCGTAATAATAACGGCGAACACTGCTTCCCGACAAAACATTATAATAATAGTAATATTAATAATAATTAATAACGGCGAACACTGCTGTTCAATAATGAATAGGGAGAAGGGAATGCCTCTTCTGCTGACAGCGCCAAACAACAAGTAGCCCACATCAGGAACGTATGTCCATACATGGCTCGCTATCCACAGGTAGGTTGGCGGTTGGCGGAGGTCTGCACTCTCTGAGTGCATTTCTAGTTATTATTATTATTATAATGTTTTGTCGGGAAGCAGTGTTCTGTCGGGAAGCAGTGTTCGCCGTTATTATTACGCTATATGAAGTTATGCACACTGGCTTGCCGTTGCAATCTTTTGTTGTGCTAATTACAGCAAATCCGCGCAATATGTATTCAATCCGCGCACTATGCATTCTGTCTGGCTTTGGCTCTGTTTGCCTTTGGCTCCTTGAGGTCGCGCCACCTTGTGGAGGTCGCGCCACCTTGTGGAGGTCGCGCCACCTTGTGGAGGTCGCGCCACCTTGTGGTAGGTCGCAAGATTGCAGCACGAACAGACGAACGAACATCCAGACAAACCAAAAGACAAACTCGGGCGATCACATAACCTCCTTGGCGGAGGTAATAATATGGATTATTCTCAGATTATTAATAAGCTTAACATGACAATAGCTTCTGGTCCAATGAGGCTGTTGTGAATTCTAAACTCTGCTCTTTTGAAATTCGTCTCATGTGATAATATATGAATTTTTCTGTTAAATTACGTTTTAGTATTTTTATGAAGAAGAATTTTGTATCATCTCATATTTTTTTATTTTTAAATCAAACATACCACTATTACATCATGGTTCCCAAATTTTCTTGCATGGTCATATTCCCCAGGCAGCGCGCACGTGCTAGTGCATGCACTTTATCCACTGCAACCATTTCAAAAGCGGACATTTTTGCCCAGCATAGAACCTGTGATCCACCCCTGCTTCTCAGAGCATGGCACTCCTGCAAGGATATTTTGGCCATTTTCAGCTTCCCTCAAAACCCTGCAATCTTGGATCAGTAGATGCGCTTTGTTTTTCCTGGCCAGCAACACAACTGCAAAAGTTTTTGGGTTTGTTCACCACAACTTAGTGGACAAAGGTTTTAATAACAAGGCCTACAACGCTGGCTTTACAGGGAGACTAAAGTTGAAAGTTGAGGCTGTTCTAACACTAAAAGGCCATATGTCTGAAACAGTTTCAAATGTTTGTACTAAGATGTCGATCTTACTCGTAATACCAACACAACACAATATATATATTTTTATATTAATACATATATCCATTTGTTGCTTCTACAACTGCTCAGAAACACGGATTTGCAAGCAGAACTTCACGTATCGAGTTAAAATAAAGGCCATTAGTAGCTTGACCTTGGTTAACAATGGAGGAGTGTGTCAGCATCATTTTCTGTTTCTGCCTCAGTCTGCATTTTATCACACTTCCCACATCTGGACTTATTAACACAAGAGTATAAAGAAAATACATCGATTGTGAGAAACCCAAAGACTACAGAATCCATTATCTTGCACAGTTGCAAATAATGGGCATATTTACCAAACAGAGAAGACTTGCTGTAATCTTTGTCATTGTTTGTGGTGCTACTCACATTCATATTCTGGATCCAATTCTGACTCAAATATGTACAGCTGTATTTAAGATGCTGTCGTGCTCAAAAATATAGCATGTTTGTCATAGTTTTTCCCTTTTTTTAAGGGTTGGATTTGCTTCCTGACCAGCAGCTGTTGTAGTGTGCATTCAAGAGTCACTGTCAGTCTCTCTTCTATCCCCTTGGCAAGCTTCCAAGAATTTGCCCTCGAAGTAAACACCTTAGCCAAATCCTCTTGTTCCCAGGAGACACCTCACCGAGGTGAAAGCTCGTCCTTGTACTGAAATAATTCCAAACTATTTGGAGTTACGAACACACGGCTAATCTAGAGGTAGAATTAAAATACTGGAAAATTATGTTTAATGTCTAATGTTTAAAATTTTCATGGGTATTAAAACTGAAAATGAGTGTTGTCCATAAAAAGCATTAAACAAAAACACTATATAAGAAAATCGACAGAGAACAGTCTGATATTTCACAATAGATTATTGTTGCTGTCTATAGTCTCAGTTGCTAGAAATCCTCCTTCAATTCGAACATATTTCCTCTCTACTTTTGCTTTATTTTGCTTTCTTTCTGCCTTATGAAACATACAGAAATTGTCCAAAATCTCTATATATTGCCAGAGTCGTTCCACAAGTGAGGGCAGCGGTTTGTGTAATTATGACATTAAATTATATTACATATTATATATATTTTTTTCCTCTCTTTCTGATCAAATTATGTTGATCTGATTACACCAGATCAGGTTTGAATTTATCTGAAAGAATTTCATTACAAGTTGAAAAATGGAAATGAACATACACTAAAAAACCCATCGACCTGACCTTGGTGTCCTCAGTAGTAGCTGCAGCCTTGCAACAATACGGGAGAGCAAAAAGAGGCCACAGCACAGTGTGAAGACCAGTCAATAATCCGATAAGTAGAAGGACAGACGAGACAAAGTCATTGACGAGTGAGCCAGTCACAGAGAGGCCGTTTTCATCACCAGAAAGTGTTTTATCCAGAGGAGGTACAGCACTGAGGGGAAGAGAAGTGTTTTGAAGTCATTGTATTTTTCTTTGAAGCACCAGACTCCACAGCTGACTGTGGCATTAGTCAGCTCTCAGCTTGCAGCCGCCGGTCACTGATTCTCTCTCCAATCTTTTGCATCATTCACTTTCTATCTCCTCCAAAAGACTACTTGCTACGGCAATGGGCGTACAAATGTAATACGAAAATGCGTTGCTGACACCCATTGTTTTCAAGTAGTTAGTGAACTGGAAACTGCTGTCACGGACCTACCTTTCGCTACAAAAAGGCATTAAAAAAAGTCATCAGTGTATTGGAAAACTCAGCACACCTCAATATGTGGCAGGAAAACATGCCTTGAATAAAAATGAGAATCTTCATTGATATTTAACAGGGCTCATCAAAATATTCCTACATGTACAATTAAGCTGATTGTTTTTATATGGAAACAGCTTTTCAAATGTATGTAACTACAGGAAGTATCAGTTATAGTTTTATAACATGCTGTAACAAGTGAAGATTTTAGCTAGCAGCTGGGTTTACCAATTAAAATGCTGTTAGAAATTCATTTATCATATTATATTTCATAGTCATGTTTCATGTGGGTTGTCAAAACAAAAATTGACAGTTATTTTCTTTCATTTAATTGTCCATGTATTTATCGATCCATCAAAGTCTTGTGCACAGTTGTGCCACTGAGGCAAGACAACATGGATAACATACCATCGACTTTGTAGCAATAACTAGTGTCCGAAGTTCTATGCATGTGGATAAACCCTGACTTTCCGGCTGTATTAATAGGAGACATTTGTTTAGTGATATACATCGCGACTGTGTCCATATAAGCTTTCCTTCTTGTCATAGGGAATACATTGCAAATAGGATTTTGGTACAGTTTCATGCTTTTTAGTGGGTGTTGGTGTGTACAGTCTTGTACATCTCATAGTGACCCACATTTCTCCAACTCCGCTGGATGCTTCTGCTTGAGATGCTGAAATAAATTAAGTCTTTCTGCTGTCTCTAGTTGCAACAACATTCGAAAAAACTTTGCAGTGAAAGCTGGTTTGTTTAAGGTCTGACTCTGACCGAACCAGATCCAAACAACAGACCAGACTATGCCTTTTTGGGGAACAAAGCTTTTCCGTCTGACATCATCAAAAACATGATTTGGGTTTAATTTCAGCTTTAGTGGTAGGTTCACTCATTTGTTGAGTCATTTATTCTGAAGCATCACAAGCATTACTCTGGCTTCTCCTACAGTTGTGGGATATAATGCCACTGTCATAAACACAAATCTTTGTCTGAGCCCTGCATATGCACAGCATGAATTTATGAGACAGACAAAAAAAACACCTCCAAAAGCCACCTAAAATGTCAAAAGACAAGGTATGGGATAGCTTTCCACCGCGATGCAGATGACTGCCAAATTTATATCCCTTTAAAACGAAATAGCCGTTACTCCATCCAACCACTAGTAGAATGCCTCAATGTCATCGAAGTGTGGATGTCATTGAACTTTTCAAGTTTTAATGAAAACAAAACAAAAGTTATTTTGTTTGTTTCAAGTGGCACCTCTGTTGCCACATTATTAACTCCCCCTTTAAAGCTGTCGTCGGCAGGTTTTCAAAATTCCGAGTCTAAAGTCGGAAAATTCGAACTGATACAACTTTCAGCCTTTTATCATTTTTTACAACAACTCGCTAATAAAACATGGACATTTTTATCTCAAAGTTGACTTTTCAACCAAAGTGCTTCAGAAGGGATAGTGGGGAAGCTACAATACCTGCATTTATTTGGTTCTGTTAATGTGGAGATGAGAAAAGCAGGTGATTACATTTAAGCAAGTAAATCTTTTCATCTTTTCTAATAGCTACAATGGAGATCTTGGTCAGAAACGCCCTAATTAAATACTATAAAAAGAATCGTTCAGCCCTAATGCATAACCTTTAAAAACGTCTAACTCTAAGTCAAACTTGACTGAGAAGAAACAGTTCATTTAACGGGTAGCTTCGGATTCTCAGCTTCATGCTGAGCCCTGGTAAAAAGAGAGTTCATTAAGTCTTTCCTTTTTTATATCTAGAGCCAATTACAGAAAATAAATAAATAAATCAGCACCATATGACAAAGAACATAACAGAAAGATATGTGACATACCACTTTACTATGCCTACAACTGCATGAAAAAAAACAGGAATAATTGTGTGACTCAGAAGTAATTTAGCATCTGCCTTTGCCCGCGCACCGTTTTAGAACTGAGCTTGGGCTGCTCATTCATTTTGTGCACCTGACTCAACAGCATGGTGGTTGTGAAGCAGTCATTAGGCTATTATGTCGGTAGGCAGTACATACCCTCACTGCACAACACCTGCTTCGTAGACACCTGCTAAAAAATGATGGGTGCCGGACGACATCAAAACAGAGTTGACAACGGAGATGAAATTTTCAGTAGAATTTTAAGTGGTGCTGTGGACAGTAAATCTGTAGCACTCATAGTGTGCGCAATCTGAAAAAGGGTGCAGATAATAAACAGTTTTTTAATGTAAAGACTTTCTTATTGGTTTGCAGAGATATGAGGCCAACACAAGGCTTTTCATTTGATTATTCACTCAGTGTGGGACCGCATGTGTGAATAAACACAGAGAAGTAATAGCTCAACACTCGTGTTTATTTCAATAATGCGCCACCCTGCACATAAAGCCTTTAAGTACAGTATGACACCTGTTTTGGTTTTGTCTCACTACTCAGAGGTCTTTTAAAAAAAAGAGACTATCTCAAGCAGTCTCATTTGATACTAAATAAGATTGGGTTGTAAAGGTTAAAAGCAATTTTTACTTGAAAACAATTTCAAGAAAAGTAAGAGTGAGATCTGGTGACTATATAGCATCTATCCTTGTCCTACTTTGCTGGTGAACAGGTACAAAACATCCAATGTATTGCTCTTAATAGACTGGTGATGTCCTGATGGCCTTTCTGATAAAAAAAAATAAATGCTTTTAAAATAATCAGAAATTACTGCTGCGCAACAAAAACAGCATATGTGGCAGTGTCACTCCTGGCCACATAATGAAGAAAGTCCTCTGTAATAAAGGCTTCACCCAAGGTGAATGAAACTAAAGCCAACAGCAGGATGCAACTACATGACATATGCTATAATACGTAACAATATGTAATGAATAATTGGATGAAAATGGAAGAGAGAAGTCTTTAAAAATCAAGGTTGAAAAGAAATATCTTTGCTGACAAACAATGTGGGGAGAAAAAAATCTAGGAGAGTACGTTTGAGTCAAAGACAGCAGAAAAGAAAAGATGCAGACACAACATGATAAAAAAAAAAATATAGGGAGATAACCCAAAGAGTGCAAAGACGGAACAGGCTATTTTCATCTTTTCCACATAAAATTTCTTTCACCCCACCGTGACTGCCCTCCTTTCCTTCCCCACCTGCTCTCCGCCCCATCATATTTTCCTGGCTTTTGGCTCTTGATTTGAATTTAGACAAGGCGTGCACGGTTGAGGTTTACAGCATGTGATTTGCCCTCACTACCCTTGGAGAAAGCCACAAAGAGAGAGAGAGATAATTCAGTCTTTCCCAGCCAGGCTGGGCGGCAGACAGAAATAGAGAGGAAAGTGCAGGTGAAATTTGTGTTATTAAGTGGCCTGAAATACTGAGCATGTCATCACCAGAGCTGAGTGAAGAACAGGACCCTGGTTGCACGTCATCCTCCATCTCTCCCCTCGTTTTCTGTTCGCTCTCCAGCGTCTTCTGTCAGTTAAAAAGCAGAGTTTTCTTTCACTTGTCTTAATTTAAAGGAGTCATGGAAAGAGGTGCAAAATACGTATCTTTGTGTCTGCAAGCATTTGCAGACATGAACTGAAGATGTGAAGAATAAAATCCAAAAATTCAAATCCTGCTTACTGTCTCACCTCAAAACATCAAGCCAGTTACTGCATGATGTGGACTTTTTGGAAAGACACGATATGATAGTATTAACTGGCACAATATGAGCTCTGTTTGGCTTGTGATAAGTATTTTGTTTGAAACAAACATTGCTTAAGGAAAGCCTAACTTTATAAAAAATCATTACTTATTTGCCTTAACCATACCTTATTTCTCATTTCTGTCAAGGACACATAATCTGACCTTTTTTCACAAGCTAACACGATCCTAAACTGTGGAACAATCTGCTTCTCCACGTCAGACAGGCTTCCTCTCTGTCTGTTTTTAAATCCTATCTTAAAACACATGTCTTCTCCTCGGCTTTCGACACAATGTGAGATGTTGAATGTATAATTATTATTATTATTTTTTTATTTATTTATTTAAAATTTATTTTAGTATTACTATTGTTTTAATTTATATAGCTGCTGTATGTCTTTTAATTTATTCTTGTATTTTATTATTTTAATTTTTTTGTTTTTATTTTTCTGTACAGCACTTTGGTCAACTGAGGTTGTTGTAAAGTGCTTTATAAATAAAATTGGATTGGATTGGATTGGATTCCCTGAGGTCTCAATTAAATGTATGAGGCATGCTTTGGTCAAAATAAGTCAGAGACAATACAGCAACTGCTTTTTCTTTCATTTATTCATACTTCTATTCAAGTGGATCATTTTGGGGCATGGAGTGACCCCCCTCTTGTTCTCAGAGTCTGCTAGTAGGCTAATGTTTTTTTTTTTTTTGACACTCTCAGATATATGTCGAATTGGCCCATGTTAGGAACTTTGCCGGGAACTTTCATCATATTTCCTCCTTCCCTTATCAGCTCTATAATCTCTGAACTTTTTAGCAGCCAACATTAAGAACAGCTGCATATATGGCCAATATTTCTTAAGCGATGTTTATCTTTTAAATGTTTGTTAAGTGTGTTGTACTGATGGCGCATTCAGATGCAAATCTGAGGGGCTCACTGAATGACACATTTTCAGAAGTATGGGGCCCAAAACAAAATGGTGGGATTGTGTTTTTGATTTGGTAGACACTTCAGACACCAAAATATATGCACATTTAAAACCATCCCTGGACATAATTGTGTTTTGGTAAACTTGTGCAAAGTAATTTCTTTTCTCTGAAGTTGTCTGGTGTGTGAGTGTGTGTTTACTGTTTTGTGGCTCACTGGGATTTAAGTTCTTCAAAAATCAAGCAAAGCAATTTTCCTGTTGTCTGATTTAAGAACACATGCCAGCTTACAATGCTGCAGATGTAATGGAGCAGAATATGATAATCACTTATGGAACATGGTTCAGCAATCAAAAGGGATGTTTTAATGAAATTGCCAGAGAGATTTTGCATATTCAATAAGTGGAATTTTGGTTTAGAATTAAGTTTTTGAAAAACAACATGAGCAAAGAATGAAACAGAGAAAAAAATAAGAGGGACAGAGAAACCAACAACAAGGAGAAACAATAAGAAAATCATACTAAACTATATTACGTCGCAAACAAAAGAAAAAGTGAGTAACACCAACTGAGATGTTTTAAGCCAGTCAGATGTGGACCAGTCTGCCTGTGAACTAAAGCTTTTATAATTGAGGATAAAGTAAGTTGTTTGTTCTCCAGTGCCTCGGCGACGGAAGGAGAAATAAAACATTTTGTTGTCTGTTTGATAGATTACCATCTGCCCACTATTCCCACAGCATGATTCTTCAATCAGACACAACCATAGATCTTACCAGATAAACCCCTCGCTCTAATACTGTAAGGGGTAGTGGGGGAGACAGAGAAAACAAATCTGAAATGTAATTTAACTAACAAACAGAAGGATGTGTTCATCAGAATACAATCAAATTGAATTTCCTATTCCCCATCTCGCAAAATGCCTTTTTCTAGTTCCACTTCTGTACAGCCCCCCCACCTCAGTTTCTTTGCTTCCTTTCACTTTACAAGACTTCAGCTGGACCAGCCACTTCCATCCACGCAAACATTACAACCCAATGCTTTGTGTTCTGAAACTTTCGTTTTCAGTTGGGTAGGTCCAAGATATCAATAGACACTAATTAGTCGCAGGTTATTTTCAAAGGTAGAGAGCTAAAATGACATATTTCTCTTGAGGAGGCCGTTTAAAAATGTTTTTTTTTGTGCAGTTCCTGTTTTACATAATTCCTTTATTGCTCATGTTTTCATCATGCTCTCTTGCCGCCCCCTGACAAAATAGAATTTAAAAGCCAGGATACAGATTGTGGGTTGTTAAATACCTATTAATCACTTGAACCATTCATCCATTTTCTTTACGCATTTAATCCAATTCAGATACATGGAGGCTGGAGCCTATTCTTGCAGCCACTGGGTGAGGGGCAGGGTACATCCTGGACAGGTCGCCAATCCAACACAGGGACACAGAGACAAACGAGACAAACAACCATGCATACTCACACTCACTCCTAGGTCTGATGAGGTTCTGTGATACAACAAACAATGACATACTGTTAGCCTTTAACGTTCCCACCAAAACACTATTCCAGCTGATTCAAGTCTTTTTTTAAGAGAGCAACAAGGTTGTGACCTTATAACATAGGGCCAGTCTTTGAGAGTGTGTCTGTATGTGTGCGTCTGCCTTGCAAAAATGAAACGATATGACAAAGGACTGACCCTGAATCCTAACAACTTGATAGCTGGTACTTAAAATAAGCTATAGAAATATCAAACTAAACTCTGCCTGCCTATAATTTGACTCTGTGCAACTGGATTGGGAAAGGATTTGAGCCACAAAATCATAAAACTGAGACGAGAGCTGAATCTGCCCATTACAACACCTGAATGGTGGAGTTGGGCAGAAGAGTCAAGGCTTCAGACAAACTTTTTTCACCGGCAGCGATGGTGCTCCTGAATTTTTCAGCAGGCAGCACTTTTTAAATTGTCCCTCACCTCGACGAAGTCCATACTTTTCCAAAATAATTTCCAATATGGTAACCACTTGAAGAAAGTGAGTCAATCCTTTCCGGAAAAAGTAGGTCTTTGCTTTTCGAAAATATTTTTGAGAAAAGAGATGATCTACTGATTTCTTGTCTGGTCCTCGTCAAACAACCGGGACCAGAGCTGTGACAGTTATGATGTTTCAACTGAAAATCAACTGTCACAACAATAAGTGGGAGTAACAAATGATGATTTTCTGTTCATCTTTAAGTCACTGTTACAGTAAAGCTTTCTGAAAGCTTCATGACACACAAAATGCTTATGACAATAACATCCATTTATTGGAAGAAAAAAAAATATTTTTCTTTTTTTGCATTTCTAAATAAATGCATGGAAGATAACTTTTGCCACGGCAGACAAGAGAGGAACAGCATTCAGGCAACAAGCATTCAAGGGCATAAACTATTAGCAAATCAACTCGGTCAAATTGTGGAAAATAACCACATTTATTCACTATCATATAACTTATATTTGTAAAAATCCTGTTTGAGACTGTAGTAGTACAGAGGGGTCTTTGTAAAACGAGGAGAAAAGTGATTGTTAGTTAATTGTCATTTACCTGACTAGGAGCAGATACATGGTAACCCACACAGAAATGTCACTACTCCATGATGTTATGAACACAAGAGCCTCGTGATAGCTTTGTCCTCTTTCACACACACATGCACAAACAGAGAGATATTATTACTCCGCCTTTGTGTGCCGCAAAATAAATATTCTTTAAATAAGTGTGTGTACGTGTGGCAGTATATGCAGCTAAATGGTTGCAATCTGGAGCCATGAGATTGGAGAACTGTATTTATTTCCTGAAAATGTTCTTTAAAATGGCAATATGCAGTCAAAAATCGTATTTCTCCATCACACCTCATACCTGTCATCCGTTTCCCGCTTCTAACCTCCCGCCACATCCCAAAGCTTTGTCTTTCTCACCAACGAAGCTCACATTTGGGAATCCATTAAGTCAAGAAGAAAAAAAAAGTGGCTAACGGACAAACAGTTAACACAGCAAGGTCAGCAGATAGCCATCTGATTGCTATAAGGAAAGGTCACAGCTCTAATGCTAATTTATCTATATGTGCATGTGTGTGTCGGTGAGTGTGGGTGAGTGGGTGGTTGTAAGCATTAGAATGTGGATAAATGAACCATTTAAGGGCATATATGATGTAGATTACACAAGTAGAATGTGATTTCCACACACGTATTTCTTTTTACATCATTTACTTAAGTTAACTCCTCTACTGAAGCTCTATATGATTCACTTATCAGTGGTTTTCAAAGAGCACAACACAAAGCAAGCAGTTCTGAGAGAGAGGATATTGCTGTGGAATAAAACTATTAGCCGAAAGTTTTTGGTTTCCCCAGCAATAAAAAGCCTTTTTTTTTTTTTTTTTTTTTTTTTTTAATTAAAAAAGAAAAACTAGTCCTCTTATTAAGACTTGCCAAGTGACTTCTTTTCGTTTATTGGTCTATTTTCAGATTCTTGCTCACTCTCACACTTGCATATCAGCAGCATAGGTGGCAACCCCTCCTTCTGTCCTCTTCGCCTATATTCCCAATCTACTGCTTGCTAATTTGCTAGTTAATTATAGTAATGCAGGGCTTCAGTGCGGCCTCTTCTTAATGCAGGTTTATTATCATCTAGAAGGTTGGCTCTAATGAAGTTATCGAACACTTGCCTTGTAAGCAAGTCAATCTGCCTAAGAGTCACGCAATGGATTTAAGTAAAATACACATTCATATGCACCAACAGTGGAACATTCTTTGAAGAGATAAAACTAAGAGGCTTGGAACAACTCATTATCCAAAGCATAAAACGGGACCTTTTTAGTAAAGCTTTTAATCAAATATCTTTTATTAGTATTCATCGTCAATATTTTACTTACATTTACTTCTTAGTCTCTTACGGTAAAACTAGTTTTTTTTATCATTTTCTGTTTGTGTTTTACCAATTTATTTATTAATGACTTATTTAACACATTTACATTTTTGTACTATGAATGAATTTGTTTCAACATTTAACCCATGTCTTTTATACCATTTTTTCCATTTCATTCTGATAGTGTTTTTTTTATTTTATTTTAATATCTTATCCATTTTTTTTTATTATTCAAACCTCCAGTGTTCTTATTTCTCTAGTACTGTCAATGAGGATTAAGACATTGCTTTTAGAGAACATCATTCTGTGTATATTTGTGTGCATGTGTGTGTCTATGTGGGACTCGTGGTCTTCTGGTTTGGGGAATTGGATGGGTAAAGCAGTGGGTTTTTTTCATTTTAATTTAAAGCACTTTGTGTTGCATTTAAAGATCTTTAGAAACAAAGATTGATTGACTGATTGACCTAAAACAAAAGAATGGCGTGTAATGGCATGGGCATAAATTACTTTAAAAGGCACTGGAAAGAGGATCTAACCAAATTGTTAATTAAGAATTATTCACTTCATTTTTACAGGAAGAAAAGAATATTTTCACCTAACGGGATGATAACACTGCCTGAGTAGATGTCTGCACTTCAGAAGATGTTGATCACAGATATTTCCAGCTTCATTGCCCCGTGTGTGAAATTGAAAGGAGTTCAACTTGAAACCTATTTGAGATTTACTACATCTTCTGTTGAATTGAATCTTCTGTTATTTTCTTTGTTGTCACAAAGAAACAACAATTATTTCTCAGACCATACAGTACATACAAGAATAAAATCTGATCGTTTTCTTCCTTAGCTGAATTCATAGACAGTATATTTGCCAATAAATTTTAACCAACAATGACTACATTGTAGAAAAAACATGAGGATTATTTAACTCTCCTGGTAAGCTTTATACACTCTACTAAAGAGAACAAAAATGTTCATTCTTTCCCATAGAAAAGCACGAGCACGTGACATCAGACTGTAATTGACTATAAAGCAGCAAATAACTGCAGTAACTACAGATTTAGCTTGAAATTATGAGGAAATTCCAATCATAAAACGGGTATATAGAGGAAATTTTGCAAGTCTTTGCAGGACCAATAAGAGCATTGCTTTGAGAGCTATGCTCTGTGCTGTAGTTGCTTGTGTTATTTAGACCCTGGGTTGCAGGTGGGATGGCAGATGTCTGATGACTGACCTAATCAGACTTCCTGTTTGGTCTAATGGCTGAATAATGGTCTCAGACTTCGCTGTGGTCTGATAACGCCCCATCAGCCAAGAATTGTCTTATGTAGCAGACAAGAATGGAAAGTAATGTAATAGGGAGAGCAGGCAAATTTTATTAGAGATGATAAAGAATGGATTCATAAGTCTGGATGAAAATGGTGAGAGGCAGGGAGCTGCAAAGTGCATTGCTCTGAAAAAAATTACTCTCATCTCCTGACCTTTCAGATAGCAGCAGAGGGGGAGAGTATCTCATTGCGCTTGAGGTAATGTTCTTTTATGTGAAGAATTGTGGTCTCACCCCCAGTAACATATTGTATTTCTCTATCTTAGAAGCCAAGCAAACATGTCGTCAGCATGCAACAGATGAAAATAAAATCATTATAAATATAAGGGCATAACTGGCATGCTAATTTCATGATTACAATTCTAATTAAAGACAACTCTTTTACCCATCTCCTGTTTATTATGCATATAGTTCATGGACCACAAAGTTTACAAGACTGGTTCATTCATATGTAAGCAACTGACATTTTTCTCTGAAATTTACTACATGGAAAGATCTAATTTATAAAACTCAAAACAATCTCTTTTTTCCATGCATTGTTAGATCCACTTATACACAAGAACAATGCTGTTAAGAGGAGACTTACATACAAATCTATTATACCAAACTTAAACGTTTGCTTTACTTTACAACCCACTACGCTGAAAAAGACAGATTTTATAGTTTCCGCAGGCTAAGTTGAATAGAAGTGTTCCTCTCAAAGAACTTTTGACAGATAAAAGTAAATTGAAAACCATTTACATAATGGCTGCAGGCCACCTGCTTCTTGACTCGACAAGATGTGTTGAATCAGCTTAAAAACACTTTTGGAGAAAGCTCACCAAGGTGTTTTTGCACATTCCTGCCACTGAAAATTAGGTCACATCTAGTTGTGTTGTTTAGAATATTTACATTATTAAAAAAAAACAGCATCAACAGAAGATTTCTACAGTAGCCCTGATGCATACGAATCCAATTTCCTGTTCTGTACAGTATTCAACGTTACACCCACTGAGTGTTGCATTCTTCATAGCCATGAGCAATGTTTTGTGCAGCAGTATAATGTGAATTATCTTCCTCATCCAAACTGAATTTCAGCTCCTCATATTTCTTCGGGCACTCAGCTTCCCCAATCTGCCTCTTTGGAATATTTTCCAGCAAATTTTGTGTTATTTTGTAGTTCTGCCATATGGTTGCTGTGAAAATTCATGCATATGCTTATCACTAGCTCACGTTGCCCTCATATTGTCCACACTGGGTAAGAGGGTTAAATGTTGGATATCCACAGCATAATTCCTTTCGTCTCCTTGTCTAAATTTCCTCCAGCAAACGTTGGTCCTATCTTCAAGACAAAATAATGACATTTAGATGAGCAGAAATGAAAAAGCAGATCCTGGTATGTTTGCATCTGATACGTATTTCTTTAAAACTTCAGATGAGTATGGTTTTCATCAAGTAAATAAGCAACCTGCACTGTCTAAAGTTAAAAAAATTGAACAAGTAAGCAACATTGCTTAAAAACAACACTAGGTTATTTTTTTTTTTTTTTTACAAAGCATTTTAAGTGTAATACTTGCTTGAAAAATGATGAAGCTCGTGCTTTCTTGCATTGCATTGACAGCACAGGGTAGATTTAAGGTTTTTTGGTTGGAGGAAAGTCACACCTCAGCAGAGTTCAGGCTGCAGCTCATTGATGCCCTGGGACTGCAGGTGTCGCTTATTGACTTCAAGTTTTATTTTTAATTAAACACCTTCAGAAGAATCTGTCTTGATTCAGGTGTATTCATTTAAGACCTTCACTCCATTATTCAATCTCCAGGTGTTGGCAAGTGGCAGTAGTGAGCCTCTGCATCTGGAACAGCCATTTTCCATAAGATATGTCTGTGTCAGATATTCGTTTTGACAGGCACTAGATTCTGCTTTTGTGTGGCACTTGTTTGGCAAGGCAACATATAGCTGCATCTTGCCTTGCATGTAGGGTGTCCGTAACATTTCTGCACTGCTTCAAAAGTCCCAGGTACTCATGCTCATGTAAGACATCTTGCCAAGTCAGGCTCCAGCAGAGGGCCCTGTTCTCCCTAGTCTTCATCACTTCAATGGTTGCATTTAATTGGGGTTTTTGAAAATTTCACCAGGCACCCTTATGGGATGAGTTTGCCTTAAAAGACCTTACCAGGGGTTGTTACTTGCAATGACAACAGCTACCAGGACCATATGGGCATCCAAGAGGAGTGAAAAAAGAAAAAAAAAAGTGCTAAAGGACATCGTTACTTTGCTCAGAATACTGCCACAGATACTCAGAGCCAGGAAAGTGTCAGGAAAGGTTGGGGTGGATCAGGGCGTCCTGCTGCATGTTATAATGGAAGTATCTCTTCTCATTAAAAATAAGCAGTACTCCAATTATGTTACATTCTTATGTAAACTGAAATTAGGCCCATTAAGCCTCGAGGATAGAGAAGAGATAAACTCTGTGTATTTCATGTCAAGGAAGCAGAAGCGTCTAAGTTTGTGAAAAAAATAGTCAATTTAAAGCCAAAGGGATTAATCAGTCACAAGACTTAGACCTGGTAATACAATCAGCAGGTGGACACACTTTAACAGGAACAGCATGCATCAAGCTGAAGCTAGTTACACATTTTAATCTGCTATTTAAGTTTAGGGTAAGCCCATTTGCACCCCTGGTACAATTAGCACTGTATGCTGATTGTACCCTGGTGCAAATAGAAGTGAATGCTATTCGTACCCCGGTGCACTCAGCAATGTGTTCTATTGATACCCCGTCTGGTGCAATTAGAAGTGTATGCTATTTGTA
Organism: Odontesthes bonariensis; assembly: GCF_027942865.1. Taxonomy (NCBI): domain Eukaryota; kingdom Metazoa; phylum Chordata; class Actinopteri; order Atheriniformes; family Atherinopsidae; genus Odontesthes; species Odontesthes bonariensis. The sequence continues at coordinate 23,681,871 of NC_134519.1, read as the reverse complement.
CCCCGGTGCAATTAGAAGTGTATGCTATTTGTACCCCGGTGCATTTACACTGGCATATTGATCACATAATTCAATTTTAATGCAAAATATGCAATGGAAATGCCTCTTTTATGATACTCGCATTCTCATTTACAGAGCTATGATCTACTTATTATAAGACATTTTTTACATGACCATGTAGAAGCTTTCTACTCAGAACTGCGCCTTGTCCTGATGAGAAAGATTTCAATTCCTCAACCAATCTGTTATGTTAAACTCCATTTATTAAAATGGCCTTTGTGCTCACGAGCAAGGTGTTTTTGGTGGTAATTCACAGGGTGTGAAGAATCACAGATCTATAAAGAACCTTCTTTATAGATCAGTGGTGTGAATAGTGTAAGGCTATTGTACCAGGGGTGCTAATGGACATTCAGAATAATGTATGCTATTTATAGCAAAGTGTGCTATTTACACCCTGGTGCACTAGCTAATTGTTGCAATCAAAACTTCCGTTTGCGAACTGAATTGTTTTTCAAATTGCGCGCCTTCTCTGCAGAGACGTTGGTATGCGCACTATCATTTCTCACTGCCAAAACGCATCGGGCAAGAATCAAACCCGGGACTCCTGCATCTTTACCCAAATCGCTTACCACTACGCTAGTTGATCCTATAACATAACTGTGGTGTGCAGGTAACTTTATAGTTAATATGGCTGAACGTCATGATCGCGAAATTTCTAAAAACTAACAAACTGACGGTTGTAATATGTTCACTGAACATCGATTATGAAAATAAAACACAATGTTTCCATCTAGTTTTTAATTGGAACAGATATTAGTGCCGAAACCTAGCAGTATTCTTCACTTTCTGATGACGAAAAAACGGATGCCCGCCATGTTTTTTTGTGCAAGCCAGCAACTTTTATTTTGGTGTTACGTCACGGGGTGTGAATAGCTCAGCTGTGTGGCCAAGGCTATTTGTACCAGGGGTGCAAATAGACACTCCGTTAAGTTTAATGGCTGTGATAACATGCAAAAAAAATCAAATAAAAAAAACAACAACACAATTTTCCAACAAAGAGTCAATTTTCCTATTCAAAATACTGTTTAAGTCTGTATTTTGAAATATTACAAAATCAGCATTTTTCCCCTTCCATTTTATGTCACATGATCTGCTAGGTCTGTGGTATACAAGTAGTATGCATTAAACTGCATCAAGGTTGTTGTTTTTAAAAAATATGTAGGTACGGTATTCAATATGCTTTAATGCTCCTTTTTCTCATCAACATGATAAGTGTGGGCAGGTGTAAAAAGTGTTAAAGTAGTAAAAGCAGTAGAAGCACCGTGGCTGTAATGCGCGAGAAATTACACATAATTTAAATTTCATGTTGCATAGAAGTGTAGAGAGAGTTTCTCAGATCCCCTGTTGGGAAAAAGAAATGAAGAAAGAAAAACTCCAGCAGCATAATTTTCATGGAGAATGATTTTAATGCTGTGTCTCTCTGTCTGCCTGCCTCAGTAACTCCTCTCTCCTCAAATTATGTTACTCATAAAGGCTAATGTTCCAAGACATTATCTTAAAAGTTGCCATATCAAATTTAGTCTATGCCTGCCTCATAGGCTTAGTGTGGCAAATGCCCCGTGTGCGTTTGTGTGCGTTTGTGTGCGTTCCTGCACAAAAACACAGAGCACCATTGACGCTCATGAAAGCCATATTTCCAAATTCGTTTGATGTGAAAGTTTTTAGATTAACTCAAAGATCCAAAACCTTTTTTATGGGTTGAGGTTTAGAAAATGCTCCTAAAATACAACCCTTTGAAACATTTCAGGATACGGAAAAAACTGAAATGAGATTGTGATTAAAGAAAGATACTTTATTTCAGCTCTCTTTCCTCTGAAGGCTGAAGGTGATTGTGGAGGGGGCGTGGTGCATCAGCTGCAGGAGAGAGGTGTGGAAGGGGCTCAGGGAAGCAGCATCAGGTGAGTGATTAGTGCACCAGAAACAAATTGTCTAATCACTCTCCCTTTTTAAAAACAGTAGCGAGCTGGACCTGGAGGGGAAGAAAGGACACCAGGAGCATGTGGAGTCAGACACAGGAGCGGGAAGACTCCACATGAGCAGTATAAACGTGTCTAAAATAAAGATAATTGAGACTGATAAAGAAAGGCTCTCTGTGTTTAATAGCTGACGAAACCCACGGTGGCACAGAACTGCCACATTTGGCGCCTGACCAGGGACGCAGCGGTAAAAAGAAGAGAGTTGGAAATGACTGAACCACAACAACCTGTTGCCATGCTGGCTCAGCTGTTGGCGGAGGTAGCAACGATGAGCCGGGACCAGGCGATACTCAGCAGGCAACAGCTGGCTGCGCTCCAGGACCAGGCGGAGAGGCAGACCCAGCTGATGGAGGCTATGGTGGAGCGAGCCGCAGCGCCACCAACTCCCTCACTCGCCGGAGTGACCCTGCACAAGATGTCACCGACCGATGACCCGCAGTCGTTTCTCGAGATGTTCGAGGCAACGGCGGCGGCGTGCAGGTGGCCAGAGGAAGACTGGGCAGTGCGACTGCTTCCCCTCCTGTCAGGAGACGCCCAAACAGCGGCGCTGGGTCTTCCTGCTCGGTGTCGGGGAGAGTACCCAGACATCAAGAGAGCCATCCTGGACCGACTTGGGTTTTCAGCGGAGGACCATCGCCGCCGCTTTAGGGGGGCAAAACTGGGGCCCACTGATCGTCCTTTCACCTATGCCCAGCAGTTAAAAGATGCGGCGGCTCGATGGCTGCAGCCAGGCGACTCCAATGGCGAGCAGGTGATGCTGGAAAAGGTGGTCCTGGAGCAGTTCGTGGAGGGGCTGCCGGCGGGTACTGCAGAGTGGGTGCGCTGCCACCGACCCACGGACCTGGCGGCCGCGATCACCCTCGCTGAGGATCACCTGGCGGTCTTTTCCCGGGGCCGGACACCGGAGGCCCGGCCAGCAGACCTCGGTCGTCCCACACCAGCGCCCCGGAGGAGACCGTTCGCGGCCGAAGCGGGGCAACACACACCCGCCCGACCATTCCCCTTCTCTCGTACTAACAACCCCCGTCCGATCTTTCCCCCCCAGGTTCCAGCCGCTACAGGTGCTGCTTCCGACCCGCAGAAGGTTCCTCAAGCAGCAGTGCAGGAATGTTGGAGGTGCGGGCAGCCCGGTCATTTTCGCCGCGAGTGCCCGCTGATGGAGGTCGGCCAAGTGATCCGGGTTGTCGGCCCTCCAGCACCCTCCGCCGGTCCAGGAGGGACGTACAGCGTTCCGGTAAGGATCCAGGGGGGTACACATCAGGCAATGGTGGACTCAGGCTGCACGCAGTCCATGGTTCACCAGAATCTGATTCGACCCGGGGCTTTGATAGAGGCGGGGTGGGTGGATATTAGGTGTGTACATGGGGATATTCACAGATACCCCGTGGTTCCAGTGGAAATTCGTTACAAGGGAAAAAAGCATAGTGTAAAGGCTGCGGTTAGCTCCCGCCTGGTGCACCCCCTGATTTTGGGTACTGATTGGCCTGGGTTTGATAAACTAGTGGGGCAGTGTGTGGGGGTGCGCTCACGACCAGCAGGGACATGGGATATGTGCGCCGTGCTCAGTGGTGACGCGAGGTTGTCCGACGCTGTAGACGGGGAGGGGGAGCCGGCAGCGCCTCCTCAGGAGGCGCCGCAGGTTCCCGTGTTCGACTCCATGGAAGATTTTCCACTTGAGCAGTCTCGTGATGATACTCTACGCTTTGCCTTTGACCAAGTGATAAAAATTGATGGTCACATGGTGCACCCAGAGGCGGCGTTAACATATCCGCACTTTTCAGTGTGCAGGGATAGATTGTACAGAGTGAGTCGTGACACTCGGACAGAGGAAATTATAACACAGCTGTTGGTTCCGAAAAGCCGTCGGGAAATGGTTTTCCAGGCGGCTCATTATAACCCAATGGCTGGACATATGGGGTATGAAAAGACACTGAACCGTGTAATGGCCCGATTCTATTGGCCAGGCATTCGGGCAGACGTACGCCGCTGGTGTGCGTCCTGCCCCGAATGCCAGTTGGTTAACCAACCGGCCATTCCGAGAGCGCCTTTGCGCCCATTACCGCTGATTGAGGTCCCATTTGAGCGGATTGGGATGGACCTCATCGGGCCATTTCACCGAAGCGCACGCGGATATCGTTTTGTGTTAGTCCTGGTGGATTACGCAACACGATATCCAGAGGCAGTGCCGCTGCGCACCATCTCTGCAAAGAGTGTTGCACAGGCGCTGTTTCAAGTGATCTCCCGAGTCGGGATCCCGAAAGAGATCCTGACTGATCAAGGCACACAATTTATGTCACGAACACTGAGAGAACTGTACGGATTATTGGGAATCAAATCCATTCGAACCAGTGTGTACCACCCTCAAACTGACGGCCTCGTTGAGCGCCTGAATAAAACTCTGAAGTCCATGATCCGTAAGTTTGTGCACGGGGATAGTGGTAACTGGGACAGGTGGCTGGATCCTCTGCTATTTGCAGTGCGCGAGGTACCCCAGGCCTCCACGGGATTTTCTCCCTTTGAACTGCTGTTTGGCAGAAAACCACGCGGGGTTTTGGACCTAGTTAAAGAAAGCTGGGAGGAAGGTCCGAGCCCCAGTAAAAATGAAGTTCAATACGTCCTGGACCTGAGAGCAAAACTCCACACACTAGGGCAGTTGTCACGTGAGAATTTGCTCCGGGCCCAGGACCGTCAGCAGCGGCTGTATAACAGAGGATCTCGGCTAAGACAATTTGCACCGGGAGATAAAGTGCTTGTATTGCTCCCATCTTCCAGCTCAAAATTACTCGCCAAGTGGCAAGGGCCCTTTGTGGTCACACGACGAGTGGGTGACGTTGATTATGAGCTTGTGCGATCTGACAGGGGAGGTGCAACACAGATTTATCACCTCAACCTCCTGAAAGCATGGAGGGAGGCGGAGTCTGTTGCCTTGGTGACGACAATTACAGAGGGAGATGAGCTGGGGCCTGAGGTACCAAAATCGACCAATCCAGCCTCGCTTCTTTGTGAAAGCCACCTCTCACCGTCCCAGGGAGCAGACATAGCCAAGTTGCAGCAGCATTTTGCTGATGTGTTTTCTCCCCTGCCAGGACGCACAAGCCTTATTCAACACCAGGTTGAGACTCACCCGGGCGTGACGGTGCGTTCACGGCCCTATCGGTTACCGGAGCACAAGAGAAAAGTGGTTCAGGCAGAATTGAAAGCCATGTTGGAAATGGGAGTAATAGAGGAGTCCCACAGTGCCTGGAGTAGCCCCATCGTTCTTGTGGTCAAGAAGGATGGGTCTATTCGGTTCTGTGTGGATTATCGCAAGGTGAATGATGTTTCACGGTTTGATGCCTATCCCATGCCCCGGGTCGACGAGCTCCTGGATCGCCTGGGCACTGCTCGTTTTTTCACGACACTGGATTTAACCAAAGGCTACTGGCAGATTCCCTTGTCTCCAGAGTCCAAGGAGAAAACGGCCTTCTCCACTCCGTACAGTTTGTACCAATTTGTCACACTTCCGTTCGGGTTGTTCGGGGCCCCAGCCACATTTCAACGCCTCATGGACCGGGTGCTGCGGCCGCATGCTGCATATGCTGCCGCCTACCTGGATGATGTCATCATTCACAGCAACAGCTGGGCGGAGCATGTGCGGCAGGTGGCTGCGGTGCTCGAGTCCCTGAGGCAGGCGGGGCTCACGGCCAACCCGAAGAAGTGTGCAGTTGGACGGAGGGAGGTACGGTATCTGGGGTACCACTTGGGCGGCGGGCAGGTGCGTCCGCAGGTCGACAAGACAGCAGCGATTGCAGCCTGCCCGAGGCCCAAGACAAAAAAGGAGGTGAGGCGGTTCTTGGGGCTGGCCGGATATTACCGGCGATTTATCCCCAGCTTCGCGGAGCTGACCAGCCCCTTGACCGACCTCACCCGAAAGGGTGCCTCAGATCCGGTCCAGTGGACGGAGCAGTGCCAGGTGTCGCTTGAGAGGGTAAAGCAGGCCCTCTGCGGGGAGCCTCTTCTCCACACACCTAATTTTTCTCTCCCATTTGTCCTGCAGACTGATGCGTCGGGCAGGGGGCTGGGGGCCGTTCTGTCCCAGCAGGTGCAGGGTGTCGACCGCCCCGTGCTTTACATCAGCCGGAAACTCTCTGAGAGGGAGACCAGGTACAGCACAGTGGAGAGGGAGTGCCTGGCCATCCGGTGGGCGGTTGGCACTCTGCGGTATTACTTGCTGGGGCGCGCCTTCACCCTCTGCTCGGACCACGCTCCCCTCCAATGGCTCCACCGCATGAAGGATGCCAACGCGCGGATCACCCGTTGGTATCTCGCACTACAGCCGTTTAAATTCAAGGTGATCCATAGGCCGGGGGCCCAGATGGCTGTGGCCGACTTCCTCTCCCGCTCACATGAGGAGGGGGGGGGAGTGGGTTAGGCCGGACGGCTCCCCGGCCTAAGTCGGGCGGTGGAGGTATGTGGAGGGGGCGTGGTGCATCAGCTGCAGGAGAGAGGTGTGGAAGGGGCTCAGGGAAGCAGCATCAGGTGAGTGATTAGTGCACCAGAAACAAATTGTCTAATCACTCTCCCTTTTTAAAAACAGTAGCGAGCTGGACCTGGAGGGGAAGAAAGGACACCAGGAGCATGTGGAGTCAGACACAGGAGCGGCAAGACTCCACATGAGCAGTATAAACGTGTCTAAAATAAAGATAATTGAGACTGATAAAGAAAGGCTCTCTGTGTTTAATAGCTGACGAAACCCACGGTGGCACAGAACTGCCACAGTGATATTAGCTCTCGGTATTGAATCTTAACACTTTTTTGGTGACGACAGTTGACCGATGTACTGTTTTCTTGTTCACGTCCTTAGTGAATATGCGCCAATAGTCTTTGCCATCGCTGCACTACTGTCAGACTCGTTTTGTCATGTCAAACAGTATGCATGGCTTCATATGGGCAACCTTTAACTAAATGTGACAGTGTTGTAGATAAAATGAAGTGAAGCAGGAATCGTATCACTACAGTGTTGGTCTGTAATTAGACGTGTATTCCTCCGGGCAATAAGAAAACTGTCAGTCAACTGGAGTTTTTCACATAAAAATCTGTATATTCTGCTGTCAGTTGTCACGTTACATCTAGGTCCATAAAAGTCCAAAAGTTTATCCAAAGTTAAGTGAATTCAAAAGTTTGAATTATGTCAATTGTTGCATGATGTTAATACCGAGAATAAGTTTGGCTTTAACATACTTGTGCTTCCTGCTCAATTGCCAACAGTCCCAATAAGTACTGAAGCCGCAAAAAAGAACTAATGTCATTTGAACATTGAACCAGCAAAATTGAATTAAGGCAGCTTCTGAGCTTTATTAATGCATAGTGAAAAGATTATTGAGACAATGATTAATCACTTCGTCTACTCTACATGTACAAGTTGCACTTTTTGCTCTTTTAAATCGGGACTGCTATATAGGCCATCCCATCTGAAGCAGCTCATCCCTCCCAAATTCTCAAGGCGGTTTGATTAACAGCATATAAAGATGCAAAGACTAGCTGAAAAGCTGAAGCGCAGAAAAACGAAAGGAGATGAAGGGTGATACAGCCTAATTAGTGAAACTAAGATTTTCTAAGAGGACAAACAAGCACAAGAGTGGCTACTCGAGGTGAAGAAAGTTGGATGATGAGCCTGGTAATTGCTAAGGAATGTCATGTTTTCAGCGTGTTGCCAAGTGAAATATCAAGTCACCAGTCACAGACTGTTCCTAAAATGTCGTGTGAAGAGGAAAAATGTAATTAGAGCTTTAAAAACTCAATAATCTCCTTTTTGCAACCTTTGGGCAGCATGGAACACCAAACCCTGCTGGGTGCGACGTGACCACAAAATTAGTCATGCGGAACTCGACTGCTGAGGGGACAGCTAGGAGACAAAGGGAGGAGACAAGTTTAAACAATATATGTCAATACCAATCATTTCAGTTAACAGAAAAAAGGTGCACAAATGGACTCTACATGCAATGTAAAGGTTCAGAGGTTATTGATGTTTACATTGTAGATTCAAAGGATAACATAAGTCTAATATACTAATCATGATCATAATCATGATAGTAATGAACAAAATTGCAGAAACCAGCACCCTGTTCAGACTAAAGTGAGACAGTATAACACATTTAAACCCAAAGAAAATAACAATAAAAGCCGAAGCATTGCTTTTCTGGATTTATAATTCCAATTCATTCATCCCTCTTTAAGAAGTATTACACTTTATATTTTTCTCACGCACATTTTTTGCCTCAGTGTAATAGCATCATTCTACGGTTATGGATATGGCTGGAAAAATTGTTTGTTATTAAAGGGCGATATCATAAGAGGAAGAAATACATTAAGGTACACGTAGAAATATAAATCACAAGGGAATTAAACATTAGTGTGTCATAAATACTGCACTGCACTCATTTTTATTGGACTGTCCTGTGTGTTGTTATAGTCCAGTGTGATGTATTAGGGGTTGTGGTAGAATAACTGAGTGTTTGGGCCACTCGGAGTAAACATCCTCCAGATGATAAAGCTTCTGCATCCAGAGGTGATCTATTCCTGGATAGGAGCAAAATCTGTTTCCATTGGGACGATGCATGCACACCCCCACCCAGACAAACTTACAATACTATTTATGGACACAGACAGAGGGGTTGGTCATGTCTGGGGGACATTACCAGCAGCGCAGCTGACGATGCATGTTGTGTGTTCCATGTACTTTGTGTGTTGTTGTGCAACTTGTAGAAGGTGAGAGGAGTTTTGTAAAATGAGGACGTTGCAGGCACTGGTTGCTTTTTCAAATGCCCATCTTAAGCTAAGAATCAAATCTCAGTGACAGCAACGAAGGACCTAACAAATGTAACACACACATTCCCGGTTATGTGTGCACATGTGTAAGCGGGATTTAGCTTTTGTTTCCCTGTTATGTAGCATTTGCAGTACCTCCATGGCCAGGGGGTGCTTTGGCCTAGTTAGTGAAGGTGTGTGCATAGTGGAGGGAAAAGTATAAATGGAGCACTGGTTTCTGGGGAGAAAAATTAAATTTTAACGAAGTCAGAAACTTTACACTCTAATGAGCAATGCCTCCATGCGAAACATGTTCAACACACCTCTTCGACATGTGTCACAAAGATAAGACGTTGGGTCCCTAATAAGAGTTTTCAGTGAACCCTGATTTATACAGGAATGATTACAACACAAAGAAATGCAAATAGTAACACAAACCTATTCATTCTGTTTAAACTGACTGAATATTCATAGCCTTTGTTAGTCTGCTCTTTGAAAAATATCTCATTTGTCCTCTTGGCAGTGCAGTTGTACTCTGAAAAAAAATCAAGAATGTTGAAGAAAATATCCATTAACTCGAGAGTACTGCTGTGGATGAACAGTTTGCTCTTTAAGACGAAAATCGGAGCAACAGTATTAGTTATAGGACAGGCAGGCATATTTTTGGAGGGGGGATTTTATTCTGCTGGAAAACTTAAACAGTCATCTCCATCTACTATATGGTGTCAGTCAAGCAGCAGCAATTCTAATCTCATTATTCCTGTAATAGATAGCATAAAGAGCAGGTATTAAGGTATAAAAAATGAACTGTAGCTTGATATTAGAGTGCAGAGGTGACATTTTTAGTAAAGAAGATAATCGCGAAGCTAAATAATCAAAATATATGCGGTACCACCAGGGATTGTGGGTTAAAATGTCAAATGTGAATAACAATACTCCTGAGAAGAAGTATTTTGAAGGAATTCTTATTGTATCGCTGACTTTTTTTCCTGTCATGTCTCTGTTGTCTCTGTTAATGAACAGCAATATTATAGTTAAAAGAAAATAAATAAGCAAGAAGCTGACCCAAAACATTGTTTATTATTAGCAATCAGGGTGCTGAAACCCCAAATGTGGATGTAAAAACCTTCAGACTGCAGGTGAATTTCTGCAGTTTGACCTCAAAACCAGCATTAAAAATATATAAAAACGTTGTCACAGCATAGTTCCTGTTGTCTATATTATAGTATAGTATAGACAGGATACATAGGTCACTTTTTTAGTTCATGTCAATGAGGTAAGTAAGTCTTTTCTATCAAGTTAACAAAGCCAGGCTAAATATAGTTTACATTGTACCTGTCTCTGTGGTATTTTGTTGCTCAGTGTGCATGTGTCACAACCAATAAAGACAAACCGGTACAGCAGGGGAACGAAGAAGAGAAGGAAGTTCCTGGAAGGAAATGTTGACATCCAGTCACAGCTCTCGAGCCATCCAGGGACACTCGTCTTAAGTCTTTAATAGCGGTCAAGTCCATCCAAGGATTTCAGTCATTAATGGGTTTCGAGGCTATGTGATTAAAGACTGCAACCCCAAGAGAGGGAAACTGACTGAAGTAACATTTTAGCTTTTTCTTTAAAAAAAAAAAACAAAAAAAAAAACAGTACTAGTAAAGATGTGAAATTATTTCATGTCATCTGCAGTAAGTTTAAAAATAAAGTGTTTATATGAACACTCATTTTGGAAGGGTTTCAAATGACAGAAAATCATGGCTCTTAAAACATAAACTCTGAGAAGAAGAAGTGTGTAGACGGAGTTGGAAAAGATCAAATGGGGCTTTATGAGGGTGGCAGAAGCAAACTTTTCTTACACACACATTAATTATCGCGTGAGTTCATGCAACTTCTAAGGTCAGTGAAGTTTCATATCTAGCAGCTGTCTATTTGAGTTGTAGGTGCGCTCTTTTAATCACTCTTCTGTGTCACGCAACTCTGTGTTTGTTGTTCTTCATCCGAATGTAGACATTTCAAAATCCAGTAAACCTGTTCAAAAATTTCAACATGCGCACATGTTGTGCTTTACGCGCTGCACCACCACACTGCGGAGTTCAGAGAAAACCCCACATCTGTCTGTGTAACACTGAAAACATTTTGCTTTCAAGAGTACAGCAATTCTTCTCATGACAGTTCCCAAACTGAAAAAAAAGTAAAGCAAAGGTGATGTAACACAGAGGTAAACCTGCTGCTATCTCAACTGTAGTCACACATGTTGTCCATCGAAGTAGGGATGATTTTGGTTTTAACCAGATTTGAAAAGAAAAGAGTTTTACTTTGCAAACTTAATAGTCCCAGCCAAAGATGCTGCTGGTGGCAGGTAAGCTAACTAATGGGGATAACATTTGCACCTGCACCTCAAAAATGCAAAGACATTTTCAGCACAGAAACACAGAAGTCAGAGCAGGCAGCTCCATAAAAGAGCAACTTTTTCTATTCATACTGCTGCATTCTTTGGATGGCACCACACAGGTTAAATATCTACAGACCATTGAAGCGGCAACAAATTATCTCCCCGAAATAAGCAACTGATGATAAATTCAACAAATGCCAAACAGTTGGAAAAATGTAGTATTCTGTTTTTAGTGCCGTTGTACACAGAACTGCGGCACCTTTGGAAACGAAGCAGTGGGTTAATAAATGATCAGAAGATCATTTATCATTCAAATTGAACTGCCTTTCAGAACCAAATGAGCAGCTTAATTACACACCTACACAGGCAGTAACAAAGAACATTTCTATTCATGATTTGCTTGCATATTCAAATAATAATGAAAACTAAATTCACGGATTGCTTTACTATCAATAATTTCAACTTGTACTCGTATGTTTGGCATAACAAACTGCTTCCAAAGTTGTACGTTGATATTTCACAGGAATTAATATGCCGTCCTGGACATATTAAGTACATGAAACCAAACACACTTCAGATCACAGCAGCACACTGAGGCAGACCTGACTTCAAAATGTTTTCTTTTAGTTTTCTTTTAGATTTTTCCAGTTTTGAGTATGAAATGCTCTGTGCATCGATGCACTCATTTAATAACGCTACCTAAAAACTGGATTGATAATCAGTAACATCAGCTGAGAGAAAAAAGTTAATGTTGTTAAACTAAGGTGGATTGTGTAGATTAAAGCGTTTACTGTGGCTTTGTTTTACGTTTTTTCATGCTGATTTTGGGCTAATTTCCAAACATAAACATGCCCACAATTATATTCCCTTTCAAACAATACACAAACAAACTTAGATTCAGACGGTTCAACACATCAGCTATTTCACCCACTTTAACGAGAAGGTACAAATTGTTACTTATACGTATATAAATATCCACACACACATCTCAGACAAACTACGTGTACAGCAGCACTCAGCAGTGATGAAGATGGACAGCTCATACTTGAAATTATTTTCAAATGTTCCTCCTCTGAAGCCAAACTGTTTCTTTGCTTATTTCAATAATCGAGAAAAGACAATGCAGACAGCAGAAATCTAATCTTGGAGTGAGAAAAAGAGGAATGAGAGGAAGTAGAGTATAAATTAATTTACAGCTCTCCGAAAGGAGAATAAGGGTGGGGGTGTTGTGAATGGGGGGGGGGGACACTTTTCTAGATGGTTAACGCAGCACAGCACAAAAACTTTGCTCGAAAAGGTGCAACGATAAGTGCTAAAATATCCATGCTCCATATTCTTAAAGGTATTACAGTGCAAACCTGGTTTAAAAACTGGATCAACATTTCTTCTGCATGTAATGCCCTTCTGTCCACTCGCATTCCCCTGCCTCTCTGCATTTGTAGCTTTTAAAAAACATCCAAGTTAATAATTGGTGAAAAAGTTATAATTGGAAAATAAAACAAGTGGTGATTCGCCCTAACATTCTCACCTCAGCAACAGATTTAGTCTTATACTGATTCAAGTTTCAGATTATTCCGGCCTGAGGCAACCATTATCTATCTATTTGATCATCCTGATTCTTAATATCCTTTTAACTTGCACAACCAACACAGGAGGAAGCAAAGCTTCAAACAAAATGGGATAAAAGAAAATAATACCTTGATATAATATTAAAAGAATGAGCACCTAAATAGTGGTAAACAAAGGAAGATATTTGCATTCCTTTTTTTAGAATATTTTACTTGAATTAGGAGTGGAACAAAAAGAACCTTTGATGAGAGGGATTCAAATGCATTATGCTAAAACCTACAGCCTACAACCTACCAAAGTTATTTGGGGTGAAGGAAAATAGTCAGAAGGAATAAAAAAAGTACTTTAGGAGGCAGAAAAAGGAAGAAAAAAAAATAGTGAGAGAGTGAGGGATTAGTTGTCTGAGGCTGTTTCGGTCTGCCCAACTCAGTCTTCCAGCGAGTGAAATCAAATCAGAAATCATTGAGTTGTCCAGTGATGTATTCTTGTGTGTATATCAGAGAAACAGCACAGGGGAGAAAAGGACAAAAAGAGCAAGAAAGGTCAGTAGTATAGTATGCATCCAAAAAAATAAATAAGTAAAAACTTCAGTGTTTTGTTTCCAAAGACACCATACAGGATCATCATTTGTTCACTGTTAAGTAGCGACATACACGGTGGTGGGACTTTTAGTTAATTATGTACAGCAAAAACAGTTTTTCCTCTGCTGGCAGCAATCTAATTTAACAATGAAATGACCTGTTAGGAAATTTTATACAAATGCTCTTACTACCCTTAATGTCAATAATGAATCCGTCCTGGTTGTATTTTGCCTGAGATGCTGCTACTAAACTAATACAGTCCGATCCCACAAAGAAACAGTTTTCTTTAAAATGTTAATAATAGCTTGGAAAAAAAAAACAACCCCAGAACAACTCTAAATCAGGGAGGCCAGTAAACTACTGGTACCTATCCATTACCATTCTTTTTTTTTTCTTTTTTATACAGCAGTGGAATATAGATAGATAGAAGTGTGCAGTGGTGTATTTCTCTGCAGAGACACCCCCCTTTGTTGGTATTTGAGTTGTTTCCTCTTGTTTTGTTGCTTGGGATGCTGCAGGGCACCACAGACACCACAACATTAAAACGGGGGGGGGGGGGAGATTACTTATCTACTATAAATTGATATGAGATCAAAAGAGAATTCAAGTTTGTTGTCCATCCTTTACTGGCATTATGCTCCAATTAGTTTAATATATAATCATGCTTAATAAGTGAAAGCAACTGCTACTTAAAAACTGATCTGAGAATTCTTATTGTTGACGTGTTGATGTGTGTGTGCTTATGTTGCCGTGAAGGACTTTGCATCAGCTTGTGTCCTTCTCGCAGTTTGAGAGAGAGAACCATTGGCGCCGGTTCCCTTTCAGAGTTGGTGCCGTCTGTTTTTCTACCACCTGCTGGCCTGCTTGTGTCTCATTGTTAGTCTGCCTTTGAAGTGAAGTAGCTGTTGCCTTGGTTTGTTCTATAGATATACTGTGTGTGTGTATATATATATATATATATATATATATATATATATATATATATATATATATATATATATATATATATATATATATATATATAGATAGAGAGAGAGAGAGAGAGAGAGAGAGAGAGAGAGAGAGAGAGAGAGAGAGAGAGAGAGAGAGAGAGAGAGAGAGAGAGAGAGAGAGAGAGAGAGAGATATGTGTGTGTGTGTGTATGTATGTTCAAGTGAATGTGAAAATCTGTGCACTTTGCAGCACCACTATATATATACTCTCGCATTCATCCAATATTTTCCCCAAACAGAGTCCCTCTAGGGAGGATTTCTCACGGCTCAATGTCAGTTTCCTCCCTTTCTCTGCTGCAGCCTATCAACATTAATTTTATGCTGCCGGAAAGAAGCGAAATCCCATGAGAAGAAGGAAGACTGCAACAATCAGAGGATCAACTGAGTGTGCCGGAAATTGTTTGTGTATTTAAGTTGACGTTAAAAACAAAAAGAACAGTGCGAAGCATCTGGTAGTGTCGGTTTTTAGTGGTGAATTTGCATTTTGTGTCAAAATAACTAGTTTACAGTTTTGTCTTTAAGATAATATGCCAAACTTTTATAGAGTTGGACGAACAAAAAATTAACTTTACTCCAAATACCATGTGGCTTTTAATTTCAAGGTCTGACTGTTTAACTCCATCAGTGTTCACACAGTGTGGAATTGTTTCATGGGGAGTGAAAATACTGTTTCAGTTCCAATCAGTTTTGTGATTGATCCGCTGATTTGTTTGGAGCTGATATTAAGTATCGTCCCCGATAAAATGAAGATTTCTGAAGTTATGCGTTTACATTTCTAGGACAAAAACATCTGAAAAGGGGATAAAGCCAAATTAGAAGTTCTTGATGTATTTTGTTGACACATTAGAGTGAAGGTTTTTTTGAAAAGTGAACTTGGAATTTCTCTCACTTCACAAACTAGAAAATATCACTCACAGCCAGAAAATAATCCATTTTCATTATGTTTTCGGGACAAAATGTTGCACAAATCAGGCTAAGAATGAGATATGAACAAATCCATCCAAATGTTCTTTCATTTTCTATTTCTGCTACATCCTATCCTTCATCCTATCCTTCATCTACTTCATCCACAGGCATATGCCAGTCCATCACAGGCCAACATAGAGAAGCATGCACAGCCGCACTCACTCCGGTCAAGTTGAATCAAGAATCAACCTAAAATGCATGTTTTTGGATTGTGGGGGGACGTCTGAGTACCTGGAGAGAACTCATGCATGCATGGGGAGAACATGCAAACTCTACACAGAAAGGCCCCAGCTGGGATTCAAACCAAGAACCTTCTTGCTGTGTTCTGGCAGTGCTAACCACCACACCACTGTACAACAATGTCCTGCTCGATGAGGGCAAACTAACTTCCATTCATTCAAACACACACCATAATCTGTCCGTCACAGCTGTGTTGCCTATTCATCATCTATCATCTGCACACACATGTGGCAGATGACAGTCATTGTCATTCCTTGCTGGGAATATTTCAGACGAGCTTGTTGCATTTTTTTCCAAATTCTGCTGAAACTGCATAGAAATTTTTCACTTGATGCATATGAATAAATCGCATCATCCAATACTGTGGACAGCCAAATCCTCCTTTTCACTGTCAAGTTTGATTGCTAATAAAGAGGGAATGTTCATGTTTGGTTGCAGTCACATTTTGCTCAGGACTGAGAGCGTCACAGCGATACTAGACATGACAGGGAGCAGACAATGACCACAGATTAATACATCAAGACTTATTTCAACACTTCAAATAGGTATGTCTTCTCTGTATTTCCAGCAGGAAGTCGAAGCTTGAATCTGCCTCGGTAACGTCAGTCTTTCCAGATGTTACTGCAATTCAAAATAAGTAGTCTGACAGACTGTTATCAGCTATCCAGTAACTACACATATTAGCTGTAGAAGTCATTTTTGGTTTTAGTCAATTATTGGATTCATGAGTAAGAAATGTAAAGAATATTACCAGCTTCATCCTATATCTGTTTGGTTATGTTAGCCATCACTGCTTATGCTTACTGAACAGTTACCGTCGTTGCTGCTAAAAATGTGAAATGCATCATATTTGTGCCACTGGGGAATTTTAAGGGCAGCCAATGTAAAAGGCTGTGACAAGAATGGTGCAGCTTGAGCTATTATCGCAGCACATATTTTGTATTGACAGTAGACATTAAGAGGCTTCCATTAAAAAGGTGTTGCGCCTCACCTTGACATACATCAGATAAGTAAAAAGTTGTTGGCTAAATTACTAGAAGTAGTTAAAAATGGATGCATGATGGATTGTCATATTTTTAAGGCAAGAAAAAAAAAACCTATACAATATTCATGGAGTGACAGCAGTATGACAGTGGTTTTAGCTGCAGCCTTGCCAGACACACTGCAGAGGCCGTCATCAATCATTTAGACTTCTCTACCATCACACTGTGTATTAAAGACTAAGTGTACAGGAAGTGTACGTTAGATTAAACTGTGATCATGTAAGTGTAAGTTTACCACCTACAGCTCTGTGACCAACAACAAAAAATATTCTTAGACACACACACACGCCCAGACAAACATTAGATGCTATACTTTTCCCCCGCAAGCTCATACAAACACACACCCACATGACAATATCAAGCTTAAGAACAAAACTGCTGATATTTGAACAAACAAACGCAGGGGTTTATCATCGCACAGCGCAAGTTGTTTTTTTAAGGAACCAAAAGGTGGCTGACTGGGATCATTGAAGAAAAGGAACATGAAAGAGATGTAAATGAACAAGGTTAGAAATGACATCAAAAGCAACAAAGGAAGTCAGAGATACAAGAAGGGTAAAGATAAAGAATGACAGAGAGGGAGGAGAGAGTGAAAGATGAAAGACTAACAGATGAAGACAGAACCT
Source organism: Odontesthes bonariensis (assembly GCF_027942865.1). Classification (NCBI taxonomy): domain Eukaryota; kingdom Metazoa; phylum Chordata; class Actinopteri; order Atheriniformes; family Atherinopsidae; genus Odontesthes; species Odontesthes bonariensis. The sequence continues at coordinate 23,664,649 of NC_134519.1, read as the reverse complement.
GACATTTGACATTTAAAACATCATTAATCAGCCCCTGAAGCTTCGAGTGACATGGCAAGCACTAGTGGGGAGTGAAATCCAAAGACATGAGCAAAGAGTAGCAAGAATACATCATCCATTTGTAAATGCAGCAGCAATGCATCACCACCCATATGCCAGGCATTTTCAAGCAGCAAAAATACATTAAAACAACACAAAAAGAAAAAAAAGATCCTGACTGGGAAAGACAGATGCTCAGAAATAGTGCTAGCCTCCACCTTGGGTGTGCCCAGCCCTGCCTGCTGTGACATTACCTGCCTACCACCACATAATCATGATGAATCGCTCTAGAGCCTTCTACCGACCACAGAATGCACACACCTCCAACAATGACTGGCTATGGCAAACATCACGACAATCCACAGACTCTCTCTCTTTATCTTCATTGTTTCTCTGTCAGGATGCTAACATTTTTCATTTTTTCTTTATCTCCACCTCTCTTTCTCTCAAAAATCCTCCGTTCTCGCCTTCTGAATCTCCTTCACATTCTCTGTCCTCTAGGCCTCCTCTTTGTGCATGATCTGCCCTTCATTTCTTCCTACTTCAAGGGGGAGCAGGCACCAAAGAAAGAGAGCAGGGAGTTCAATAAGCACGTAGACAGTGGAGGTGATGTGTTTGGGAGAAACAATGCAATATGAATTTGCTTTATGATTATGATGTTCAACAACTTAAACATGTTTCCGTGGATAGTTATTCAGCTCGAAAAAAAGATGAAAATACATGTCGAGTAAAATTTGTGCTAGACTTTGTTATGCATTGGTCAAATTAACAGTAACTGCTGAAGCAGGTAAGATCAGTTTTAGCTAAATTTATCACTGCTTCCAATATGTTCTTTATGGTCATTGTTTAGCAATTCCTCTCTCAGCATAAAAAATAGGTGGCAAGGTTTTTTCTGGCAAGTATTTAATATATTAGGAGTATTATACTTCCATAGCGTTATAAAGTAGAAGACTGGGGACGGCATGTTCAGAATTTAATACTAAACCAAGGCATATTACTCTCAGCGGTGTGTTTTAATATACCACAGGGATCAGAGTGACAAAGAAAACATAGTTTATCATAAGTTTTCTCCTAAATATCAATATCTGACTACAAGGACGAAGTACAAATTCTGCTGTAACAGAGCGTAGCATCATCCCCTTTTTTTCCTCAAACTGCATCATGGCTACAAAATCTTTCTAATTTCCCAAACATAAGTAAAAAAAAAAAAAAAAAGTACAAGAAGAGCAAAAGAGTCTGGTGAATATAATCGTACTCGTCAACAGAACACCTCTAAGAGCTGGTAAAATCCATAATGGTGAGTTTCTATTATGACTTCCAAGGCAATTACCAATGTTCTCCCTTCACTTTGCCCCCTTAGGCTACTGTCTAAAGGAAATAATGAGGCAAACAGTACCTTGAGGGCCATTTATTGTTGCTCTATAATACTGTAAGAAATTTTCTTCCTTGCTTCAACCAATGTTGGCAATCCACAGCATCAAATGAGCAAGGTGGCATAGGAATGAGGAGACAAATGAGAGGGTGTAACAAGAGAAGTGTGGCCATCTTTTCCCTGATTTTTCTCATCCCCAAGCACTTATCTGAACCTTTGTAGAGCTGCCATTTTGGTCCACTTCACTCACAGCTGACGCCTGTGACTGAAGCAGACAGCACAGCCTATTACAGAGGCTAGAGAAGCTGTCCAGAAAATGCATATGTGTATTTAATTGTGCATGAGAGAAGGTGGGAGGAAGGCAGCGCAACGGCCAAGAGGGAAAGGGCAGCTGTGGGAGAAGAAAAAGGTAGGCAGAGAAACATAATACAAATGGTCTATAAACGAAATGATCTCCCTAACTTGTAAGCTTACAAATCTTACACTACTGACTGTTTAAATTAAAGCATAATGGGTGAGAGCTCGCACAGAGAGAAAGGACAAGAGGGGCAAACATAAGCTTGATTATAACTGACCCTCTCCTCCAAAGTGCACACCCTCTGTCCTGGTGGAACAAAAATGATTTAATCTGAGGAGTTTCTCTACATTGCCAAAGTGAGGAGGTGGGTTGTTTCAAGTGTTTCCTTGTTCTCAACTATCAAAGATCATTTCAAACACTCATTTCTGAAATGCCAGTGCAGCGCTGCTACCTTTTCAAATTATTAAAATAAAGTTATTGTCTGCTTGCAAAGAAAATTGACTGTAATTACAGATGATTAGTGCCACACAGATATGGGGGTGAGCAATCAACATACAAAGCCTTGGCATTTCAATACATTCAACTGTCCAGCGGTGGGTTAAACTGTGACAGGTAGACAGCAGAAGATGTTCTTACTTTACATTTGGTGTCTTGGCAGGTTTTTTTTTGCATCCAGTCATTTATTTTATGACTCTCGGAGGCACTCAGCAGAAAAACCTATTTAACACCGAAATGAAGTTGTTTCGCTGTGTCACAAAAACATATTACAGATTTATTTAAATGTACTCCATCTGTCTTGACAAAACTGTCAGATAGATGGAACTTTATAATAATCTATTCACACTTTGCTCAATAAAACTAGAAATGTTTCAAATAAATCATGGCAATCAACTGGCTGCACAATCTCTCTTCCACCCAATGCACAAAAACATGTGAAAATGTGCCTTCTTACATATCAAACTGGCAAGTTCTCAGAAAGCGGAAAATTACCATTGGAACCATTTCAAGAAAAATTATAATGACTGCCACTTTTAGAACCAAGTATGTTTTTTTTATGTTTTTTTTAAAAAATACCTTTGCAGCATAGCAGCATCAACACTTTACAATAAGGCATGTGTGCCAACTGCAAAGAAAGCCCTTATCTTGAGGCTTCCTTTTCACAGTGCAAGAGGAAATATCCCCCCAGAGAATGGCGTCATTATGGCGATTGAAGGTAAGCAGGTGCAGGATTTTCACATTACAATGAGGCCCAGTGGAGCGCTTGTGAAAGAGGAGATGTTTCTTTTTGCATCTACGATGACAAATGTCAATTGATTAACTATAATGAGCTCAAAAAAATGTATGTAAGCACCATTATCAGTGTGTGCCAAAACAACGCTGAATGTGCAGGAAAAGATAATAAAAGGTTTTTTGCTGATGGAAAGCAGAAATGTAATAACAAAAGCTGTGGACCGTGAATAAAAATAGACAGAAAATGTCATTACACCAGAGTAAGTAAAATTAAAACTTGATGGGAAGTGTTGCCATGCTGACACAAGCGTGGCGGGTGGTAAATGCTGTACATTCCTTTAGGACAACAAAAGCGAAGAGAGGGAGGGGAAGCAAGGAGTACACATTCACACATGAATGTGAATGTGTAAGAGTGCAATTAAGTAGAGTTTCTTAGAGAACCAACGGTAGGAAGAACTATATGCTGGGCTTTGGTCTTAAGACCTAAGAGGTGGAAAGCATTGAGAAGACGATGAAGATTTCATCAACAGATATTTTCAGGCAACAGATACTTAAAATAAATACACCGCAAATAGAAAATGAGAAGGCAAAGCTAAGGACCGAAAACTGAGTTTTAGCAATGGCACATCCAAATTTATGGTTCAGGGAAACGGCCAGCAGTCGACTCACATTTACACTTTTTGTTTTATAGAAATATGAAGAAGTAATATGAAGAAATATGTACACAGTTGGACAAAATTATGGGTTACACAAATTTGGTCATTGAATCCCCCAAAAACACTTCCTGTAAAAGTGACTCCACAACTATATGTGCATATTTTGTGGAAGAGACCCCCCATTTACAAATGATAAAATCATGAAAGAACACAACACAGCAAAGAACCTCCATTCCCCTAAGGAGAGGAACGCGGTAAAACACATAGTATGGGATATCATGGCCTCACGTTCTGAAAAGGACTCATTCTGAGGAACTGAACAGAAAAAAAAACTCTTATAACCACTGTTGTCTCTGGGCACCACTAGCAGTAGTGCAAGACCAGGTTTAAGCTAAAACCCGAATCTTTTTCATTATGTCCAACTTTTTCTGGACGGCTAAACACAAATAATAGCCGTGCGGGTACCAGTGTGTTTAAATGGTGTTGTGTGGAAAAAGCACTGATGCCGTTTACAGTTATCTTTGCTCTGCCACTCAAAATCATGAACATTTTGTACATGTGCTCGCTTACAAGTGCTCACTGAAAATAGTGACTTCTCAGTGAGAAGTTTGTGTGTGGGAATCATGTCTGTCAGTGAAGTTGCCAGGTGTTAATCGCATGTACACTAGATTAAAAAGTGGTCATCAAAATGTCCTTCGCTCTGCACTGCTTTGTCAATTTGTCAATCACAATTCTGAAACTGAAAAGTTAAACACCCACCTGGAGTCCACCTGAATCCACCCTCTCTAAGAACATACAGCAGCAAATATAGTTAAATAACAGGGTTTTTTTTCCAAACTACTGAGTCTTTTTGGCATAATATTTCAGAATTATTAATTTATTCTAATCTGCACCTTGATGGGCTCTGTTATTATAATGAATTTTCATATAAATGTTTTTGTTGCATAAGATGTTCTGTCAGATTGTACGTTAGAAAGATGGGTGATTTATTCACAGTTTGGAATGTAGGCCTGTTTTAATGAGATATTAGATATTCACCCACTGGCAAGTGTGTCTGTTGGTACACAGTTAAATATCTCATTCAGTCAAACACTACAGCTCAGCCATCAGTTTTAACTTCACAGAGGAAACAGTTTTCCATCTTATTCACACTGATTATATGGGTGTTAATGTAATAGCATACATGATAATAGACATTTATTATTTTTAGTCATTATAATAACCACTGCTGATTTCAGTCTTAGTAACACAAAGTCAATTTACACTCTTATGAAAGCGTCTGCAAAAACTAAGGTCTGATCTCAAGTTAGCACGTTACAAATCAAGAAATTTTTTAATATCAGTTGTTTTAGTCAGCCACCATGGTAGTCTTCAATGTGAGCTAATTAGTTCATGGCTAATTAGCATAGTGTTTCAAGCACCTAAAGCTTTTTTCAATATATTATTGATAATATACATACAGCATTGTAACCTCCTCACATGAATAAAACTATTGCAACTTTTTAATATCACTGTATGGTTGGGAGACGGTCCCATGAGGGATAACAGGAGAAAAACATTAGCATGTTCTAGTGAAGTATGTGACAGAAGCTTAGATTTCAAGATTTTAGATTTTTCAATTATAGATGTCCCAGTTTTACTTCTAATTAAAAGATTTAGAGCACATACATTTTTGTGCAAATTCAATAAGAAAGTCAAGAGAACAAGATTAAAACAGTTCAAACATTTGTTCATTTTTAAAAGACGATTATTTTTTTAAAGTAGACAGACGGGAAGACCAATGTGCTTTTAATCTGTCTGCAATATAAATGTGCATTTGTCTTCATGCAACATAACATCACATCAAAAATGCAATGAAAGCTCTAAATGCATGATGCAACTATGTCACATGTGGCCCATGGTACTTGTTAAGTTTCTGATATAGATTTTGCACAAATAATCCATTCAAAAGTTGAACAAAAGAAATGTCACCTCAAAACATGGGTACATTTCATAAATACATCATGTAAATTATTAAGAAATGTACCACTAGAAGAGACTGAAAAAGAAGAAAGCAGAAAGCGCTCAGGAGGAGAAAAAAAACAGATTGAAGATTGAAAGTCAGTGACAGAGTTGACACTCTCTGTCGTGAGGTGAGATTCCACACTATCAGCTTTGCAAAGGAAAGAAGTAAATGAAATTTGAATCTGAGTGATCTGCACAGTGAAGCTGGAATATTTGAACTGCCATCCACAAATACAAACCTTCTTTGCTAATGTGACAGAGTCACTGACAGAGACAGTTGGCAAAAGGCGGGGGCTGCCATCGGAGACAAAAAAAAGGAAGAGAAACAGAGATAACTCTTCTGACTGATGACTCATGAAAATGAAGTTAAGTTTTCTTTTGGAGACAAATATTTCATTTTGCCTCACAATCTCTTTCTGTCTCATCTATTCCTCTAACACACACGCGCCTGCACGCCCATAGACGTTTCTGTTTGCTCTCAAGGTATTCTTTACTTCCAAATTATTTGTTTTTCAGTCACACACCGAGTTGCCTTGTAGGCAAAGTATTAGAAAACTTAAAAGTGTTTCCTTTGGCCTGGCATTAAGTTGGCACCTGTTATGTTGCACTGAAGTTTCACTCTGAGCCTACATCACCAATATTCCAGTCATAGAAAGTAATAGCTTTACATGGCTTTTCAGTGGTCTCACCAAGACGGAGTAAGAAGCAATAAAAAATGTTTTACATGAAGCCATTTCAAAGCGTATTGTTATGGTTTGGACCGACTATACAAGAGACCTACAGAAAACAACTTGAAAAGGAGATGACTCAATCGAGTCTGGGGTAACATGAAAAGAGCTTTGTCTGTGTGTGTGTGTGTGTGTGTGTGTGAGTGTTTGTGTGTGCATTTTTATTTGGTTAGAAATGAACACACAGTACAATGTTGACACAATTTATTAGGTACACAAAACACACTGAAGGCAATTAAGTTTGTTTCAGAATCATAATTAAAACAGTGTGCAGCAGTGCATGTTTTGATAACTTCAGGCTTTAACACGAGTCACAACAGACCACAGTCTATTGTTTAATAAGAGGTTGTAAAGCCTATGTCCATAAAAAAGATAAAACTACACTGACACCGGCTCACGGGACCCTGCAACAGCAGAGCATCTCAGTTCAATCGCTGCTCCACGCTGCTCCATTCAGCTGAACCTAAACAGAGGACACGCCATTTCAAAATGAGCATTTTTTCAAAAATATCATACTGAGAAAATTTATTTAGTCAATGCTGTCCATCCATAGAAATTTGGTACTACTCAATCTCTTATGTGCCTTAGAGAATCTGTTCTTGCTGCAAAGACTGAGGCAATCTTCCTGTGAAAGCAAAGAAGCTATATTTAAGCCACAGAATTGCTCAGTGAAAAAAGGTTTTTCTTCATCAAAGTTTAATCTATCTGCATCCAGTTGGCATTCTTGCTTTGAACTGAGACATTTCTTCTGCTATCATATTATTGTGGCGCCAACTCAGGTCTATAGATTTTCCCGCAGATAAGCCGATGACTGAAGTCTGCCAGTTTTCAGCTCGACCAACCGATTAATCTCAGAGACATAACATTCTGTACAGGTCAAATCTGTAAATAAGAGCCGCAGAATGGTTCACCTCATGAGAAGAGCGAAACGGACAATAACATCACAGCCACGCAATCTAACAGGTTAGCATCATGGTAGTTCTTTACTGCCAGTTAAGACAAACCAACTTGCAATTTGTTCAGACATTTTGGTTCCTTTGCTCAAGAGAATGTATATTCAGAGAGCCAGCCACATATAAAGCAGCCTCTGGTTTCACAGATTTGTCCGTTTTTGCTATCAATAATTCACATGTGAAACATTCAGAAAAGGCAGACGAAGCTTCTTTTCAATCTCTGTGAGGCAGACAATGAGCTACAAGTCAAGTGTGACACAGAAAACAGAAGCAACTTCCTATCGCCATGTGTTGTACTTGAATGAGAAGACCCAAATGCAGGTGAAGGTAAAAATTACTTTTATTTAAACAAACCAAACGCAACGCAGAGGCGGGCTGTCCAAAAACAGAAATCTAAAGCATAAACACAAGCATGGTGGGAACAGACAAAGACTTGGCATAGGTAACTTATTACACACGCAAAAAACAATAAAAAAAAAACCTTATTGGTGCAGATGGGCCTTCGGTTTCCTGCGGGTGACTTTGCATGCCAACAGGAACTGCCAGCGGTGTAATTGTACAACGGCTGCAGTCAAGTTGGACACGAGTGAGCTCTCAAAAGTGCCTGATCCTGTAGGAATCCCGTAGTGGGCTTCAGCCACCTTCATCTCCCCCCCTGGCTGGCTCCTGCATACATCTACCAGCATCTTACAGACCCCTGCTGAGGCTCCATAGTGGGCTTCAGGGAAATCCTACTCCCCTCTGACAGGCTGAATACCAGCTAGACAGATGTTTTTGGAGACATGTTTCTTTCTGACTTCTTTCTTCAGAATACCACCAAATTACATCGCTGAAGGGTAAAGAGAAGGTCATTTAAATTACTACAAGTCGCCTTAGTTGGTTTGGACAAAAAATACGACCCTTTAAAGAATTGACTTCTATTCTAATGACAGTAACCTAGAGTGAATATAGTTTTCTAAAATAAACTGTAGGTTTAGTTAAGTTCTTAAACATTTTTCTGGGTCTATTCTTTCATGAATCTTCTTTCCCTAAAGAAACTGTTTTGTCATAACAATAAAGCCAAGCTTTCCTTTTTCTTACTGTCCACTAAAGCCATATTAGATGTGTTCTAATTCTTCTCCAACATCCAGTCATGAAAGGATTTCCATAAGGGTTTAATAAAGTCAGTAAAATTGTTTTTATCAGTGTAAAAACCTTTTCAGCAGAAACTAATTACAAGAATAAATATAACTGATCCTCTTAAAATGGGTCTCTAGTTATTGATGGAAAAGGTGGGAGGAAGGGATCCAATTCAAATAAAGTAAAAACAAGTAAATTCAAATACATTCAACTGAGATTGTGATTATGAATCAGTTTCCTGTACAGGGGGACTTGCTAATGAAATGTTATTTACTTAAAGCGAAGTTTAAGAAGAAAATCTTATCTCACCACGTTGCTCCTGAACTGGCTGCATTGCCGACCTGAGCAACCTGCAGCTGACCTCGTGGTTTGAATGTCATGTGACAAAGTGACGTTCTTTTCATGCATCACGTCAAGTCAGAGATGCGCAGTGCACCAAACACTCAAGAATGGGAAGTAAACTCAACAGAATGCACAGCGAGGCAATCTATCTAATCTATCAAATAAAGAGGAAAGACAGTTAACTAATGTGCACAGTTCAAGCCGTTTCAAAGGAAAACAGCAATGAGCTCAAGGAAACACTAAAACAGCACAAAAAAAACAACATTTTTATGCTGTCAGTATTAATCATTAAACAGAAAGAAGTGGACAAAATTATTATGAGGAACTTAAACTAAAAAACACAGAAGAAAAAATTGCAGTTGGTACCAATTTTGATGTTTTTAGGACATATAGTTTACCCATCACATCTTAATGTCCCGCGCATTTGCCTTTAGTAAAACATGCAAAGTTTTAATTACCAATTTAGGAAACTGGGACACTTAAAGATTGCATTCTCCCCAAAGAGAATGATGCATTTCCCAGTATGAAATAAAGTAAGCTGTATCCACACCAAACTACTTCTTTTTCCTGCCTGGGGTTCCTTCTTTCCCCAGGTGTCACCTCTAGAAATTCAGCCAAGTCAAATTTGTGACCATCAGATGGACAAAAAGGTGGACAAGCAAATTAAACTGACCACACATCTTCACCTTGGATAGCAAAGGGACAGAGAGGCAGAAAACGTTTTCTTTTTTCTTTTTTTTATTTAATTATAGAAAATCTATGTGCGTGTTAAATTGTACAATTATTCAAGAGAATATTTTTCCCTTCTGCTCCTTTCCTCTCTTTAGTCTCATGATTACATTTTTTCCTCTCAGCATTAAACATCACCTCAGGTTATCATTGTGTGTAAAAAAAGAAAAGAAAAAAAAACAATAGAAAGAGTGCAGTAAGTAAGAGGGTTTATTTAAAGAGTGTCTGAATGTGTACATGGAATAGCTTTAGTCAGCTAACGAGAAGAGCGCACGAGGCGGCCCTTCTGAAATCAGCACTGCATGCAATGTTTATCCACCACATATTGAGCACTGTTGACCAGAAAGCCCCGGTGGGGGCTCTTGGACCAGCTGGTGTAATTCTGGCAAACACATACCGCCCTAAACACCAACATCTCTCCCCCTCAGACACAAACAAACACACAAATCACCACACATAGATCATCCTATGGCAAGACCCTCTATTTCTCTCTCCTCCACCTTACGCCTCATCAAACATATTATAATTAGCTGTGCTGAGTAATTAACATCCAAATTGGGACTTTAATTTGAATTTGCTACCCTAATTTGCATATAATTCTAGGAGAACACACACCTAACATTCCTCCACCTGACGGCAAATGCCAATACAAAGAATAGGGGTCTTAAGGGTTTTTACTGAAGATTGTCCAACATGGCAACTCATGCACTAACCATTTTAGACACAACAAACATACAGTATTATCAGAGGAAAACAAGACCTGAAAATCATAAAAATAAAATAAAGAAGTCTGAGTTGGAAATGTGTAAGACAAGCAAGAGCTGGGGTTAAAGACCGGAAAAATCTCTACAGGCCAGAGAAAAGAGAAAAGGCATAAGTGGGATTGTGAAAGGGTCTGTTATAAAGGTACCCATAATGGAGTGAGAACGCAACTCACTGGAAATGAGAAAAGGCAGTAAGACAAAGAGTAGACAGCCTTACCATTAATACATCTCCCTTAAGCCTATAAACCTTTGGAATGGAAGCCACGACTGTGATGAGCAAGCAGCAACAGCGGGTTTGCAAACCTGAACCTGGGCTGTTCGAGCGTGACAAAAAAGTGAGGAGGAGATGACGAAACACCTCTCCGTGTGGCATTTGCCCTCTGAATGGCATCAGCTTGACAGAGCAGAAAAGCCAAGAGTGATGCAGAGTCAACAGAAGAAAGAGATGGGGCAGACAGGAAAACACCACTGAGAAAGCAGAGAGAAGAGAAAGAAGAGAAAAGGCACGAATAACAGTTAAAAGGAAAGGAGAAACAGAACGGGCACAGCACTTCCCATCAGACATTGTTTCACCAGTCATTGCGCGGAATGTGAGTTAACCTGACTTATGTCTCTGTGTTACACATTGCTCACACGATTTATGCTCCTGCGTGGATAATGCAGCTGGACGGCTTCGCTGAAAGGACACCCATAAATCTGATCTTGTTCTCATTTTTGTATCCTTCTCTTTTCCCTTCAGCGCCCCTATGATCCTCTCAGTCAGTGTTCTTTGGCACTCATCTGCTCTGCTCCATTTTCCAACATCTTATATAAAGGTATTCAGTAGAAAGTCTTTGTCTCACATATAATGCACACTGTATTCTGCTGAGCTTGTAAAGCCTCCAATGTAAAATCTGTAAACATAGGCAAAAAAAAAAAAAAATGTTGCATTATTCTGTCTCTCTTATACAACAATCATACACCCGAGCACTGCTCAGAGGCCTTGATCTATTTTTGAAATGGAAAAAAGAAATGTCTTCAATTTGTAATACAAAGTCATATCAAATCTTAGAAAATGATATAATGCTTTACTGTGTCACCATAGGTCAGTTGTGATCAATCAAACTAGAGCAGGAAGACAGTCAAGCCAAGAAATATGGAAAGCTCTGGTGGGAATATAGAACATTCAGTAGATTCAATATCAACTAAACAAGTCAGCTCAGCTAAACTGAGATAATTAGGTCTGCTATGCCTATGGGAGCTGAACTTACTTGTTTGCTCTTATTTTTGTTTAGGCCCTGATTTTTTCTATCATGTACAGCCAAGTCAGTTCTAATACTGCCTTTAGAAGGTAACAGGTCAGTTTATCATAGATTCTTACCCATTAAAGTGGATCCATTCCATGTTTATTCAGCGTATTCTATGTTGAATAACTGGAAATACCATTCTTGAATAAACTGCCGAGAAAAAAAAAAACTTTCTGTGCTTTTTCTGACGATGGAATATAAAGAAAATTTTGGAAGAAAAAAAACAAAAACCTAACAACTTTCAAACTAAAAGCATTCAGCTTTTAATATCATAGCAGCAACAACAAAAAAAGCATTTGTTAATGAGCTGCTATGAGACAAGATTATAAGATTAATAGCTGTGCGACAACAGTTCTGTCATGTATGCCAGTGAAACGTCAGGAGATATCAAACTATGAGGAAAATAAATAATAAAAGGGAAATTATAAAAGCATTTTTTTCAACTTTCAATGTTTTTTCTAATCCCACCTGCATCACATACGCACGTATCACAATAACTGTTAATTTTTGCCATCCCATTCCCCAGTGATGCAGTGTTATTTTCAAAATCATGCAGAATGTTTAGTTTATTGTCAGACTTGACTAAAACACAAGCTGTTTCATACATCGCTAAAAAAAATTTGCTTTCATGGCGGTTGGCAAACTGCTGTGTGCATTACTGCCATCTTGCGGTGCTAGTAATCACCACCAGCTGCAGGTTAAATCAGAATAGCTCCAGGGCATTATGCTAGTTGCATAAACTATTTGATTCCTTATTGTTTTGATAGTTCAATGGCCATTTGAGAAGTCAGCCCTCATCCCTATTGCATACTGTCAAATATGGATGTACAGTGTATGTGTCACAAACGGAGCTGTGTCTATCAGAGTCTTTGAAAATGAAATGAGAGACTCAAGTCTCCAAAGAAAACCAGCCCCTCTAACCTTAATCTAAACCAAGTTAGCCTTCCCTCTGGTTCTTGGCCACATGGACTTTATAAACAGCAAGTATAATGATAATGTTTGCTTGAGTGCAGACAGCCAGCCAGCCCGGCGCTCTCACTCCAGAGACCCAATTAATACCGCTGTAAACCGCCACTGCCCTTCATTGGCAACAACAGTCACCGCTGTGTGTGTGTGTGTGTGTGTGTGTGTGTGTGTGTGAGTGAGAGAGACAGAGGAAGATGTCTGAGATGATTGAATGCAGCACTCTGACCATTGCTGCCTTCCATGAGCACTAATCGATTATCGCACTCAGAGATCATCTTCAGATCACTGCCCAACCAACCAATCACGACTGACAGCAAGACTACTACAACGTTAAGCTTATCATGTTGATATTTTAAAAGACAACCCGGCCGTACATGGTTGTCCTCCAAGATAAAAAATGTTCAGAGAGTTTGCTTAGTAATTGGAATTGAGTGAGTAATATCTATCATTAGAGCAAAGCAATTAGTGGATCCATCAAGTAGTTAATAGATCAAATCGATAAATCTCTTGTAGTCTAAATTTTCAAAATGTCTTCCGGTTGAAGTTTTTGTTTTTTATTATTTGACAGGATTTGACATTTCAAATGGTCTTTTGTGATGTTAAATGAAGACTTTTTTAAAAGGTTTTCAAATAGTTTCTGTGTTAAACCCCTTTTCTGTTTGTTTGTTTGTTTGTTTGTTTGTTTTTTGTTGTTTGTTTTCCAAGTCTGAGCTTGGTTGTAAGAGCCATATTAACATTGGCTAATGATTAGTAGTTTCCCTTTAAAAATGTTGCATTGCTCTTTTAATTACGCTGCTGATGACATCACAGCCATTTTAGATCAGACCAGGTTAAGCAGCCTAAGGAGCAAGACAGTTTTTTGACAAGTAAAAGTAAATATTAGTGAATCTTGTAACTTTGTTTTTTTTGCTTTTTCAATTAAAGTTCCTTTTTTGAACGAAGTTACTGCCTTGGAAGATCATTTTAATGTCAAGCTTATTGCCAAGAAGACTGCTTAACAGTAGCGGTAAAGTGGAGTACTGTGAGGAAAGAGCGCCGCTACATTTGAGTCAAAAAACTCCGCTCTCAGTGGAAAGAAGAACGGACTAAGTTGGAATAAAGCCGTTACTACATGGACAAGGAGACAAACCAAGTCCTCATACTGGAATAAAGTAAGTCCGTGGATGCTTTGCATCAAGATTTCAACTGCTAAAACAAGCCACATGGAAGGCTAACGTGCTGGAGTCAGCTATTGACGTTAATTACCTCGTGTCTGCTTGTTCGGAGCTTATTGGAGCCTGTCGGAGCTGCGCAGCGCATACATTGTGAATACATTTCATTGAAGTGGATTTGGATATCAGCTGTTTGTTGGAAACTGATGTGTTTATGAAGATACTACTGGACATTAGTTTTTCCTTGGAAAACGAACTGTTTTAAGCTGAATTATAAGTCAAGTGTTTTGTGCTGTTGCCATGGAAGAATCTGACCAAAAGAGGGCGCCAAAGCCCACAGAAAAGGCAATGGATGATAAAATCAGCAGGCTTATTGGATCAAGAAGAGGTAAACTATCCCAGCTTACAGGCATGATGAAAAATATTGAAAACTTGAAGCTTGATGGTTCGAATGTGGATGAAGTGGAAGAGTTGCTTCATGATCATTTTCACAAAGCATTAACTGAGTTTGAGGATATAAATACTGCAGTTGTTGCTTTACTGGGTGAAGATGATGGACAAATAGACCAGCATAACTGGTATGAACCAAAGGCTGTACCTTTGAGAGGTTTTTGTGTGAACACTCTAAACTGGTGTACTGCAATGAAGAAGAAATTAGAAGATAAAAATGGTGCAAATGAGAATCCAGGAAGCAAGCTTGATCAGGATGACGTCAAAGCAGAGGACAGCGTATCACAAGCTGGAATAAGTTGTCGTAGTAAAAATAAGTCCTCAGTTACTTCATCAACAGGTTCTGGGTCTTCAGTAGTCCTAAAGGCAGCCGCAGAGCATGCAGCATTGATGGCACGTGCAGCAGCCTTGCAAAGGAAGCAATTGCTGGAGCAGGAAGAGCTACAGCTGAAAGCTAAAATGGAACGGCTTGCGATGGACACAGCTATTGCAGAGTGTGATGCAAAGCGCAAGGTGTTTGAAGAATATGCAAGTGAGAAAGGAAGTATTTACAGTAATGCATCACAAAAGCATTCACGAAGTAAACTTAAAGAAGAGAGTGATGGTGCTTTGCTAACCTCAAATGTTGCTGCAGGAGGACAAGCGGCGTATGTTCCTAGTGTGTTGGCACAGTCTTCACCAGACACACAACAGAGCAAACCTCATGGCAAGAGCAACCCACAGGTGGCAAACAGTGAAAGAGGACTGTATGAGGTTATGCAGAAGCAAAATGCAATTACTGAGATGCTTGTAAAACAACAAACAAGATCTTATCTCCCTTCTAAAGACCTTCCAGTGTTTGAAGGTGACCCTCTTACTTACAAATCTTTCGTCAGAGCTTTTGAGCACGCTGTGGATAGCAGAACTGACAGTTGTCAAGACAAGCTTTACTATTTGCAACAGTATACCAGCGGGGAGCCGCATGAACTTGTTCGTAGCTGTGAGCATATGTCTTCTGACAGAGGCTACCATGAGGCCAGAAAGTTGCTCCAGAGACAATATGGTGACGAGTTGAAGATCGCAAATGCCTACATGGATAAAGCTTTGAGATGGCCTCAGATTAAACCAGAGGATGGGAAGGCATTGAATGCTTATGCTCTTTTCCTAATTGGATGTAGGAACACGATGGATGACATTGAATTTATGGAAGAAATGGATAATCCCACGAACATGCGAGTTGTTATTTCAAAGCTTCCTTACAAAATGAGAGAGAAGTGGAGAAACACGGCATTTGAGATCCATGAAGCAGGAAGAGGACGAGCAAGGTTCTCTCACCTAGTCAACTTCATTGACAGACAAGCAAAAGTAGCTCTGGATCCTCTCTTTGGAGATGTTATAGAAAGTCCACAAACCTCCAAAGGAAAAGAAAAGGCTACAAAAGAGAGAAACATCAGGAAAACTGGACAAAGAGAGAGCATGTTTGCCACAGGTGTACAGAACACAACCATGGATGCAACTGCAAAGAAAAGCAGCCCTGCAAAAGCTGTCGTAACAGCCTTTCACAAACCTTGTCTATTCTGCCAGAAGAATCATGTACTTTCTGTCTGCAATAAAATTAAAGAGCTGACAAACACAGAACGGATAGACTTCCTGAAATCTAAGGGCCTTTGTTTTGGATGTCTTACTTTTGGGCACCTTAGTAAGAATTGCAAGAAACGACTCAAGTGTCAGATTTGTTCTCGAATGCATCCAGACATACTCCATGTCAAGACGGAGGATGATAGTGCTTCGGAAAAGGTGGACGAAAACAATACTGAGAACGACATAGTTTCTAGTGCCTATGTGTCGCTGGGTCAAGAGTCATGTGGAAACACTGGGGCTGGAGAGGAAGAATGTGTGCTTGCTGTTGTACCAGTTAAACTCAAGTCCAGGAAGAGTGAAAGATACGTAGAAACATATGCCTTTATAGATCCTGGCAGCACAGCAACATTTTGCACGGAAGACATTCAGAGGAAACTAAACCTCAAAGGGAAGAGCACCCAGTTTCTTCTCGACACAATGGCTCAAGACAACTCTGATAGCCACAAGCTAATGAAGAGTGTTGTTCTTTCAGATCTTGAGGTGTGTGGTCTTGAAGAAGAAACATATATTGAACTTCCAAAGGTGTTTACACACAGTCACATCCCAGTGAAGAAGGAAAACATACCACGGCAGGAAGACATTGCACAATGGCAGTATTTGAAAGACGTACGTCTGCCACGTATTACAGCGGAAGTGGGAATGCTTATTGGTGCCAACGTCCCAAAAGCCATAGAGCCATGGCAAGTCATAAATAGTGAAGGAAAAGGGCCATATGCAGTTAAGACCGCCCTGGGATGGGTGATCAATGGACCTCTTAAAAAAGACGACGGACAAAAAATGGACAATGGTAAACTGCAGAGCTACACAGCTAATCGCATTCAAGTGAGGGAAATAGAAGAACTGTTAGTGAAACAGTACAACACAGATTTCCCAGAACGGAGCTGTGAAGAAAAGGAAGAAATGTCTCAAGAAGATCGCAAGTTTATGCACCTGGCTACAAGTTCAGCAAAGATAGTTGATGGACATTATAGCCTGAGATTGCCCCTGAGAGATGAAAAGATCAAGATGCCAAATAACCGCCACATGGCACAGCAGCGGGTTGACAATCTCAAGAGGAAGTTAAAGAAAAACCCAGACTTCCATGAAGATTACATATTGTTCATGAAAAGTATCATAGAAAAAGGCTACGCTGAGAAGATACCAGATGAGCAGCTCAGTCGCAGTGATGGACGTGTGTGGTACATCCCCCATCAAGGGGTCTATCATCCTCAGAAAAAGAAAATAAGAGTTGTCTTTGATTGCACAGCCACATATCAAGGTGTCTCACTAAATGAGCAATTGCTCCAAGGACCAGACCTCACTAACAACCTCATAGGTGTCCTATTAAGATTTCGAGAGCATCCAGTGGCGCTGATGGCAGATGTGGAGTCTATGTTTTATCAAGTGAGGGTCCCAGAGGAAGACACAGATCTGCTACGGTTCCTGTGGTGGCCAGAGGGTGATCTGAACAGCGACGTTGAAGAGTTCAGAATGAAGGTACACCTTTTTGGTGCTACATCTTCACCCAGTTGTGCCTCCTACGCTCTGAGAAGAACTGCGGAAGATGCAAGAGAAATGATGAGCGTAGAGGCAGTTGACACTGTGCTAAGACATTTTTATGTGGACGATTGCTTAAAAGCAGTGGAAACAAGTGATCAAGCAGTCAGTCTTGTACAAGAACTCACAGCCTTATGTGCCAGAGGAGGTTTCCATCTTACTAAGTGGGTGAGTAACAGCAAGACAGTCTTATTGTCTATTCCAGACAATGAAAAAGCACCTGAAGTTAAAGATCTGGACTTGAGCCACAGCACACTTCCAATGGAACGAGCACTTGGTGTGCAATGGTGCACAGAGACTGACAGGTTCAGATTCCTGATAAACATGAAAAACAAGCCTGTCACAAGACGTGGCATCTTGTCCACAGTAAGTTCTGTCTTCGATCCCCTTGGTCTTTTGGCACCGATCATATTACCGGCAAAACTCATCTTGCGTGACCTGTGTAAGAATAAACATGGTTGGGATGAAGAGATTGAAAGTGTACAGGCAAAAAAATGGCATGAATGGTTGGCAGACTTGGAGAGTTTGACAGAATTCAGCATACCCAGATGCATCAAAGCAAAAGAGTTTGGATCCACACAGTCAGCACAGCTGCATCATTTTGCTGATGCTAGTGAGGATGGATATGCTACTGCTTCATACCTATTGCTTACCAGCCATGAAAACAAAAAACACTGTTCCCTCCTAATAGGAAAATCAAGAGTAACACCTTTGAAACATGTCACGATACCAAGACTGGAACTGACAGCAGCAGTCATAGCTGTAAAAATGGACAGAATGCTCAAACAGGAACTTAAGGTCCCATTAGAGGAATCCGTCTTCTGGACTGATAGCACTACAGTGCTCAGATATCTGACGAATGAAAGTGCTCGCTTCAAGACCTTTGTAGCGAACAGAGTGACGACAATAAGGGATCATTCTCATCCTGCACAGTGGCATTATGTCAACTCGGCTCTAAATCCAGCGGATCAGGGCTCTCGAGGAGTCAAAGTGAAGAAGTTCATGCAGAGAAAAGTCTGGATACAGGGTCCAGATTTCTTGCTGAAGCCCGAAAGTGAATGGCCAAAACAGTTGGATGAAAAAGAGACCACAGAAGAAGATCCAGAAATCAAAACATGTGCTAGAGTAACCATGACCAGCACACAAAGTTATGATGCTGTCAACAAGCTTATCGCTTACTACTCGACATGGCAACGACTAAAGAAGGCAGTCGGATGGTTTCTCAGACTAAAGGAGATACTAAAACTACTGAAGGACAAGAGAAAGGAGCTCAAAACTACAATCAGACAATCTGAGAACAACCCTGAAAAACAGAACAAGCTCATTGCACAGCACATGAAGAAATTCAAATCAACAATTCAACAACATCCGTTGTCACTGGAGGAGCTGGTTGAGGCCGAAATGGAGCTCATACAGATGAGTCAGTCACAGGACTACACCGAAGAAATCTGTGCTCTGAAAGAAAATGCTCCAATCAAGAAAAAAAGCCAGATCTACAAACTTGACCCCATATTGCAGAATGGGATACTGAGAGTTGGAGGCCGGCTTCATAAAGCTGCGATGCCACAAGAGGCTAAACACCCAGCCATCCTCTCTAAAAGTTCACCAATAGCCAACCTCATACTGCAACACATTCACCAAGCAGTTGGACATTGTGGTCGCAACTACATGCTGGCAACGCTGCGACAAAAGTACTGGATCCCTCAAGCTAACTCAGCTGTAAGGAGGATTATCTCAAAGTGCATTGTGTGCAGAAGACTTACTGCTAAAGCTGGAAAGCAAAGAATGGCAGACCTGCCTGAAGACAGGCTACTGCCGGATCAGCCACCCTTTACTAACGTGGGAGTTGACTTCTTCGGACCATTTGAGGTCAAACGTGGAAGGAGCCTTGTTAAACGGTATGGCGTGATTTTCACTTGCCTAACTGTGAGGGCTGTTCACATTGAAATAGCTCACAGCCTGGATACAGATTCCTGCATTAACGCCATACGTCGGTTTATGTGTAGAAGAGGACAAGTAAAAATTTTACGCTCTGACAATGGAACAAATTTTGTTGCCGCAGAAAAAGAGCTGCGCAAAGCATTGGAAAACCTGAATCAGACCAAAGTACAGAACACTATGGCAGAAAAAGGCATCAAGTGGATTTTCAACACCCCAGCAGCCTCCCACCAAGGCGGCGTATGGGAAAGACAAATCCGTACTGTAAGAAAAGTCTTGAATTCTGTGCTACGGCAACAGTCACTAGATGATGAAGGACTCCAAACCATCATGTGTGAAGTTGAGGACATCATCAATAACAGACCAATAACATCCTCATCAGATGACCCTGGTGATGTTGAAGCTTTGACCCCTAATCACTTGTTGCTTATGAAAACGCAACCCAACATTCCACCAGGAGTCTTTGACCAAGATGATCAGTACGCGAGACGGCGATGGAAACAGATACAGTACATAGCTAATCTGTTTTGGACTAGATGGACAAGAGAGTACTTGCCGCTCCTTCAAGAGAGACAAAAGTGGCTCACACCACAGAGGAACTTCTCGCCAGGAGACATTGTACTGATAATAGATGAATCTGCCCCTCGCAACTCCTGGAATATGGGCAGGGTAATAAAGACATTACCAGACTCCAGAGGTACAGTGAGGCGAGTCAGCGTGCAGACTAAGACTAACGTACTGGACAGACCTATAACCAAACTGTGTCTGCTGAAACATGCAATTTGAATAAAGTTGTTCATTTTTTGTGTATTATGATGTACATGTAAGAGTATCTTGGATATTATGTTGAATGTTGCATAGCTCTCATGTTTAATAATGTTTGGTAATTGTTCTGCATTTAGCATAAGCAATTAGGGGCTGGAAATGTAAGAGCCATATTAACATTGGCTAATGATTAGTAGTTTCCCTTTAAAAATGTTGCATTGCTCTTTTAATTACGCTGCTGATGACATCACAGCCATTTTAGATCAGACCAGGTTAAGCAGCCTAAGGAGCAAGACAGTTTTTTGACAAGTAAAAGTAAATATTAGTGAATCTTGTAACTTTGTTTTTTTTGCTTTTTCAATTAAAGTTCCTTTTTTGAACGAAGTTACTGCCTTGGAAGATCATTTTAATGTCAAGCTTATTGCCAAGAAGACTGCTTAACAGTAGCGGTAAAGTGGAGTACTGTGAGGAAAGAGCGCCGCTACATTGGTCATTCCCAGACTGCCTGGATGACAATGGGATCATGACTATCCGAAATATTAGACGCAATGTGCCAAGGTAGTCACATTTCACTGTTCAACATTTACAAATTCACATCAGACTAAATACCTGAAATACTTCTGTCATAAGGCAGAAAAACCATAAAAAATTGCCCAAAACAAATGTATCACAAACACTTATATTATACATTTGACAACTCAGTAGTCAATTTATGTAATATTTCTTCATTCCAGTCACTGAACCTTCCCTAAAACAGTTTGGAGCCCACATGGAGAGATCCACCTCTTCCTCTGAAAACCTCTAACATAGAGGAAACCATTACCCTAACATACTAACGGAAAACGCACTTTTAACTCCATCTCTGGCTTTATATTCATTGCACCAATATTTGCCACAATATCTACAACAGTAGCACCGCGTTTCAAAACTACAGTGTAATAAGCTGAACAGCTGGTCCGTTCATTGCAAGTCATTAGACAGATGCTTCTCTCACTTTATCATTCAGTGTTTCCTTACACGGGATATTTAGCGGAACTTAAGAGTCAGCGAAAGATATCGAAATAGCTTCAAAGTTGTTGCGCTCATCCTTGCCAACTTGTACCACACAAGCTCAAAAAAAAAAGACGAGAAACATTTCGAAAAAAAGAGAAATGTTTTTGTTTTCCTTAATTTCTTCCTCGTGTTCTTACCTTTTCCGCCGAGGGCGCAGGAGTGGCCCCAAAGAAGCCAAAACAGTAAAGCCGGGACCCCGAGTCTCTGCATGTTTATCGAGACGTGTTTGTGATGCCTTCCCGTTCTCTCCTCTTCTCAAACACTGGTTCAGCTCTCGAGCGCGAGGGTGTTCTCAGCTGGACGGTCGCGAGAGGGAATGTCTCCAGGTCGAGAGTCTGTCACTAGTACAGTAAGCAAGGAGAGAGAGACAGAGAGGCTGACAGCAAACATCGTCAACAAAATAACGTTTCCGGATAAACTCGTTTCAAAATAAAATACAATAACACGCTAGAGTCGCCTTATAGGAAATAAAGACACCACCAGAAGGCTTCATGCATATAGGGTGGAAATGAAACAAATCTAAACGACATCATGTGGACAGTGTGGGCTTCAAAACAGATTTGATCTAAAACTGGACAAATCAAACCGTTTTATTTAGAAGAACTAAAGGGTTCCAATTTGTGACAAACTACATTTATTTGGCAAACTTGATCTGGCTGTTTGTGGAAGAAAAGGGGGGGATGAGAACATCTGTTTGAATGTGTTAGTTTGGCACTGATAAAAGACAGGGCTGATGATGAGCAGGCTGCTGAAAACGGGAATAGAACATGCAAGACTATATTTGATTACAGACTAATTGGACATTGACGTGCCACACACTGAAAATTCATGTTATCAATTGGCCAAGTTAGAGCCCTAACCCAACTTAGATGCCATCAAATGACAAGAGCAGAGCTGGTTTTTGTCACTTTAATTTAGCAGTAATCCGAACTTTGAGTTCTTGCTTTTTGCATTTCTAAGAGCCACGCTTTTGTGACTGGTTTAAGATGCTGCCACAGGGCGATATTTTTCTTGCTGGATCTTCTGAACAGAAGCCTCTGAACACACAGCTATACTCCCCCTCACAGAACCAAGTCTTCCAGTTTTCACCCCGTGGCAGAATCACTGGTTTTCTCAAATGGCCACATGTTCTCCAGTAATTAGCCCGTGCTTCTTCTTCTTTTGAGTGTGGGTGTGTGTTCTGGGGATTAGAGGGAAGGAAAGACCTCATGTGAGTTAAGAGGATACCAAAGGTACAGCACACAAGCACACAAACACCGTAGCAGAGGACAACATTTATATGCAATAGCGTGCACACACATACTCCCAGTTGGCTGTTTCCAAGGCCAACGGCAGCTAAGTTACAACAGAGCAGTGACAGGGGGAAAGATGCAGAGTTATGTGCAGACTGTCCTTCTAACTGGATTCAAGCCACCAAGTCAGCAATTATTCATGTTAAGGAACAGGAGATTTATCTTTCTACTGTGGCTTCACTGAAGAATCCCTTGTTATTTTATGAACAAGTCACATTTCATTTCATTTTAATCACCGGAGAAATGGATCCTTGCTGTTGTTATTTCTGCGATCCATGATGACTCCAGCCCATTGAGACTCCCTTCTGTTGGGATTACAGACCGCCATTGACTGAAAACGCATCCTTAACCTTTGTAGATAAAAAGGTGCATTTTGTTTGTGCATCCATTTTACAAGCATGTGCAATCCCTGGGTTTGAGAGTGTTTCTTTTCTTCTGAACCAGGGATTTGTGAAAAGCCATTGCACACACATGATTTAATTTGATTTACAATCTTTTAAAGTGTTTCTTATTCCCTCTGGAACAAAGCTGAGTTATTGGGAAAGCTATTTGCTCTTCAGCCATTTTTTGCTTGCAGGCTGCTCTACAGACAGTTAATTAGTGCTCTACAAAGCCTCCTTTTTTATCTGATAAGCATTTTACAACAATGGAATTAAAGATTACCAGGATGTACATAGATGCTGCATTGCTGCAAAGGTCAATGTTATGCAGTGTGCGTACGATAGTGGGTTACTGGAGAGGGAAGGGGAGTGCCGTCGATGCCCACTGAGTGACGATAGTGTAATAGATTTAAAACTCAATACAGTAGTTTAATACTTTTCTAATAAGAGTCGTTGAAAACATAACTTACGAAACAATCTCTCCAGCGGCTTCAAAACGTTCTTCAGTACTATGGACAGCTCCTCTTCCTACATTTTTTTTTTTTTTTTAGTCTTCGTCCACCGGGGGTCACTCTTTAGTCGTGTTTTCACCGCGGAACCATCATGCAACCATTGTGCAAAGCGGGGGGAGTGAAACAAGTGTGACACACTGACCAAATGTGAAAGGAAGGTAAACAAATGGCTTGACACTTGTTTGGTCAAACGCGTCATGGGGGGGGGAGTAAGACGATTTTCTGGTTCAGCTTCTCTGTTTTACTCACAAATTAATTGAATTATCCGACTGTCGCGAGTCACCGAGTTCAGTCAGCTAAGCTAATGTTAGCTGTCAGTTCAATGTCAAGCCCGACTCAGATCTCAGAGCGAAGTTGTGTTTTTGACTTCAGTCACATTTGAACAGATGTCAAAATCCCGATTTCTTTGCCGGGTGCATTCACTATTCTTGCGGAACTAATTATTGTGAGAAAAAAGACCCACACAAATGCACATAGTTTGCACCATCTGTTTCGACATCGATCGCAGCGTTATGTAAAACTACAGTACAGGTGTGGTAGAGCTGTGTAAGATGTACAGTGGACGGACTGTGTACTTATATTTGTATAACATTCTGTATAAAGCAGAACAGTGTGAATATGCCTGTAGAACAGTATTTTCAGTAACAGGGGACGAGATCTTAAGCTATGACAAAATTAAATGGTAATATTATGCAGAGGGAAAGTATCCACATCCATCCGCATCTTCACCATCGTGAGTAACTGAAGTAAAAGCGCTTGTTTGGATGGATCTTGTGTTCTGCTACTCTCTTACGGCATGTGTTCATGTAACGTCTTGTCCAATATATATTAGTGGGATTCATTTCACTCGCATATGACAGTGGCTTTGTGTGCAGCACTGTGAGCACTGCTCTGCTGTGGTGTGCGACAAGTTCAGATGCCCGTGGGATTCTTTTTTGAATGCTGACCACAGCTTGGCTAAGGAGGGGCTGATGTTAATTTCCCTTTAGGCTCCTCACATTCACAAATGTGGACACTAAAAGAAAATACTGCTGCAGCTGGTCCCCTCCTTCAGGATCCCATATGCAATAGCAGAGCTTGTAATGTCTTCATGTTATTAGTTAGTTTGTTTTTGCAGTGAATACCACACGGGCAATTATGAATACTCTGTCTGTGGCCAGGTTTGGGTCATGTGATAACATGATATTCAGGGAGCTCAGCTGCGTTGTGGCATGTGTGATTCTGAAATGGTCCTCAGATTTAAGTATATTTGGCGTTCTGTTGATAAATGGGTAGCTTTAAGATAGATGATGTCTAAATTCCTCAGCATATAACATGAAGAATGTTCTTGAGGATTCTCTTCGTGACATAATCTCAATCACAGTGTTTAATTAAGACTTCTTTTTACTTTCTCTAAGGTGCTTAGACTACAGTGGGAGAGGGCAGATCATCATGGCCACCCGTCGAGTACCATTATATTTGTTAGCCTGTGGCTCTTTTAATCCAATTACCAATCAGCACATGAGGCTGTTTGAGTTGGCCAGAGACCACATGCACAGCACAGGTCAGTCCCAGATAACACAAACTCTGTGTCTTCTGATCTTTCGTGTGTTTGTTTGACTGTTTAGACTGCTCTCTTGTCTGAGTTTCTTTTTCAATCCATCTGAATTTTAGCTTTTAGAGGAACAATCAAATCACTTTGTGCACATACACTATTGGGAGCTCTGACACGTGTTTAAAACTATCTTCCTGTTTCTCAAAGGTGTTCTAAGCCACATGTTTCAATTATTGTGTACAAACTCAGCATTGCATCTTGGTCCCTCATCCCCTGTCAAATGAGCAATGAGAAAACAAGTAAAAGCCCCTGCTGTACAAGTGACGTAGTATAGTGTAGGTGTTGTATCTACACAATACCATGATGAAACAACAGAGTGTGTCAGAGTCTTCTTCAGTTCCACTGCAACAAAGAACAGTACAGCAGGTAATTTCCCGTCCACAGCAGTAACCGTACACAATGGCTACTTCTAACCAACAAAAAAAAAGAGAGCTACTTGATTTAGTTTATTTTTATGCCGTTAAGGCTCAAGTAGACAGAGAACAGGGAAAAGGGGGGAGATGGTGGATGTTGCATCTGCAGAGTACTCGCACGTCGTTGTTCTCAACACAAACCGTTCCCATCCAATTCAGCCCCAATACTATACTATAAACTATACTACTTGAGACCTGCTGCTCTATTCAGTCTCACCACTTTTGTCAGCTTAGATTTTAGGATGGACCCAAGTCCCAAGTCACACTTATAGGCATGACTAGACTAGACTATGTTTACCTCACGGGCTGGGTGTATTACTATCCAATTACTAGCCTGGCAGCTCAAAAAAAAGCGAATGTTGTGCATTTGTTGTTGTGAAAGTAGTTTTTTTCTGAAATTTCCACAAAGTTATAAGACATAATATTGATAATTGTATCCAACTTGTTTGGGAGTTTTTCTGCCCCCTAGTGGCCAGAATATTATGGGGATAGTGCTTTAAACAATCTGCATTGTCGTGTATGTCCTGAACTGTTGTCAGCAAGAAGACTTGTTGTGAGAGGAGTTTTTAATTTAGCTCATTGATGGTTTAAAAAAAAGGGGGGTTAGTGGTACAGACATACAATGTTAACCTATGCATATATTTTTAATGCTGCTGTTTACACTCTGGAAATAGAAATAGAAAACGTTCTGACGTATCGTGTCAGGAGAGACTGTCTTCTTGTATAAACTCTGGAAATATTTACATCTTAAGACTGCCTTGAATAGGCCCACTTGCTTTCTCACATGGCTTGAACAGCATCATTATACCATAAGAATTATACTGATCCAACAGAGTCAGCTCTCTCATTCTAAGATGCTTTGTGAATGTATGCACAGCAGCATTACACTTTGCAGAAACCTTAATGCTCTTACAGCTTTCCCTTTGACCTGTAATGTATAAGACATCAGCTGACTTGCCTATAACTAACTATCAGAAATTAATGTAAGCAGGACACATGAGCTGTTGTTATGTTGTTTTGCTGGTTTTTGTGCCACAGTTGCAAAGATGTAATAAATAAATGGGACGTTTGGTCACAAACTCACTGTTCAAAGCGCTTTCTAAACCTTTAAACTTGATTACACACTATAAGCTATAAGTAATTCTGAAATTTGTTAAACCCTGACTTGATCAAGAACCCACATCAACCAGTCATGAAATAATTAATTTTAGAATTTATCTTTAAATGTGGGATCTAAGGGAGCATTAATGGCATTTACATCAGTATCTCTGATAGGATACTTCATCCACTGAATAATATTCCATTTCTTTATCAGCTGCCATGACCCAGAAAAACTGCATTAATCCCCTCTCCCTTCAGGGCAGTACCAGGTGGTGGGTGGCATCGTGTCTCCAGTGAGTGACGGATATGGAAAGCAAGGCCTGGTTCAGGCGAAGCATCGTATTGCCATGGCAAAACTGGCACTTCAGAGCTCCAACTGGGTCACAGTTGATGAATGGGAGAGCCAGCAGCCAGACTGGACGGAGACGGTGGTCACTATGAGGTATAAAACATGTTTACTGCAAAGTTTAAAATGTTTGAAATGAAAGCTTCTCAGGTTATAAAGCAGAAAGGATTTTAAGTGTGTTCTCCACATTTTCTCACCTCTGGTCAAAGCACCACCATCTGTTACCCTGTGTTTACATTTGCTCTTTCTGCATCATGTTGCAGCACTTTTTAGAAAAAGTAACATTTTTAATTCAAATCAATCCATGCAGTCTTTTTTGTTATTTTTGGGGGGAAATGAGTCCTCATTTTGGTGCCAGCAACACATTCTTGTTGACATTTCATCCAGCGAACCAGCTTGTAGTTTTACTGCAGTTCACAGGAGTGCCCCTCTGCCAGCCTCTCATTATACCAGTTTCAACTGTTTATGTAACCAAGTGTTACCAGGTTTCCTGTTCCTAAATTACAGATTTCAGTCTCTGGTGGGCCACCGAATTAGACTGGATCTATATTAGATGTTGGTTTTTCATGGGGTGAAAATAAGCGCACAAGCTGTTAAATTTATTGGCCAAGGGGGAATGATGCAGTAGCAAGAGGCTCTCTGGAGGCAAATAGAAGTGCTGTGTTCTGAGCAAGAAGACATTAAAGAGGGGGCAACTCTATATTAGAGTTATACTGAGCAGAGACATGCTGAACCCAAGAAAAGCATCTATTAAAAAATGATTGCTCACATTATATGTAAGCGTGATATTGTGTCACATGTACATATCTCAACTGGTTTAGAATGTCTGATCTGCATTATGTGAATCATTCTTCTTCTGGCTTTTTGTGTCCTCTTCCTTGTCCCATGCTCCCCACTGCTCAAAAATCCCCTCATGAGTGGACCCCCCATTCCACCTCCAGCTGGTTGCCTGTAAGCTGTGCTTGCGCAACATGAGTGCTGATCACAGCATGAAGTGGACTGTTGTCCCGAGGCTGTGAGCAGGCCACGTCACACTTCACTGCCACAGATTTAAGAAGCTTTACTTGAAAACAGTAAAGTTTTTCATTCATCTTTTTGACAAGTTCCTCTGCCAGTCCTTGGTATTTCTCTTCCTCTAATTCAGTTCAGTTTGAGAAATCTTTCTTGCCGTTATGTAGACGTGGTAAAAGACGCATCGCCAGAGCACACGCATGAGCGGAGTGAGTCCAATCAATCGTGAATGTTGCACAAAACAGTGTTTATAACTGTGTGGGAATGACACAGCGTAGGTACTGAAAACAACTCAAGAGACGGGAAATTTGGTTTATTGCTGTATAAATGAATGAAGTCTCAGGGTTTTTATTTTCCTTTTGCTTTTTTTTTTTGGGGACAGGTATCATTATGGGCGAATTCTGAAACATGCGCAGAGCGTTGGAACACACAGAGGCTCCAGTGGAAACACCACTCCACTCTCAAGTAAGAATCTCCTGTTCTTGGCAAAATGAGAACAGTTCAGGAATCCTGTGACCAATGACTGCTGATTGACATTACAACTTGGCTTTGGCTGTAAGTTCTTCACACTTTGGGAGGCAATAGATGTCAGTCCAACGTGAAAAATCTTAGCAACTATTTGATGAACTGGCGTGATATTTTGCACTGACATTTGTCAGACCCAGAGGAAGAATTTTTGTGCCTTTAGCAGTCCACTGACCTTTCCTCCAACTCAAACAGCAAGTCACAGTGTGACAGTGTAGACCACTGTGGTTTACGATCAAATACCTTCTACACTAATGCTATTCCCCTCTGCTTCAGCTGGTCTTTGTGTTTAGCGCTAATTGGCGCCCTAACTTAGACGGCCAATGTGGTGAGGATTAGACGTGCTTAACACATGATAGACATTGCATTGAGGTCATGTCAACGTCCTTTGGATATTTGCATGATATTACATTTTTAGCAAACCCTATAATAGCGGAAGGATCCCACACAAAGAGCTGAATAGACGTATTATGAATAGTCTTAATGCTTTTGTATGTAAAGGGATAATTGTGCAAAGGACGGAAAAAATAAATGAATCAATAGCTACAGCACGAATCAGAATTAATCCTTTTTAAATTTTTACAGCATGCATGGAAAACCTTCAAAATATTCCATCAATTATTTTTGTGTTACTCCTTGATGACAAGGCAAAAGCAGGCAGTTGCAGTTGTCACTTACTAAATTTAAAATACCGGAAATAGTTTGCACATGTTTTCAGGCTCTGCTTTAATATTGCACCTTTGACTGTAAAAGCACCTCATGTCTTTTTGAGAGTGCTTCTGCAAGCCTGGTGCAACTTTCCTTTGCGAGTTTTTCTGGTTCAGACTCTGACTGGGTCCCTCCAGGGTGTGTCACTGAATTTTCCTGTTCTTTCTTGTTGGTATGCTATGAAAAAGGTTTTCTGACAGGGTTGCTCTGTAACTTAATCGTGGCTGTTCTCCCAGCTCCATGTGGTAGGAACACCTGTCCTCAGAATGATGCTGTTTCAACGTGTGTGACTGTAAGAACGAGGTGGTACTCAGTGTCCAGTTTCTTCCCACTCACACTTTCCAGCCAGAGAGTTTAGTCTCTGTTTCGTGTCTTGAGATCATTTTTGCCTCTCTTGATCTCAAAGTCATTCATTTGCTTTTTGGCAAACTTCCAGCAGGTTGCCATTGTCTTTTAGTGACGAATAGCTTCTGTCTGTTCACTGCACTGCACAGAGATTTCCATGCAAATTGAATAGTGGACCATGAGGCTCAGAAGTTGGGTCAAGTTAGTTTCATTTGCCGATCTTATCAGGATATTTTCTTTCTTTTTATTCAATATTGTCGACACTACTGCTTGCAGCGCTGGGATTTTTGCTCCTTGCTAGTATGAGCACTCAATCATACATCATTAGGCTGCAATTTTTTTAGGTTGATCATAAGGCAGCCAGCTGGCAAGCACCCTTGGAATACTTCTGCATATTCAAAACCAGTTCCACTTGAGGATTATGTTGCACTTTGCCATCATAGTTAAAGAAAAAGACACGGAAGTTGGACTGAAATATCATAGAAAATATGTTTGGAGTAAATTCATCTGAAGAAAACAACTGCTGCAAGGAAAGTGTAACTAAGCTGTTACAGGTGATCGATGAGTTAATAAGAAAAGATAAAAGCAGGGACTTGAGGGGTCTGAGATGAGGTTATTTTTTATTTTATGAGGTGCTTTGACGTTATCAGATTACCCGAAAGTAGAATTATTGATAATGCATTATTAATGCAATTCACTTTATACCTGAAATTAATCAGGTTTTGCAGTAGCAAATCTTCCCTCAACTTTAGAAGACTTGAAAATGTCCAACACCAAAGTCTGTTTCGTATTTATGTCATAACTGTGAAGCCACGATACCTTTTACATATTTACAGTAAATACTCAGAGAGCATAGATAGCAAAGAAGTAACTGATCGTCCTCCTCACTTCCTTACTCTGCCACCTCTCTCAGGTCCATCTCCCCAGCTGAAGCTTCTGTGTGGCGCTGACTTCTTGGACACCTTCAAGATCCCGGACTTGTGGCTGGACGATCACGTGGAAGAGTTGGTCAGACATTTTGGCCTCGTCTGTGTCTCCCGAGGGAGTCTGCAGCCTGAGCGGGCCGTACACGACTCGGACACATTGTCACGCCACAGAGAAAATATTTTCCTGGTGAGGGAATGGGTGAGGAATGACACGAGTGCCACAGAGGTCCGGCGTGCGCTGAGACGAAGTCTTAGCGTCAAATACTTGGTCCCAGACTCTGTGATCGAATATATTAATCAGCATAATCTCTACACTGTGCACAGCGAGAAGAGAAATGAGGGCACAGTGCTGAGACCGCTCATCAAACAAGCGCAACAGCCGGCAAAGAGTCTTGACGACTAATGGACTGGGCTGAAGACTAGCCAATCAATGCCTTTCTTCAGGCATTGGGAACTCTGTTTACTTCCACTGGACTGCATTGTGGAAGAGGTTTGCACAACATGTAAATGTCAGACAAACATGTTTGTCCTAACTCACTTCTCCAGACATCACTTCTTTTCAGTAGGAAGCATCCTCTCTGCGCTGTGGTGTCTTTTTTTTTTTTTTTACAAATACTCACGAGGTGTCGCAAATACCGAGCCTCACCTTCATGATACAGGGTCATTCACATTTGTTCCTCAAAGGTTTTGCAGTTTTTGCATATTGCACATCATTGCAGTAATATCAAATGGAATAAAATTCCCATATATTTTAAATGTTTTTGCCCTGTTACTGGTTTTTCTTTGCAGTTGTCAACATCAAATCCCACTGACAGAGACACCGTGAGGGTTTGTAAAGGGTGTTCTCCGCCCCACTAAGGTTTGGCTCATTATCAGCATTCAGATACACTGCTTTTAAAACTTTATTGATTCTGTTAGGACTGGCACAAAAAAACTCTTCCATCCATCTTTATGTCCAGTGTTAACACAGGCCATCAATCTTGATCAAAACTCACATGGCATTCAATGGATTGAACATTCAAATAAAACTGAAAATAAGTGCAACAACACTAGAAAATGTAATCATACCAACAAGGAACATCGATACAAATGCAGTTAAAGAGAGGTCAAGCTGAACAATATCTTTAAGAACAGTCAATAAATTATATCAGTTTTTAACCTGGGTCTGAAAGTTGTTTCTGAAATGCCAACCAACAGCTATCTTGTTATTTGTGTACATCTCAACCACTAAGCACCCAAGATTGTAGTTTAGACTATAATCTGTGTCTTTTCCCCTTTTCTTCTTCTTATGGATATCGCCATGGGTGCCTGCTCTCTGCAGCTCCCTCCAAACAGCAATTCATTGTGGATCTATTCAGTCTCCCCATTATTGTCCACACACTGTCTGTGAGGCCTCTATTATTCTCACTGAAGGATTTAAAGTAATCCTGACAGTTGCTCAGCTACAGGAGGTGTTTTCTCACAGAGTCCAATGGCTGAAAGCGCTGCTGTGCCACTGATACTGAATGGCATCCTCCCAAAGATGATGGTGTGTGCATGTGTGTGTGTGTGTCAGTAAAGGATTCAGACAGCAGGATGGCTGCAGATGGCTCAAAAGAGAGATTATCAAATTAATTTAGTTATTTAGGCAAGACAAAAGATGTGACAGACCCATTGTGGACTTGTAATTGTTCCATTTGGATGGGTTTTCAGCTCAGGTGATTTGGCTGTCACAATATGAACATTCCCCTCACGATATGCTCCTCCCAGCCATTTGTTACAGATCTTTGGATGATTTTTACTCCAGTTTTTGATGGCACTGCAGTTTGTTTTATAAGCCTGTTTTAGCCTAAACATCTTGGAAACAGGCCCCCATCTAATGCAGCAGAATCAGCTTGCAGGCCAAATCTACCACACGTGGAGTTGCATATAAACGGGCCAGTGTCCAATAATAAAGGATGTGTATTCATCCTAATCCCACCTAAGCAAGTAAGCATTCATCAGCATAAAGCACACAAGTGAGTTCCCCATATATCGGCATCCTTCATGTTCCCATCATGCAACATGATCGCAGAGGGATTGTGAGATTACGTAGATTGTTGGCAGCGGAATGGATGTGGGAGGTGCACGCGACAATTAAGCATGAGAACCGGCAGGTAATCGGATTAAAGAGAGTTTGGTTCATATTGGGGGTTTTTGACAGCATTGTCTGCACTCCCTCACGAGCAACCACTCACAGCAGACCCCCTCATTCACTGGAAGTAAGGAAAACTGCAGAAAAAACAGCCAACATGCCAGTTAACCTGACCGGATACTGGAAAATGAGCTCCAATGAAAACTTCGAGGAGTACCTGAAGGCTCTGGGTGAGTTCACGGCGGGTCAGCGGACAGGCGTCATACCGTTTAGGTGACAAGTTTAAAGCTGTTGATACTGCCAGGTAGTCTAGCAAAACATCTATGTCCAATGTAATTAACATACATTTAATATTTTGCTAGATTTTTGTTTCAAAACTATAGTTTAATTTCAATTACCTTAACCTCCATTTTTTTTTTTTTTTTTTTTTTTTTTTTTAATTTCGTGTTGATCGTTTTTTTGTGTGTGTGTGTTTATCCGCCTATAACTGCGCGCAAATTCACTGGTTCACTCGTTTTCTCATTCGTTATTGCTTTCTTTCTTTTTCTCTTTCGGTGTCTGTCATAGATGTGAATGTTGCCATCAGGAAAATTGCCACCTTACTCAAACCTGACAAGGACATCGTTCACGATGGGGACCACATAATCATCAAGACCCTCAGTACCTTCAAAAACTACAACATGGACTTCCATGTGGGCAAAGAGTTTGAGGAGGATCTGAGTGGAGTGGATGACAGAAAGTGCATGGTGAGAATGTGGATGTGGCACACAGATAATGCAACACCAGCTAGAAGCCTGTCAAGAGACTTGTGAGACATTATAGTTATTTTCCTTCAGGAGTGGCTTGTCACCAGTGTCATTTGGGTGTAAATTCTGTGGGTGTTCCGACTGATTTTTGAGGAGCCCATCAAGGCTACAGTATAATGAGCAGATGGTCCAGTGAAAGTTGGTTATTTCCTACAGCACTTTCCTCCTACTCACAAAACTTCCCTCAAACTTTTAGCACTATTTTCAGTGGCTGGGTGTAATAACGACTGGTGTCAGAGACTGCATGGAAAGGGCTGAAAGAGGCCGAGTCAAAGTCAAGACTCATTTAATCAGATTGTGTTTCTGAATAGCAAATAGGATAAAAGATTATCTGTGTCCCCCTTGAAACCCCTTTTGTGTGTGCTGATAGGCTGATTATAGATAAGCTATAAGCAGTAGGGATGGTGGCTGAGAGAGAAAGTCACATGTGTCTGAATAATTATTGTATGTGGGAACAGGGAAGACCAAGGCTCTAATATGAGCCTGTTATGTTTGTTTTATGTTAATCATCAACCTGTGGCTGATGTCGCATGTATTATAGGCATTCATGTCTCTTTCTTGTTGCTGTGACCTCATGCAGACCACCATCAGCTGGGAGGGAGACAAGCTGGTGTGTGTTCAGAAGGGGGAGATTGAAGGAAGAGGCTGGACCCACTGGGTGGAGGGAGATGAGCTTCATCTGGTGAGAAAACATTGACTCCTGCCATGAATATTAATCCGGGCAATTTAGACGCTTTAATCCAGATCCAAAATGCCTCTCAGCACTGTCTGTGAAGTGCATATATTTTCATGTGTGACTCCAGTTCGAAACAGCCCACAAGCTTGTAACATTAGTCTGCGTGTGGTCCACACAGACTAATAATTTCTGAAAGTATGCAGCTGTAACTCATTTACAACCAAATAAATTATAGCATGTGCACAAAAGGAGCTAGCGCTTAATGTTCTAATGGGAAATGGGACAAGCATACGTGTTTTGATTCTCAATTGTTCCCTTCAGGAGCAAAATGCATGATTAAATCTTAAAGTGTGCATTTCTTCAACTCATTTATTTGGCTCTCCTGCTGATCATCATCAACCGACACTTTCAGTTATCAAGCGCAACATCAGCCATGTTATTATCCTGCCTTTGCTCATTTCTGCAAAAAAAATTAATACTACAACTTCTTTTTAATGTATCCTCTGTGAAATTCATTGTGTAGCTCAGCTCGGCCTATAATGAACCAATTTGCATCTGAAAAGTAATGACGAGCATATTATCGTTTACATTATCCCAGCAATATCAGATTTTCTTCTGTATGATTACTGCTATCAAAGCTAAGTAAAAATAATCTCCCAAATTATTTGGTTTAAGTGATGCCAGCAGATGTCTTCAATCAGGAGCCATGAAATTAGGCGTTAGTGGGAAGTTCCCAAAGGCTCAAGAGGGTTTAGAGGGCAACAGTGACCTCTGATGGCAGAAGATATATTGCAGGTTTAACGAATATATTAGCATCCATTAGTGATAATTCTTTTTCTGCTTCACAATAAAGCAAAAAAACAACAACAAAAAAAAACCTACAGCTTACAACAATTTAACAGTGAAAGTACTTCCAGTTAAATTATTATCATTAGATACAGTTTGTCTCTTAATACTGACTCTTTTGCAGGTCAGTCTGTAGATGACAAATTTTGTTTTGTCCCCATGCAGGAGCTGAGAGCTGCAGGAGCTGTTTCCAAGCAAATCTTCAAGAAGACCTAAACCAACTCTTATTAAGCAAGGCAGTGCTTCCAGCAGCAGACACTGGCTCAGATAGACATATCAGATACAACCCACCCCGTACCATCCAACTTTCCTTTTGGTCCCTTGGGTCTCTCCATAAGATACTGTGATGAATATTATTTCCACTAAATGCAAAAAAATTAATCCATCTAGATTGTTGCTTTATTTTAAAGAATGGGCAATTTGGCATGTGACATTTATCATATACAAGACTGTATTTTTGTCTCATGGCGAGTGCTGTGATTAGCAAGTTTAGATATACATGCATACTGCTAGCTGTAGCTGCTCTCTTGATGAGCCAGACTTCTAAAGCAATGCACTGACGAGATTCGGTCATTGGTTATGGATTATGTGAAGAGAACAGTAATACAACAAGTTAGCTCTCTAAACTTTTCTTGTGAATGGAAAGCAATGAGCGCTATGAAGTTGTCTGATACTGATGCTCAATATCCAAAATGAATGTCAAGAATAGATGTATGAATTTATCCATTCTAAATCTTGTGGGACTGTGTCTCTGATGGTAAAAATGGTTCAGTCAATAAATTAAGCAGGTGAATGAAGCAATGGCATCATTTGTCTTTTCTGTGTTGATAAACCCTCCAATATATCTTTATTTTATTGATATGACATTGAAATGAACAGCTGTTTTCTGGAAGTGCCTCCTCAACACTGTGATAGGGCTCTGAGGGCCACTACTTGCAAATAAAGCAGACAACTCAACTCATAATAATGTCTGCATCGACTCTCCTGATTTGGATAATCTGTCTAACTCGCTCGCTCATTCTTTGCTGCTACTGCTGCTCGCTCTGCTGTTCTCCCTCCTGCTGCTTCCTGTGCATTCACTACCACGGCGTCAATCTGCAGGCTCTGTTTATTTACGATTCCCTAGAGGGTTGTTATTGATTTCTCCTTGCTTTTGCTTTGGGCTCTTAAAAAAATGATGGTCTCAGGTAGAGGTCAAAACAGAGTCTGCCGCCAGAGAACTTCATTTACATCTATCCTCAATAAAATGTTCGGAATTTGTGGGATTTTCTCCCCCTCTGCTATTATTATTTCTCTTGGATGTTTGACATTGCTTTCCATTCATCTTCTGAAGGTTACAGAGTTTCGCTGTGTTCATCTTAAATCTGACATGAGACGTGTATGTTCCTGCAAGGTTATAGCGTAAAACCTTCTAGTACGGTTAAGCGTGTAAGGCTGCTATAATTAGTTGACTCAAAAGTGGACCTGTAGAATTTACACAATCTCACATAGAATCTAATACTTTGCATCAGAAAGTAAATATCAGGACAAAATTAGTGCCCTAAACCTCATGCCGAACCTTACCCAAAAAATCCTGTAAAGACGCTAATACTAGCCATGAGACACGGAGACGTGAAGGTTATGTTTCTGCCTTCCAAATGCCTTTCATCACACAGCTCAATGTGATTCATGTTAGAGAGGATTTAGAATTGGGTATGCCCGATGATGACTGTATAATAACTGGGAATACCCGCACTACACCACTGTTTGTCTCTAATGTTTCTTAAGTGATGTAATTACTTAGGGTTACCTAATTACGGTTACCTTTTTGGGGAATGTGGTCTCTTCAGAAATGTATGCCAATGAATATTTATGATAATATGAATATTTTGATAATATGTCCCAGGATGCTGATTAAAAACAACACACAAACATGCATAATAGTAAAATGACACAAATACAAAATATGCCTGAACCCTCTTCACTGATATTCAGTTCCATAATCTTTGATAAGAATAACAGTCGTTATACTATATTTTAATGCTGATTTCAGCTCTCTGTGAAGGCTTTAGGCCGGGACTTAGAGATGGTCTTTTAAAACAGTTCATCTTTTTCGATTCAGCCATGCTATTGTAGAGTTCAAATGTGAGCCTCAGATCTGGTTGTCCTGTTGACAGACTCAAAAACTTAATCTCAAGCCTAAACTGGTCAACAACTCGTCCTAAAGTGCCTTGATAATCCCCTGATTTCATCGTTCCTTTGATACATTCACTACTTTCACCTGCAGAATAGCAAGGCACCCCCCACTGTTACAGTGGGCAGGAGCTTCTTTTACTTACGAGCTTTATTTCATCACCTGAATACAAATGGTCCTATATTGTTTCCTCTGTCCGCAGTACGTTGCCCCAGAAAAACATTTATATTGCCACTTTCCTTGCAGCCTTTGGAATTGGTAAGTTTTTAGATAATGGCACTTATAATACTCTCTGCTGTCTTTTGTCATGTAAATTCAAGAAAATGAAGTGAACATGAGCTATTCTTTATCTATTTTTAACTGTTTTACATAATATGCATACCTAATGTCTTATATTCATATCTTTTGTGTCTGCCTGTATTTAAGTCAAGGAACTGATTCATGTTTTTCCAATAACTGTGTGCATTTCATGTCTGCATTTTTTATTTCGTTACATAAACAGGTTGAACTTTATTAAACCTTGAGTTCAAAGTCCAGACACTCCGGGCTGGTTTTTGGAGTTTGCCAATGAGAGGAAATCAAATAAAGAGAAAACTCTCCTGGCACTGTTACAGAATAGTTCCTCCTGTCTGTACATTGACCACTGACTATCACTGAAATATGTGTATGCGTATTTGCTTAAAGGTGCATGTTTGGGAAAGCGCGATGGTGGCGGTGCATGTCTGTGTGTGCTACTGGATATGTCCCTGATATCCCCCCTCCTCCTCAAAAAAACAACTGCCAATCATCTCACTGCATAAAGCTCACTCATTTATAGCTGTCAGCCCTCATGTCCCTGACATATATAAATCAAGAGGACACACTGTTCCTTCCCCATCCTCAATTTGTCTAAAGTCTACATACCGTAGCGTCACTAGTTTGCCACCATGCCTGCAGACTTCACTGGGAAATGGATACTGGAAACCAATGACAAATTTGAGGAATACTTGAAAGTGTTGAGTAAGAAATGAAATGTTTTTTTGGTCTGAAGTGGCTTCGGTATATGTTGAGATTGTTACAGCACAATGTAGAGGCGGCATGAGTGGCAAAATTTTGTTGAATTAATTTGTTGGGTTTTTTTGTTAATTGGGCCTGTTTGAGTCTACCTTTCAGCTAATTTACAAAACATTGTGTATTTATTCTCTACAGTTTCTTGTTGAATGCAGACATCATTGCAAATACAAAAAAATAAACATTCCTTCAATATAATCAAATTATCCATTCTTAGTTGTATGATGATAGCTAAGAAGTCAACATGTGATGATCAATCAAAGTAGAACTGATTTAAATCTTGAATTATGTTCCTTTTCAAATGTACTATTAAATCTCTCTATTCTTGTCCCAGATATTGACTTTGCAACAAGGAAAATTGCCATCTCCTTGTCTCAGACCAAAGTGGTCGTCCAAGACGGAAACAAGTTTGACTTCAAAACACTCAGCACCTTTAGGAATTATGAGCTCGCCTTCACTGTAGGTGTGGAGTTTGATGAGTACACTAAGGGGCTAGACAACAAACACGTCAAGGTTGGTTGACCTCTCATGCATGGAATCCATTTGACACAAGACTCTGTACTTTTTAGATGTGTGCACAGATAAATTACTGGCACGCGCTGTCTGTGAGGAATCTCTACTGAGAACAGCAGCAGCGAGTAACATGATGCACTTTTACTTTGTACAACAGAACTGAGCACACTGCTGTATAATATCAAATATTGTCAAATGATACTGAATTGTATGACTGTTTTAATAACTGGATATTTAATGTAAAACTAACAGATTATATTACTTAGATGAAAAATACGCACGATTGGAACACAGTGCAACAATTGTTACATTTCATCAAATCTAATTTTTTTTAAATGACAATGTTTTAAAACATTTTTTCAGGAGCTTGTGTGTACAACTTTATTTTTATGACAGACTCAGTCCTCTTAACCGCTCCGGTGCTGTACAGGTTTCCACCATACTTCAGAGACATTTGCCTTTTTTAGCGGCTCATCGCTGAAGTGGTTGCTGTCCCCCTTTAAGATTATTTGAATTAAATGATACTTTTTAATCTAAAAAGAGGAACTTATATTTCCTCTTCTTTAGAATTTTTTTGTGGTTTTTTTTCTAACACCGTCCACAGAGGTTGACATTATGCAATGTAATGTCCTCACGCTGTCCGGGTATTCATAGAAACTCCGGTTTCTACTGATAACCACAGTGCTAAATCAGAGGTCTGTTCTCAGAGCTAGATTATTAGGTAACACACTGTGCATGGTGTCATTTTAGGAGGATAATTCAGCTCTTGCTGCTATGGCTCTTTCTGTACGTCCTGATTACTGCTACAGCTGCGTTTCAACTGATTTATAATTGTTCTCTAATCCTCCAGTGTCATTTTTCCACCTCTCTGAATACTCAGTCAGATTTTTCAGTTCCTCTGGTAATTCTTCTCCATTTGGAGCCATGATGAAAGCATGCAAATAGACTGAGAAAGAAATGTTTTTTTGTAGCTGGTTTGAAATCTTTATGCAGTTAGGCTTATTGGAAATCACATGTGTTCTCAGTTTTGCTTTACTGACACACTCTCTTGCTTTTGTTGAAATGAGTTGTCTACTTTCCGGATTGCAAATATACATATTTTTTCCTTTAAAGTATTTGTTTGGGTCATTCATAGCATAGGGAAACATTTTTACTTGTTAGCTTTAGACTAGCTTTTGATGGAAGGGATATTGTACATTGAAACAGACCTTGAAAAAAACAACAACCTTGTAATAAACCGAAAAAGATATAAACCAGACATATATGTATTTAGACTGCTATGTTACAAGCAGTATATGCTGTTAATGTTGTTGTTGTTTTCCTTTTGCACTTTTCTAAGTAAATACATACTGCCTTAGCGTATGATATTTACTATACAAAAATAAAGATAATAAGATATGATAATAATAAAAAAAACTGTCTAAATGTGGTCTCATAATATAGATTTTTGCAGTGTAACTCACAGATATTTAGATTTAGTGAAAACATATACACAGTTTTAATGGTATTTTTCATTGTGATTGTAAACTGGCATGTAGTAGTTTGGAAGTGTTCGATTACTCTACGCTTTTGTGAATGTGCGTCAGCTATTCCTTCTGAGACTTTACACTGTCTGACATATGCACGATACATGAAAGAAGAGCAAATCCAACACCAAAACATCTTTTATTGCTAATTCCACCAGTGTAAATTAGTGATCCCTTGTTGTTGCATTAACTTAAAAGTTGAATAATTGTGAGTGCTGAAAGATCTCATATAAGTTCATTCATGAAGGGGATTCTTCGCAATAATGTTCCATCACAAATACATTATTGATGATAATTCATTAACCAGGGATGATAAGAGACTATATATTGTTTTGTAGAGTCTGGTAAAGTGGGAGGGGGACCAGCTGGTGTGCACTCAGAAAGGTGAGAAGTCCAACCGTGGCTGGAAACACTGGATCGAAGGAGACAAACTCTACCTGGTGGGTTGACAGTGTTGGTCTTGATCACTCAGTTCTAGTGGGAGGTATCACAGTTATCACAGTCATTGCTGTCCTGTTGTTTGAATGATCCCTCTGCTGAATAACAGCAACAGAGTCCATTTTCTTTTGCAGGAGCTGACATGTGAAGATGTAGTTTGCCTTCAAGTGTTCAGGAGGAAAGAATAAAGTCTGTCTTTATTTTTATTCACCCTGCTTACGAAGACAAGATTTGAATCTACATTCACTTAACGTGTTTTTCCAAACATGGACAGACTGAATCAATGAAGGTGCTTTAAGAATATACCATGTTATGTTTAAACTGCATGTAGTTGTATGTAAGTGCAATCATGGGCGTTTCCACCGCATCTAACATCAGAATCAGAGAAGTGATGGAAATTATTTCTTCATATTAACACACTTGTAATAAATATTACTTATAAACACAAACCATTGTCTGTGGTTGTACCAGCATACACAATAATGGAACTAACTTTTGGAATTATTTTCATGAGGGTTTAATGTTGTATTTGATGCATCCAAACCCATGCTTAAATCGCCATCTGCTGGAAGCATGTGGTAGTTTTGATTTCACACAGCACTGTAATATCTACTACTTCATGTTCCCACTGAAATAAATGGCTCAAACCAACATATTAAGAAAGCCAAACATTGAGTATTAAACTACTAATTTTTTCAAAATATGCAAGAAACCTGCAGCAAACTTTGAGTGGATGTGCGTAGAACGTTTGGTAGATCGTGAAGCATATTATTTGATTTCATTTGTCCTCTTTCTCACTCATTGGGTTTTCTAAATATCTTCATAATTTCCTTTTTTTTCTGGGCTTCATTTATGCAATTTACACACAGACGTAATATCATACATATGAACCAAAGACTTAACTCAGTTGTGAAGATTTCAGAGACAACAGTGTAAACAAAACCAAGGAAAAGTTGCCATGTCAGTGTACATATGAAATGCCAGGTAATCCTCGAACAGTAGATCCAATCATCTCCTTGTTGATAAATGACAGTCTACCTCCATCTATTCCTTGAATTTGTGGTATTACACCAGCATGGAAAAACACCAAGAACAAATTAACTTATTTTTAGTTAATAAAATGAAATGATATCACATTAAATGCAGATGGTTCCAATGGTGGGTCATTTTGGAAAAGATTTGTTAATATGGGATAGTTCTTTTCGCACATTGGATCTGGATGTGAATTGAGACCATTAAACTTTTGTTTGTTACAGTTAATGCAAAAAGTTTAAAGTGCATCAGAATAACTCTCAAATCTATCATCTTTGACCTTTGGATTAAGAGATTTCCTCACACAAATCCCTCTCCCACCGGCCTGTGCTCCTGATGTACATATATGAGCGTTAAAGTCATGAATGACAAACATTTTGCAGGCCATTGTCAAACAAAAATGTAAAGTGAGCACATTTCAGTTCAGTGTCACCGTTGTAACTGTTGACTGGTGCAGCACAGAGTGGTGTAAAAATTATTTTATTACTCTATAGCTCTGGTGCAGCACAGCTGGCAGAACTTCGTGTCACGTCATCATTTCCAGAGTGTCAGTCACGCGAGATTGTGTTTCAGGAAGTTCCACGTCAGTATCCAGTGCAGTGCTCAAAGAAATCGCAACATTCGGATCCCATCTGTTCACAAAATATTTACCTAATCTAATTGCGACAACACGGGGATAAAACATGGTAAGCTATATTTCAAATAGCTATTAGTTAATTGTATTTTCTTAAATGTCATCTAAAACTTTCGATTAAATTTAAAAAGGGGAGTGAAGCAGTGTCACGTATTGTTGCTCTCTTGGAAATAGCTTAGCGGCTAACTAGCTCGAGTTAGCATGGGAGCTTTCGAGCTTGTAGCTAATGTCTGAAGTTGTCTAACCTTGGCTGTTTTTCAGCTGTATATGTTCCTAACTCTTCTCCGAATTACTTGTTGAATTAGTCATGCTAGGATACACAAATGCTGGATGTCTGAAATGAATCAATCCGCTAGCTTTGGAGTTAGCTGTTAACCGGTGCTGTGGTGTCTATACCACATCTATTGCTCCGGAAATTTATGTTGACACAGTAGTTTTTTATGTGAATCAAATGCTCATCTATACTGTGAGTTTGAACAGTGGAGTGAAACACGCTCACATGTTTTGTCTTTAAAGCCTCTGAGGCTGGACATTAAGCGGAGGCTGACAGCCAGGTCGGACCGAGTGAAGAGTGTGGACCTTCACCCGACTGAGCCATGGATGCTGGCCAGTCTGTACAACGGCAGCGTCTGCGTGTGGAACCACGAAACACAGGTAAGAAAACTAATAGAGGGGATCC
The DNA here is from genome assembly GCF_027942865.1 of Odontesthes bonariensis. Classification (NCBI taxonomy): domain Eukaryota; kingdom Metazoa; phylum Chordata; class Actinopteri; order Atheriniformes; family Atherinopsidae; genus Odontesthes; species Odontesthes bonariensis. The sequence continues at coordinate 23,622,011 of NC_134519.1, read as the reverse complement.
CTGCAGGGTCGCACAGCATGAAAAAACCTAAATATTTCTGCCTACATATGACAGACACACCAGTGGGGAGGTTGCAAACTACAACTACACCGTTTTTCTTTTTTTTCCAGACACTGGTCAAGACTTTCGAAGTGTGTGACCTCCCTGTTAGAGCTTCAAAGTTTGTGGCAAGGAAGAACTGGGTCATCACAGGAGCAGTGAGTAAAATGTGGTTGTTTTTACGTTGGACTGGCACCTCCAAAAAAGTTTTCCATAAGCACAAATAATTTTGCAAATTGTTATTACAAAGGGGATTTGAGGATAAACAGGCTTTAATTTCCACACTGTTTAAGTATTTGAATGTCTTCAGTAAAATCTTGGGAGTGTGATATTTCAGAGTTTGCATAGGGGGCACTTATTAGATTATACTGTTATACATGATTCTTTTTGTTATCTCTGCACAGGATGACATGCAGATCCGTGTGTTCAACTACAACACCTTGGAGCGCGTCCACATGTTTGAAGCCCACTCTGACTACATCCGCTGCATTGCCGTCCATCCAACCCAGCCGTACATCCTCACCAGCAGTGGTATGCTAGTAACCACGGCATCCTACACTCTTCCACTTTCTAGACAGACAATGCAAGTACGTCTCTGCATTACTATATTCACGTGTGTGCACAAGCTTGATTGTTTTTTTTCGCCCGTTAAGATGACATGCTGATCAAGCTATGGGACTGGGAGAAGAAGTGGTCGTGCAGCCAGGTGTTTGAGGGTCACACTCATTATGTTATGCAGATTGTCATCAACCCAAAAGACAACAATCAGTTTGCCAGCGCCTCCCTGGACAGAACAATTAAGGTAGGCGCCACTTGATGTGAAATTTTCTTCAATTCAAGGCACTTTTCCACCTCAGGATTTTTTATTTATTCAGATAAAGATATCCTGTGGGAATATAAAATGGTTCTACGTTTTCAAAGGTCTAACCAAATATTTTGATAAGGCAGTTACAAGTAAAAAAAATTGCAGTTTAAAAGCATTTTTGGACATTTGTCTTGGTGAAAATGTGCTTTAGATGTTGCAAATTTTGCAAAATCATTGAATGGGAACTGTTGGAGACCAAGACTATTGCAGTACTATAGCGGAGGCACTGAGGAACATTAATTGATTCTAAATCACATTCTTTGGGGTTGTACAGGTTTGGCAGCTGGGCTCTTCATCTCCCAATTTCACTTTGGAGGGTCATGAGAAGGGCGTGAACTGTATTGACTACTACAGCGGAGGAGACAAGCCCTACTTGATATCAGGAGCTGATGACCGCCAGGTCAAAATCTGGGACTACCAGGTTAGAAAACTCGACCTGATGTTTCGTTTGGTGCAGTTATCCACTTTCTTTTAAGTGTTCAGAGTGAGTCACTGAAAACCTTACAAACAGGGCAGAGACTATTTTACATTGAAAAGAAGTCTAAGATTACAGACTACTGTCTCTGTGTGTAATAGAACAAGACCTGCGTTCAGACTCTGGAGGGCCATGCCCAGAATGTCTCTTGTGTCAGCTTCCACCCTGAACTGCCCATCATCATCACTGGATCTGAAGATGGTGAGCAGGCACCCACCCTCCACCCTCCCTCCACTGTCACAAATACAGAAGACATGACTCTGTCATTGCTTTGTGTGACGTTTTCCTTTTCTTTTTTTTTCTTCTTTCTTCTCTCTCTCACTGTAGGCACTGTGCGTATCTGGCACTCAAGCACTTACCGCCTGGAAAGCACACTGAACTATGGCATGGAACGAGTGTGGTGTGTGTGCGGCCTCAGGGGTTCCAACAATGTGGCTCTGGGATATGATGAAGGCAGCATCATTATCAAGGTGGGTGAAAAGAACAGTGTTTTTTTTGTTAGTTTTTTTTTTAAACTTCTGGATTAGAGAAAACTTTTGTCTATTATGTTTTTAATAAATATGCACAGTGAAAGAGTAATTCATTTATTTATTTTTTTAACCTTTTTTTAATGTTTTTACTTGATTCCTCAAGAATTCTACAGATCAAATTGACAAAAGAAGTTTGCTCGGCAGCCAAAAAAAAATCAAAAAAAAATCTAAGTAGCTTACTGAAGAATTTCACCTACGAAAGACACGAAGAGCAAATGATGATTGAGCATCAAAACAAAATGGTTTCTTCCTTGCTGTGTAGGTGGGTCGTGAGGAGCCAGCAATGTCTATGGACACTAATGGCAAAATAATCTGGGCTAAACACAGTGAAATACAGCAAGCCAACCTCAAGGCTATGGGTGATGCCGAAATCAAAGACGGGGAGAGACTGCCATTGGCTGTCAAAGACATGGGCAGCTGTGAGATTTACCCTCAAACCATCCAGCATAATCCTAATGGAAGGTACACACACACACACACACACACTCTCTTTGTTAGTATTTCAGAAATCAGCAGCCGTGAACATCTCAAATGTTTGTCTGTGGTACTTAAAGTAGTAATTAATGGGAAAGAGTATCTCTATCCTGGCTTATCACTAATTAGTGTGCGCTTGTGTTTATTAGGTTTGTTGTGGTGTGTGGAGATGGAGAGTATATCATCTACACTGCTATGGCTTTGAGGAATAAGAGCTTTGGTTCAGCACAAGAGTTCGTCTGGGCACACGACTCCTCCGAGTAAGTGTATGGTTTGAGAAGTAGATATGGGGAATATATTTCACAGCTTCACACGTTTGAGAGTTATACATCCCCTCTGAGCTATTACCATTCTACAAGTTGAATATGGTTTGCTTTTTATCATTTGTTTTCAACAGATATGCCATCAGAGAAAGCAACAGTATTGTCAAAATCTTCAAAAACTTCAAAGAGAAGAAATCTTTTAAGCCTGACTTCGGAGCAGAAGGTAATCACGCAGTTGTTGCCTGCTAGATTTGTGCTTCTGGAAGCGGAGTGGATGGAACGGTTTTATTCACTGTATGTCCTGGCATCTGCAGGAATCTATGGAGGCTTCTTGCTTGGTGTGAGGTCAGTGAATGGCCTTGCGTTTTATGACTGGGAAAACACTGAGCTCATCCGCCGCATCGAGATCCAGCCCAAGCACGTAAGACTGAGTAACATTGCCCTTTAACATCCTGTCCTTTATTTGATCATAATTTCAGCTCTGGTCATGTTTTATCAGTTAGGGGCATCTACAATATTACATTTTTGCATAAATGTTGCTAATGAAACTGCCACAATTTAATCTTATGCTTCTTTGTTGTGATTTTTAGCAGGTATAGCATTACATACTTGGAAAAAAAAGTCTGTTTTCCAGTAATTCCAGTAACTTTCCCTTTTCTAATGTCTCTTTCGCAATTCATTCAGATCTTTTGGTCAGACTCTGGAGAATTGGTCTGCATTGCTACTGAGGAGTCCTTCTTCATTCTACGTTACCTGTCAGAAAAAGTAGCCTCCTCCCAGGAGAACAATGAAGGAGTGACCGAGGACGGTATTGAAGATGCCTTTGAGGTCAGTGTGTGTATTTTCTTCTTTAGACATTAAGATGAACTTCTTCTTTCACTGTTGTCATTGAACAAAGTTAGCTGGAGGGTGCTTATAAAAACCAAAACCTGTAATGAACAGACACACACTTTAACCAATGTAATGTTTTTACAAAGCTTAACTGGCTCTGGCATGAACCCAGATTCGGAATTAAAGATCATCATGGATACTCCCACGGAGAACCCCTCCGGAGTCTGGTTCTCAGCTTTGCCAAGCGTAATTTTAAGTTGGCATTATATTTAGATTAGAGGTGTATATTTGTTTGCATCTAAAACTATATCTATTGCTAGAATTTACATTCATATCTTTCTTCTCAATTTCATCTGTACAGGTCCAGGGAGAGATCCAGGAGATTGTGAAGACTGGCCTTTGGGTTGGTGACTGCTTCATCTACACCAGCTCTGTAAACAGACTCAACTACTTTGTTGGAGGAGAAATAGTGACTATTGCACACCTGGACAGGTAAAGACAGACTGATTAAACTTGACTTTGGTGGTACAGTAAGCATTGTTGACTACAGTGTACTGTAAACTCTACCTTGATTGGGAAATTCACAGAATCCGCAAGCTGCGTGACACATTCTTGAAAAATGTAGGAAGCTCTAAACGATAACTGCAACGATAACTGAGAATGATTCAGCGTTTTAAATGCCTGCTGCTCTCTTTTCGTGAAGGACCATGTACCTGCTGGGTTATATTCCAAAAGATGACCGTCTGTATCTGGGAGACAAGGAGCTCAACATTGTTAGTTATTCGCTGCTGGTGTCTGTCCTGGAGTACCAGACTGCCGTAATGAGGAGAGACTTTGGAATGGCAGACAAGGTGCTGCCCACTATCCCTAAAGAGCAGAGGACCAGGGTGGCACATTTCCTCGAGAAACAGGTGAGGAAACTCTTTATTTTTCTTTATTTTCTTTTTATTTGACTTTCCTTTTAACAAGATGACGTATTTTTAGTTTGATTGAGATCGATCGATCCAGAGTGGATACAGCTTTATGCTTTCTGTTTGATAATGATGATGGATTCGGTTTGTTCGTCTTCTCAGGGCTTCAAACAGCAGGCGCTGGCAGTGTCCACTGACTCAGAGCACAGGTTCGAGTTGGCCTTGCAACTGGGAGAGTTGAAGATAGCCTACCAGCTGGCTGTGGAAGCAGAGGTAAATGCGTGCTTTTAAAACTGAGGCTAACTTTATGTCTTTATCGCATCTTTGACCCATCTGAAAACATTTCTAGACAGTCCTCAGAGACTTTTCCTTTGTTGTTATTCATGTCATTACTGCATAGGCTCTCTGTCACCACATTGCTAATTTTTGCTACTCTGACCCCTGCAGTCGGAGCAGAAGTGGAAGCAGCTAGCTGAGCTGGCTATCAGTAAATGCCAATTTGGCCTGGCCCAAGAGTGCCTGCACCACGCTCAGGATTATGGCGGCCTGCTCCTCCTTGCCACTGCCTCTGGCAATGCCACCATGGTGGGCAAACTGGCTGAAGGGGCCGAAAGGGACGGCAAGAACAACGTGGCCTTCATGACTTACTTCCTGCAGGGAAAGTGAGTATTAGATATGTGACAACACGGTGCGCAAGAATACTGTATGTTCCTTACTGGCGAAGACGAGCAGCCTAACGAATTTGGTTGCCGTCCTGTTTCCAGACTGGATCAATGTTTGGAGCTTTTGATCAAGACAAACAGACTACCAGAGGCAGCTTTTCTGGCTCGCACCTACCTTCCCAGCCAGGTGTCTCGTGTGGTCAAATTGTGGAGGGAAAGTTTAGCCAAAGTCAACCAGAAGGTCGGTTCATTCATCAAGCTGTTGTATGTTAATTATATTTGATGTTTGGGTTTCATCCATTTCTGTGGACAAGTCTGTATTTTACATTTTATCAAATAGAAGAAGAGTTTGAATGCTTGGATATTTTGGATTTTTCATTGTAAAACCTCCTTACAGGCAGCCGAATCCTTAGCAGACCCCACAGAGTATGAAAATCTGTTCCCTGGGCTGAAAGAAGCATTTGCAGCTGAGCATTATCTGAGAGAGAGCTGCTTGGGAAGCTCCAGACCTGCTAAAGACTATCCACTTGTTACAGTAAGTTATGTCTTGTGGCAAAAGTGACAAACAGCATCATTTTGCTGTAAGGATACGACGGTTTCATATTATAACTGCCAGTGACTTGCATTTAAAAATAATAATCATCCTGTACTCAGAATGTTGATCTCATTTATGCTTTTTTTTTTTTAAATCTCTTTTTAGCCCAACGAGGACAGGAATATTCTCGAGGAGGCTCAGGGATATGAGCCCAAAGGCACCTTCATCCCCCTTATCCCCAAGGTTTGTCCAGTGTTTCATTTTCTGTTAACTTAATGACTGGTTGCAGTTATCCATACCTGCCTTCATTTTCAGAGCTTCTGTTATTTTGCAAAAAATCGCATTCTACTAAAGGTTTGCTAAAATTTAGAAAAGTGCTCCGGAAGCTTCAAACTTTCATCCTTTCACACTCTTTTCTCGGCAGACACAAGATAGTGAAGAATCCAGCTCGGTTCCAGAAGCGTCTGAGACACCCTCACAGCCTGAACCCCCCACAGCTCCTGCAGCAATAGATGAAGTGGAGAAAGAGGAAGAGGACGAGGAGGAAGAAGAAGAAGAAGATGAAGAAGAAGAAAGTCCGGCGTTCTCAGAGTCACAGAAAGACAAGGTTAGACGTCCCTTGATTTTTAGATTTTGACGTTTGTTGTCAAAAGGAAGCAACTCTCAGATTGTTAATTGATTGCCGTTCTAACTGCTTAAACTGAGTTGGCACCGGTTTCTTGATATTTGATTTATTTGGCACAACTCAGAAGCAACATTTTAAGGTAGATTATTAAGATCTCATGAGACTCTTTAAGAGAATAATACTGTTTTCCTCGGTTTGTGTGTCTGTCAGCAGTCTCTGGATGAGCTGGAGGTGGACCTGGACAACATGGAGCTGGATGACATCGACACCACAGACGTTAACCTCGATGATGACTTTCTAGACGATTAAGACCTGCCACCATTCTGCTCCCAAGCACTCTTCAGATCATATTTAAAAGAAAGAGACCAAACCCCTTTTCCCCCTTTTTTTTATGTATTTCAGAAAATGTTATATTGTCATGTCCAGCTTCAGCAGTGTCAGGGTTTGATTAGAGGATTCTATCAGAGACATTTTATTCAAAAATCAAGGTTGACATCGTATCCACCCTGTTTTGTACACATTTTACTGCTTGGGAACCGCTGACTAACTGTCCACCAGACAATGTAATTTTACTCTCTGCTTTGTATTGTCTGTAATGCAAATCAAAGTTCATTAAGTCCAATAAATTGTGTTGCTGTACATATTCACAGTTGATGTTAAGAGCGCTTCATGTCCAATGGTCCATACTTCATTTACATCAATACGGTTATTCTAGAGTGAACCGTTAGAAAAGTTTAATTTGAGAAATGTGTGATTATTTGGAAGAGGGAAAAAGAAAAAAAATGGGACATGTCGAAGTCACAGGGATGGTGGTGGTGGAAAAAAAGATAACCCTGTTGTGGAAAAACATGGCTTATTTGGGAGTGTAGACAGTTGTAATACAGGACTTGTCTTGTGGGAGTATTAAACACTCGGAGAAACCTCAGACAACTCTTACACACATTAAACATTTAGACATATAGCAGGTGTAGATGATGACTAATGATGGCTATGTTGGACAGCTTCAAGTGACCTGTGATGGTGGGACAGATTTGACCTGCGTGGGCATACAGTACACGAGTCATGCAACCTTTGATAATGCTCTTTGTTACACGTTTTACGAGTAATTAAATCTTAAGCAAGAAAGGCCTATTGTAGTGTGTTAATTTGCTATGAAAAAATATCCAAGGCATCGTGCTTCAGAATTAATGTGCTAAAAAGTGATACAATACAGCATCTCAGATGTTGCAGGTGGTGGATTTACTCATGTACTTATGTGCAATCAATTTTTTTATGAGAATTATTAATGACGTTTCTAATCCAAAGTGTATCTGACAAAGAAGTGAGCTACATATCACTATAATGGTGAAAAATCAGCCCCCACGTGTTGTCTCTGTTTTGGGCTTCTTCTCTTTCAGTAATATCTAAATTTTAAAAAAAAGAGTCACATTTACTATTTCCAACATATATGTGGTACAGTAATGTGTGTCAATCATTACAATGTGGAAAATATTTGATCTTGAAGGCATGTATTCTGCATAAGGATTACCTCAATGTTTTATTTTTGCAAATTTCTTTTTTTTCATTGTCTGGCACAGCTTTGAGCTTTAACAACACATGTGTAAGGTCATTGGCTTTTCTTAAAGATTTTATTAAAATACATGAAGTCAAAATGAAAAATATATTTCCAACTAAAATCATCGCCATTAGGCTACAAAGTTTCGTATCAAATTAAAAGTGGTTTACAATGACTGGAAAATCGCCAATGTTAGTGGTCTGTCAGAATTATGGCGTCCATTACCTTTAGCGAGCGTGACCGCCTCTGTTGGGCGTAGAAGTGCAGTTCTCCTCCTCTCCTGTGGATGGCGCCCCTCCAAGACAGGTTTGGACTTTTCCCTTTTTTTTTTTTTTTTTGCAGTTTCGTGTGCAACAAAGTACCGAGCTTGGCAGAAAGCAAGAGGGGACAGCCGACACTTCTAATGTTTGTTTTTGCGGCGTTTAAAGAATATGTTTCCACTTGTTTCTAAGCTTTCGGTTGAATATTGAAAGTTTAATACAGAAGGAAACCAACGCGATTCAGTCTTTGGACTGTGTTGGGACGCTCTGTGGAGGGGCAAGATTTTTTTTTCTCCTTCAATAGAAGGCAGGCGTTTGGCGAGCTGCAGTAGAATATACAGAACCAGGACTAAGCAGCGAGTCGGTAAGCCAGCGAGACCCGGGAGGACCACGGCACAACCTCCGCTAGCGCCACGGGGAGTCGGGGCCCGAGAGGGAGCCTGCCAGGCCCTTGGCTTGATGCACCCTGCCTGCCTTACCTTAGCTACTGTCCGAGATGGGGGAAACCAAAATCATCTACCACCTCGACGACCAGGAGACACCATATCTCGTGAAATTGTCTGTGCCGGCCGACAAAGTTACTCTCGCAGACTTTAAAAATGTCCTGAAGAAACCAAATTACAAGTTCTTCTTCAAATCAATGGATGATGACTTCGGGTAACTGTTAATGGTTTATTGTGTGTGCCGTGGAGTCAACGTAACCATTCAGAGCATTCTTAGTTTTTGTGCAGCCGGATTACTGTTAATTTATTGGTTTCCCCATCCAGCTGGCTTGTCATCATTTTCAACATTGCCTGGCTGTCGATCATATGCTAGCCTTTTTGCACTGCTGCTCTCTTTGTTAGCTGCTAGCGACGAGCTCACATCGTTAGCGGACCTGTTCAGCATCCAGACCTCGTTTGTTTACATTGCTCGTGTGGCTAGTTTATACGTCTTGCGCTTTGGATTTGACCAACAAAGTTTGTTTTCAGTCAGTCTCTTGTACAGCACAACAAGCCTCGAATGGCTTTTTAATTTGGAATTGATAAATCGCGTTACTGACACTGTTAAAAATGAGTAGTTACTGACGTTACTACTGTCAGTTGTTGGCTAATGTATTGAACGCATATGCTAACAGGCTAATGTCAGAACGCTGGTCAGGAGTGAGACCAGCAGGCCCCTGCTGTTGTTGTCTATTAGTCCGAGGAATGCAGAGTTGGACACAGGAATGTCCCGTTCATCACTCTGGCAGCTTTAAGAGCGTGTCCCTTTGTGCTAAAACATGGGCAGAAAGTTGACGGTTTATGATCCTCCAGACAGGACCTTCTAAGAAGAGAGGTGAAATGTAGTATTTCTTTTTCTTTTTTCTTTTCTTTCCAGCACTTCAGCCAGGTTTCCAAAGTTGCTTCAAGATAAACATACACTTGGGTGGGACAAGAACTTAAGAACTTTTGGATGTGGGAGAGACGTGTTTTGAAAAGACCCACAGCTATTCACGTCATGCTGTGATGTGTGGGAAAATGGGAAAATCTCAGCTTCAAAACTGTTAATATAGATGAAGCGACTTGTTGGCCTAGTCTGGTACCCACATTTGCCTATGTAAGGCACAACTAATTGTAATATCAACATTAGTCTGGGAGGTTTGGTAAATGCATGCATAATTTGTCCTCTTTATGTGGCAAGGTGTATTCAAGGTCCGCGAGCCCAATGAAACCTGGAAGGGTTTGCTGAAAAATCCCGTGGTTTTAGACTTGCCATACCACCTTTCCATATGCAGGATTGCTTATACTGTATACAACTGTGTAAATGGCTCTTAATGTGTGAAACTGCCTTGTGTTTACTTGCAGAAAGCAGTTGTAGTTGTGTCGATTATACATTATTAAAACATAATAGTTTTCCCCAGTTGTCACTTTATGTCCACGCCAGTGGATCTTTTTGCCCATCGTCACAACTTGAATTGCGGTGTTATGCTGATGCCCAGAAAGTGCTTTTTCTATTAGTAATGGTTCACTGACACAGAGATTTTATTTACTATTCTATTTACAGGGTTGTAAAGGAAGAAATATCTGATGACAACGCTAAGCTGCCCTGTTTTAATGGACGTGTGGTATCATGGGTATGTTCACAATGCATCCCTAAATATTTTTTATTTGAATCCATTTTTTATAAAGAATTTGTGTTTGTTGTGTTAACTTGCGTGCATGCATGTCAAACTGTCATTCCGGTCTGTTGGTCACCAACAAGACCATCTTTAGAGTGAAGTCTTAGGCTTCTGTGTTCTAGTGTTATTATCACCTAGGTCACCAGAAGTCATTAAACAAGCTTGTCACCACATGCAATGCAGCATTCACCAGGATGCAGTATCCTATTTGATGGCTCTTAGCAATAATCCTCCTCTTGGAAACACAAGGGACATCTCGTGCTCGTGCACAGTGTCCCTTCCTCTCTTCTCAATGTTGAAATCAAATTAAAAACAAGTGAAATCACAGGATGGGAGGATAGTGCACAACAACAAAGGGTCTCACTTTGTGGCATTTAACAAGAAGATTGAATCTCACAGGCAGGAGAGAATGAAGCTGAGAGAAAGACCGCTCTGTGTCTTGATGTGAATGGCTAATGCTGCACTGTGTGCTTGTAATTGTAGGTTTTTATTTAGTCATCAACACCTTGTTATTGCTAGGTGTTTAGGTGTATAATTCATCATGCTCAACACGATGTGTTTCTATGCTGCTGTCAGTTCCTCCCTTTGAGTTGACCGAGTTAATCTCTCTGGGATTGTGGAAATTTTCCACGTACTATGAAGTGTTATCACTGTTACATCCATTTGTTTGTCTCCAGCGCTCATCTGTTGTTTCAGTGATATGATTGATTGTTCTCTGGGGCCCTGCCTGCTGCACATAATATCAGACCAGACTCTGGCAGTGCTCTGCTTTACTGTCACCTGACAGATTGCCCATAAGATTATTTGTTTGCACCAAATAGTTGTGGAACTGAGCTGGCCAGCAAAAAAAAACCTGTCTTCCTTGCTCTCTTGCTCTGCCAAAAATAGTCATAGCAAAAGAAGTAAAGTGTTTAAAAGGATCAGCTAAAATGAATTGTTGAAGCCGTAACTATTTCATGTCTGCCCTTCTCATTTGTCCACAGAGAATTCAATTTGATCTGACTTATTGAATAAGTTTTTCTGTTTTCCAGTAAAACGTAGCTTTTATCGTGGATTTTTTTATTTTTTTTGGGGGGAGGTGGCCGTGCCACCTTTTTAACCTTGGAAAAAGTCTGATGACCCCCACTTGTTGGACATTTTAATCCAAATGCAAACTCTCTGTGACTCCATATATATCTGTCACAGTTTTCTCAGTAATTGATTCATAAAGACAAACAGATTTATCCAACTCCTCAGGGAAACGAAACGACTAATAAAGTGTATGAAATCAAATTTGCTGAGGTTATTTTTATTTTTGTGGAGGCTTTTGTTCCAAACTATATTTCTTCATTGTTGTACAGCAGATGGAGGATACATTTTGAATTGGTGTTAAATAATGGACATAATCTGCAGCTCGCTATCATCAGCAGCTTGTAGTGACTATGGTTTCACATTTATTTCATGTTAATATATGTATATATATATATGGAGATCTTCAGCAAGCAGAACTAACGCATATGGGTTTGTGGTTGAACTAACAAAAAGGAGGGATATGCAAACATAACATGATACTATTGTAAAAAATCTTCACAAAGAGCTCTGTCATGGTCTGTGGAAGCCCATTTTTCCACCAAATCCTTTGGTAACTTAGGCAACACCTCAATAGGTAGACAAACCACAAAACTTAGAACAGACTCTTCTTTTTTCTCTCTCTCTCTCTCTCTACTATTTGAATCCACAGCTGTTTTTCTGTAGTACGGAATGATATATATCATACATGTTGCATGTTTTATTTATTTATTTTTTAAACGTCGCAGTTACACCAACGGTTCACCATCTGCAGATGCCAGCAAGCATTTACTTAGAGACAGTAAAACAAGCTTCAACACGCAGGTGTTGAATAGGGTGTAAACATGGTAGTGTTTTTTTTTTTTTTTTTTCGTGGGTCTGCTGCCCACTTGCTCTCTGTCTGCAAGCACACGATTTCCCTCTCAGCACCTGTGTGACTGATCTCACTTTCTGTTTATAGCTGGTTTCTGGAGATGGCACTCAGACAGACGCGGGCTCAGTGGCCGATAGTTTAGAGCCGACACCGCCTTTGGAGAGGACCGGGGGTATCGGAGACTCAAGACCGCCTTCCTACCAGTCAGTATACTCAGACTTTGTGGTGGAATTTGTTTGATAGAGGCGTTGTTTTTTTTTTTTTTTTGTAACATGTCCTTAATGAGTCAGTGAGAAAGACAGACATGCTGTGTGTACTTGGTGGCGTCTCTTTCCTAATAACTAAAGTAAGAGAAGAATCAGCTAATTGAATGGAAAGAACTTGTGACTGCCCAGGAGGAGAAAAAAAAAAGCCTTATTCCTCGCATGCATTTATCATTAAGTTGTGTTCATTCTGAAAATCGAGCAGAAATGTCGAGCACAGACGTTCCTTATTCATGCCCTCGGTTATACATTTGCCTGATAGAGTAGGATAAAGTCACTGCCAGTTTAACATTGTTTGATTCCGATGAAATTTGTTCAAAAACTTTACGAGGGCACATGATGGTCGTGAAATTAAATGCTCACCAGACTGAAATAAGTCAGTCAACACAGCATCTGCGGCTCCTGCCAAATATTCAGCTCCAGAGTCCCGTCTTCAACACAAGCAGCGAACTTGACCCGGGCTGCAGCCAGATTCTCGCAAGAGGCTTTTCACATAAACATTTGCTTTAGTGGCTGTTGAATGAACTCAGCTGCTCTGTTACTGACACAGAGTCATTTTGTCCACCCTGCTCTGTCTGTCTGTCTGTAGTGGGAAAGCAGCAAGCGGCCGGGACAGTTTGGATAATGACACAGAGACCGGCTCCATGGTGTCACAAAGGAGGGAGAGGGAGAGGGAGAGGGAGCGGGAGAGGCCGAGACGAAAACACTCAAACGACCACGGTCAGATTGCTGTGTGCTGCATGTCGTGTTTTATTTGAATAAGTGTCCCTATCTGTCCCTATCTGTATGTATCTTGTTGATTTAAGAAAAGGGGGAAAAAAAAAAAAAGTCCACGCACCTAAGTAATGCATTAGGTGTGGCTCATGCAAACTTGTGTTTGACAAACATCAAGACTACAATGCAGGACACTGCTCCGTCATCGTGTAGTCAGAATCCGTGTAGTCTGCAGGGGATCGAGGTGTAGAACAAAGCAGAGAGACAGTCCTACGTTGTTCATCTTCACCTTCCATTTATTGATCATGCATTGATCAGTAACAGCGGTGTTCAGAGAGAAATGGTTCAGAAGTTGTAAAACTCTCAAAGCTTAAAAAACATTGAAATGAGAGCTGGTCCTGTAGCATATTTACATTTAAACTGGATTTCCCCTTTTGACTTTGGAATATATTTTTTCGTTTTATTTATTTTGTTACACGTGTTTTCATCCTTTCGAGTCGCTCAGCTTTGCTTTGATGTGCCTGACCCTAATCAGAATCAGAATCAATCAGAAAAAAAACTTTATTTATCCCCGAAGGGCAATTAGAAGGGCGAAGAGCGGTACATTAAAAGAAGAGCAAGAAAATGGAATCACAAAGAAAATAAAAACACAAAAGGGGGTGACAAAAAAAAAAGATATTTAACAAATAAATAACAAATAAAATAAAAAATAAGGCGTCGATAAAATTAAAATGACAATGTGATTAAAGTGACATTGTAGTTAAAGTGTCATGGTGATATTGTAATCCTGGTGATATGCCATCCTGCTGCAGGTGGGAGGCAGAACGGGTACTCGTCGCGGGCGATGGGACGCGGAGGCGCCGAGTACGACAGCTGCTCGTCTTTCATGAGCAGCGAGCTGGAGTCCACCTCTTGCTTTGATTCAGAAGATGATGATGCAACCAGCAGGTCAGAGGCTTTCGTCCTGATTGTTCATAACTGCAGCTCTCATTGAGAAAAAAGGCCTTTGGCTTCAGGAGCGCACCTGGAAATAAAGTTACTGTTTTATGACAGAGATTCGTACGGTCTGTTTCCCTGGTGGTTTTTGTGGAAACTCCCTTGATCTCTTCCAATGGTAAACTCCAAAACCTGCGTTACAGACCGTGACTGGTCTCGGTCTTCAGGCATTTCACAGGATAGTTTTGTCCTGTTGTAGCAGCTGTAGTAGATTCAGAAAAAAGCCTAATCGGCATATTAGGTTCTTTCCACCACACAAATAAACTGATTTTTAACCCCCATAAAACATTTCTACACAACTGTCAGTAAGGTTGTAATTCTCAAATGATGTAGTTGGAAGCTGTTTTGCAAGCATTTTAAACTGCTCAGAACTCTTTTTAAAAGGCACTTGTGTAAAGGAAAGTGTGTGTAAACTCCTTTCTTTTTAGCACATATCGTTAGGGTTTAAATTGGATGATTATAGAAGTTATCAAGAAGAGCAGCTTCTGTTTTTCTACATATATTGGATAGATTTTATTTAAATATTTATTTGGGGGCTTTTTATGCCTTTATTGTATATAGGACAGTGGAGAGAGACAGGAAGCAGGGGGCAGAGAGAGGGGGAATAACACGCAGCAAAGGGCCATCCGATGCGGGACTCGAACCGGGGCCAGCTGCAGCAAGGGCTATAGCCTCTGTACATGGGGCGCCTGCTGTACCCGCTACGCCACAGACCGCCCCATGTTGGATAGATTTTAATCTTGATTTAGACAAAAGAGAAAATTATAATTGAAATGATACTAAGCCATTTTTTTTCCCAGCTTGATAATTACACTGATTCAAATATTTTATTATCCTCTAAATACTGGCTTCCAAATGTTTTTTTTTTTTTTTTTAAATGAAATGTTTGCCTCGTCAGGTTCAGTAGCTCCACTGAGCAGAGCTCCTCTCGACTAATGAGACGACACCGCCGTCGCCGACGGAAACCCAAGGTTTCCAATATGGACAGGGTGAGATGCCACACTCGTAGACTTAAAGGGGCAGTAAATCGACCAAATATTGAAATAGTGTTCCAGTTGTTTCTTTCTAATTTTATCTCTCAATTTCCAACTAACTTCCTTCCAGTCTTCGTCATTCAGCAGCATCACAGACTCGACCATGTCTCTGAACATCATCACCGTCACTCTTAACATGGGTAAGTTGCTCATTTAAAAGTTGGTCAAAAATAAACAGGCTTTCTTCCAACGATGACCATCTTTTCTGTCTTTCTTTTTTCTACTCTATAATGCACCTTTAACACTCTCTCTGCTTCACAGAGAAGTACAACTTCTTGGGCATTAGTATTGTTGGTCAGAGTAATGAGAGGGGAGATGGAGGGATCTACATTGGCTCCATCATGAAAGGAGGCGCCGTGGCTGCAGATGGACGCATAGAGCCTGGGGACATGTTGTTGCAGGTGTGTAGGGGTGAGAGAGAGACGCACAAAGACAAAAAATAATTTTGCATTCCTGAAATTTGGACCAGCAGAGTTTGTGTGTGCGTGTTGTTTTGGACACCTCCAGTGACATGAAATAAATTAAAGCTTTCTGTTTCACCTCGTTCTTTTCCGTGCCTTTAACCATGCCATCCGTGGCCATCTATTATATTTTCATGTTGATATTACGTAGAAGTTCTTGTGTGGAAAACTCCCATCTCAAATTGTGCAAATTGCCCTGGGATTCGTTGGAATGTCAGTGAAAGTGTTTATATAAGAAATTATTTGAAGGTGAGGTCGCATAACTCACTAAAAGTTAGATCCATGTGATGCATGAGCGCACTGTCAGACGCATAGTAATCCTCTGACATTTTTACCTGTGTAGGTGAATGACATAAACTTTGAGAATATGAGTAATGACGATGCAGTCCGAGTCCTGAGGGACATAGTGCACAAGCCAGGGTAAGCTGCACACAGAAATGCATAAAACATAATTGCATCCATAAACCAAAATGCTAGTAAAGCTGGAGCCTGTGCTATTCAGCGTGCTCAGTTTATTTTTAGTACTAATTGTCTGTGTGTTTTACCAGCCCCATTACTCTGACTGTTGCAAAGTGCTGGGACCCAAACCCTCGGAGCTGCTTTGCTCTGCCCAGGAGTGAGTATTTGTTCCTTTTTCCACTTCAGTGAATTGCAAATTATTTGCAAAAAGACTTTCCTTATTTTTATTTTTTTTCTGATTCTACAGGTGAACCCATCCGGCCCATTGACCCAGCTGCGTGGGTGTCCCACACGGCCGCCATGACTGGGGTGTACCCTCCGTATGGAATGAGCCCTTCCATGAGCACAGTCACCTCCACCAGCTCCTCCATCAGCAGCTCTATCCCCGAGACTGAGCGTGAGTCATGTCACCCCCTGCAGCAGCCTGTTGTTGATCATTATCATAACATGATAATCCAAAACAGCTGTGAACACATTCATTTACTGTCTTGTGTGCCCCTCTTTTCTCAGTTTTAGTGTTCGTTGCTTAATGTTGGCTTTTTTTCCCGCCCTATCACTTGCTTGTTAAATCTATTGATGGATAAAGTTGACCATTCACAGTGCTGTGATATGAGGAAAGTGCTCCAGGTCTGTTGATACTTCAGAACATTAAACTCGCAGCCATTTCGGACCACCTTCTGACCTTCCGAAAATGCAGAAACATCCCTATTCTTCCTCTGACATGTTAGGAAGACTCTGTAAGTGTGGCCCCGCCCTTAAACTGCATTCCTGTGAATGCTCTGTCCCAGAGTTCAGCCTCACAGCTTCCATCTGCTCGATAACTCTTGTCCAAACTGAGCCATAACTCACGCGTTTAATCTTCCCTGTAATCTTTGGAAACGGTCGGGATGCTTGGCTTCATTTCTAGAGAAAAATGTTTCCCCCTCTCAACACATTTTTCAACCAACCGATGGTCTGAATTTCAGGGGAATTTCGGTGTGAAAGAAATCATTTCATACGGTCACAGACTATAAAGTGTGTGTGGAAAATCCCCCCTCTTTAAATAGAATAGATATTGGATTAATGGTTATATTTCAAGTGCAGCCTCAGCAAAGGAAAAAAAAAAAAGCCTGTAGTTTTCCACTGTGAAAAAAGATTAGTAATTGAATTTCGCATCTGTTTCTAAACATCAGCACCTAATGCAGAGGAGCTACTTACCTGTATGGTGCAGCAGAATCTGTTTACATCTGATGCCCCAAAGGGAAACCAAAAAAAGAAATGAATCGTCACACTTTTCAAAATATCTATTCTGGGAATGCAGCAAAGCGAGGCTGTGATTTTTTTTTTTTTTTTTTTTTAATTAGAATGGAAGGATGAGGAAGATTTAATTCAGTATGACTGGGCTGTTGAAGGCTTTGACAAGACCAGCTAAGTCGTAGTCAAATTCCAAAATAGATCCTGCGGAATCCAATTTTGGTTCTTGGTCAACACAGAATGGGGGTCAATTTCAGTCCAGACCACAGGAAGCCAGAATATTATTTGAGGCAAATCCCCAAAACAGGCCAACGGTTTTGCTGCTGTCCAGACAAAACCACGGATCTGTTCTTGAAGTGTTTCGGAAGCAAAGCAAAATGGAGCTCGACAGTTTTATACCCGATGAAGGCATTCCTTAAGAGCGGCGTGTTTGTAACTCGCTTGTTCCCTCTTATGTTTCCTAGGATTCGATGATTTCCACCTCTCAATCCACAGCGACATGGCAACTGTTGCTAAGGCCATGGCCTGTCCAGAGTCGGGTCTGGAGGTGCGGGACAGGATGTGGCTCAAGATAACAATCGCTAACGCCTTTATTGGTATGTTTTCATCAAAGCAGCAGGCATGGTCCTGCATTCATTATGCCCCTCACATCTTTATTTTGATCTTTGCTCAGTTCCATTTGTGGACTGTGGCTGCCAGTGTTTCAGTTATGTGTCTGGGCTGCTTAAATGCCCTTTGGACTCATCACATGATTTTTCAAATCGAACATAGTTGGCAAACCTTGTTTTTTTTTTTTTTTTTTTTTCTTTTAAACTACAGCTGTTGAATTATGTTTTACCCAGTATTTTGTTCATATAGTTCTCTTTATTATTGTTTGGAGGATCTTTATTTTGATGCTGCCAGTGAAAAAGGATGGAACATGATAATTAGAAGGTTACGGTCATGAGTTTTCTGGCACAACATTGCGCTTTTGTCTCCTTAGGCTCCGATGTGGTGGACTGGCTTTTCCACCACGTAGAAGGGTTCTCAGATCGGCGTGAAGCGCGTAAATACGCCAGCAACCTGCTGAAAGCTGGCTACATCCGACACACTGTCAACAAGATCACTTTCTCTGAGCAATGCTACTATGTCTTTGGAGACCTGTGTGGTAGTAAGTGGACACAGATCATTGGTTAAGTAGGATCTGCCGACAGTTATTTCTACAAAATAAAAAACAAGTTTCTCGAAAGTTGTGTGTTCCCTTTAACGTCTAAACAAGCTTTGGTGTGAAGTTGATATATACCACCCGCTTTGCAGAAATAGGGCAAGACTGTAAGAGTTTAAAATCAATTGTATCCCTCTGTTTCCCTCAGATATGACGCACCTGTCTCTCCATGACCATGATGGTTCCAGTGGGGGTGCCTCTGACCAGGACACTCTCCCCCCTCTGCCCCACCCTGGGGCAGCCCCTTGGCCATTGGCTCTGCCTTATCAGTTCCCTATTCCACATCCTTACGACCTGCCTCAGCCCTTCCATGGAGGGCCAGGTGCTGGCAGTGCAGGAAGCCAGCAAAGTGGTGAGCACAGTCTGACTATACGTGCATGTGCTCATCGTAAGCAGTTTCAAAACATGAAGAGTAGGGTGTGAATGAACACTGTTTATAATGCTATTTCAATATCGAGACATTCCATCCAAGTGTTTACCTTTTAAATATCAAACACTGTGACATTTCCACAGAACGTGTTCCAGAGGCTGCGCATTCCTTTTCTCTGCAGTTCACTGTAAAATGCAGATCTTGCTTTATTCTACAATTTGTTTCCAATTTTAATACCTTCAAAAATAATACTTTTTTTTTTTTTTTTTTAAGTGTTTTAAAATTTTGTCCGGAGTCTGAGACAGAAAATCTAAGTTTTACGGTCACACATTTACGGAATACATTTATAGGTCTAGTGCTGTTTTTTCTTTTTAATCGGTCTGCTCCAAAGACCTGCAGGACACAACTTGGCTCATGAGTGGAAAAAATGTTGCTTCCAGCAGCCTTAAAGCTGCTGTATTGACTTACTTGTTTTTTTGTGTACATGTGTAGAAGAAGAAAACCAATTGTGGTATTCTAAAAAGCAGTCCACTTAAACTGCGGAGATATTTTTGTGGTTGCACACTACCCCATCTAAAAATTTATTGGCCAATAGTTCACCAGCAAGATAATGTTTTAATGAACACAAGGTTTTTTTTTGGGGGGGGGGGGGTTTAATCACTTTTAATGGAGGTTTAATGCTTCCAGTATTTATGCTGTTCTTGGTCAACATACCACACCTTTCCAACAGTGACAAAAAGCTTCAGTTGAGAATAATGCTTTCATCTCAGTGGATTTGAAGTCATCTGTTTGATCATCTTAAGTGCTTTAAATTCATCATTCTTAAAAGCTTGCTCTAAAAGCAAGCAAGCAGAATGTGTGTGGTAACAACATCAAAAGTTGCCTTCAGCAAGCTGAAGCTGTTTGGCCTTTAAAAGGCTGCGAACGCTTTGTCTGCATTAGTCATGCAGCTCTCCTCGGTCTCCCACAAAGCGGGTCAGCGTCCTATCCCGGTGTGATATGCTCATGTAGGTCGCTTGGATGTAAGGGGGGGGGGGAAAGCGCATTGCGTTTCGTGTTATCTCACGCTTTGATAACAATTAGCGTCTCTTTTTTTACTCTGTTAACAGGAAGCAGTGGTTCCAACTGCAGCAAGAACGAGGGTCGGAAATCTGGCGGCAGTGGCAGCGAATCTGAGATCAGGAGCCACCGAGCTCCAAGTGAGCGCTCGGTGGCTCCCCCAAGCGAGCGAAGCATCCGCAGCTCACTCAGCCACCGCAGTGCCAACTCTCACTCAATAGCCTACGGGCCAGGCCTCGTCTATGGCCCACCTGGCCTCCCCCCACAGCCCGCACATCTGCCCACAGCTGCACCTGGTGCCCCTCAAGGCAGAGAGCTGGCCTCAGTGCCTCCTGAGCTCACTGCATCGCGGCAGTCTCTGCGTATGGCAGTGGGCAATGCTGGAGAGTTCTTTGTTGACGTGATGTGACGGTGGGTCGTAGTTCAGTAACAAAGTAGCACAGTGAGCGTTCTGTCATACTGCCGAGAAGGACATCGTAGCAGGGCAGGAAGGAGGCGAGATTGAAAAAGCTGTAACCCAAGGCCTTGATTCCACTTTATTTAAAAGCCTAAATGGAACCAACCCAGTTTTGCATGCCGAGAGAAAATGTTCCTCCTCACCTTTGCTTTTCTTCCTTGTAGCAATGGCCATACTTTCTTCAGTGAAGAAACCCCCTCACTCAAGATGGAACCAAAGCGCCTCTCTCAGTTTGTGTTCGACAGGGGGGAAGCAGTTTGTGCAAGGACAAAGAGCAAGAGAGGCGTTGGAAACAGTCAGCTGTGGGAGATGACTCAGCGCTTTTCCACATGGATGTTTTTCATTTGTTCTGCTCTTCACTGTTCCCACCTCTTCTCTGCTTTCCTTATCTAGCGTTCTCTGTCCTCCCCCGCCCCTGTCCACGTTCAAAACTGAGAGAGAACGAAGTCTCTTCCCTCCCTCCATTCTCTTTGTACCCAACTTGCTGACCTCTAACAAGAGAAAAAAAGAACAAAAAAACCAACTAAAAAAAAAGTGAACACTAACTTTTACCTTTAATCAGATGTCTAAAATATTTGCCTGACGTAAGAGAGAAAGAAAGAAAGAAATGGAGAATCTGTACGTAGTGCAAGAGAATTGCTGTAAGAATGCGTTTGTTTTATTGTATACGTAGTTGGTCACAACTAGTTTCATTTTCCGATGCTTAACATGAGCATTCTGCTCCAAGAGACGTTTTTACTCTGCATTGTTGCATTTTTGTCTGCTAACCAGAGAATCTTCAGACTGTCTTGTGATAATGTATAGTGGAACAATTTTCTTACCATGTCTTTCACACTACTTTTATCAAGGAAAAATGTCTTTTTATTTATAAATATAGTTTTATGACTTAAATATGCTGCCTTGCGTTTTTTTTGTTTTTTTGTCTGAATCTGTCTGTAAGGTAGAAAATTACCACCAATTTTTTTTATTTCAAATTTCCATACCACAGGTCATATTTACACTTAAGAGCAGTGGAGTCCAGACTATTCAACAGCAGGAATGTGAAGGTTGGGCAGTCTGGTCCACAGATGTGTGTGTAGTATGGGTGTGTATAAAATGTCAGCTTGTGTACAGTCAGAATTGCCTCAGAACTGTATGACCCTGTGCAAACTTTTCTTTGGGTGGTGAGGAAAAATTAAATCCTGTAGGGCTAAGTTGACCAGGCTTGGACAAAAAACAGTAAGAATAGATAAAGCTCTTTGAGTAGGACAGATTAAACAAGGCGCAACCACCAAATTAAAAGGCAAACGTCTGATGGCAATTTTTTGTGCTTAAAATCTTCACAGGGAAATTAGTCATTGTTACACTCATTGATAATACAGGCCTGTAGGTCCCTCTCTGGTGCGACGGAGGAATTGCAACTCAAGAACATTTAGTGAAGCAGGTCGTGTTCGTGCTAACGTGATCCCAAGCCCGTTTCAAAAAAAGGGGGAATAGCCCAGCCAACATGTCTGCCTAGGTAAGCCAGAGCCATTTATGAAACGCCTTAAATCTAATAATCATCTCTAGCTGTAGTAGCTTATCGTAAGAAGGCCTGGGTGCGGTTTATACATCGTTCTAGCCGCGCCTTTTCCTGTCACTACTGAACGGTCGTGCGTAAGAACGGCGGGTCAGCTGACAGCTATCAGAGGACCAGGGGGACGGAGCGGAATTAGCGGGTGTGTGAGTAGGGATACTGCCGGACATTTACATATACATTTAAGGCTAAGCGGGGAGTGAAACCCTGGTGGCGTTCGTGAGAGAACCTGGGTAAGTTCAGTTAAAGCGAAACGGTAATGTTTTCTTGGTCAAAACTAGAAACCGTGGCCCCGTAACCGTGACGGAAAGCCGGTGAGCGCTTTCATTTGTGGGCGATGCTAGCATTGCTAACGTTAGCAGATTCTCTGCAAGCTAACGTCAAGGTAGCGGCAGTTAGGTGTACGAAAACGGAAAGGAAGCAGATTTTTTTTTAAAGAGCGTAAAAGCACGAAGTGTGACAGTTATTAAATTTATCCATGACTCACAGTGGTTTTAGAGGACCTATACAGCAGGTTAACGTTGATAATATGTTTGAGGTATGTAATGTAACGTTGCATTATAAACTGGCGTCAATCGGTAGATCTTATTCTCACCGGAAGTCCATTTAAAATTCCGCTCGGGTCGACGTTGTCTAGCTGAACATTATAGCAAGCTAGCCCGCTATGGTAAGCTAAATAAGCTAGCTACCTCTAACTCGGTGTATTCTCCATCACTTTGATCGTATTGAAGGTCAAGCCTTCATCAGTGCCTTAAAGCGCTCACGAATGTTTCAAACTAATCATTTGGGGGGAAACCCGTTCCTAGTTGGTCGAGAAACAATTGAGGTAATATATAAATGTATGAACGTTTGGGAAATGGCCTGAGTGAGCAGACATCTTGACTTCGCTAATAAAA
Source organism: Odontesthes bonariensis (assembly GCF_027942865.1). NCBI lineage: Eukaryota > Metazoa > Chordata > Actinopteri > Atheriniformes > Atherinopsidae > Odontesthes > Odontesthes bonariensis. Next base: position 23,599,224 of record NC_134519.1, on the reverse strand, counting down.
GAGCGATTAAACCCCATTCAGGTCTGATGCATGGCTTATTCAGTCACGACTCTAGAGCATTTTAAAACGGACACATTTGGCTAATCTCGCACTTATATTTGAGTCAGGTTTTTTTTTTCCAGCGCCCTGTGTTTGAAGTGTCTGTATTCTCTCTTCGAGGAATTTCAGGCATGTCCTTCATCCCCCGTTTTCCAGAAAATTCATTTTTAAACTAGGGCAGCTTCCTGTGACATGCCGGTCTGATTTCCAAACAGATCAATTGTTCGACAGCAGCACAGACTAGATGATTGTTTTCGTCAGTTTACAATCTTATTTCGGATTTAATTGTTGGTCTCCTTAGATCCAGTGAGCATCCTGAAAGAAAGACAGAGTAACATTTGTAGCTGGGAACCTGATGGTTTCCTGCTTCAGACTGGTGGCTGCTAATCTGCTGTTAATCTTACTTTCGAGGGTTAGGAAGAAAAAGGAAATGGCCTGTGGTGAGAGTGTCAATAGTCTTCATTGCCTTTATTGGCATCAGTGTAGGTATGTATATTTGTATGTGTGTGTGTGTGTGTGTGGTGCAGCTGCAGGATATATTCAGCTGGCAACAGGGGTAATGTATGCTTGTGAGAGAGAGAGAGGGAGGAAAAAGCGGATGTGAGGGACAAGTGCCTCTCTGTACTGTGGGTGACTCCCTCACTTTTCACTGCTTTCACTTCTCTATCTCCCCTGTTCCTTCCCCTGTTTCCTTCCTAAATTTCTGTCTCTTCTCAGGAGACGTTTGGTTTCACCATGGCAAGTTGGGATTGAGAGGCAGCCACAATGATTGGAGGACTGTTCATCTACAACCACAAGGGGGAGGTCCTCATCTCCCGAGTCTACCGAGATGACATAGGGTACGTTTCACAGGAGCAGACCAGCTGCAAGGCTTCTGAATTTTTTGGGGAAAAAAAACGTATAAGTCAGAAGATCCTGATCCTTTGTGGGTGTTTGGGGGGGGGGTGTGTTATCCTAGACGTGAGGATTATGTCCCTCCACAGAGTCAGATTAACCTTTGCCGTGTTATTTAAAAGAAGCAGAGTTGAGTCAGGATTACAGTTGGTACTTTGTTTGTAATCCCATATAACATGGTGTTAACCTGAAAATTGGATTAATTTGTGGGTCGTTATTCTTTTAATCCAAATATTGTCAGAATAAATGATTTATAGACATGATATGCAAGTGATTTAGATTAAAACAGATCTGCCATCACGGAAAGTAATGCCACTTTTTCCGTTATTGTCTCAGGTAATGATTTGGTTGACTCGTGCTCATCAAACCATAGCTTCAACTTAAGCGTGCAGCTGTGTGGAAAGCTATTCCAAACTGACTTCAGAGCTGACAACCACTGCAAGGCACAACTTATTATTACCACGTGGCAGAATGGTGCTGAAATGAAGTATTTCTATGTTCTACGTAAACATTTTTGAATGCTCCGAGAACATGTCATTTTCCAGGCAGTATTCAAAGTCCTTAACCTCAATCATATTTTTCATAAACAAGTTATCAATTGGGGTCAGATTTGACTTTTAAAAGGAAAAAAAAGGCAAATGCAAGCCTGTTTTATAAGCTCTGTCTTACATTTGGCAGTCCTCTCTTGCTCATTTTTAAGCGGAAAGAGCTGAATTACGCAGACACATTTAGCATAAACCAGTATGTAAGTTCATAAAAGTGCCTCATGGTAGTCAGACGTTTTTGTTCGCGTAACTGTTAACATAGCACAAAACAGACCGTAAACATAGAAATGGAATAGAATAGAAAAATACTTTATTCATGTAGGTCAAACTCGCAAAACCAAAGAAAATGATGTTTCCACTCTAGGTGCTGTAACATGAGATGTTCCAGCACACACACACGAAAAAAAAATTAATTCATGCTATATACTTTCAGTAAATGGGATTTAATTAAAACATTTTTTTTAAAAACAAGCACGTCAGTGAGCAAATAATTTTCCACGAAGGTCTTTAATTGTCCGGTTGGATTGATTTGTCCGTTCACATGTTCATCTCCCAGAAACCAGGTCTTTGACATTTAATCATTGTGCTTTTTTTGTTGCTGTTTTAAGTGGAGCACAAGCTTTCAAATATTCCTTTCTTTCTTTCAGATTTCCAATGTGTTACAGCTGAAGTGTTAGGTCTTTAAACGTACACCCAGTTAATACTTTGTTCAACGCATTTCACGTTTATTAAGTACACTGAGGTTAGACGTTTGCCAGTGGTGACAATGTTCCCTTGTAGATTTACACAGTGAAGGTTGCAATGCACAGAGAGGGCACAGGGGCCAGAGCTGCACAGTGTTAGAGATGTAGGTGTACTCTACTGTTTTTTTTTGGGTTTTTTGTTGTTGTTTTTTAAACTTGAACTATTGTTGATGCCCAGAACAACACGAGGCAGAGTGCTATGTGCTGCATTCCCGAACTGTTCAGAGTGGAAATATAATGTAAACCACCCGTCAGCAGTCACTGATTTTTCATATTCTGCACATTTGGTAGAAACCCCAGGAGCTGTGTGTTTAACACATGTTAACTTTGATCTTTGTTACTGCGATTAGCTGCGTTTTGGTCATCCTCCTTACTGCTGCAGCGGTGTAGAGGAAACCAGGCATCATACGTTGGCCTTAGGGCCTCAGTTTTTGTTTTTTGTTTTATTTGTTTCCTCTTTCCTTTTTATTATGGTCTTGATGACTATTCTACACACTGAGTTTGTAGCTAAAGATGCAATTAACCTGCAAAAGTTATTCCCTACTGAAGTAGTACAAATATATTCAAGCTAAATGCACTTTTCCATTCAGTCGTCTGACAACACATTGAATCAAAGAGCAGCGTAATGCTGCCAACGTTTTCTCCACATATTCTGATAAACACCATGTTACTCACACGTGTCTACGCGATGAACGAAAATGTCTCCTGTACATTTTTGTCTGTCCTCTTCTTTTACTTCATCCCTTTCTCCTCTCTATCCTCTGTATCACCATTTTCCTCCATCTTTTCATCTTGGCCCCTGTAGGAATAGGTAAGAGCTGCTGCAGCCTGTAAAGCATGATTCTCCCCCTCATAGTCACCGCTCGGTGACCCCCATGAACCCTGAACTGCATGCTCATTTATTCCACACTCAGTTTCCTGATAGCTCCTCCAAGCATGAGACACCTGTCATGCCGTCACAGTGGTAAACACATGGCCTTATATTAAAAACGCAGCAGCAAATCAATTAAAACCAGAGAATCTAGCCTTTAACCAGAGCTTGTCAGTGAATATTGTTGCTCATTATTGGCTTTGCTGGTGCCCAAGCATGTAGTCTGAGCATGGGGTATGATGATGTAGTTTCTCCCATCCTTTGTTCCTGCCCTCTTCTTTTTTTTTTTTTTTTCTTTTTTTTTTTTTATCAATAATTCAGAGATGGTTTAGATATTTTATGGGGTTTTCTTTGGAGATGTGGGCTTTGATTTAAGCAGTGCGTAATGGAGTGAAGTTGCTGTGTAAATGAAATGTTTTAGTTGCATTAATTTTAACGTTAAGCTCAGGTGCTGTTTCATACATTGCTGTAGAAAGTTGGGTTTTTTTCCGTTTTTTTTTTTTTTTTAAGCTGATCAAGTTTTTTCATTTTTTTTGTGCTTTAAAAAGCATCTCAGCTGACAAAGATGAGGCAGATTATGGAGACTCCATAATCATGACGTTTGTCGTCAGAATTTATGAATCGCCACACTGGTTTCCAAAGTTGTTGGCAGACATTGTATGTCCCTGCCTATATGATGTCATCCATGAAGGCTGCGCCTCGTCCATTTGTGTTTCACAGTACTGTTCAGTGGAAGGAATCAATACGGTAACAGTTGCTTAAGCGGCCCTTCGCAGTGCCGGTGATTATCGATTCTCTGTACATAATTTTCCATGCTTAATGTTCAGATGTTTGTATGGTCTGACTGGTTATGAACCCCAGGAGATTCTAAGACATTTAGCAGAAGGGTTTGGTATTCTTGTGAGAACATGCTGCATCCCTTGTACTTATCCATGTTGTTTTTTTCTTTTTTTTTTATAAATCCACGTTAACTAGGGCTGTGTTTTCCCAAAGTAGCTATGGTATAATTTAGATGCCTCGCACCACTAAGGAAATCTATTCAAATGTATTTTAGATATTTACTTTAAAAGGTTTTTTTATAATAATTATTATTATTTTTCTTTTCAAGTAAACCTTTTCAACTAAAGATCAAATTTGGACCGTGCATGGTTAAGTACATGGTTGAAACGGCTCTTTGTTTCCATAAGTAATGTTAATTATGTTGCTGTTACTCTGGTGTCTCGGCCTTGTCTCTCTCTGGTAATTATCCCTGTTTACACAAAACAACACTCCTAAATGCACCAACTCCTAGCTTCTTTTTTTTGTGGTTTAAAGCTGTTTTGAGAGTTAATAATTGGACATGTTGGTGGGGACTGTTCGTTGAGACCATAACAGGACTGGATGTGAGACTCTTTTGCGACAGTATTTACACATGATGTCACAGGATTTCATGCAGCTAACAGTGTGTTCAACCAAAGCCTCAAACAATTATCTCATCTCCGACCCAAATGTCTTTGTCTGTCTTTGTCCCACTCGTCTCCGTGTCCCAGACGTAACGCCGTGGACGCGTTCCGCGTGAACGTGATTCACGCTCGGCAGCAGGTTCGATCCCCGGTGACCAACATCGCCCGCACCAGCTTCTTCCACGTCAAGCGCTCCAACATCTGGTTGGCCGCTGTCACCAAGCAGAATGTTAACGCTGCCATGGTGTTCGAGTTCCTTTACAAAATGTGCGACGTCATGACGGCTTACTTTGGCAAGATCAGCGAGGAAAACATCAAGAATAACTTTGTGCTCATCTACGAGCTGCTGGATGGTAGGAAATGATCGTGGAATTGATAAGATTAGTCGCATTATAAGATGGATTTTTGTTGATTTTAGTCTTTTCGGTTTCATATGCATCTAATTGCAGATAGTAGGAAATTGGCAGCATTATCCTGCATGTAATTTCTGTTTGTTTCTTATTGGAAGTTGTATAAATAGAAAACCTGTAACTCCACACTGGTTAGTTTCATCCTTACGTGTCCTTTTGGTCTCTTTGGCCCATCTTATCTCTTACCAACTGTTATCTGTTTTTTGTTTATCCAGAGATCCTGGACTTTGGCTACCCCCAGAACTCAGAGACCGGAGCCCTGAAGACCTTCATTACCCAGCAGGGCATTAAAGGGCAGGTAAGCACAGCACGTGTACACTCGGATCGAATGGTGCATAGCCTTCAGGTCAGCAAAAACAAGCGCGCACACTCGAGTTGCCCGTTTCAGTACAGGCTTGTATGACAGCCTTGAACTGAATTCTGTCCATATGAGCCACGATTGGTCATGTTGAAACAATTTCACAGCTTAACCTGAAGCGTCACAGGCGATCGTCCCTGCCTCGGTGTGATTATGGCAGGTAAAGATCTTTCTGTTGGATGCGTATAAATGAGATGGAATCTGATCTGGTCCCACTTGTTTTGTGTGGAACAATCCCTTCTGTATGTCTTAAAACATGCTAAACATCATTTACACACATTTCTTTATGCAAAGTGCTGCTATCTTATGCAGACAACAAGCAGTGTAATTTAATAATATCCACTCGGCCTCTCTTCATAGATGCATTATAAAACTTTAGAGACTGTAAACCGCTGAAGCCTGTGTTGGTGTAAAAGTTTATGGAAAATATACACTTTCTACGTAGTAATCTAATATGTACTTTGAAATTAAACCATATTCTTTTTGTCTTTTTTTTTTTCCTTCAACTGTCGCCCACGAACACTTCAGCACCAGGTAAATGACCTGCTACCATTCTGCTTTTCAGAAAGTTATTTCATCCCTATGTGGAGCCCTGCCATTTGTTTTCCACCTCTCCTGTGGTCTCACGACCTCCTTGACATAACCCTCTTGGTGTTGAAATTCTGCCAGCCTTTACCTTTTGTTGGTAGCAATACAGCTTCTTCTCCCTGCCTCGCAGACAAAGGAGGAGCAGTCTCAGATCACCAGCCAGGTGACGGGGCAGATCGGCTGGCGTCGCGAGGGCATCAAGTATCGCCGTAATGAGCTCTTCCTGGATGTACTGGAAAGCGTCAATCTGCTCATGTCTCCTCAAGGTCTGTTTGCATAGTAGCTTAGCCATACACAGCAGAGACAGCTGGCATGAATGATTTAGTGAAATCCTATAATATCAGTTTTCATCGTTCAGTGTTTCTCGTATCGATAAATGCACGAGAGGGAACCTGTGCACCTGAGATTAAAAAGAGGGCTTCGCACTACCGTGCCAGTGTTGGCCCGATTCTTTAATGGAAGCCCAAGAACAAACCGGAGAAATCTTAAGTTACTCAAACAAAGTGTTTATTACTGCTCATAGGTAAAGTGTGGCAGCGCTGGACTGGGAGTGACGGAGCTCTCGCAGGAAATCCGTCAGCCCGAGCCCCGATATCTGGAAATAGTTCACATTCATCTTCTTCACCTTTATCTCACAGGGGCTGTACTTACACGCGGCCGAGTATAATTGGCCAGTTATTAGTGACATGAACAGGCCAACCACTGTCCACGTCATGTTTTTGGGATGTGATAAACAACGTGTGTGTGTGTGTGAGAGTGTTTTAAGCGTGTATCTAATGTAACAGACCTATCTGACAAGATGGAGCCTAAAGTCTTGGACCATTCAAGGACATACATTGCGTAGTAGGAGCAGAGTGGACAAGTACAAGATAGGGACATAGGCTAGTTAGAGAAATACAGAATATGAATGCATAATGTCTAAGAACAAAGCCAAGTCTAACACCAGCCTTATAAAACTATCACTGAGTTCTGAACTGCCCAGATTAAATATAATTGTACAAGTTCAAATTTCAATCTGAGTGCTTCGTCTCCAGGTTGGTTTGAAGGGCGGATATTAAATCTCTGTTCCTGACCTTGGAATCGGATCCTTTTGGGCTCATCATTAAGTATTTGTTTCATAAAGTTCACTGTCGCAGCTAGAAATGGGGAAAATTGTGTTTTCCTGTTGAGAATTATTCAAACTAATGGCCTTTTTTTTTTCTTCCACTGCCCTTTTATAAAGGCAGTCAAGACATGGAACTGATTTGTGATGATAAAATGCTAACCGGTAGAGACATGAAACTAGACTTGCTGTATTTTGTACATTTAAGAGCTTAACTTCATGAGAATTAATGAGAGTTGGAAGTCTCTGCAGAGTGTTGGAAAACTCATAAACTGACAGTTTTGCCTCTCCCGTCCAGGCCAGGTCCTGAGCGCCCACGTTTCGGGCCGAGTTGTCATGAAGAGCTACCTAAGTGGAATGCCCGAATGCAAATTCGGCATGAACGACAAGATTGTCATCGACAAGCAGGGCAAGGGAGGAGCATCCGACGATGCAGGGAAGAGGTGAGTGCAGTTTGAAAAGAGAAAAAAAAGAAAAAAATCGACACATTTTTCTTTTTATAAAACCCTGACGTGGAAGTTAATTGAGATTTAAGAGGCTGCTGTCTGTTTGCCTTGTTGCTTTGTTATCAGTGTTCTAGTTGTTGTTCGCAAACGAGACAAACTTTACGGTTTATTTTTTAATTCCTCTTTCCTTTGGATGCATCTCTCCTTTCTTTTCCCTCTTTCTTTTCTATGTGCTGTACATCAGTGATTTAGGGGGAGGAAGGTACTGTACTGACAAGTGTCCTCACCCTCTGCCACATCAACACTCCACCCCCACCCCCCTTTGTCTTGTCTAAACCCTTGAGCATATTAACATCTCATGGACTGCCCCCACCTCCCCCAGCACCACACACACACACACACACACACACACACACACACACACACACACACACACACACACACTCAGTTCAGCTGAAACCTTCCTTGTTAACTCCTCTGTGGACTACCTGGTGGTTGTTTACCTATTTTGGTAGAACCTAACCTTTACCCAAACACCTACAGAGACACTGACAACATGTAATAGTAACATTAACCAGGTTCACATGTGTTGATATAAGTAGCTGTGTCCCTCTACATACTTATATGTTGTGTATATTTCACTTCTAGACACTGAGGGAGAGTAGTAGTTCTTCCTTTGAGATTACATTGCAATTTAACTGTAATAAACCGGTTGACTTGTGTGTGTGTTTCTGTGTCTGATGTGTTTTTCTCTCCCGTCAGTGGGAAGCAGTCAATAGCCATCGATGACTGCACTTTCCACCAGTGTGTGCGTCTCAGCAAGTTTGACTCTGAGCGGAGCATCAGCTTCATCCCTCCTGATGGAGAATATGAGCTCATGAGGTCAGTAGAGGGTTTTATTTTTATTTATTTATTTTTTTAAGTTAATTTTTCAGCTGTTTTAAACGAGAACAAAACATGACAAAATAGTTGGCAGCTGCAGGTTGTGCTTAAAGATGAAATTGTGATATTTATTTTCTACAGTGCTTACATTTTTTTTAAAAAATAAGTAGAAAAAACCCATATCTTGCTTCATGAAAGACTTTTTCTTTTCTTTTTTCTCCTTTCCTTCTTACAGATATCGCACCACTAAGGACATCATCCTACCATTCCGAGTAATTCCTCTGGTCAGGGAGGTGGGCCGCACTAAGTTGGAGGTTAAGGTGGTCATCAAATCCAACTTTAAACCCTCGCTGCTGGCTCAGAAGATTGAGGTCAGCTGCTCTTCTTGTCAAAATGATGCAAACAAATATTGTGTCACTAATGTAATGAAGTTTTTTTTTATTCTTTTGCACTTTAGAGATCAACCAAGTGCCAACTTTGGAATCCATCTGCAATTGTGTTTGTGTGTTTGTTGTTTTCATTGTTTTATATTTCCTGTTGCCTCCCTCCTCAGGTGCGAATCCCTACACCCCTCAACACCAGCGGGGTGCAGGTCATTTGCATGAAGGGAAAAGCCAAATATAAAGCCAGTGAGAACGCCATTGTCTGGAAGTGAGTAGCGGCTCTGTCCATTTGAATGATTAACAGCTTCACCTCTGCGGTGTCTGTTTGTTTAACTTCCTCACCTCTACGGTTGTCTATTGTCACCTCTTGTAGTTAATTAATGTTCGGATTTGACACTTTGAGTGAAATTGCGTAACAGAGTCTGTGTTCGTAGGATCAAACGTATGGCTGGGATGAAGGAGTCTCAGATCAGTGCTGAGATCGAGCTGTTGCCCACCAATGATAAGAAGAAATGGGCCAGGCCTCCCATCTCTATGAACTTTGAGGTGAGAGTAGTTGAGTTTCTGCCTTACTTTGGGTCTCACACACGGGCCGATGTCTCTGTTGCATGTGGGTTGTTTAAAATCTACAGCACGTTCATGTAAGCCCTTACACATTTACATTTGCCAGTGTTGCATAAAATGTGTTGAATACATCACAAAAGCTGCCAGAAGGTCGTTACAATACGTCTCCTAATCTGGATGCTGGCTGGTGGGAGATGTTCCGTTTGTGAAACAACACTGCGTAATGGAACATGCAGCCAAACAAATGAACTATGGACTAAATCAGATCCTAGTAGCTGTGATGCAAATCCCAACCGGTTTACTATTTCCTCATTTTACTCACACACAAATACTTCCTGCTACGATAAGAGCTGTTTGGCCTACAGGTTGTGGCGTGTTTTTAATGTTCATCCGCTCGTCTCTGCAGGTTCCTTTTGCTCCATCTGGCCTGAAGGTGCGTTATTTGAAGGTATTTGAGTCCAAGCTCAACTACAGTGACCACGATGTCATCAAATGGGTGCGGTACATCGGCCGCTCCGGCATCTACGAAACCCGCTGCTAAAGTTCAACCCCACCTGGCAGCAAACTGACCACTTCCCTCCCATCTATCCTGTTTAGAATTTTTTCTTCTTTCCTCTTCTTCCCACAGTCTTTATCACTTCTCTCCCGCCCCGCCCCCCAATCATCTCTTCTTAACTAGGTGTCAGAGATTGAATTTACATCGTTTAAAAAGAAAAGAAAAAAAAAAAGTAAATATGGTATAATGCACAGATATATGCAAAATGTGAACCATTGTATCGTATATATCTAGTAGTGATGAGTAAAATTGTAAACCAACTGGTGTCCGAAAGAAAAAGACAAGTGATGCAGGGGCTCAGGGGGAGAGTACTGGAGGCTTAAACGGATGCTCTGTTGTTTGCTCAGTGTTATTGTTCCACTATCTAATCTTCACCTTAGGAGTCCCATATGCCAGTTGGCCCTGGTAAGATGGTTCATCGCTGTTGTGGTTTAAGATAAATCCTGATAGTTCCTGTATACAACTTACATCCCAGTGGAGTCTACCCTCTGATCAGCTGATATTTGATCTGTTATTGGAAGTTGGTCATTTGGATCTTGTGTACTTAACTCAACGGGACAAAAAAGGGTGATTCAGAGCCCGCTTTGGGTGGTCTAAAAAGAGAGAAATGACATTGTGCAGCCTGTTTTTTTTGTTTGTTTTTTTTGTACTTAAGAGTGTATTCTTTTCCTTTTTTTCCTTTTTCTTCAATAAATTCAAAGTTAGAACATGTCAGGCATGTTTTAAGGTTTGACCACCATCCTAATGTGATATTTGTCTCATGTTCCCCCAAATATTTTTTAAGCACTAAGATCAACTTTGTCACACTATTTTTTTCAAAGATCAGTCCCCGGCATGTTTGCAGTGAGGTGAGGTCTCCCCCTGGTGTTTGCTTCACCAGTCTGCTTCTTCATGTTTGTAGCCCTGGTGACCGTTCTGTCCAATAAAATCTATGTAACCAAACCCACCTGGTCTCTGGTATTTTCTTCCAACTAATGTTTGTTTTAATCCCACCGCTTCCTCTGTTCTGGATTGTCTGAGACAGGAAGCAGCTTTGTATGGGAACGCTAGATTTAGGTAAACAGAGTCTGCCACAAGTCTACACCCAGTGCAGTTTTTATGCTATCCATTTGAAAGAAAACTGTCAAATCGGTTAAAAAAAAATTTCTCCACTTAACACAAGTTTGAATTGTTTGAAACAAATGATGCTGATACAAACAATGTAGAAAAAAAACAAAACCTTCAATGACATGAAATCACAAGACAAAAGGATCGACTGTTTTGGCCAAGATGGTTTAATTATGTTTTGCTCTTTCCTCTACATCCAGAATGCAAGACAAAAATAACCCCAAACAGTAACATAAGACATGATTAAAACAACTTTTAAAAACATTTACATTTGTTTGCCCCCTGTTAGCAGTGGCTGTTATTGGCTTACCACTCCAATCCTCGTGGACATGCTCGTAATGACACGTTTAACATTGCTTTAAAAGGAAAGATTCCACGAGAATCAAGGCGAGGCTTCCCAAAAGTAGCTTAGCACCAAAGTCTAGGCTGGAATTCTTCTTCTGAGTTCTTTACCAACACTGAAATCTGACACGCATGCACTAGAATAGAAGCAGTCTGTCATTCCAGCAACGATTGTTTCAAACCAAAAAGAGCTTCTGGGAAACCAAGCCTCGCACAGATCATTCTGACAGTCATCTGACAGCATTGCATTACATCCTCAGATCAACCTGTGATGTTTTATTCTTGCTGACAGGAGACACGACGCATGCTTTGTCATTTGAGATGCAGGACACAAATGGTGACTGGAAAACCAAACATCCAACTGTCAGATTACTTCTGTCCAGAAAGGAAACGTAATTCTCAAACTTAGTGCTTAACTTGGGGAAACAGAAGGAGGTAGCTACATAAAGATTGATCTGGAGTTTATAGCTCCGACTCCTACACACACACACACTAATGAGCTCCAGTACTGTCCAGTCTTTTAAAACCCCTCTCTAAGCTCACACGCGAGAAGCAAATCGTTTGCTTTAATGGAGGGTCCGTGTATATTTTGCCATCAAAGTGGGATACCCATGAGGAGGCTGGCTTCATAAAGGAAACCCATTCTCTGCTAAAGACTCCAGCTGAACACATTCTCATAAGAAATGGGGCATGTAGTTTACTTTAGATGTACAAAAACCTAAAACTTTGTTGTCATCACAAGTGTCTCATAACAACACTTTTCCTCAGGCCCAGATCTGCATTGGATAACTGAGGAGAAAAAAGAAAAAAAAAAAGAAAGGCAAGTCCGGCCTTCCTTGTGTTGATTCTCTGCTCGGACTGAAAAAGCACTGCGACGAACGACTACAAAAACAAGCAATTCTACATCAACATTGAAAACGCGTCATCCGTTCTTACACGCCACTGAAAGGCGTCTAGTTTAAAATTAGTCTTCCAAAGACTGATTCTCGTCAGCAGACAATAAAATTCAAAAGCAAATGTATTACTATAAGCAATAAAGTAAAAGCTGAACCCAGATCTGTCAACAGATGGAGCGCGCGCACACACACAGACACGTGTGGACCCAGCGCAGACGACACCGGGAGAAGGCCGCTGTTATAGACGACACGTCTACTACTCTCAGATTCAGCTCAGATCTCGTGTAATCTGGAGATTTCCTGTTATTTTATGAGAAAAGAGGTTGGGTTCATGTTACCGTGAGCAGACTTTAAACTGTCCTGACACACTAAAGCAGACCAGACTGCTCTCACAAGCTTCTCCCAGAAAACACATGATAAGTGTCCGTTAATCTGTAAATTCGCCCTTCCGACATCAAAACTACAGTCCCTGGTGCGACAAGTAATTAAAAACCTGCAAGCCCCAAAAAAGAGAAACTCCTACCGCACCTACCGGCAGCGGTGGAACAGTGCACCGAGTGTAACGCCTGAAAATATTCAGTGACAGTGACTGACTAATAAAAAGAAAACAACCTGTGACACGAAATACGTGGAACTAACCTTTAAAAGAACCGGCGTGAGCAGTTGTAATTTTTACTGACCGTTACACAGAAAACAAAAAGGATGAAAGATGGCTGTTGAAAGCAAGAATTATAGAGAGTCTGACCGTCACAATTAATCGAACACTGAAGTGCTAAAAGTAAAACCATAGAAGAAGTATCATTTGAAGCAGGAGTTCAACGGGAACCACGCAACTTGACAGATCTACTAACTGCTATTTGACCTGGCAGAGTAGAAATAAATGGTGGTCTAGTTATCGTCGTCGTCTTCGTCGTCATCCTCGCTGATGAGGTATCCGCGGGCCCCGCTGTGGTGGGGAGGAGAGGTCTTGGAGAAGAAGGGGAGCCGGAAAGTGGGCGAGGGCGAGCGCTCCTCGCGGGTGGGGCTGCTGCTCGGGCTTTGCCTGGGGCTGATGGCTTGCAGCATGCGGCCTTTTCCTTCCTTCAGCATGTGCTTCTGTGGAGGGGAGAGAGATGAGATGAGATCATTCGTCACAGCAGCCAACGATCAAGCCCGTTGCACTGAAGGCTGGACCCTCTCAGTGCTGTGCTGGAGCAACGGATGAGGAGGAAATTGTATTCTGTTTTGGAGAACAATAAACATCCTCTCCACAGCATCCTGGCAGGACAGAGGAGCAGCTGCAGGACTGAGAGGTTCAGAGGGTCCTTTGTCCCCACAGCCATAAAGCTTTTTAACAGTGACTGCTGAGTTCTTCTCAAATTGATTGATTTATTTTTTCATTTATTTAGTCATTTATTATTATTATTAGTTAGTAGTATTTTTATTAGAATTGGTATTATTATTGTTGTTGTTAATATACAATCATTGTAAATATTAATCATTTTTTGAGCTACTTGACTAATTTGAATTTCCCCCATTGGGGGATGAATAAAGTATTTTTCTATTCTATTCTATGAACTGGCCGTTGTTTAAGAATTGAAAAAAAAACACGTGTGTGACGTACTCATGACAAGCTGTTGTGAGTCAGTCACATTTCAATCCGTTCTATTCTGAGATCACGACATTAGCGCTTTCATTTTCGTACCCAATTTACTGCAGTTCACTTCATTCATCCTTCAAAGCATACCTCATGTTTACAGGCCGATCGCTACTTTTCTTTTTTTGACCTTTCAAACATTACTTTGCTGGTAATGCTCAAGTATCAAACGAAAGATTTCGCCCCCCACGTCCCTCTTTTCATAAAGTTTCATTTCGAAGCCGTTTTCCTCCGTCATAAAATGAGAAAAACGTCACATATCTTCAGACATCATTATCAAGCACCCAGTCAGCATTTCTGGGACAGCTCTCAGCAGCAGCATCATCATGAACAGATAGTAGAGCTACATCAAGCTCACACATGAATTTCATTTTATCACTCAGACTACGAAAACAGATATAAAGTGCCTGCTGTGTGTTTGGGGGAGCAAGCTTTGAGAGATAGAAGATGTGTGCATTTTCCTGGAACAGGTGATCGTGCCAGCTGCATTGTGTGCATGTTGTTTTTCTGGGTCCATGCTCGGGACTCAGGCTTTGTTCAGGCTGTGGGCCAAACATATTTGTTCTTTAGGACAGACTGTCCTTCCTGGTCAGAAAATGTTCAGTTGAGCTTTTCAAGGCAGGTCAGAAACAGAACATCTCTGTACTGAGTTTAGTTTTCATTAGAGTTCTGATGATGCTGATGAGGACAACTGCAGGAAAGCCAAAAAAGCAGCAGCAGCAGCAGCAGCAGCAGCAGCAGCAGCAGCAGCCCTGGCCATGTTGTTACCGACAGCGCCACTGCCAACTGCTGTCGCTGCAATTTCCGCCAGTTACTGTTGTAACATGTGACTCCATCAGTCTCTGTCAAATCGACATTAGTGCTCGAGTGATCTGAAAATGTTAAGCGTTGCAATATCTTCAGAAAGCGTGTCTCCTAACAGTTTAGTATTGTGTCTTGACTTCATATTATAGTGGATAGCTTGTTATCAGCTCTTTAGTAATAAGACAATGTTGTGTCTTTGCATCAGTCAGGTTCTTATCTCCAATTCTGAGACACTGAACACTGTGAACAACTCTTATATAGCAGCTATTTCCGTAAACCACACCCATGTGGAGAGTTACTGGCAAAAATCTGAATCAGCTCTGCATGGGCACATTCCTCAGCTACATGTCACTGCCTGAAATCATGGCAACCGCATTACCCACAATGACACCTTTTAAAGAGGAAAACTTATACCTTTGCACTGAGTACATCTGCATTCAAAAATCTTTGGAAGGATAAATTTGGAATTACGAAAAAGTAAGAAAAGTCTTAAATGCAAAAGCCCTTTCTTTCCGCTGCATTACGTCTCCCAGACAACAGAGATCAGTGTTGTAGATAAGTGTGTGCTGTTTATCGGCCCTCCTGATTACACGCTGATCAGAGACCAAACAAAAGCAGCCTCCTCACCAGAGCTCCCTCGGGGCCAAACATCTGCAAGAAGTTTCCAATGAACTCCCTGGATTTCTCTTCCCATTTCTGGATGAGGTCGATGCTCTTCTCTTCCACCTTCTGGACAAACTCTTTGCTCTTCTCCTCGACATCCCGCACCTTCCTCTTCACCTTGTCTACACGCTCCTGCAGGTGGTACTTCTTCTCCTGGTAAGTGGGAGGACAGCAGAGGAGGCAGGTTACAAATACAATCTAATGCTCTTTCACTTCCAGATGTTCACCGGGAATATTCTCAAAACTTTAAGAGCTGAACACGGGTACTTCACAAATTTCTTCTCAATCTGCTCAGTTCAGGCACCGTGGATGGAAGAGATAACCAGGAAGTAGGAGGAAATGTACGTCAACACCATTTGGCAAAGGTACAGAACTGCAAAAACAGGCCAGCACCCACTAGTGGAAGAACACCGAACATCACACACACTCCCTCTTTAACACCAAGTTAAAGGTTTGATTGTACATTGATGTGCAATTGTTCGTACATTGATGAAGCTGACGTTGAGTTCTTTAGCCGTGTATCCTCTCTGCAGGTTGCGTCTCACATACACGTCATAGTCACGGACAATTCGGGTAATGATGTCAGAGGTGGAAATGCCCTCCGTCCGTTGGGTGGGAGCAAACATACCTAAGACAAGCAGAACGGGGAAAGAGGACAAAAAGATGACCTGTGCACATAACGATAAGATCACAGTAGGAGTGAATAATCCTGACAGTGACAGTGATGTAGCTACATGTTCACTGAAATGATGTAAAAAAAAAATAATAATAATAATAATAATAGAATGGAAAGCTAGTCTTTGTTGGGATGCAATGTAGGGTTTTAGTCATCTAATGCAATAAGGAATGTGTATTCTTCAAAATTACTATATTACTTCTAAACCAAATTATTTATATTTTCATATAATATGAGGAAAACGCATTCATCTTTTTAAATTGAACTGTTTTGTTGCACATTTGTCACCTTAGTATGAGAAATGTGTATACAAAGACACCAGGTTGTCCTCACCTGAAGGGGGGGAAGAAGCTAAGGCCGTCCAAAGGGAATAAAACCAAACACTGGCTCTGGAGTAAGTCTTCAGCTCATTTGAAAACTAAATTAAAACTAAAAGGTCTACACTCTGGGTCCAAATATTTGGGACTGTGTACACGTGGGATTCAGCAATAAATACTGAACCGAGCGCGTCACGCGACCACTTTTGGTTACTTTGGCACTCACCAGCTTCTTTGATGTGCTTGTAGACATCGTCGCTGCCCGCTGATGAGTACGGGATGTCATCGTGCGCCACAAAGTCAATCTGGAGAGGCCATTACAACATGCATCAACAAAGCAGATTCAGATCTACAATTTGTACATAAACAAAAATACACACACACAAAAACCCAGCAGGGAGAAGGTTACAAACATCCACCTACGCGATGTTTTTTGAGGAACTCTGGCGATAACGTCCAGGGAGCGTTTCGCACCACTTCATCCACGTAGCGACAATGTCTGATAGCATCATATCGCTCATCCTCGTTCATCACCGTGAAGCCCTTGTATTTGTGGGTTAAGTCATCACTGCACACTGAATGGTAAGAAATATTTACCAAAATGAGTTAAAAACCCATGAAAGTGATTGTATAGCTGGTTCACACAGAAAGCAAAGCAGTATAATTCACGTTTTCATGGCTTTAGTTGAGAAAAATGGAGTGACCCATGGTAAGTAAGGCCCTGTTGTAGGAAAATCAGGCAGTTTGACAACATGGCGTAGTTCAATCTACACAAACGCAGACTCCCAGACTCACCTCCAACAATGAGATGTGTATTTGGAAAGAGGCATTTAGCCTGCATGAGAGCTCTGGCGTGACCTGAGTGGAAAACATCAAAGATGCCATCTGCATAGACTCGCACTGGTCTGTCAGCTGGACGGAGAGAAATAAGACGAGTCACGCAGAGACGACCGAGGCTGTGCTATACGCTCTCTGTGCGTCTACCATATCTGTCTGTGCGAACACACTTACAACTGAGACAAATCTCACTGTGATTTGAAAAAAAAAAACAGATTACAAGGAGAAAAATTTTTTTTTAAAAAGGGGGCAACATGAGAGAACAGAGAACTCAAAACAGCCAAGAGGCATCAGAGAGACAGAAGGTTCAGACTCACGAGGCGTTCCCTTCTTTGCCTCCTCCATGCTGACCCTCTCGTACCGTTTACCATCAGCTGGCTCAAGCTCGTCTGCAAAAGGCGCCGGGTGTTTCAATCCCTAAAAGACCCAATAGCAACAGAATGACAAAACATCGGTGGTGTGTCGTTTCTTAATTCATGCAAACGCAAGTGCTTAACATCAGAGTGGATCAGTTAGCCCTCTGGCTAAAAACAACAAACAAAAAAAAAAAAAACAGGATGGCGTCAGATCCAATTTTGCAACATTCGCTTACAGAATATAACGATGTAGTAATCAAGGGCGTTGCTGGTTTGAGGGAGTAGAGCAGACATCAGCTGAAGTTTTGACTTTTTTTTTGCTGCTGCTTCATGATGTGTGAAAAAGTGTCAAGTGTCTACAGATGATAGAATATAAAGAAATGCACAGGACAAACAGCCTGCTGGACAAACAGCTGAGGCACACAGCTGACTCACCACCGTGCATCTGGGGATTTTCCCAAGTCTTTCTCCCTCCTCGGTCTCCCCGTTGGAGCCCTCTCTTCTTCTCTTCCTGGAGAGCAGCAGCTCGCGGGAGCTTTGCGCCTCCATCTGGGTCAAAGGCAAAAATCAATAAAAAACTAAGACATGCTGTACTCCACCGGCTTGCTACGTCCTTGTACGATAATAAAACAGACACGCAGATGCATTCACACAGCTGCACACTGTCATGTGCGCAAGTTCTGGACACAACTTTGTTACATAATTTTAGAAGACTCAACTGATTGTAAATTTAGACAGCTGTCAGGTTATCCAAGATGACTTCTGCTTCGTCAACTTTGACCGACTAACAAGAGGGAGACCAATATGTGCCTTGGCTCAATGAACCACCAAGACGCCTTAGATTCAATTAAAACATTTAAAAAAATTTAAAAAAAAAGCTTTTACAGATGAAATGAAACTCAAACACCAGCTGCTCCAACAGAAGAGTTTGTCCCCAAACATCCAAAAGAGTAACCATATCTAAGTGTACGTCCGATGCCAGGATAGTTCTTTTTGTTTTCAGCCTTCCCCTCCCCCAAGGCATGAATGTGCCCAAGTAAATGTCAGGTTTGGCAACAGAACACTCAGGCCTGCTTCACAAGAGCCAACACACCAGCACAAGTGAGAGTACTTTAATCTAAGGTGCTGATTAACTTCAGCTGACTTTGTTATGCACATAAGTGATGGCAGGATAGTTTTTCACAACCTGACTGCACCGCCTGGCACATTTGCAGGAAACCACAAAGCAACTGAAAAATATGTTTTAGCAAAGACGGGAAGTTCAATCTGTGGGATTTAAGACAGCATATCTTCATTAGTTACCACAACATAAGGCTGCAGAGAGCTAAATGCGCTGATGGCCTCTTCGCCACAATTAACCTCTGAGAAAGGTGATACTTTTCCGTAGCCCAAGCTGAAGGGTCTCAAGTTGGGTCTTAAACCTAAAAGCAAACACGTGGAATCATTGATGAAAAGGCCGCCGAGCACGTCTCTGTCAGTGAATCAACCACGATAAAAGAAAACAAACATGCGACTTGTTTACAGGTGTTTGAGTTTATAACTGCACTGATCCCATTCACACACCAGTACCGTCCGTCCGAGAAAGCTGCATAACAAAACAAACCACTGGCATCCAATTACAAGGTTTCCCATGTTATTGGTTTAGGCTCTGCCCCATTCCACACATTCCACCGCGCCACAGGTCATTAAAGTCAGAGCTCAGTTATATTTCTTACAAGTCCAACTTAGTCCCGTCGTTATCTTGCTATTAAATGATAATAACCTCTGGCTGGACGTCTGCTGCTCTGTCACTTATGAAAGTTTGACTCAATGTACGAGTCCAAGGAGTGAAGGACACGGCAGTCCACGTTCCTGGTGGTGACAACGACTTGATCGAACACAAGGGCCTTGCACAAGCAACCCCCCTCCCTCTGTCTCTCTCTCTTGGCAGCAGCTGAGCGCTGAGATTGGGAAGCCTGCAGGGCTCTCTCTGACAGAGAAGATTTACACGAACAGCATATGTCATCATCACTGAAACTGGCTGCTATAATAAGAAAGTAACAAAGGGACAGTGCCAAGTCGTATTTTACCAAATGCTTTTTGCAAGCATACAAGCAGACCCAGTAAAATCAGTTAGTAAGGCCATACCTGCCACAAACCCAGATGGTCATTTCTCATCTATTCCTCTTGTCCGTTTTTTTTAAATCATTACTCTGTCATTCAAATAAAGATCATGAAGATGACACATATGAGACCCTGAACCCCTTGATTAATAATGACTAATCAAAGATCAAATTGAACTACAGATAATTTTCTGTTTGGTTACTAACTTCTACTAACATAGCATACAAACAAATAACTCCAAATTACATTTGAATAGAAATCAGTTTATGGTGATTTTTACTTTACAATTTTACAGAAATCTAGGTAAATCGCGTGAAATACATCAATCCACCGTCTGTTGGTCCTTTGACCACCACCGGAGCCAACGGATCAGCTCCATTTCGCTAAATGTTCCCAATGTCATGATTTTCAGCAGAATTAAAATCACCCAGGGATAACTTTAAACACTTGTGGAAGGATATGCCTAAACTTTCAGAAAGGAAATAAATGACCACAACAGTAAATTGAGAAGTTGAACTGGTGACACTGGTTGAGCAGCTCAGCCGTTTAAACCCTGGATTATTTTACTGGACGATTTCAAGAACGCATCTCATAAATAAAGACGCTAACGGCCCTGAGCCGTGTTAGCTAAAATTGAATAGATGCTTTAATTTTCTGCTAACTTACCGTTTACTTTTTTTGTCCGTAACACTGCTTTGGAGCGGTGGGCGGCTTCCAGCTCTCGTACTACCACCAGGCTAGATAACTAACTGCAAGAAAGCTAACTAATGCTGCTAGCTACCGTGAAATGCTAGCTAGAAAGCTAGCTGTCAAGTTTGATGGCAGTGTGCTAGCTTTAGCCGTTAGCAAACTAGTTATCTGGCATTATTAATTAAAAACCAAAAGCGAAAAATCCGGTGCGTCTCAGATGCCCTAGTAATAACTGAATCGGTTATAGGAAGACCTAGAGGACAGAATTTATCACCTGGGACAGCTTGTACTACAACGCTGACAGGTCACCAACACAGGAACTACAAAACTTTAACATCCTAACAGGAAATGACACATCCAGTCAGACGTTTCCGGACCTGTAGCGTGTTGCCCTCTAGTGGACATACTGTATGTGGCAAAATAACTCCCAAATGAGCCGTGACTGCCAGATTAATTTTTATCTATTATTTTATCATTCCTTTTTATTCTAGATTTAATTTGTTACCTTTTTCACTGCAATTTGATCCTTTTCAGGTTTTATTTAGTTCATGTTTGGTAACCTTCAAATGTTCTTCTTTCCCTTTTTACGGTGGATCGCAACCAACAAAGAGATATTAAAGGATAAGACCGGTTTTTTTACATTGGGCCCTTGATTTCACATTATAACATGATGTTCTACTCACCCCTGCTTGTTGTTGAACATTTGGAGCTGTTCCGAAGATATTCGCGAGGCGCCTGGCTGCTCTCTTGAGATATTCGGCCATGAAACGGTTTCCTATGGGCAAGCTTAAACAGGCACAAACTATGCTGTTTATAATTTATTAATTACTGTACACTAGCACTGATAACGTGGAGGTGCGTCGCTTACTTAAAAAAATCCGGGTTAATGTAATTTTGATTTTTTTGTCGTAAAGTGGGTG
This sequence comes from Odontesthes bonariensis, assembly GCF_027942865.1. NCBI lineage: Eukaryota > Metazoa > Chordata > Actinopteri > Atheriniformes > Atherinopsidae > Odontesthes > Odontesthes bonariensis. The sequence goes on along the minus strand of NC_134519.1, from coordinate 23,578,054 downwards.
TTACTGACGTCCTCATCGTGCTACTGCCACAGACAGCCCACAGACCTGCTGCCTATTTATTCATTCGGCTAAAATTCAAAATTAGTAACCCGGATTTTTTTAAGTAAGCGACGCACCTCCACGTTATCAGTGCTAGTGTAGAGTAATTAATAAATTATAAACAGCATAGTTTGTGCCTGTATAAGCTTGCCCATAGGAAACCGTTTCATGGCCGGATATCTCAAGAGAGCAGCCAGACGCCTCGCGAATATCTTCGGAACAGCTCCAAATGTTCAACAACAAGCAGGGGTGAGTCGAACATCATGTTATAATGTGAAATCAAGGGCCCAATGTCAAAAAACCGGTCTTATCCTTTAAGCATTACCCCCCATCATGTATTCACTACACCCTCTTGAAAAGACTAAAAAAAAAAAACACGAATACATAGATTTTTTTTCTAAATCATCTTTTTTTTAAATACAGACAGATTTCTAACAAGTACAGATTTTAAACTTGCTTCTCTCAAACTGAGCTTCCATGTTTTACTCTTTAATGTTTGTCATGCAGCACAATCGTGACTTTAAAACATTCAAAGTAAGGCTAAATTATGCTTTTACTGCACCCGCTCCTCATCTGTCACATGAAGACTGTGTGGGTCCAAAGCAGATCATATAGCTTGTGATCAGGATTAAAACAACTCCAGAGTAAATTAGTACAATTCCACTGAAAGGGTGCAGAGAGGTGCCATAGTTTTGGAATAAAAGTGCACTCTCTAGCTGACCCTCGTCTGTCCTGTAGAGAAAGGTGTCATTTCACTTAAAGACCAGAAGGGCACATGTTATGATAATTAGTACCCTTCTTATGATGACTAAATGTATTGTTCTGTAAATCATACAATAGTACAACTTCACTTCTCAGTCACGTCTGCAGTGTGAAAAAAAAAATGTAATTTCCCCCGAGGGCATTGCACATGTTTTTTTCACTCCAACTCCGGCCTTCTGGAAAACAGAATGATTTATTCCCTGACTCTGTTCGTCTTGGGTGTCGGGGGAAATAAATATATATGATTTAACAGTAACAGGTAGCTTTACCCTTCCATTTTTGTCACGTGCACAGAGCAATTACAGTATAATGTTCACCATTAGACACCTGGCAGGACCCCTCAGACTCCCTGTCTCCTTCTTGGACCCTTTGATCGCAGCCTTACCTGCTGGTTTAAGGGATAGAATTTCCTCCACTGCTGAAATGACAAACACCATGGAGGCTGACAGGCACAAAATAAATTTAAAAGCTACTAAAAATCTACAAAGATCGCTTGTTCGGTATTTGATCAGATTAGTGTGTTTATCTAAGAGGAAAAGCATCAGAGTATGTATCTCTAATGTGATCACCGGTGTCCTGATGATGATATTGTATCTAACTGTGACTGAAAGGAGACAGTAGATGCTACGCAGTGATCGAAGACACAGGCTATGATATCCAAATATGTCAGCAACATTTTGTCCAAGCAGAATCGGAACTATTGATAGTTCTGTCTGTATCACACCATCTCTCTTTCGGAACAAGGTGGGTTTTTTTTTCCCAAACAACACCTTCCAAGTTATGTTACATTGACGTGGTGCTTGGACAAGCCAGCCCATAATTCCTGTATATTTCTTAGGGACTTAAAGAGCGGTTGACTCAGCTCCCCCCTCTTCTGTTGACCGGAGTTAAAAGGACATATCCAGCTGTTTAGAGGTAGAGGGTTAAGTGTTACCTGTCAGGCATGTTTGTCAGGAAACAGTTCAGAAAGGGACACCACGTGTCACCACTTTTTCTTATTTGATCCCCCCCAAAAAAACAAAAAACAGAAATATCTATGTTTGGCAGTTATAAATTCACAAAAAAATAAAATAAATCACTTTGACTTATTTTTGATGGATAGAAGAGTTAATGATTTTCCTTTTTTATTACTGACAGTAGGGAACTAGGCGGCTTCTACTTGAGTCTGTTCAGTCATGACAAATGTTTGAATTTGTTTATATTATGAAAATAAATAATAACTTATTTTATTGTGCTTTTAAATTACTGAATAAACTAATCTACCTAACTAACTTTGGAATCATAAAGTCTACCATTAGGGATGGCTTCTGTCCGTATGATCCACCTACTAACAGCTAAAAAATTGCACTCCCTGTGCACTGAAAGGGTCTCCTGCTGTTCCAGGACTGTTCCTTGCAGCTTTATGAGGTGTTACGTTTTGTTTGATGTCGGCCTTTTCTGCTGCTTCGTGCTAAATTAACTAATGAGCTCTGTCACATCTCACCAGTAAATGCTACAGGGGTGGAGCTGAGGGAACCGCTTGAAGGTAGCGGACCAATGGAAAGGCCCCTGTACTTACAGCACTACGTATGGAAGGTTGTGTGGAGCCTTAGATTGGAGACAGGACCTCAGAGACGCAACTGCAGGTAAACCCTACCTTTCACAGTACATTCACACAGGAAGTTTTAAAGTAGGGCTGTTTATTGTTTCCCCTCTTATTTCTGTCAGTTAACGCAGAAAATGGAATAAAATAAAAAAATCATTACTGGGTGAGATTATTTGTTTAAAATAATGCTTTCGGGGCACTCGTTTAAAGGGCTTTTACAACTAACAATACTGATTTGGCACAAAATGCTCAGTGAAAGGTATTCATGTTTATCTTTCTGTGTAGCAATTGAAGACGTCTGTGATTATTTCAAAGATAAGTTTCCTCATGTCCCTGTTATAAGATGCTTTGAATCCACACCATGAAATGTGCATATCTGTGTGATCTTACAGTTGCAGATGTCAAGGATGATTTCCCCGGTGTCCCTGTTAAGTGTGCTTTGCTGCCTGTTATTATTGCCAGGTTTGTCCAAGTAAAATATAATCAAAGAATAAGCTGTTGGTATTAACTGTGTGTGAAACATTGAACTCATCGGGTGAATAAGAATACATCTGTCCACATCTTTGTTAATGCATGCTCAGTGCGTGGTAACAGGAATATTTGATGGCGTTGTTCACACGGCCTACTGACGCTGTTGTCTTACCTTGTATCAGGTAGCTCTCTAACATATCACTTGACTACTTCTAGGTTTGCTGGAAGCAACATCGCTGGTGAAAGTAAAAAACCCCGAAGGTATTTGATCCCTCCCATTCTCCCAGACAGCAATCTGATTTGAGCAGAATGAAAACGAAAAGGGAGAATTACACGGTCACTTGCTCAATGATGCTTCATGATTGCTCAGTCGTATTTCATTGTTATGTTTTCATCTAAATAAAAGCTTTTAGTCCTCTGCTCCTTCTTCCACGTTTTTTGTTCGCAGGGAAGCCGTTCAGCATTGGTTCGGCTCAAGCACATGATTTCTTGACGAATTCCAGACCCAAGAGGAATGCTGACCCAAAATGGTACAGAGGCGACCCTGACTTTCAGTCCTACTACCGCTTCTACAACAGCATAGGGCACATTGAAGGAGTAAGTTGACGATCAGTTCACCATTCAATCTTGCATATTTCATACAGTAATCAGTTCAAATGTTTTATTTCCCCTCTAATGCGTTTCCGGATTTCTCCGTCAGCTCTATGAGATCGACAGGATCAGGATGTTGTATCAGCAGATGCGCCAATTGGAGCTCACCTACGGCCAAGACGCCTCCAGTTACCAAAACGTCATGGGTGTCCTCACCAGTACTGCAGCACCCACTGCAACAACCCAGCCTCCTCCACCTCCCACCCCCGCTGCTCCAACACCAGACCCTCTTGGGAATGCTCAGAGGATCTATCTGTGCAACCCCAAGGACCCTCTGTGCAAACCACAGATTGTCTACCTGCCAACGGGGGCTGTCCCAGTGCTGTGTGACCCAAGACTCAACCCCGCCTGCAGGCCCAAAACAGAGGAGGAGACAAAAGCTGCTGCTCCACCCCCACCGCCCCCAGCCACTCCTGCTCCTGAAAAGTCTGACACACCTGCCCCTCCTGTTGTCACCGTCAAAGGAATGGAGTATGACTGTGACCCATACTGGGATCCCGACTGCCTCATCGACCACCCTCCCAGCCCCGTCCAGGAAGCATCGGCACCAGTAGCTCCCGCTGAAGAGGATGAGGAAAAAGAGGAGGAGACAAATGCTGAGGAAGATGTCCCCGAACCATCTTCAGCCACCCTGGAAAACCTCTACGCTTATTTTGACCCTTATGATTTCAAACGTGACCTGTATGACCCCTTTCGCTATGCCGAGCCAGCTCCCGATCCACAGTAAAAACAAGGCCCCTTAAGAAGTAATGACCCTCTGCCCAAAACGAGATGACAAATTTGATAACCAGACCAAACCAAGGCAAGACCGTGAAAGTAAAATTCATCATGCAAATGATCTCACTTTGAAGGACAGACACATGACAGCTCTCATGCACCTCGTTTTTTTCCAGATGACAAACCGCACAATATCCGTTCTGTATTTGTGTACGACTGATGCACAATAAACCTTTGTATGGATACAAAGCAAAATAAAAAAAAGAATAACTGTTAGCTGACAAATATGTGTGATTGAGTTTCCGTCTCCATTCATTTTTGGTCTTATTCCATGACATTTGCATAGTTTTCACAACCAAAGAAATGCAATACAATCTTCTTTAAATATATGTTATCAGATATCAGAATATAATGCATTGTCTTTAATTGTACAACCCATCTATATTCAGTACCATAGGGTGTCTTCAACAGGCAATACTAAACAGAAAGAAATGCGGTTAGAATCAAAAAAGTAAATGTCACTTGATATTAGTTCCTGGGCGTCTACTTTTGAGACTTTCAAATTACGCCGGCAGGGGGCGGTAAATCCTTGCTGAAATGGCTTTGCGGCCTAACCCTGAAGAAGAGCAAAGCGGAGCAAACTGCTGTCTCTTCCAGCATCATCAATCCCTCCTCCATCATCTCGTCTTAAGAATTTACGTTCACAAAACTGGATTGTTTTGCCACCTCTCTGCTCAGCTCTAACTTCTGACGCCAGGTATTTATTTGTGCCTTCACAACCGCTTTGTTTTTCCTTTTGTTCGGCCGCACCAAGCAGTTCAGCTCGGGCGTTGGTTTGTCGCCGTTAGTCTCTTTATTATTCTGACAGTAGGCCCGCCGGCTGCCATGGTGATTAGCATGCTAACGCGGCTAACAGCCTGGGCCACTAATTAGATTATAAATATGTTTGACCAATCCTGAGCTACAAGCAAAACTTTAATACGCTGATGCGTAAATCAAGTCAACGAGGAATTGTAAAGTGACAAGGTCAAAACGGGCGCAGGAGCTAGTCTTTTTTTTATTTTTTTTATTTGGTTTATCTGTAGTCATCTTTGCATTGGGTGGAGGGGTGTTGAGCATCACAGTAACACGCTAACACCACGAAAACAATAGCATTGTGACAGCTGTGGCTGTTGTAATTTAGTTCTTTGCAGACGTGGGCTGGTTACACGTTTGTTTCAAATGCTTCCATCTCTTTAAAAGATATAAACAGTAATAAGGTGGTCGTTAGAAAATGCTGTCACAGCTGATTTAACTGAGACAGTCATAATCGCCGAGATTGTGTTTTACATGTAATAGAGCGATTATATACCAGCTCGGCCATTTGGGGTCAGCCATGATAATATGGTGAGGACAGATAAAGAGAACATTGTTGTCAACAGCTGGCTGCTGTTCACATGTTACCAGTGTGACAGGCCCAGGGCCACTGTGTACTTCTGCACCAATACCAGGCAAGGGAGCGGCAAAGAATGCAGCTTGGACAGGTTAAGTTTACACACTGTGAAAGAAGCTTTTTAGTCAAAAGGCACAAGAATGGAGAACAACTAATATTTGATCGTTCACTCGATGCATCTTTTTGGCTTGCCCTGTTCGGGAAGAAGCTGTTAAATAGAAAAAAAACATGGATGTTGGGGGAAATTGGTGAGTGGAGTGTGGCCATGAAGTGTGCATGCATGCAAAAAGTGAATAGCTTCGTTTTAATTTGCAGATCAAAGGGTCCTTTTAGCTGTCAATGGTAACAATACTAAAAAGTAAAATGATAATTGTGTCGTACTGTATACCATGAAACTGATGCTTCTTATCCAAATCCTCTACGAGTGCAACTCCTTTTATTTCCCATCACTGAACTGATCATATTATCAGGAATGTCTGCTTTAAAATGGATCTGTTGTTTAGTTTTAGAGTGTGCACACCTTGGCCTTAAACTCACCATAAACGGTTAAGAACAAGGGCGAGGAAAGAAGTTGTCTCTTTTTTTTTTTGTTGTTGTTGAGGTTTCAAGTTTGGTTTCTTCCCCGACTGTTTCCCAAACGTCTCTCCCTATTTCAGTATGTCTGACAAGAGTGAGTTGAAGGCTGAGCTGGAGAGGAAGAAACAACGGATCGCCCAGATTCGAGAGGAGAAGAAGAGAAAAGAAGAAGAGAAAAAAAAAAAGGATGTGAGTGATAGAACTGCCAGCCGTGCCGGTCCGTTTTCGTCTACATTGTGATGTGTTGTCGTGCTGAAGCCGAGCGTACTCTGCACTCTGTAGGGAGACTCAAAGCGTGGAGCGGACGCAGGGTCCTCAGCCGGCCACGAAGACTCTGATCTGGAGAGGAAGAGGAGAGAGGCAGAGGCTCTGCTGCAGAGTGTTGGCATCACGCCTGACATACCACATGGTAATTGTACAATACGAGCATGCTTCTATTCTGACCTTGCACCTAATACTCCATCGTTTTCTGGTCATTTGCTTAATGAATTACTAAAGTCTGTCTTAACGTTCTGACCTAGTTTGGTGTCACTCTCATTGCTCCCCACACAAATATCAAGTCCAAGTATTTTACATGTTTTGTGCATGACACCTAAAACCTGCCTGCCATTTATTTTCATTCTCTCTTCTCTCCCCCTTTGTCTGTCCTTTTTTTGTGTGTGTTTTGTCCCCCTTACTGCATGAAAACTCATTCCCTCACTCATTCACACACTTGTTCCGTATCTCACTTGCTCCCTCGTCTCACTTGCTGTGCTCCCCCACTCACTCACCCATCACTCGTGCACTGCCAAACAAAACACACGCACGCACACACTTTTTCACAGCTCATCCCCTGAGGGTAGTAACAGAGGATACGTGTCTGTTTCACTACCTAGTCCCTGCCCCCATGTCTCCCTCCAACAAATCAGTGGGCAGCGATGCAGGAAGCCAAGATTCTGGGGATGGAAACGCAGGACCAAGGTTTGTGTGTGAATGTGTGTGTGTGCGACAAATAAAGACAGAGAGAGACGGCTGGTTGTCTTTTGTCATTTTTTTATGTGGTTTAGTCAAGTACCTGCATGCAAAGTGTATGTGTGTGTTATCTTGGTAATTATACTTTAGTGAATTCTGACCTGTCTCTTAGCCTTTTCGCCGGCACGCTGATGTTTCTCAATTAACACGCACTTCATTCTTCTCTGTGTCTTTCCGGCTCATTTTTCCCGTCTTTCCCATCTTGTACGTGACTCACCTTTTGGTTCGTCCTCTCTGTTTTCCTCTTTCTTTCTCTCTGTCCTTTCTTTCTCACACTAACACCATCTGGTGGTTTGGCTGTATAAGGACATTGCATTGGGATCCTGACCCCTCTACTCTGCAACTCCACTCCGACTCTGAGCTGATGGGGTACTGCTCCTCCTTTCCTTAAGCTTGTCTTCCAGCGTTTTGTGGTTTCATTTTAGATTTGTCAAAATGTGTTAGTACATCAAATGTCTGTAAAACATTATTTATGTCCTTACATGTAGGATTTGCATTCAGTCCAGTTTCAGCCTGAAAACATGTCTGCTTGTGTTTTTTTTTTGCGACCGTGCGCATGTGCAGACGTAGCGCTGTGAGGCTTGGCATGTCCAAACTGACCCAGGTGGACTTCGTCCCAAAGGAAATGGTGTCCTACTGCAAAGAAACGCAGACGCCCACAGAGGCACTTCCACACACCGATCAAAAAGCAGGTAGCCAAACACGGGCACACTTTTCCTAATCTTTGAACCAGGCTTAGTCCAAATGGATTCAAGAATTTGCATCCGTGCGTGTTTTAGAAGAAGAAGAAGACGAGGAGATAACCGCTCCCCCACCGACAGGGGACACCCAGGAGGAAAAAGATGAACAGGGTGAACAGCAGGACGAGGGTAAGGACAGAAGCGCTACATGGAAAAGTAGTTTAAACCTTTTCTTATTTTGCACTGTTTTTTTTTTTGCCATACCCGAACACATAATCTGATCTAATTTCAAGCCGCGCAGAAGCCACTCATAAGATCCATCCCTGTATTTATCTCTCTTTGATACTTGATTATCTGCTTGCAGACACTCCCAAGGAGCTGACAGAAGAAGAGAAGCTTCAGGTGCTGCACTCGGACGAGTTCTTGTCGTTTTTCGAGCATGGCAGCAGGATCGTGGAGAGAGCGCTGTCGGAGCAGGTGGATGTCTGCTTTGACTACAGTGGGCGAGATCTGGAGGATAAGGAAGGGTGAGGCGCATGTCAAGAAAAAAATCAAATGCTTGAGATACAATCTGTATTATCCTCAAATGGACCGGCAGGACAATTAATTCATATTTCTCTTTCTGTCCCTCCAGTGACTTGCAGGCCGGAGCGAAGCTGGTTCTGAACAGGCAGTTTGCAGATGAGCGCTGGACTAAAAACAGAGTGGTCACCTGTCTTGACTGGTCTCCCCAGGTAGGATGAATTCATTCACGAATTATAGTAAAAACTGCACCTGCAGCAGGGATTTAATTTCTCACGAGCACAGGCTTCAAACCTTAGAAGTCCCATTTTCTAAATGACTAGTGTGTGGAGCCTGAATACATTATAGAGCCTGTGTTATTACAAATGCACTGAAAACAAACCTGTAGACTCTTACTGTTGGTGGGTCTGCACGTAATCGTGACTCCCTTGTTCCTCTTAGTATCCAGAGCTGTTGGTGGCCTCGTATAACAACAATGAGGATGCTCCACATGAGCCCGATGGCGTGGCACTGGTCTGGAACATGAAGTACAAGAAGGCGACCCCTGAGTACATCTTCCACTGCCAGGTAGCAACGAGAAGACCACACACAGCCCTCTGGCTTGAGAACATTTCTGAGAATGCTTCTGCGGAAGAAGACATTTAAGCTTTGTTTTTATGGCCTTCTCTGCAGTCAGAGGTGATGTCAGCTGGGTTTGCAAAGTTCCACCCCAACCTGGTGGTGGGTGGGACGTACTCCGGACAGATCGTCTTATGGGACAACAGGAGCAACAAGCGAACCCCTGTCCAGAGGACCCCCCTGTCTGCAGCTGCACACACAGTAATGCGTTGGAACGCACACGTCATATCCCCACATCTTTCTTTTCAATAAACCTGCCGGACTTTCTTTTTTTCAAATTTTTTTTATTCCACCTCATCTTAGTCGTGTCTCATATTGTGCTTTGCAGCACCCCGTCTACTGTGTGAACGTGGTGGGAACCCAAAATGCTAACAACCTGATCAGCATTTCCACCGATGGCAAGATGTGCTCTTGGAGCCTTGACATGCTGTCCCAGCCACAGGTACGCTGCACATGTGTGGATGACCGCAGACAGGCATGCTGTCGGAGACGTCTGAGGGTCTGAGGTTGCTGTTTTACCTGCAGGACAGCCTGGAGCTGGTGTTCAAACAGAGCAAGGCGGTGGCCGTGACATCCATGGCATTCCCTCTGGCCGACGTGAACAACTTCGTGGTGGGGAGCGAGGACGGCTCCGTCTACACCGCCTGCCGCCACGGCAGGTGAGTGCTCCGTGAACTGTGTCCTCTGAAGCATCAAACCTCTTACTATGTACTGATTTAAAATAATGTCGTTGTTAGGGCTGAGACTTTGGGGGACAAAAATCATTCAGAGGTCAACAGTGTTGCTGTGCGTGTGTGTGTGTGTGTTACAGTAAGGCAGGCATCACTGAGGTGTTCGAAGGCCACCATGGTCCTGTGACCGGTCTCAGCTGTCACAGTGCTGGAGGACCCGTCGATTTCTCTCACCTCTTCATTTCCTCTTCTTTTGACTGGACTGTCAAACTATGGAGCACAAAGGTGAGCCACACACAGTCTGGCAGAGTTACTGTAATAAATACACCACTGGTCATGCTTCTCGACACAAATCTGTTGCGTATTTCCTCCTCCTCCTCCTCCACCTTTCCCGCCGTAGAGCACCCGCCCGCTGTACTCGTTCGAGGACAGTTGCGACTACGTGTATGATGCCATGTGGTCTCCGGCGCATCCTGCTCTGTTTGCTTGTGTGGACCTCTCTGGGCGCTTGGACCTGTGGAACCTCAACAATGACACCGAAGTGCGCACACATCCCGACACACAAATGTTCACCCTCAGTAACATGATGAATTGCAATAAAAGCATGAACTGAAATTGCCAGTTTGACTTCAAACGCCACCAGAGTTTACACACGTGCGCACCTCAGAGCATCTGTTTGCTGCTTGTAAAGCTGATGTGTGCATTTTAGGTCCCCACTGCCAGCGTGTCTGTGGATGGGGCCCCAGCTCTGAACCGTGTGAGATGGTCTCACTCTGGAAAGGAGATAGCCACAGGAGACTCAGAGGGGCAGGTGCAGGTCTACGATGTAGGCGAGGTAAGTCGTCAGCCCCTCCTTACATCGATTCATTCTGCGTGTGCTTGAGTTTGTTTTCTTCAACTCCTTGTTTGACGTGTTTGGACACGATGCTCCTCGTCCTCCTGCAGCAAATCTGCGTGCCCAAGGCCGACGAGTGGACGCGCTTCGTCAGGACGCTGGCTGAAATCAACGAGAACCGAGATGAAGCTGAGGAGCTGGCCAACGTCTGATGCGGAAAACCTACTTTTAACTGCTCATAAATTCCTCTCCAGTACACTACACACTTGTAACGCATTACATGACACGGCCAGAGGAGCTCCTCTCTCCTGTGTGGCTTCAAGCTTTTATCCTCCTCTCACAACTTGGCCTGAGGAGATGTGCAGAGCTAGAATGGACAGATGCGACAGCTTTAGAGGAGTTTTAAAAATGTACATTTGTAGCACCAGTGGATGTCATGTGTATCGGTGGTAGTACAGAAACAAGCTTAGTGGCATAGAGGGATACAAGAAAGTGATTTTCAGGATAGGTGAAAGCTGTCCACTCTGAACTTTTAGCTTTGATTTCATCCTCAGGGCTCCAGAAACTGATCTTCTCCTGAGGCTCCAACCAACTCAAACATTTTTTTTTAAAAATATGCAAACCTTTCTACTTGCACCTTTTTATTACCATTTGAGTGTTTTTATGTTGTAATATTTTCTAGACACGCTTTGTGCATGGCTGGCAAACTATTGTAACAGAGTGGGAAAACGATCATATCTTTATCCTCAGAAGGACGTGATGACCACAGCTAATGTGTATAACTCATGCACTCTGGCCTGTGCAGAGGTCTCTTTGTTACATTTCAACCACTACAATATTTAATATTTATTATGGTGGTCGCATTTATTTAAATATATATTTGTGTATTGTTTTAAAGGAAAAAACACCAAAAAAAAAAGCTTCTTTGTCCTAAAAACGTACAAAGTACAATCTTGAAATTGGCACGACGAGCTTTTAACGGTTGAAATGCATCGTTTGACTTGGCTTTTGACACTACTGCAGGTAAAAAGCCGTGTTTTTTTTGTAACCCAAGGTTAACGTTTCATACTCTGCACCTTTGTGAGGAGGAGCAGAAACGGTTCCGTGTCTTGTTCTCTCGAAGAGGATTCGAGTAAACTATATGGAGGTGTTAAATGGAAGTGTACTGCTGATGTTGGAAATCACAGAACCTGAACTGATTTGTTTCCTCCCATTTTCCACCCACCCCCACCCCCACCCCCATTCCATGATGCAATATCCACCAAAACCAAGCTTGTTAACACGTTACTTCAAGTTCAAATGAAAAAGAAATAAAAGAACTGCTGCTGCAGCCATATTTAATGTGCTATCAACAGGATCAGCTTTCTGCACCGACTAATTGTACTGTACGTTCCTGGCACAAGAGATGGTCGCACTTTTCTGTTGGAATAAAAACTCAAAACATATTCGTAAAATTAAAACCATATGGATGATTTATTTCATTAAAATACAATGACTCAATTCAGATACATTTAATTTATTAACACCTAATCCTCTGCTCATGATTCTTGCTTTTAAATCAAGAAAATGCTTAATTGAAAAGTTCTGTACACCAGTAAGAGTGATTCTCAGAGACCAAGGACCAAAGGCCCCACATGGCCACGACATTGCAGGTGCTGTAATGATGCGGGCTGAATGTTACGGAGCTTTGTATTGTAACATTTTCTCAGTAGTTATACAATATGTACAGTATGTAGCCTCTTGTGTGAGGAGTTGCAGAGAAAGAAGCCCCACACACTGTGCAGATCAATATATATTATTTCCTATGCCCACTGTCCCATAAAGAGAAGTCCTACTCATACCGAGTATCAGACAGAAAACAGAATGAATCATCTACTCATGAGTGACGGAGAGGAGTGCCCAAGGTTCAGTTTTACACAAATGTTCCGAGAGAAAAACACAAAGAATGGAGTTCCCAGGAGCGCACAGCCACTGAAGATGCAACACGCTCAGCGCTCCTTACCTGTCGATGCCTGCTCTGTGGTATACAGCTGCAGCCAGCTCCCCGCCTCTACAACTGGCTGTTTACCACCGGAATACACCTTTACCCTGGTGTTGCATGTTCCTAAGTCAATGGCCCCTAACGTGTGGAGTGTGTATATCGTTGAAGTGTTTATCTAAGTGTCTGGCCCCTGGTAGAGGAGGAGAGGGATGGTGAAGTGATATAGAGATGGAGACTTTTATGGCGCCTGAACTGGCTCGGCGGAGGCTGGGTCTGGGTGATGTATGGAAACCACGCCGGAGGACTTGAATTTAGGCAGGTGGAGGCCAAATTTGTTCTCCACTCCGGCAAATGTAGCTGCAGCCAGGCGGTAGCCTCCGACATGCCCCGCGTTGATCGGGGGAAGCTCCGAGATGCGAGACTTGGGTGTTGGGTCAGATCCAGCTGGGCGGCTGCAGAGAGTGGAAAAAGAGGCGTCACTGACTGAGCAAACAAATGGGAATTTCGATGAAATGATAGGGAAAATTTGTGTTTGCATATATAAATATACATATGTAGCATTTATTTAGAAAAAAGGTTACACTTCTCTGCTATCCTATAGTCTTCATTTATCATTTCTAACCAAAACAAACAAAAAAAAAACATTTGGAAAGATAGCGACAATCTCAAGAGATGCTTCTTTTCTAATGATTCATGACAACCAAGCACAACGGCATGTCCCAACACAGTTCGGCCAAAGCTGGACAGCTAAACGCAACACGTGTGTTCGTCAAAGAATATTCGTTACATCTGCTTATAATCTAATTCCTTAGAAATTAAAGGCGGCGAATCCTCGATCCGGTCAGATCATCCTGAAGTCCTAAGTGAAGCCCACACAAATGACTGTGTCGTCATCTTTTCAACAATAATTCTAAAAAGTTTAAACTTACTGTCCTCCAAAATCAACGTAGAACCACCGCTGCAAGAGTTCATACGTCACCAGAGTCACGCCAAACTGTGGGGAGGACCGGCACATGCGAGCTGGAGAAAAGGGAAACGGTTCATGGTGGTTTCAGGGGGCCGACAGTCTGAGACACGTATGTGCATTTGACGAATACAGAAACACACCTCCAGCTCCCTTCCACAAAGCTTTGAAGCCTTCCTCTCTCAAGATCTTCCTGAAGCAGTCGATGACTCCTGTGTAACTGGTCTGTCCTGCCCTCGCTGCAACTTGCAAACGCGTCTTGATGACATCAGCTGGTGTCACGAGGGAGGCCGCAGGGATACCTGGAAACAGTCGGGAAGTTTTGGAAGGTTTGTTTTTTAGTAAGAAGTAGAAATCAATCAAATTTAGAAACAGAGAACCAATTTAACATCAAGACTCCCCCCATGCAGCCGCTTTATAAAAACCATCCTAGGCACATCATTAGATATAATGACAAAGTACTGACTGACTGTGTCAGATGTTTTGAGGTAATCTGACGTTACCTGCAATCGCTCCAGCAGTGAGAAGCTGCAATGGTCCCAGTCGGCCTTCCTCATCAGTGAAGTAAGTCTTTAAGTGGGCATACGCTGGGAAATAGATGGCCGAGAAGGGGATGTCTCTTAGGAAGCAAGCTTTGGCACCCTGGAGAGACCCATTGAAAACATTTGCATAAGACAGAGAAACGCAGGGGGAAGAGAAAAATGTGTGCAAGCGCCAAAAAGGAGGCCGAAAATGGATCCAACAGAAGTCTCTCACACAGTAATGCCTGCGATGTAACCTTGACTGCTGAAAACTGCTCATGCAACCTTCATCAGAGGTCGCTGGTGCATTTTGAGGAAGATTACCTTGTAGAGGCCGAAAAAGCCCAGGTCGCGGACCACACTGAGCGCACTGACGCGAGGCCCGGTTGTGATCTCGCCCGCCACCTGCAGGCGAATCTTCACAATCTCAAGAGGGTTGGTGAAGATCACCTGAGAGCCTCCAGCCTGAATACATGGGGAGAGGAGGCGTTTGATCACATAATAATCTCAAATTAAAAAAAAAAAAGAAAACAGTTTGCTCGCCTGTGTGTCGCACATTTGGAGCTATGGGCCGGGAAGACAGTGTGTGTGTGTGTGTGTGTGTGTGTGTGTGTGAGAGGTTGTACTTACACAGCCACCTGCCATAATTTCAGCCCATAAAGGAATTGTGTTGTCTTTCCCGGTGAATTTATCTCTTACGAAATCATTCATCTGTGGAAGACAAACACAAGTTGGCGTGAGGTTAACGGCGGTTCGGAGTCGGCGTAAAAATCTGTCCGCTCGACCTCCTGAGAGGTACTCACTGTGAGTTTGATGGCCTTCTCGGGCGCCACACCAATGAGCTGAGGGACGAGACCTGTAGGGCATCATGGCAGATTGGCAGACAAAACAAACTCTTTACATTAGCGATACTGGGCGAACAGGAGCATGAGTGGAGAAGTAAAAGATTGATGAGATGAACCTATTATTTTTTTGCTGAAAGATCACTTTATAGAATTTATGGGGGGAAAGAAAGCTGCATCCACTGTAGAATAAAGCGCGTCATTAAAGCTTTCTTTGTTTTCTATGAATTAGAAGCTCAAGAAATAAACTGTACAGTTCTAACCTCTGTAGAAACCAAAGAAGCCCTCGTAGCGAAGGACCTTCTTTGCGCAGTCAAAGCTGTTTTTGTACATCAGCTCTCCAACAAAGGACCCCGTGGACCTCTGGTTCTGCATACGAGTCTTCACCAAGTCGATGGGATACACTGCCGTTGCTCCGGTGGCTATCAAACACAAAGAAATTATTATTATTATTATTTTTTTTTAAATCAGATGAAACGCAACCCATCAAATGAGATAAGAGGCTAATCGCAGGTTTACACTTGCAGGACAACTCACCTCCAGCAAGGGAGCCCAGGGTGAACCTGTAGGCAGACTCTGCGACTTGCATCCACACAGACCTGGAACCGTCGCCCTGGGACTGTGGGAAAACAGGTACGTTACCATGGTGATTTCACTGCTGAGGAGTTTCTCACACAGCCGGAAACAAGCGTCCCACCTGTTTCTGAGATTCAGCCAGGTTGTAGGGCAGACTTCCCTCCTCTAACGGAGCTATCCTCTCAATGTCAGCAAGGTTCAGACGTCTGAAAGACATTCTCTGTTATCTAACTACGTCACGGTCACAGACACAGGTAAGATTGTTTTTTTTTAGTAAACATATGTAAAATGCATGCGTTTGAGATGTTTCAAAAGATTCCAGATGGACAGATTCTAGTCTTTACCCAGAGGGAGAGTGCAGGCCCGATAGCTGGTACAGGATGTCGATTTCCATTGGAGTGATCTGACCAAACTTGTTGGCAGCATGAACAAACTCCTCTGCGGGAAAAGAGAAACAGAGATGAGACATATGCAAAATCTTAGTGAGTTAGTAAAAGGAAATTCTTTCTTCGTAGCACCTTTCTCTGCTGGAAATCAAGGTTTATTGCAATGATACAGAATACCAGAGCCAAAAAAACAAAACATTCAGCTCAAGGAGAATGCCCCAAAATCAAAGTTACGTAACAAAGCGTGCACCTTTGGTCACAAGCGTGTCCTTCCGTGTCCCAGCCAGCGTGCTGTAGATCTTGCGGATCAGCTCCATGTTGTTCAGAAGGGAGTTGAAGGCGTTGAAATAGGAAAAGCTGACCATGTGAGAGATGGTGCCGCCTGCAGCCTGGTAGAAAAGAACGTACTTTCTATTAGGTTCAGGCATGAATATATATATATATTAAAAAAAAAAAAAAAAAGATTTAACTGATCTCTAATGGACTTAAGATAAGAGACAAATCTGAAGCATTATCACAGGAACATGTGGTAAATCACATTGCTAACCACTCCATGTCGGCCTGTCACAAAAGAACGAGACTGATATTGACAAAGCATGGAAATGTCTTTCAGGGAAAGAACACTTTCTCTAGCCCCTTTCACACTGCCGAATAACCCGCGTTTAATCCGCGAATTTAGCGTGTCCGCTGTTGCGTTCACACTGCCGACCCGGGCTGCCGCGTCAACTCGACTCGTCTTTCGACCCGCGTCGGACCCTAGTCTTTTTGCCGAGCCGAGTTTGATGTGAACACAATCGACGCGGGTCGGACGTGGGCGTGACGTGAGGAGTTTAAAAGACAGAATGGACAGCTGATTCAGAACAACAGCGACAGGTGAGGACAAGTTTTACTCTGTTTTAGCCTACATCAAGTTCGAGACATTTTTTAATATGGCCAACTGGGGAGACAAGGAGGTCCGCGAGCTCCTCAGCCTCCGAGCAGAGGACGTTATTTACCGCCACATTTCGGGGACTATAGTGCTCTTGTATTCTCCGCATATGTTCTTCGGCGGCATCCCACGTTGTAACCATCCACACCCCGTAAAATAACATCTCCATGAACTGCATATACAATTGCAAAAACGAGTCCTCAAGGTGTATTTAACCCTACCTCTGACGCATGGCTTGTGCCTACGTCATTGTACACGCCCACCATTTTATGTGTTTCGTGTGACGCTCTGCCACTAGGCAACGTGCCCTGAACTCGGCTTCAGGCGACACGGGTCACCAACACGCCAAGCGTTCACATGGCTCGACGCGGGTCGAAGGTGCAATTTGGACCCGCTAAGGTAGCGGGTCGCAGTGTGAAAGGGGCTTTAGTGTCTCAGCACAGCTTAAAAGATTATCAAAATAAGACATTCTCATGCTGAAAATGACCTGCACGACCAGGGAAGCGGATGAGGATTTGCCTGCTAAGTGTGTACGAGTACAAATCCAAAGATCCGGGTAGATTGTATTTTTACTAACTAGTAATAAAAACATATTTTAGTCATCAACCTATTATTTTTGTTTATTACGAGCGGCGTTCTTATTCATCATTAAAGTATCGACATGCTCGCACTGTTCTCCCAAACACTCACTGAAACAAGGTTCTCCTCCACAAACGGTGTGAGCATGTGGTGTCTGATTGTAGCCATAATGTCACTGAAGTCCATTGCAGAGATGACGCCATTCTTCCCTTTGTCCTTTTGGGCGAATGCTTGGCGTGCATGCTCCAACTGCAGCTCCTAAAAAACACGGCACCACAAGGCTTAGACGTAAAAAAAAAAAAAAAAAGGTTTTTTTTCTTTTCTATTTTAGAAAAGAAACAGAAACGAAAGCAAATCAAAGAAGAAAGGTTACACAAATCAAGACTCATCGGCATCTGTGTACTCCCCATACCTGCAGGAACTCAGTGAATTCAAGGTAACTGAGCTGCTTCTTGCGGTCGTGCCCAAAGTGCAGACGGATGAACTCGCAGTCCCAGTTGAAGGGAATGTGGTGGTGCACTGTGGTCTGGCTGAAGATGTCTCGCACATTCTCTGCAGCACAAATGCACACGTCAAATATTTTCCCCGGGGAAACTTCAAAAGTGAAGCAAGAAGTAGAAAGTGTGTGTTTGTGTGCGAGTGCTTTTATGCAAGTGCATCTATGTGTAGTGACTAAGCCCAGGCAGTAATGTCTCGTTGGGAAATGATTTCCCCACTGCTGGAAAGCATGTGGAAGAAGTGTGTATCTGACAAATTCCGTGTTCTCAATCGGTCTGAAGATTTCCCTCCAAAAACATCAGATTCCTGACACTGAACAGCTCGATCGTTTTAAGCTCTAATGACATTAGCTGAACCCCAATTTCCCACATAAACGCCGTCAGAAAGAGGAAAAGAAAGACAAACAGCCCATACCGAAAGAGATGGTGCCGGTTCCGGTCTTGTCAAACAGCTGAAAGGCTACTATGAAGAGGGCGTCTGGTGCACACAGCACCGACTCAAATGCAAGAAACTCCTGGAAAGAGATCAGCCTACAATTGTGTGTGTGGGTGGAAGATCAAAAAAAAGGTCAGAAAAATGTTAAATACACAATAGAAGACATTAAAGACTTTAAGCAAAGGTTAGATCATACAGAGTAACCAGACGCACTGTGTTAATGGGTGCACATTTCACCATTACACACTATCTGTATAAAGTGACAGCAAGCAAACACTGTCGGGTGTTTTAGTATGAACTGGAAAACCAAAACGCAAGCGTCAATATATAAAAACAGGGGGGTTTAAAGGACTATTTCTTAACAGAAGTAAGCGCTAACTAATATTATTGGTTTGTGCGTCTGCAATGAGTGTACGTACGACTGAACCGACTCACGGGGAGTGCTATCTTATCTGTGAGCAGCGGTAAAGAGGACTACTGATCTGAAAACACTCCAAACTGATAAGCTATGAGCGTGTGTGTGTGTGTGTGTGTGTGTGTGTGTGTGCGTGCACTGATTTAATCACTACATACCCGTCCTTTGTGGTGTCGGCCACAGCAGCGATGAGCTGGACCGTTTTGGGGTTGTGGTGAATCTGTGTGTGCAGTCCCAGATAATTCTGGACAAAGTCTCCCGGGGTCATGAACCTCTCTCCATCCTTTTCCACGACGCTGGCATACTAAGGGAAAGTATGGGGGAAAACAGAAAATAACACCAGCATGGATAATCACTCACCGGACTAATCTGCTATATCTTAACCCAAAATTGATTAAATCAGCAGCGACCTCGTTCAATAAATCACAACTGTTCCTTGGACACAAACAAGTGACCACTGCAAAAAAAAAAAAAAAAAAAAAAAAAAAAAAGATCTTGAGGTAAGAATCAAGGCCACATATGACACACTTTCTAAGCTACTTCTGCGAGTTAGCTGCAAAACTTACACAACCAAGAGTTAATCCATCTCTTACATTTGCTGTGATCAACAGCTTTATTATCCTTCTCAAAGTACCCCAGCACAGTGACGTAAGGGGTCAGCATTCAAGGGCATAACTGTGGAGCGGGACAATACAGCACCGTATACTGTAGAAACTTTGCTTCAAGTTATAATCACAGTCATGGATATTATACACGCAGTGACTCTCAAGTATTGCGTACTACGCTGTCACCTTTAAGTGCGACAGAGGTTTTTTTTTTTAGGTGGAAATTATTAACAAAACTGACACAGTTGAGATCAAATGTCATTCCTGAGTTAGTGGTTCCCGTAAAGCCTTCCCCTGTGACTGGCCGTGACTTGTGACTGTGCCATATCTGAACTACAGAGGTCCCTAATGTAGCAGTTGTGACATGACAAGTCAGAATTCCACCGGCCAACTCTTGGACAGGTATTTGCAAGCGCAGATGAGCTATTTTTTATTTTTTTTTGGCTTGGGCGCATCAGTTATCTGACCCATGCATATCAGCTAACCTAAAACTGTTGACCCACGTGACTATCACACGCCGGATCACACACTCATCATGCAGAAGACAGTGGAGCAGGGTGTAGGTACACAAAGTCTACTGTCGCTGAGGCCTCCTGTTCCATCTCATCATCAAACACACAGCAGTACCAGCACACACCGTCAGGAATGCAACAGTCCTTTTAAACATGACATCACACGGTGCTGTCGGTTATAATAAGGATAAAAGTTCCATTTTTGGAACTGAACAAAGACTGGAACCCTGGGCTTTCAGAATAAGGCCTGATGCTCTGCTGATGTAGTGAGCGAGGCTGAGAGAGCAACCACCTGAACTACAGTTCAGGCGGGGTACAACACAGTACAACACTATGCAGACTAAGAATGAACATTCAACACTTGTCTTGCAATATTCACTCTACCAATAACTACTGTTGCGGTCTCAACAATTATGAGGCCAATTTTTGTTTGGCCTCAATTTCTGTCAGCAACAACAGTGCAGGGCTGACCTTTGAATGTGCTCACACCTCACAAATGAAAACAATGCCGTGAGAGCAGGTTTTTTTCCCCACCACACTGAGCCCTAACATTAATTCCATCTGATCATTATGGACTCAGGCCTAAAAGGACAGCAAACAAAACAGCAACTGATGCTAACTTAGTGAGGTGAAAATCTGTGAAAGGTTTACCTTCTGGAAAATTCCCTTCAGCTCGTTTGGGTCTCCGCGTTTGGTAGATTGCACCTACAACACACACACACACACACAAACAAACAATGAAAAAACATGTTCACATCTTATGACAAGAAAAGCGGAGACTTTAACTACTTTAACGCCCTAACAAGCTGCCGAATCAATCGAGTTCTACATGCGATGCACAGGGAATGCCACGAAGCAAAACGAAAGTGCTTTGGGGTGATGTCTCCTTGAAACAGCTACTGCAGTAAGGAGCTGGAACAAACCACAGGAATGCACACAACTAGAGCTAAACATCAGGAAGCTGCCTTACACTCAAACCGAACTAGTGAGGGAACTAGCTTAACAGTTAACCAGCCAAAAGCAGCATATTTCGTACTGCTCAAAGCCTCACACTAACGTTTTCGGGCAGCAAGCTAGCAAGCAGAAACTACTATGAAGAGGACACAAACCGTTGCCATGACATGTTAAGCTTTACATCAGCAAAATGCCAGAGGATGAGAGCAAACAAAAAAAAAAGATGAGTGCCTCGAAAATATGTCACTTCGGCAGCGAAGTCGGGTGACATGGTGACCGCTGTGTTAGCGGTCTCGTAGCTTTTTAGCTCGATCTCGCTAACTTTGAGGTTGTGGATGTCTCATCAAGGCCAACCACCGCCGAGAGGCAGCTAGCCCGGTGATGCTACAGCATCGGAGCGTACCGCAACTGAGACACCCTACCCGAACAGGACAGGACAAGAAAGTCTAGCTTCAGGGATCCCTACGCGCGGAAACAAAAAAGAATACATGCACACACGGTAATGTAGAGGTTTGAAAAGCGCTAAGAGAGCGATGCCCAAGTCACCTTGACCGCCATGCTGGTTTTGACGTCACGCGCAGTGAACGAGCAGAGAGGAACACGCGCGTTTCAGTCCACAGGTCTGGGATAGAAACCAGACGGCAGGCTCTGTCGACAGCGGAACAAATCAATACCAAAGACGCAAACAGAAAAGTGGAAATACTAGAAGTTTGAATGTTAGAGAGGAGCTGTACTTAGTATCCACTGTCCACGGAGGTCTAAAGCGTCGACTACACTTTCAGAAACGCCGGAGCTCATGTAAGAATTCTTACATCAGCTCAGCAAGCTATTGTCACCGCGGTCCTCCAGTCACAGCTGGAAACTCACCAGCACTCTCTACTGGGGCTACAACTGCTCTCTTCAATATACCTCAAACTATTACAACCGCGTTTTAAGACAAGCTGTCATACTTTCTATCTTTCATCCACGTTTTGTCATTTTGAGTTTGAGGCCAGCGACATAAAGCTGAGACGATAGAAGACTGAAACGCCAAAAACACAGACACAATTTTTCATTGTTTTTTTTTTCATTTGATGGGCCTACTCGTGTACCCTCAAATGTAGTCTAAAACTCTCCAGTGTAAGACAAACAAGAAAATAAGACAACACCCGAAATGTTGCCTCTCTCTTTCTGCACCTGTGCTCATTTATATGCTGCATTTATGATGGACTTCAGGGGAGTGGAAAACTGCCCCATGATCGGGAAGCACGATGAGCTCATCTTTTTAGGAAATTAGCAAATCCAAAATATATGGTTTAGCTTCTGATCAGCACACAGCTTAAAAACAAACAAACCAAAAAATTAGCTCCACCGACTTGGCATATCTGCTACTGAAAGCATTTATGACATTATGAAGCAAACAAAAAATCTTCAATGGAAAGTTGATGTAGCACAGTTGTTAAAGCAATACTATGTAACATTTCTACCTTAAAATAACAGCTTGAAAAAAATTGTGCGGCTAGAATGAGTTTTAATATTACGATTGGCCTGTCTCCTATGCCGGGGGTCTGAGTTGGAAAAACTGCGCTATGTAACTTTGCCGGAGGGCCCGGTAGCGGCCCGGGAGCTGAGCGGAAGTACTTCGACTTGCTTTCTGGCACACCTACCGCAAAAACAAATAGACCCCTCTCACGCTCCCAGGTACATTTGATTACTCTTACCTTCTCGGTCAACATAGCTTGCACCTTCTGACTCCTCGCCGGTTCGTCAACAAACGTGAAAAGTGAAAGTGAAAGGGTGTTGTATTTACGACAGTGTAACCGTACATTACCTCCAAGCCTGTAGGGGGAGCTCTAGAGTGGGCTTTTTGAGGAGTTACATTGTATCGCTTTAACGTAACCCTGCCCAAACCTTTATAACACACGTTGCTGGCATCAAATTCTAAGTTAATGCACATGTTCAATTTCTGAGATCATGTATATGTTCATTAATATGTATTGTCCCTGCTTTAAATAAATAAACTCAAAACATTTAATATGTACTTTTGTATGCTATTTATCAGTTATATAAAGAGTTCAAACAATTTGAATGTCATTGCATCCTGTTTTATGTTACATTTAAGACAGCATCCAAAATCTTTGGGAAGCTGACTTGTTACTGTTTTGACCACTGATACAACTACTGCTCCTTAAGGCTTATTACTACCAGGCATGCTGTTCTAAGTACTGCTCTTTCTGTTTTTATCACGATGCTGCTGCTTGTTTATGTCACTGTGACACACTGTCGTGTCTTCCAGGTACAATTCAGTAGATCCCACTCATTATAAATGAGTTATCCAGGAGGTGTTTTCTTTTATTAAAAGAACAACTATCCCTCAAGTTCAACAGACTTTATTTCAGTATCTAAATGATAGAACAATTGTTTATTTGTTTTATTCTATTAATTTATTTTACTTATCTTTTAGGATTCTTTTTTTAAATATCCCGTTGATTCAGTATATGAAAGTTTATCTCGTTGACCTTGGTGAGGTGACAACGATATCAGCCGTATTTGTTTTCACTGATAAGGCACGGCCTACTCCCTGCTTTGTAGGGGTGTTTCATGTAGAGGTCAGAAAAAAAACATTGCAAAAGATGTTACACAGTGATGGGCTGCAATGTATTTGGATGTGACTTTACACTGTTTGGACTTAAGTATGTTTCACAGATTTTGATAACTGATCTAATTTGAGAAGGCTATCGATAATCAATTGGTGATTTTTAGCCAACACAAAAGAGCCACCAGATATTGTAATTAAAAGAACCATCGATTTGGGATCCTTCTGGTCAGGTTTTAAAGTCAAAGCTGATCTAAACATACTGCATATACACGTGCACTTCTTTGTAATTTTCTTTAAAATACTTTAAAAGGAATAAGTTTTATCCTTCCAAAAACTATCTTGAAATCAAAGAAGACATCTCTCTGAGCTGTAGTTTATTATTGTATCTGGCAAAATTTAATAAATGATATTGCTAATATGGGATGTCATACAGCAGGGGTGTCAAACTGGTCCATGAAAGGGCCGCGTGGGTGCAGGTTTTTGTTACAACCCTGCAACAGCACAGCTGACTTGTTTCCCTCAATCAACTGAACTGGTAAGACCTTCAGTTGATTGAATGAAACAAGTCAGCTGTGCCCTTTCATGGACCAGTTTGACACCCCTGTATACAGCGTCATGTCAAAAGAGGTGAACTATCCCTTTAAGAGCAATGTCTTTATGCTGGCTTTTGAACACATTCAACCTTCTTCTCTTTATATTCTGTTGTATAGTCTTTTTCTTATTGAATTATATGAGTTTTTTTTAGCTTGTAAAGTAATTCTGGTAACTGTGGCGGTTGTAAAAGTGTTGTATAAATAAAGTTGACCTTGACTTTGACCTTCTGCTCTTCCCTGAATCCGTTGTGCACTATTTTTGGCATTGCCCAATTATAAAGAATTTCTGGTGTAATTTCTGTGCTTTCAATCATGTCTGAAAACATTGACAAGGATCTGGCTTTACTCTGGAAGAGCGTGCTGCTCGGTTTAGTTGAAGACAAGAAGGCCCCATCTGAAGGACACCACCTTTTTCTAATGGCAAAATTTCAATCCACAAATGCAAATATACGGTTCTTTTCTCACATTTAGTCAGGAATTCAAGCAAAACATATCATTAGTTCAACATTTTCTGAGTCCAAATGCAGTTAAAACCCTTTTAAACGTCTTCTAATAAACTGGAAGATATCAAATGAGCTCTTCGGTTCTTATTTGACATTATTTTATCCGACTTGACATGTGATTTAGGCAGATTATTTTTGCAAGCGGCTCCGTGTCTGCGTCCGGTCTGCGTCACGTGACCATCGACTCATCAAGCACGTGACCATAACAAAACATTATGGCGGCGGCGGTGGTTCACCGCTCAGCAGGACTCGCGGCCAGAACAGGTATTTCGCTGACGTACAGACATTAAGTTCAATAATGAAATAAAGCATCCACGCCATTTCCTCGGTATAGTTACAGTGTTTTTGCCTGAAATAAGCTTTCTAGCTAGCTGTACCTCCTTGCTTATGTAGCAGTCGAGAGTATTACATGCATGGTGTAGAATGGTGACCCACTCCCAGAATACACAGCCGCTGTCAGCGTATTAGTTTGTTGCCATGAAAGACAGCCTTCACGTGAAGGTCAGCCCTTGCACTTTACTATCTATCTATCTATCTATCTATCTATCTATCTATCTATCTATCTATCTATCTATCTATCTATCTGTCTATCTATCTATATGTCTATCTATCAATCTATATATAAGCGGACAGGGAAAAACTCCCGTAAGATTATTTTACAGCTTGTTCTTCAAGGTGCTAGGAGAAGGTTTGGTAATAACTTTATTTTTGCCATTGGGATTGTTCAACAAATGACACGACTCTAAAATGGTTATACCACAAATCTGGAGGACGGGCAAAACAAAGATGCATTTTCATTTTTCATTTTGGAAGGATCGTGGGTCGCTAACAAAGAAAGCTGTAGAGGATATGAGGGTTCGTAAAGGCGTTTAAAGTATCAGGGAATCTGCGATGTGAGCGTAGTCTGTGCAGTCCGCACCACAGTAAATCCAGTTGCAGTTTTGTTGGATTTGCTGTGGTGTGTTCCTTCTAATTTGTTTTTGCAAGCATTCTCTTCTTTTTAGGAATACCGTAAAAGGCGACAATGAGTAACGGTCTCTTGAGATGAAAGTCAAAAAGTTACTCTGCATCAGGCTAGCTTAGGAAAGGTTTAAATTTTTAAAATGTTTAATTAATGATCATTTTTAAAATGAATGCTACTTTTGCTACTTTAGGGCATAATAGTCAGAGTCTAACGTAAAACTTAGACTTTCTTCCTCTTTTTCGTTTCTTTTCTTTTTTTCTTTTTAAATAAAAGTTGTATTTCTTGTCAGAAGGCCCCTACAACCCCAGGCTGAAGACCTATTAGTGATGGTCAGATAGAGCTTCTTAAAGCACTGAAGCCTTCCAGCCACTTGTCTTAAAATTGGTTCATTTCTACTGGATCTGAAGACCCAGTGATGCCATAAGTTGATTAGCTTTGAGCTTTGAGAATGGTTGGGTATAGGCGTATATGATATTTTGCACCAGTATTTCAAATTTTATTTTGATACCATCGTTGTTTTACAATATTTAAACCATTGTTCAAGGCCTTGGATCTGTTTGCGCTGCTTGCTGTGTTCTTTATCCACAGAAAAAGAAAAAAAAAAGCTAACGTATTATTATTCCCTGACTTCCTGCCTTTATGGTTTATTTTGAACTAACGTTTAACGTAATTGGAGCGGCCTCAGGTCAATTCCAGTCTTCAAAAGTCATGATGAGGCCTCAGTGGAGGTGTCACAGCAGCGGTTTTGAATATCTTGGGGCTATGTATCTCTTATTCCAGGACTGGGAGGTTTCCTGCAGAGAGGTGGTTGTCTGGGAGGCTGTAGTACTCCCACAGCCCTTTTATGTCAGCAACACCGCCGCTTCTTTTGGAGAAAGTGGAAAAGCTCTCACAATGTGGTCCATCCAGCTACAGTTTGTCCAGCCTACGCAGTTCCCAAGGTACCGTTTCAATTCACTGTCTTCAGACTAAACTAAAATAGCGATTTTAAATTGTGTTCTGATGCAATTCCTCCTTTACTTTCACATCCACTTGAAGGACACATATTATATAGTCACTATCAGGCAAGTCAATTGAAGTGGAATCAGAGTCGAGCTAGGCATAAACTTGCAATGGCAGTTGTATTTATATAGCACATTTCTTCACAAAAAAACCCCAGTGTACTGAGCAAAGTAAGAATGAGAGACCCGCACACATAACAAAATTACACAGGAAAATACAGTACAGGTTCATATGCACAAACACACACACAGTTATTAATTGTAGGCTTGTGAAAACGGGAATAATTTGAATTTAGTTATGTATATAGACAGAGTTTTAATGGACCTCAGATTCACAGGTAGACTTGTTCGGGTGGGAAATCTGAAATTCAAAAGCAACCTTCGGAACATTGGGATTTAATTTGAAAGGCAACCAAAAAAACCTCCATTCGATGACCAGAGAGACATGACCAGGGTATACGCAGCAGGACTGAAGGGATCTCAAAGAATAAACACAGCTATAAACAAAGTCTTCTGAGAAAAAATTCTGAGCCGCCTTAACATCCTTTCTTTTTATTTCTTCCCTGACTCCAGCACATCGTGCGGCCCGACTATGCTGGCGCCAGGCTGGTCCCCGAATGGCCAGACTACATCGAGATCAAAAACCAAGAGCAAATCGAAGGCCTGGCCAGGGCATGCCAGCTAGCCAGACATGTGCTGCTACTAGCTGGACAGAGTGTAAAGGTAAGAACCCCATCACTTCAAGTCTTGCTTATGCTTCTGTGTCATCAAAGAAAACACGACAACTCCGATTTGTTGCTTTCAGGTCGGTATGACAACGGATGAAATAGACTTTATCGTGCACCAGGAGACAATTAAGCACAATGCTTACCCTTCCCCTCTCAGATACGGGGGCTTCCCCAAGTCGGTGTGCACATCTGTGAACAATGTGGTCTGTCATGGCATACCTGACAGGTAAATGGGCTGGAGGTCACGCGCTGCATTGGGGCACAACTAACAACTATTAGCGATTGCGACGTTGTTGTATATATCCGTTTTAGAATCATTTCCTCCTAAAACTAGATTGTGCCAAGAGGCAGATACGACATTTTTATCTAAAAGTCGATCACCTTTAAATTAAATTAGTTTGGGAAACTGGCTCACTTTAGATGGAATGAATTAAACTTCTATATGTATTTATGTGCTCTTACATATATTTTCCAAACGTAAAGTATTATATTGATGTGAAGTATTTCTGTACTTTTATAATAACTCACTGGCTGTAAGTTCTTACGAATTTTCCATGTAATCCGTTAATCTTTTGCTATGCCTGTGTGCCGCAGTCGCAAACTTGAAGACGGTGACATCATCAACATTGATGTGACTGTAAGTTAATGGCCTAAAAAAAGCTTATAAATAGATCTGCGAATATCAGAGCAGCACTGACCCCATGACTGACTTTGGCCCAATCCTGACAGGTGTATTTGGACGGTTACCATGGGGACACTTCAGAAACCTTCGCCATCGGTCAGGTGGACGAGGTCGGGCTGCGATTGGTGGAGACTGCCAGGCGTTGCAGAGATGAGGCCATCGCTGTGTGCAAGCCAGGCGCACAGCTCTGCGTTATAGGAAACACTATCAGGTACTCGCAAACAATGAACACACATGCCAAGTACCTTTTATGCTACATGATCGCTTGTTTTCTGTTTCTACAACTTACTTTTTTTTTTTTTCTTTCTGTACTGCTGGCAGCGAAATAGCCCAAGCCAATGGCTTTCAAGTGTGTCCCTATTTTATCGGACACGGAATAGGCTCCTACTTTCATGGCCATCCTGAGATTTGGCACCATGGTGAGTTTGGGGGTGAATTCAGATGGTGTGTTAGAGTTGGCCTCATGCGAGAACAACGTCTGTGTTTTTCACCTAAAGTTGACTTTTCTTTGCTATGTCAAGTTACGTGGAAGTGCACATGCGTGAGAATCGGCGACATAAGTGACATCCCAAAAAGTCTTCCACACACAGAATATCTGTTGGTCAAAAATACATTATTTGGGCGTTTATGGGTTCTGTATAATTAAGTGTGGCTTTATTTTCAGCCAATGACAATGACGTAACCATGGATGAAGGGATGGCTTTCACAATTGGCAAGTTACACTTTCTGATTTTTGTGTCCACGTAAAGATCCTACCGTGTTTCACTGTGCGGTCCATAATGCCTGTTGATGTCACACTGTTAGAGCCCATACTGATGGAGGGGTCTGCCGAGTTCAGAATCTTGAAGGACAAGTGGACCGCAGTGTCGGCCGATGATAAAAGGTACGTGGCGCTCAAAGAGAAAAAATAAATCTGTGATTTTTAAACTGCTGTTTTGATGCTTTATAAATCTCTGAATTTAAACAGCCATAAACATCTTAAGGTGTTGTTTTTTTACATTTATTCTGATGAGCAGTAACCCCAGCAAACATCCTCTCAGTTTCACTGCTGCAGGTGCACGGCTGTGAGTGACTGGCATTCCTTCACCTTGCAGCGTTTCTGCTCAGGCCAGCTCTCACCTGACCAGTAGCTTCTTTTCTCTTGTTGTTGGTGCAGCCACGTTCATTTTTTCGGTCCTTTTTACAGCCTCGTCTGAACCGCACAAGTTTTAGGAGAGGTCAAAAGTTAGTCAACTCAGTTGAGGAGCGAGTACCGCTCCGCGTGGGACAGAATTGGGACTGTACTTAAGTAATAACATGTGAACCGAAAAACATCAGCATTGCAATTTTAAAGCTCTGCGCATATATATTTGTCCTCAAATATCTTTCTGCCCCAATGAAGATTTTACCTGTGCTTTTTGTCAAATAGGTCGGCTCAGTTTGAACACACGGTGGTCATCACATCTGATGGAGTGGAGATTCTCACCAAACTACCAGCGGAGGGCCATCTGTGAAGTGACAGGATCTCAGGGCTCCGTCAGCACATCGGCCGAGGGGGCAAACTACCGTTTGTGATAGTAGAACACTGCTAAGCTTTGAACTGAACTGAAAGTATGCCGGTCTTTAAAGTGAAACCAGCGGGTGCTTTCTGATTTCTGACTGAAGACGGCAGACATCAGTATTGAGTTTGAGTTTATGGATTACGGCTGCTGGTGCGTATTGTTGCTTAAGTTCAACTTTATGCATGTTGACGGTATTTACAGTTTGCAGTTACACGTTCAAAAACAGTTTCAATGGAGGTTTTCAAAGAGAACAGAAAAGTACTGTATTTTAGTTTTTCAGGCACACCTCATCTACCTATGACAATACCTTTTGGCAATGACTAAATGTTGTCTATTATAATAAAATCTCAAAACCTTGTGTGTTCACTTATATTTCCTGGAACATTTTTCTTCTCTTCATCTAAATGTTATTTCCAACAATTCATTACACCACAAAGTATGTATTGCGTTAGATAAGACATCCTCTACATGGCATTCATCTCTAATTCGGACCCCTTCAAAATGACCTTTTGACTCATCAATAACAGTCGCAGGCTCAGAGTTTTAGCAAAATAAGTCGCATGCAACAAGCTGATTGAGGAATTTGGGAAAGAATATTGAATCAGGAAAGCAAACATTATTATTTTTTTAGATGCAGTGTGCTGGTTAACTCACTGCAATCCGATGGTGTGACATCATGTAGTATCAAGCGTGGCCAGTAGATGCCGGTACACTCTTTCAGACACCGTACTTCCGCTGCACGTTTTCCTGACTGCACACACCAGGTTTGTTCATAACCCACTGCAATGATGGAAGACTCACTTCTTAATCCCAGTATTAGGGAGCACTGTATGCTGATGTTGAAGCCATTATAATGACAGTCATCCGGACAAACTGCCATCATTTAAAGGCTGTCGCTCAATCAGAGCCTTAGCTGTTCCCAGTGGTGGCTTTCTTCTTAGGAGCATCATATAGTGCAATACCTTCATTCCCTTTGTCTTATACATTTACATTTACTCGGTGCACAGGTTTTGACAAAAATGTTATATCGATGATATAGATGTAAATTTCAGGCACAGCAACATCCTAACCAGTTTAATGTTTTTTCCACCCCTCTTCTTCTGTAATACAGAGCAGAATATAAGAATATAGCAGCTCATACAAGGCTGTTGCTACCATTTAAGTACAAATGTTAACTTGGACTATGTATATATGTGTACTTTTCCTTCTATGGGGGTTTGTTTATAATGTGGGAATAATGTCAAGTTTGCTGTTTATGTATCCTTTCTACTTAATTCAATACAACTTGAGGGGGGGGGGGGGAAATCCAGGAGGAATAATTGGATTCCAGCCCACTGGAGGGTGTGTTTTCTCTTCCTGCCAATGTTGAGTGGTCATGCCAATAGTAAGGATCAGGCAAACAAAGGTGGGTCAGCTAATCTAGAGTCTGTGTCATGTCCAGCCAGGATATGATTAATATTTTTTATTTCTTTATGAGCTTTACTAAAGATGTGTGTGTCTTTTGTTTTTTTTGTTTTTGTTTTTTTTAAAGCTTCCATTAAGTCACAGTAAAGGAAGACATCTCAAAAACCTAAACTCAAGTGTACTTCATTGTGGCTTTGGTTATTAGATGCAGGGATACAGTCTTCTGCTTAATTAGAGGGTGTGAATTTCAAATTTCTAAAAGTTTTTCAATTGTTGTCCAGCGGCGCATGATTCAGAAAGACTAACTGAAATTGAGAGTGATAAGGGGTTGGAATGACAGGAGATTTAGTGAATGCGAAGAGACATCAGGGCTGATAAGAGGAGAGTGATTTGGGAGGAGCAGGGAGTGGCAGGGTGAGGTGTTGAGTCAGAGTCCCTGCCTTTCATTTTTTCTGCGAGTTGGGACTCGTTCCTGAACTCCTGCTCTGCACTTTTCTTTTAAATCCTCAGCTGTATTATGTTGAGGATCACCAGTGCAAAACTGACTTTCAAAACAGTGACATTTTTCAATTTTGACTAGATTAGATTAGATTAGATTAGATTTACCTTCATTGTCCCACAACGGGGAAATTCACATTGTTACGGCAGCAAGAAAGATTTAAACTGAGATTTGCATTTTGAAAGTTATCCGTTACATGTATTTCTTTCTGGTTGTCAAACGAAGCAATGGGAAAATGATTTTGCTCCTTTTCTGTGGCATTATAACCAGTGTCTAGAACACCTGAAACGCCAGAAGGTCTTTATTCATGTTCTTAACTGGATTCCACGATTTACTATCTGCCTGCAGTGGCTCCACATGTGAGTCAAAACTTTTCTGAGGAAAGAAACAGCAATTTTTTTCTATTCATAGCTACTTAATTAATTATAATGCAGGTCTCGTTTTAAATTTAAGGCATTCGATAAGATATGTTGCCCTGCAGTGTAAAAGCCAAAGAAGCTTAATTTGTGAAGAACATGAATACAAAACAATAATAATTCCCACTGGAACTCCTTCCCTCCTACTAATCAAAATCCCAATGTCCAATCTTAACTACATTTAACTACATTTCAGACTGTTGAATATGTGCATTCAGAATGTTGCTGAAGTCGATGCAATGTTAAATAGTTTAATAGCTCTGTGTCTACTGTATAAACAGATAAGATTGTCCCGTTTCCCTGGCTTTCTCACATTCCAGGTGTGCATACCTACATCACTACATGTGTGTGAGAGTCAGACTGCGATATATTACACCTACCTGAGACTTTTCTGTGTTAAGAGCCACAGAAATTCTCGGTTGCCTGGGTGACCTGCGAGATTGTGCCCTTAACAAAAGCGATGCATCATTTCGAAACTTGTGCAAACAGATCTGTCTCACACACGCATGCATCGATGATCTCCACTGAATCCTAACCCAGTCACCAGCTGAATTCGTCAGGGCACCTGAGGCCCAAACAGAGACGGATGAGTTTGTTTCCTGTAACTGAACATTCACTGTGCCAGAACATGTAGCTACAGGCTAACGCTGAGAGGATAGACTCCTTTACAGTGGCAGGGTTTCTTCAGATTGAGCTGGTAAGAAAGTGGAGATGAAAAGGATAGAAATGACTACTTTGAACATGATCAGAGTAGTCTTCGTGAGCACTGAGTTAATCTTATGAATTCTCCAGTTATGTATTCCTGCTGTTTCACCTGTGACTAATGAGAACACAGAGCCAACATAAAGTACGAACCTGTAGTTAATATGTGATAAAGCATGTGAGTGGGTAAAAAACTGGGGTCATGAGAGAAGCACAGAGAGGGTCCC
The DNA here is from genome assembly GCF_027942865.1 of Odontesthes bonariensis. Classification (NCBI taxonomy): domain Eukaryota; kingdom Metazoa; phylum Chordata; class Actinopteri; order Atheriniformes; family Atherinopsidae; genus Odontesthes; species Odontesthes bonariensis. The sequence goes on along the minus strand of NC_134519.1, from coordinate 23,545,450 downwards.
CTTTTTAATTGACACTTACAAGGTGGAAAGTTTCTCTTTTTCATTGTGAGGAATTCTTTCAGACATTTCAGTACAGTGGAGAAGTTTTTACAGGAGTGTAATTGTGCACTCAGACTGCAGATAAGTACGCAAATGTCTGGTGTCTTGATTCCTGGCTGTAGTGTGTCTTTTTTTTTTGTTATCCTAACAACCAAAGCAGAATACCAACGCATGACCTGCGGTGCTGTATTGTTTGTGTAAAGCCTGAGGCCACTCTACAAGGCCCCATATAAAAGTCTGACCGCTTCTGTTACTTTCTTTGATCCACACTCGCACACGTCACATGAGTACAGACAACAAACACAGTGGCCTGCACAATTCTCGTGTTTAGACCTGAGGAGAGCGGCTTCAAGCACTACCATTTCAGCTGTGAGTGTCTATGTGTGCACATTCGGGTCCCATCAGACAAGCCTGAAAGGAGAAAAAGTGTCATATTTCTTTGAACTAAATCCACCTTATTTGCAGTTGAATTGAAATTATAACTTGTAATGAGTCCACACATTGCTACTAACATGGATCATTACTCTCGGCGCTTAGATAAAATAACATGATTTGAGTTAAATGAAAGATTCCTGTCATCATAAGACAACAGAGAATTGTATAAGCAATGGGTATTAAAGGTGGTTTTCCCACTTTGAAGTACAAGATGTATGTCAAACAACGGCAATAAAGCTCTATGTGTCCATACAGTATTGTGCTGTGGACAGAAAAAGAGGGACGGAAGGCCTCCATGGAGCCAAAAGGAATGAAGGGATGGTGGAGGACTTTCTAAAACAATCCTTTTTCAGTTCTGGAGCCCCCATCAGAGTGCTATTTAAGCACCTCAGGATTTATGTTTTCTGTCCACCATTGTGTGTGAATTAGCAATTAGTTCCATCCTATAATAGATGCCCCTCTTTGGTTGCCAAAAGAAGTCATTGTTGGGGGAGTGTACAGTTTTGTTGAGCCTTGAGTTAAGGACATTTCCGATGCACTGGTGTGTGAATGGTATGCGTGTGTGTTCACTGAAGTATAATGATGAGTGGACAAGTAGATTCACTGCTGTGGCACCATAATACAATTGCCCTATTGTGTTTTTATGGTTGTGCGTTGTATTAGATTAATTTGATTCTGTTGATTTATCAATAAACAAATGTATTTAACATTTTACAATAAATTAGGCATTCATAGGCAATAACTCTGTGACACTAAGGCACAATGATGCTTCCAACTGAATGCTAACAACAGCCTACTAACATGCAGAAAATGGAAACGCTTGGTAAGCTTTTATTTGTTATTAAGCACCAAACATTCAGCACATGTGAGGCTGTTGGGAATATAATCAGTTTTGGTAAGTATTACAATCTTCTGTAATACACAAATTCACACTTATCTGCTACGCTTCTGTGAGCAGAAGAAAATGCTGGTTTTCTTGGCGAATTGCGAAGTTTGGGCATCGAGAGGGTGGTGAATCATTTTCAGACCTGTTGAGGCAGATCTGTTCTGATTCAGCACTCATAACATGATCTGAATCTAAGTGAGTACGCCGCCCTGTACGATATTAACCAAAGCACCTCAGGCCCAAACAACAACAGCTGAGTTCGTCTCTTGGAATGAAAAGGTTCACTGTATCAGGACATGATAGTGAGTATAATTCAGTCCCAATGTTAAAATATGACCACGTTCTTCACAAGTTTTTTTATTTGATTATTCTCGGAGTCATTGTCCAAACATAACTCGGGGAAAATCATTTTGTGGAGCCGCAATCAACTACGTTTTGAGACTTCTTCTTGGACTGAGTGATTTCTTGGTAAACCAACCCAATAAACCACAGATCGATGCCGCTACACACGCTGCTGGTGTAAATAAAAACAGAACACAAAAGAGCAACACCGATGTATTCAGCAATAAAGAATATGAGATAAAAATATTTTCATAAACCGATAACGAGCTTTTCATTGTTTTAATTGAGTGATCGGAAGTGGGCTTATTGCTTTTCAGCTGCTACATCTTTACATGTGGGAGCTAACAAGCACATCTACCTTTTAGTTTTTTCCAATGAGCCAATTTACTGGTGCTGTTTCAATCTGTTTTGTGTGTATTTCTCAAAGAGTGGCTCATCTTTACAGCCTAGCCCATAATCCACATGATGAAGTTACATTATGGGTAGTAGTTGAATGAGTGATGATGTTACACCACTGGATGTTGAAGTTTTGGAATTTTAGTCAGCTGTATTCCCATTGTACGTGACATTATAGTTGCTTTAGAATAAGAACAATTTGTTGCCCCCTTCGATTAACTTGTTTGTTGTTATGGTAATGTTTCCTTCGCTGTCTTGCTTATTCAACTAGCCCTCCCCGTCTCTCCCCGCCACATTTAAGCCCTGTCTTTCTTTATTTTCCGTCTCCCTCTACCTGAATAATGGCGAGGATTTAAAACTCTCAGGCAATAAGTGTGACACCTTGGCTGTGGACACTTCTTTTAAACGTGATCTTCTCTAATGGAGGTGAATAAAACATGACATAAGTGACAACACTAGACAGACAGCAATGGACTACACAGCAGCACTGTGCAACACTAAGTTTTTTAGATAAGGATGTAGAAAATATATCTCCAAATCTTTTATTTTGAAATCTGCTACAAAGAGCACAGCTACAGTGAAACTTCAGGAGATGAAGTAGTGACTGTGAAATAAACAGCAAATCAGAGAAATACATTACTGCTCAAGTTTTACAATTTCTTCATACAGAATAACTTTATTTTCTCATTGTTTTAAGGCACGTACACACAAAAGCAAAAATAAAAGTGCCCACATCTAAGAACAACTTTGCAGGAAGGTGCCACATCGCCAGATTTGAAGTAACAGTGGGGAATCTGGCAGTTTTTTGCTCGCTAGCCTCCCCTACGGATGTAGGATGTAACAACACTGTACCATAGAGCCTTGTTCATGCACAGCCATACGCATGAATTCATTATCATGTTGAAGAGACTAGACAACATTAGAAGCCACCGAAAGTACCAAGCAACTATGTCTGGTGATGTTCCAAGAATCAGACAGCATATTTCTATAAACTCTGATATATGTGATGAACAAACACACTCACAAAAAGACAAAACAAACAAACAAAAAAATGTTGTACTTTGCCTGTAATTCAGTTTTCTTGTTCTAAATTGACATGCTGCTGTTGTAATGTTGAGTATTTCCCATTAGCCGTGATAAAGATCACCAAAGTAAATGTCTGGAGCACATGAACACATTTCAAAAGTTTTAGAATGGGGATTAATTATGGCGTCAAAGCCTTCTGGTTTACAAACAAAGCAGAAACCGATTGCAATCATTTTAATGATAATGAACCCACTTGCAACTTTACTGACAGAGCCTAGCAAAACAAATGTGACACAAGATAGAACACGAGAGCAAATCAGTTACTTATCTACCGCAACAATTCCGAGCTCAGCAGTCAAATCTAATCTAACGATTATTCTTGTCTTATGACTTGTTGGTACAATTTATGTCTCTTTCCTCACTTCTTCCTACAGCATCGTCTTGACTCTCCTTGTTGCATCTGTCACAGGAATGCGATTAAGAAAGTCAGTGTACTTCCAAATGAATCAGAAAAGCATCATTTTAGTGTACTGAGCTTTTCCAAAGTGTTCAGTTATCCTCAGCATTACATTGGCAGTTGTGCTATTTCTGAAATGATCTATTGTACTTTGCAGTCTTAATGTGACCTTGTTGTTTAAGATGTGTTTTCATTCTCACAGTAAGTGACGGAAGACCCAAAACTAATTCAAGTCATGAGTTGGGGAAAAGAATTCAGTGCAATTGACTTCACGTGAAATAAACAAATTTTCTTATCAGTGACCGTGTCAAGTAGACTGTTTTTTTCCAAGCTGAGATGAGCCTCTGCTGCTGACCTGAATCTGCCAGGAGAAAACAGAGTGTGAACTTCTATCACTCAGGTTACCCAGCATTTTTTAAAACACACCTGAAACCATTAACAATGAGGCCCAGTCCCACAACTGCTGCCATCTCATATTACATCATCTGGCCAGGGCTGGGAAACACACACGCACACACACAGAGTGTTTAATCATGAGCCAAGTGTACGAAGAAGGGTAGCAACTGTCCCGAGGGTGTTATGGCACTGCTGGTCAAGAGATGACATCAATGATATCTTATTGACTTTAATCATTACACTCATTAAGCTGTATAGAGGATCTGTTGCAGCCTCCACTGTGTTAATGTCTTTGTGTGTAAAGCACAAGGTTTTAGGTCTGACTGAGGCACTGGATCAATATTCTTAATAGAAGATACCTGACAGAATGTGAATTAAACCATTGTCCTAACAGTGTCACTTGACTGCTAATTAATAGCCCTAGTTTAGAGAACATGATACGCACATCATTGCAATGCATAGTTTGGTGTGAATATTAATATCAGCAGGCCTGGGTGTCTCTTTAATTATTTGTAGTATCATGGTGTTAGCTCAACTGCATAATTCTCTGTTTTCATGATCAGTTTTGTTTGTAGAAATAAACATCTGCCAGCTGATTTCCTGTTTAAGGTAATGCAAAAAAAGATCTTTGCCTTTCTACTGATCTGCCCTGTAAAGTGTTGATATTCATCAGACACCCATTTCTCTTTTCTGTACCACAACTGGCAAATCTAGCTAGTGCTCAGGGAAAGTGCCGTGTGTTAATGTGCTGCGGTTGCGAAAGATTTTGGGCTTGGAGTTAGATAGGATTGTGAAACTGGTGCATGTGTTTTTGTCAGTATCTCAAGGCTACATGTTAATACAGCGTCATAAAAACACACCCTGACTGTGCCACACCTTTAGGCCTTTAGCGTACCCGAGGCTACGGCTTTAAGAACAAATACAAGGCTGTTGCTCGGGCGAGTCCAGGCGCTGCCTTTTCAACTCGTCTTAGTGTGTGTCAGAGGAGATTTTTTTGTTTCACCCTCCCTCGTCTGCTTCAGCACCTGAGGGAATGTTTTTGCCCCACTGCTGCAGAACATGCTGTCCGCAGCAAAAGTACACATGACTCACTTCTCCATTCTTGGCAAATACCATTTGCCAAGTTTTTGCCAGGAAATCTTCTCTGGAGTTAACAGTCGAGGGGTAAATCATTGAAAACCAAGTCTCCAAAAGCAGTGGTGATTAATTTGAGCTAACAAGTGCTTACTTATTCCTGTGTGCCGTTTACCTCCTTATAGAATTCATCAGAAATCATGAGTGAATGAAGTAATTCAATTCATCATTTGATGCTGGTTTGTGTAATAGTCCATTCTCAGGTGTCCTGTAAAATCTTATTATATTTTTGCTTATTCAAAGTCATTTAGTTCTAGATCCGTCACTTTATAATAATCCTTGTCACTTTATTGTTCTGAAATCAGGGGTGAATGAATAGGTTAATGCTAAACTGGAGCAGCAGTGGTCTAAAATGATGGACTAATATTATCAGGACATCTGCCAAACATGTGACTGGCCAGGAGAAGAACAACGTTTTTCAAAATTCTAATTCAATTAGTTTGTTGTAACGTTCAAGCATATATATCAAATGCACCTAATTTTCTCATCTGCTCACGATGAATCTATTATAAAGCAGCAACACTGAACTTCTGTTTCTTTTCCAAGTAGAGTAGTTTAAGCACCTGATCCTCACTCAATTTCTCCAAAGACTTTTAATCAAGACTCTAATAGATAGCAGAGCTGCATAGGAACCACATTCCTCCCCTGCCCTTTCCTTTTTCTGCATTCCCCCTTTCCGCTGTTATTTGTGCCTTTTATAGTACTGTATGTGGGCAGTTTCTTTCTCCTTCTCCCTTTCTGTCTGCCCTCTTTCTCAACATGCAGACAAAGCCGGCGTTGTGTGCTGAAATGCTCTGTTGTGAGGACAAGCTTCGGGTCAGCGTCTCATGGAATGCCGTGAAAATCATCCAGTGAGGGGAATCTGTCATTGCGCAGGTCTGTGCCCGGTCGACTCTGCTGCTCTGGTTCCGAGACTCATCTAATGAGTCATCACAGGCGCCATGGTGATGCTATGTAATGATGAGCGACAATGCCAGAAGGATGTTTGCTTTGAATCCTAACAAATTTCAGGGTTTGAATGTATATGGGGTGCTGTCGTAGAGGCCAGATACCACATTGCAAAAAAATACCAGTTGCCACATATTTCTATTTCTGCAATTGATAAGGTGCCAAAATAAGATCTTTAGCACAATCTACCATCTGTTTTCTTCTCTCTGACTGTCTCCCACACTCTAAGTCATTTTTTTTTAAAAACATTGTTCTCTGAACTGATATTTGTGAGAAAAGGAATGTATTGACTATCGTTTTTGCTCCCTTCTTCTCGCATATCACTGTCCCTGCTTAGCTACACAGATGTCAAAATGCACAATGTGCAGTTGGAGGCTGGAGCTGGAGCGTATTGTCACGTGGCTTTGTATTTGGCTATTATTTGTCCTCCTCTGGAACTTAAGATGTGTTTGGTTTGTGCCTTTTCCCAAGAAAGTTTCCCAGCAGCCTTTATAATGGTGTTATACTTAGAAATGTATTGTCTAAGGCTGCCAGTGTAGCCTCAGGCCCCATTTTTGGTTCCCTCACATGTATATTGAAGCAGACTCAGGCATCACTGACCCAGTTTGATCAGAGGGTGACCTAACCATAGACATAATATACGTATATTATATAGTATATTATGTCTATGGACCTAACCGTTGACCTGTTGCAAACTCTGCACAATGTATCAAAAACTTCTGGTGGGAATATGTAAGTGAGGCATAATGCATTCTGAGGTGTGGTGGGAGGATGAGTGAGTGTCAGGAGCGGTCAGTGGGAGGGGCAGCTTGTAAACAACAGTCAGCCCTCGAACAGTCGCTCAGTCGCACTCTGCAACTCCTGCAGCAGAGACATACCTTTCCACGAGTTCAGGGAAGTTTCATATCCTGATGGAGGGCTTAATCACACGCGGACTGTGGCTGCTCACCTTTCTTTTGGGATGTGGGCAACTGTCGGCTTTCAACCTGGACACCAAGAATGTCCTGCGGAGGAACGGAGACCCGGGGAGCCTGTTCGGCTTCTCTCTCGCCATGCACCGGCAGCTAAGTCCGGTGGATAAGACAATGTAAGAGCCAGAGTTTGTGTTGAAAGGGAAATGTGTTTTTTTTTTCTTTTGTTTTGGTGGGGGTGGACTTAATCAACCTCTGTGTGGAACTTAATCGACCTCTGTGTCTTTCGAGCCTCGAAAACAACCTCGAAAATAACCTCCATAGCTGTGTAATTAAAACGTCACTGCAGTTAAGACGACTTTAAATACATTTTGGGTTCGTACAGCAGCAGCAGCAGCAGCAGCAGCAGAGAAATCTCCCTTCCGCTGTGAAACTCACAGGCACCATTTAAGTCGAGTCGCTAGCACTCTGATATTTGAGCTCAGGTATGTTGCAGGTGGTTCACATGAGTTTTTTTGTTTTGGTTTGTTTTGTCCCCACAAAACGCTCCATGTAACTACAATATAGTCTACTCTTTATACACCTGTTGTGAGTTTAACTCCAACGCTATTCCGCTCGTTAATCTTTCCCTCCACCTTACTGTTTTTTTGGTGAGGTTTGGTTGGACTTTAGCAGCTGTTTGTGCACGTGAACACAGCGCGCGCCCACCTCTCCCATTATTTATTCAGGCCTATTTCTACCTCTAGTGGAGCATTGTTTTTAGGTGTTTTACAGCCGAGACACATTTTACACTCACTGTTGCATGTCATTTTGCTCTGTAATGAGCCAGGCTGACTTATATGCTAGTTTTTGTAGATCTAGAATCAGTGGGCAGGGGAAGCAAACCTGTCACTTACTTGAAAGTATTCACGTAAAAAGTGTACAGTCAGAAGCCCAGCACTGGAAACAAAACAAAAAATGTTTCGGGACAACACAAGTTAACTATAGGCTATAGAGAAAAAAAGGTAATTTTATGGTTTATTATGCATTGTTCCCCAGAGTTGTCTTAGTGAGACAAATTGCCGTCTTTCAGATCATTTAGAAATGGTCCCCAGGTATACATGTTTATGAGATTCTTTACAAAGGAAAACACCAAGACATTTCCTCAAGCCACCGCCCCTAACTGATTGTCCGTTGGGAGATTAACCAAAAGTATTTTAATGTACTACCTGTCCAGTTTCTTTCCCAAAATTTCTTTATCCTTGGACGCTTCCATACAATGAAATATCATCCCTGTGCTCCCCCAACAGAAGTGCCACTTTTGAATTTTGAATACAGAAAATGAATTTGGTGGAAGAGGACTTGGCTTACCACTTTTTTCTGTCCTAAAGTCCACAAGGTAGCACTTGTTGCTTAAACAATCGTCCATCACCAGCAATGAAGACAGAAGCGAGTGCTTCTGTTGGCTGAGTGGGTTTTTTGTTGTTGTTGTCGTTGTTCTTTTACAATGAAAAGATCAATACTCTTGCTTTTCTATCTCGTGCCCAGCAATATGTACTGAGTACCTGGTTCAGCCGCGCAGACACCCAGCGCCGTCAAAACCCTGACAGCATTTAACCGTTTTCACAGACGTGAAGTGTAAAATCGTTTGTGCACTTCTATTTCTGTGACAGTCGGTACGGTAGCAATGTTTATCCCTCTGCCAGGCTTTGGCTTAATGAAAGACACATGGCGATCAGCACAAGACCAAAGTCGCCACACGGCCCCTCTGCTACTGGCCGTAAAGTTGAATGATCCATTAGATGCCTGTGGGAGTCTGCAGGCTAAGACATTTTTAATTTTTTTTTTTTTCCCAAGCCAAATGGTTGCTTTTGATTTATTAAATGTGTAGATATTTGGATTAGCTTCGGAAGGCTTCGAGGAGCCTTATAGCAAATCATTATTTGTTTACTAAACTGAGACATAATACCAGGCAAAATTCCTGTGGGTTTATTGAACATGATGCATGGCTATTTGCACTAATTACTCCGCAAATCGCTACAACCAAAAACTTGTTTCCTTTTGCAATTTAGTCAGTTGAGCTTGAACTATAAAGAGAGTGAGGATGCTGCATTGTGTTGGTGTTTGGATGTGTGTGTGTTGATGTTGGAGCAGTAATCCATGTTTGTGATGGTGTTATAGACGTGGAATCTGCTCCCACAGTGGAGCCAGTGCTTATTTCTGTGAATGCACACACGTATGTGTGCTGCCTGTCGATGTGTGTCTGTTCGAGAGCCTGGTGTGTTTGAAATGCTGCGGCTGAGCGCTGAGGCGTTGTGCTTTGGAAGAGTGTCAGAGAGCACAGTGTGCCGCTTGATACATTCCTAGCCTGAGGCAAAAGAAGAAGAGACAGCCAAATAGATAATTTGTGCTCACTGCGTTTCTGTTTTCCTGGTTGTTTTCTGTGAGTCTTTGCAGCAACATGTGTGTTGAAGTGTTAGCATGTCACAGCTGGGTGGGTTAAGTGTTAAGAGAGTCACAATCCTTTGCTAGCCGCTTATGCCAATTTTTTGTCAGATCTGTATATTCCACAGTGTTTTCTGGAGGTTTTTTTTGTCCTGTAAAGATCAGTGTTGCATGTACCTGCAGGAGAGGGCAGGTTCTGCATATGCAGTGTGAGTGTGTGTAGCATTCCATGCTCCTTCATAATTGTTGTATAGGGCTGTTAGTATTATGAAACCCAGAGGGGAAGCACGACGAGCGTGAGAGTGGGGAGAGGTGGGAGGAGAATGTAGGGACGTTTAAGAGGTTGAACTAAGTGTAACAAATGTGTGTGTTTGAGACGTAGTATGGTGGGCAAGAAGACACAGAGGCAGGGTGATGTGGTCAGGAGAGAGCAATAATTTCAGAAATGATAGAGGAGTCTGGGAGGGAAAGTGACGTTTATTGCTGAAGTTTGCTTTGCGTACGGGAACGTGTGGAGAGTCAGGGTTGGCTCTATTCCTCAACCCCACAGGCTAGTTAAGGTCATCCAACATCAAAGAAAAAGGAGCTGAAGGCAATAAAGAAGTGATAGCTTAAGGTATGCCAAGAGGAACTTAAATCAGTTCTACATCTGGGCACTAAATACCAGCATTATCTAACCAGTCAGATTCAGTTGGATCGCACATGCCATGAACCTCTGGATCTGTAAGCCACGTGGAAGTGAACGCCTCAAGTTGATGGGGTGCCCCTGGTTGTTGCTAAGCAATGTCCTCTGCCCGATCAGGCAGCCAGTTTACTGCCGTAAAAGCAACAACACATCTCTCTCAATGGGATGTCTCTCCCATGGCCACACTACATGATCATCTCTGTTGTCCCGCATAGGCAGAACTGGTCTGTGTGTCCGACTGCCACTATTTGTGTGTGTGTGTTGCGGGTCATTGCACACTGGGACCCCAAACGTACATACTCTGTCTCTCTGTGTTAGTCTTAGTACTTCCAGTAGTCCTTACCTGCATGTTGGGTCTTTCTCTGCTGGTGGTAGGCAAATAAATAAACAGCTGTGTCACGTCAGGTAGGGCAGCAGGTCAGTCTTATCAGAGTGCTGACACCTCATGTCAGCTTCTAACACATTTGGGATTTATATCATTCACTTTCATCTGACTCAGTTTTACTTAGTTGTACATTAAGTTCGAGAGCTGCTTTAGTGCTAGCCACATTTACCCCTTAAAATAAGTTGAGCAAGGCAGTTTCACAATGCGTTAATTACCTCTTAGCGCAGCAAAGAACCCCATTTCCCAGAAGCCATTATTTATTTTACAGTATTTTCCGTCCACTTTCCTGACTTCCATGTAGGGGAATAAGAGGGGAGAGGTACCTGCCTGAGATTCCCTTTTGGTCAGCATTCCTCTCTCAGAAGATATAACTGAGGCTACCTCTTAATGCCCCCAAAAGGTTTTCTCTGTTCAGTATGGTGGAGCACACGGAGGAGGACAATTGACACCAGACTGTGTGGTATCAAATATCCCGTGTTACTCACCCCCTTATGATTAAAAAAAAGATTTGATTGTACACCTCATGGGTGGATAATGACACAAATTATAGCGCCGTGGTTGTGAAACAAGTTCAAACCCAGTCAGCGGTGTGCTGATGTTTACGCATTTCCATCTTGCAAAAGGAGTTTGTTTGTATGGTAATCAATTATCTTTACTGGAATCTAGTCCAAAAAAAAAAAAACATTTCCAAAGAAATTCACCTTCAACTGTCACAAAAAGCTATATTTTGGTTGTCAAAAAAACATTTGTTGTTCTTTGCTAATTCTTATCATACGTGCCTTTTGTCAGCATTCATTGTGATTCCTTCTGTCTCAGCAAGTTGGCTCAATAGTTTGACATCTTCTTCCATTTAGTTTGCATTGCAAACATGCTGATCGCATTAGACCTTAGCTCTTCCCACTGTCATACAGTATGTCTCTGTAAATTCCCTCCCAGATGCTCTGTGTATGTAAGGATGCTTTGTTTTACAGCTAAAAATGGCTTTGCTTAATCTCATCTGGTGACAACTTGGTGCTGTACAACATTAGCTCTCAAAGTTATCGGACAGACAAAGCAAAACAGTTTTTTGACTGTTTGCATCTGCTCGTTTCTTGCTGTAAACCTTCACAGAAGATTGATCCAGAGAACTGGATGTCCATCGTCAAAGCTTGGGTGTGGCAGTTTCCCTTCTTCTCTGCCCACAAAGGGAGTGCCTGTGTGTAGAGAGTGTGGTTCAATACAGTAGAAAGCCCGGTTCAAACATCCCCAGGAAAGACTGAAAGGGGTCTTTGAGGTTGTTGGGATGTCAAGGAGTTTGGTGTGTGAATATGGCTACTGTGCGGCACTGTACTGACTGGAATGTGTGATCATTTCATGTGTAAGTGGAAGACTTGATTGGATTTATATGTCTGTTGTAGACTGCTGATTGGCGCGCCAAGAGCAAAAGCCTTGAATGGTCAACGGTCTAAAGTGACAGGAGGGCTCTACAGCTGTGACATGAGCTCCACCACCAAAGCCTGCACGAGAGTTATCTTTGATAATCAGGGTGAGTCCCGTGGAGATACATTTAAGGGAAATTTGAAATGTTTTATCAAAACTAAAACTGACGATTCTTCCGTCATCTGTGCTTGTGTAGAAACCGAGGAAGACATCAAAGAAAACCAATGGATGGGGGTGACTGTCAACAGTCAAGGGCCAGGCGGCAAGGTTGTGGTAAGGCTGCCTTTATATACTGTATATATATATATATATATATATATATATATATATGTCAACTTTTCAACTCATTATTACCAACATCATTATTAAATTGTTCCGACTGGTACCTGTCAGAAATGTTTTTGTAGTCAATTATGTTGTTCTGTTTCCTTGGCAGACTTGTGCCCATCGCTACCAGAACGTGAACCCAAGTGCTAATACCCGTGCCATCATCGGTCGCTGCTACGTGCTGGGTCAAGACTTGACCATCGACACGACATCGCCCGAAGAGGGAGACAACTGGCATTTTTGTAAAGGCCGGAACATAGGCCACGAGCTGTTTGGCTCCTGCCAGCAGGGCCTCTCCGCTGTTTTTGATAAGGACTACCATTACCTCATCTTTGGAGCTCCCGGAGCTTACAACTGGAAAGGTAGTTTTGTGTGTCTGTGAATGTGTGCATGCGCGCCATGTAGTTATGAATATTAACAGGAGAATGCTGCTTATGTTTCTATTTATTTAGTCGGCATGATTTTTGATGAAAACAGTGAATTTTGCAGCTGATGCTTTTTCAGTCATTCCTTTAAGATGACTCCTTCGTAAGGGTTACTTCGTTGTGTGCATACTTTTATCGCAAGTCACACATCTCATCTCATCTCCTCTCATCTCCCCTTCTTTTATTAAGGTGAGGTTCACATGGAGCAAAGGAATGACACTCTCTACAGCATGGGCATCTATTTCGATGGGCCGTTTGAGACAGCTGATGAGAAAAAACTGAACCCTGACCTGGTTCCTGTTCCTACCAACAGCTACCTGGGTAAAAATATCTCTTTACTTCACCATGACCCCAAAAGAGCGTACACTGATGCTTGACGACGAAAGCACTCTTTTTTTGTTGTTGTTTCCTTCTGTCAGGATTTTCTCTGGACTCAGGGAAGAGTTTGACCAAGAAGGGCCAGCTGACGGTGGTGGCGGGAGCTCCCAGAGCAAACCACAGTGGCGCGGTGGTGCTGCTGAAGAAAGGCGGAGATTTGACCAACATCTTGGTTAAGGAGTTCATCTTGGAGGGGGAGGGATTGGCCTCGTCTTTCGGCTACGATCTGGCTGTGCTGGATTTCAACAAAGATGGGTGAGGTTACAGGGTGACACAATTCAATCACTGTCGCTATTATTGCTTTTTCATACTATGCTAATGAGCCTTAAATACTCCTGTTTGTTAGATGGGAGGACATAGTGGTGGGAGCACCTCAGTACTTTGAGAAGGATGGAGAAATTGGAGGAGCTGTCTACATCTACATCAACAAGGCTGGAAAGTGGAACAAAGTCACACCCACCAGAATAGATGGACCGAAGGACTCCATGTTCGGCCTGGCTGTGGAAAACCTGGGAGATATCAATCAGGATGGTTACCAAGGTGAGTGTGTATGTGTATGCTACCGTCTGCTGGTCCTTGTTGACACCTCCTCCATAAATGAATTGTATAAGCACATTGTCCTGCTGTCAGATTTTGCAGTGGGAGCTCCTTATGATGGCGATGGCATGGGGAAAGTTTACATCTACCATGGATCGAACACTGATCTCAAGTCTTTGAAAGCTGCACAGGTAGCTTTTTTTTAAAAACTTTTCCATGTAACTTTTTCACTACTGTCTGCAGATTTTGCAGTTTGGTTACGTTATATAAAGCGGCTGCAGTGTGTAATGTTTGTTTTAGGAATATAAAAAATCCCAACCTCCGCATTCTTTCTTGGAGTTTAAATCAGTTTTAATGTTATGCTTTATCTCTCTAAACAACTGTAAGTAAAGGGCTTGTATCCTATTATGTACTATAAAACAAATTCTCGGAGTCTTATTTCATTGCGATTTTATGCTGAAGGTTTTGCTGATCTCCACTTATGCTCGCCGCTGTTATTTAACCACCACGCTGTCTTTTAAAATGCACTTTCAAGATGCATAGCGTTGACCCAGTTGTCTAACAATCAAATCACTCTAATGCATAGTTTTTGGGAAAAAGGAGAGTTTATGTATCTCTATTTATCTATTCTGTTTGATTGAGTCTGATTTATCTGAAACGCAGATGTCAGATAACATTCAGGGCATAACTTTTCCACCCCTGATCTTAAATTTGTGTTCTTGCTGCTTTAGGAGCTACGTGGCAAGGATGTTGGAGTGAAGCTGTATGGCTACTCTTTGGCAGGCAATATGGACCTCGATAGGAACTCCTATCCAGACCTCGCTGTCGGATCTCTCTCTGATGCCGTCTTTGTCTACAGGTGAGTGATCAAGGACATTAATCTGATCAAGTTCTCATCATGCTCCCTGAGATGTTCACTGAGGTTTTCTTTCCTCACAGAGCCCAACCAGTTATTAAAATCGAGAAGAAAGTCACTTTCTCACCAAGCAAAATCGACCTCAGCACAAAGAACTGTGGCAACAGTTTCTGGTATGGGGGACACTGTTTGTCTTATTAAGTCTGTAGAAGACTTAATTCTTAATTACTTTTAATTTTCAATCAATCATATTATTCCATCTATCTATATAGTTCAATATGCATTTTTTCCACAGCTTGACTGTTGAAGCATGCTTCTCCTACACTGCCCAGCCCCAGAGCTACGGTCCCAGAATAAGTAAGCTGAGCCACATTTTTAGCATTAGTTGCTTTACTGAAGCAAAATGTTATCTTCATTACATTTTCTCCTCATGCTGCCACTAAATGCACACAATGTCTCAGTACTTCTTCGACTCATATTCTGCTCTCTCATACCCTTCCTTTGTCCCGTTTAGCGGTGGCATACACCCTGAAGGCAGATGCTGACCGCAGGGAGAAAGGTCTTTTACCCAGGGCCAGGTTCACAGAGGCTTCTGATTCTGATAATAACTATGAGTCTAAGGGCAAGATCAGTATGGACACCAAAGGAAAAGAACAGTGTATTCGACGTAAACTTGCCATGCAGGTAGGTAGAATTTCATCTTTCTGTGGGGATAAAAGTGAAATGTGGGTCGTGGGTAATTTTCTGTGCCGTCATCATCCTTCAGGAAAACATTAGAGATAAGCTACGTGCCATTCCCATCGATGTGTCTGTGGCTATTGAGGAGACCAAGCGCAAACGCAGACAGACCCCAGCTCCTCAACTGCCACCTGTGCTGGACGCCAAGGACGAAATTCCAACTCGAGAAGAGGTGTGTGTGCATCATACTGAATGCATAGATGAACTTATTAAAGGGCAGATGTAGCTGTAGGTGTATTTTTTTCCACTTCCCAGTGCTATGTTTTCAATGCGCATAAACATGTCTGCAGGTGCACTTCATGAAAGAGGGCTGTGAAGGGAACGTATGTCACAGCAAGCTGCAGATGAAATATCGCTATGGCTTCAGGACAGTCGACGACGAGAAGTTCACTCCATTTGAATTGTGAGAAAATGCTTGTTTTTCACGTTGTGTCATTTTATTAACAGGGAAAATCATCACGTAGAGAGGGTTACCATATTGAGTCATATATACTGTATACATCGCATTCTCCATTTGTTTGTAGGGAGAAGGGTGTGCCACTGATTTTGCTCAGCAACCAAAAGGAAATTGCCTTGGAGGTCACAGTAACCAATCTGAATGGAGATGACGCACACGAAGCGTCCCTGATCGCCCTCTTGCCCCGCTCCCTGACCTACTCTGGTTTTCGTGTTTCACCCGATGTAAGTCTCTCTGTCCCATAAACCTTCTGCCTCTTACAGTCGCACACATACAGACTTTTGACTCTGACCGGGACGTATTGTTGCTTTCAGGTAAAGCCGGTCAAATGCACAGCCAATAAAGATGGTTCCGAGGCTCAATGTGAGCTTGGGAACCCCTTCAAACGTGACTCAGAGGTTAGAGAAATTCACTCAGTGGCACTTTCTCACTCATTTTACACACGTGTCATTGTGCATACTTGAAAACTGTGTTTGTTTATAGACAACCTTCTACATTATTATGGGCACTGTTGGCATCTCTCGCAGCTCTTCTGAACTGGAGGTAGATCTTCAGATAGAAACGTAAGTATGTGCTCCTTCAGCACAAAGTGTTCAAATTGCATTGATTTGTCTTAGAAACACTGCAGACACACTCACGCACTGGAATGTAATTAATATACTTTAATTATACACAATGCCATTTCTATAGCTTCTTAGGAGTATTTTGAGTTGAGCTTTGTGTAAATTCTATCTGGCAGGACAAGTGAACAGCAGAAACAAGCTATCAAAGCGAAGGCAAAGGTGGCCATCATGTTGCAGCTTTCTTTGTTAGGGTAAGAAACACGCACCCACACATGTAAGCACAAACAGAAAAGTATGCAACGATCGATGCAGCTGACAGTGGATGTCTGTCTGTCTTCCCAGACAAGCCCAGCCGTCTCAGGTCTACTTTTCTGGGAAAGTCAAGGATGAGTCAAATATGAACACTGTAAGCGACGTTGGAAGTCCTGTCATGCACCAATTCAATGTGAGTACAGGGAAGCTGCTTGTCTCCATGATGCACAAATATTTTTTTGTGCACTTTTTTAAATTGGTTATGAAACCAACACCCTCTATGTCCTAGATAGATCAGTAATATTGTATCCGCTGAGGTAGCACGATGTTGCTGTTTTTACAGATACTCAACCTGGGGAAAAGCTTGACAGACTTAGGTGCCGTCACCTTGAAAATAGACTGGCCAAAGATGACAGAGAAGAATGATTGGCTTCTCTATCTGGTGGCAATCAACTCCTCTGGCATTGATCATATGGATTGCACTCCTGAAGAGATCAACCCTCGTAATCTTGTGAGTGAAAACGTATTAATGTCTGGTTGTTTCTCAGCCTACTTCTTTAGTTTTTGATGTTTTTTTTTTCTAGACAAGTAAAGATTACGAGCTAAATGAAGTAAGCAAGTGAACGTTTTTGCTCTGCTTAAAGGAACTTAAAACCAGGAGGAGAAGAGCAGCAGAAAACACGCTGGGAGATATCGAGGCTACTTTTTCACGCTTAGAGAAAGTTTCAAAAACTCTGGTAACCCCGCACGAGCAGTTTTTATTGTCTTCCTCTTTCTTTTATCAGTATATTTAAGCGGTAAAAGGGAGAATCCGGTTATAACGTTTTGCTCCATTTGTTGACAGTCCTGTGAGAGTGGGGCAAAATGTGTGAGGATCGAGTGCCACCTGACGGGCTTGGACAGTAATGCAATCATCACTCTCACCTCTCGCCTCTGGAATTCCACCTTCATACAGGTAAAAGATGGTTAAAGAGGATTTATCTTTTTGATACTCAGGGGTTTGCAGCGCTAAAGGGTTTTGATTTTTTGCATAATAAACATGAAATATCAAGAACTTTAAACATGATCTCCTCTTCTTCTTCTTCTATTCCTTTTTTATTTTTTTTTTAAACAGGAATATTCCAAGACACATGTGGAGATAAAAGTGAAGGCATCTCTGCACGTTGATAGCAAAACAAAGAGCGTGGTGCTGCAGAGTGCTGTGACAGAGGTAATTAAAAACTAATGGGAAAAGCTTGTATTCTAACCTCATTATTTCTTGGTTGACATGCATTTTCATACCTCATAATTGTCTTCTTTGACATCGCCAACAAACACCCCGAACCCAGTGCCTGTAAAGGCCATGCTTGCCTTTGCCGTCACACCGCCTCCAGGTTTTTACAGATGGAGATCTTAATTTTGAGCTATCCAACTACCTGACCTACGTTAATACATTTTCACTTTTTTTTTTTTCGTTTCACCAAATTCCAATCTAGCTTCGCGAATCTTGAAGCTTACGACTTAAAACAGTTGGTTGAGGCTCTATTTTTTTTCAAATGAAATGTACCTGAAATTTGCAGGTTTTGCTAAAAAGCTAAAAAAACTGTCACTGGATAAAGAAGATGACATCAAATTTAAGAGTTTCTTTTTGTGTTCATCTGGTTCAGTGTACCTAACGCTGATGTTTTTCAGGCAAGATTGACTGCGTTCCCAGAGAGGCGCGCAGCTCAGTTTGGGGGAGTGCCGTGGTGGATCATCCTGCTGTCCATCCTGTTCGGGCTGCTGTTGTTGGCTTTACTTGCTTTTCTTCTTTGGAAGGTAGGACTGACGATATATAGACCAGGGGCACACCACATTCCAGCGAGCAAAAAAAAACTTTTACATTATACCCCTTATTTGTAGGATGTTCAGTAAAAAAGCCTTGAAGTTTTTTTTACTTTCAAACACCATTTACAAAACAGCCTTCGGCATGCACGACATTAACCACAGACGTTTCTAATGATTTGCCTCTCCTCAGTGTGGAGTCTTTGAGAAAAAGAATAAAGAGGACACATCTGAAAAAGAGAAGCTGACATCAAATGCATAAAAATGAGATGGTAAAATTGCCGTGTCTGCCATGAATGAAACTTTCTCCTCTGGTTACTTCTTGCTATAAAAGTACTGCTTTCTGGTATTAGGCAGGCAGTGGGCAACACTCACACTGTGACACAAATGCTTATATAGAAGCTGAATGATTATGTCCGCAAAAAACATGTCTAAAAGATTCGCACACATTGCTGTGTGTGTATCGTCACATTTCTTACTTGCATGGCTGGGGGAGTTGATGGCTTATGAGCAACGACAGCGTTACCTTCTGCTTTGAGGAATACTTTGGGGGCTGAGCTGCATCTCATTGGTCTCTTCTACCGTTTCCAGTTTGTATCATCACTACTGCACACAAAGCTGCTTGGTCTGAAGTTTTTTTTTCTTTACTCTTAAAAGCAGGGCATAAGAACAAGTTTCCTTTCTCCATAGAGGTGCACAGATGACTCATCTACACCTCTCAATGGATTCATTGCATTTTGGCACGTGTTAGACTGATGGTGGATGTTTCTTACTTAAGCTCACTGGGCTTTCTCTGAATAGTTTTTAGAAGAGTTGTTTTTTTTTCCCTTCAGGAATTATCTGACTTTGTCCTTCTCCTCTGCAGTGTGGCTTTTTTGAGCGTGCCAAATATGAAGAGAAGGTACCTAGTTACAACGCAGTTCGGATCAGACGGGAGGAGAGAGCGATAAACGCTGGAAATGGCAACCGGGACAACCCGGAAAAGAAGCCATGGATGACGAGGTGGCATGACAACGAACACTACTCTTCACAGCCAATGAAATCTGACTGCACATAGTCACTGTTGCTTATTGATGAACCACCAGTTTCAGAGTTTGCCTTTGCACAATGACTGTAAATATCAAACTAAATCATTTGGGAAACACTTTTGTTTGGACTTAATATTGGATCAGACATTCTGCTCCAAGGGCTGTATTGTATTTGATTAAAGTGTAAGAGATGGTCATGCACAATTACCACCAGTGGGGCTTTTGGAGCTTCTTTGGTGTATTAAGTTTTGGATTAGGGGCTTTGCAGGTAGAGAACTTGTTGTAGTCATTTTGTACATTTGAATGTTCTGAATTGTATTTATTCTTGAGTACATTGTTAGCTCTTCTAAAAGGCCAAAGCGTCATGTAATGCATACACTGGTGACTTGTGTACTGAAATCTTAAGTTTCAATTACTTTAAAAGAGTCCCATCTCCCCCCTCTAAAAACTCTGCTTAAACAGTTGAAACATTTATATTTTTCTTGCACTCAAAGGTGCCCGTGATTGTGCTGATATTGTTACTTATGCGAAAGTGGAGAATGTCCTTTGTAAATATACTTCCAAACCACAGGCTGCAAAATAGAGCCTCGTTTCTTAAATAAAATTTTTTTGAAGTGTTCAATGTGTCTGGTGTAAATAAGGCCACGTTGACTGAGAATATAAAACGGCACAAAGTTTTAAATTATTTATTAACACATAAAAAGACATTTAGAGCAGATACCTGAGTGCAGCAATCGGCACACAAATTAAAACCCATTCTACAATAATTTATGATTAAAAACATTATGGTACGAAGGGTAATTCTCACACACTTGCCAATGAAATACACTTAACTGCTGTTAGTTTGAACTTCGGTGCTGGAATACGAGTTTGAAAATCCTTTTAATCCCATCCAAATCTCTGCATCTTCAAAAACCTATTTAGATGTGACAAACAGAATTTGCGGAGTACATCTGGCCATTTCTGTTGGTGCAATAGAACAAGGTTTGAATTTAGCTCCGTGTGTGACCCTCATGCTGGTGATGCATCCCTAACCCCCTCCCTTCCCTTTATAAGAGCGACTCAGTTCGTATGGTTTTGCCACTGCGTCTGATTTCTTTCACAGACTTGTCGTCCGCCATCATCCTCGCATTCTCCTTGAATTCACCTTCCTTTTCTGCATCGAGCTTCCCGTGTTCTTTTCTCTGCTCTTTCTCCTCGCTTTTCTTCATGTCCCGCAGCTTCTTCTTGAGGGCGGACCGGTCACTTTGACTGGTCACACCAAGAGCCTGACAGAAAAAAGGGAGTATTCAAATTAGCCTGGGAATTCCCATGCTGCTTTGCACGCGATTTCATTCACACTGCAAAGGCAGCCTATTTTTGCCTGAGTTAGGGAACCAATCACAGAACGGGGGGCAGCAAGACGATGACGACGTCTATGCCAGACACCGAAGCTTGTAGAGTGTTAATCCAACATGGCAGCGGACACAACGTTACTGTTCGATGCAGCCTTAGAAAGTGTTTTAAGTAGCTTAGAACGCAAGTTTACTTTTAAAAAAGAGCAACGTCGAATTTCTGTCGCTCTACATACGTCATCTGGTATAAGTGATACAATTGGCTATGAATCGCGCGCAAAGCAGCATGGGAAGAACCAGACGCCATTTGATAGACATTCGTAGCGCCCAATAAACGGCTCTAGGCATTCGTAAACCACGCCTCAAATACGAGAAAATGCACACCTAGTTCCCAGACCACCATCTCATCGAGATGTGGACGCGTCAGCCAGGCTATATTCAAATCTCGATTATGAGAGTTTAAAAAGATCCTAGAATGAAACTTCATGGAAGGTTCAGCCCAGGGTCTAATGACCTTTTAAATACAAATAAGCGTTTTAAAATAAAAAGTTGTCAATTAAAAGTATTTTTTTTTTTTTTTTTTTTTTTTTTTTAAATCAAATGCTACATGACAAAAGTTTAAACTGAGCTTCAATATTTCATAAATTAGTTTCCTCACCTTAAGCTTCTGATTGTCCATGTTGACCAGCTGTGTCCCATTTACTCCTTTGGCAGTAAACTCTGACATGTACTGATCCATGTTCATGGCGCTTAACCACAGACACACCTGCTGGGTGTTCCACTCCGAGACCGGGCGGCTTTGCCACCGATTGTTGTTATTGTTGGGAACTGGATAATCATCCAGAGTCTGACCAAACACCAGAAAAGAGAAAAAGGAATAGAAACTGCAACTAAAAAGATAGCACTCCAGAAAACTGTTGACAGAGTGGTCATCGGGGAAAGATGGATGCAGAAAAAGGAGAAAGGACAGACTCACCTCAGAGGAGGAAAATGTGCAAGTGTGAGAGTGTCCAGAAAGGGAGTGATCAGAGACATGGCCCACCATGCTGGAGCTGCCCACAGGCGATCCAATACTCTGGAACCAACAGAAAGAGTCCTGGGCTGCCTACATACTTCATATCTGCCACATGCTTCGCCGTGCACTTATTTCAAAGTGGACTGCCATCTCCACTTTAAGAGTTATTTAGAGGCAGTTTTAGCCCCAAGGGCTAAAATAGGACTAGGCTGTCCTGCTGAAAAACCCATCAGAACTCCCTTTTCTCACCTGATCTCTTCTGCCAGTTGTGGTCAGGTAAGGCAAACTGCTGCTGGACACAGATCGCAGCCTCTCCCTGCACCTCTCCACTTCCTCTTTTTCTCTCCCCCTCTCCCCAAACCAGGGAAAGGGAAGGCAGGAGGGCATAGAGGTGACCGAGCCCGATGGAGACACTTCAGTGGGCTCATCTATCAAATCACCACACGATGCCCTGGTGACAAGTTTATTGTTGGGAGATTTTAGCAATCTTTTGAAATTGGAGGAAAAAAAAAAAAAAGTACATTTTGCAAAAAATGTAATCAAGCTTTTCACCCCCCCCCCCCATAAACAAATTCAAAATTCACATAAAAGCATGCAAGTAGAAATAATTTTGAAGAGTCTTTAATACCCCACTCGAAGACATTTTATGTTTAAAGCCCATTTTTAATGATAAAAGTCAGTTGTATTTTCTTTTGTGCCCGATTGACCCTTACCTACTGTTCATGGAACTTCTGCTCCGTTTCTCACTCCTCTTGCTGAGAGACTTGCGGAGGCCGCTAAAAAGAACGAAGAGTTCGTTTTAATTAATCTGAAAACGAGCACGACACCTGTAAAATGCCCTCTCCCACTGTGGCAAGTGCCCAGAGGTTTGCCCTGAATGACGGGGAAAGCGAGACAGATTCTAAAAAGGAATCATGATCCAAAATAAGTGAAAGAAAAAGACCGACATCCTCCACCTGAAGTCGGGAAATTTCCGTTTGGATTTTCTGGACGCTGAGGATTTGCATGGCGAAGACGTGACGGTGTCAATGATGAAAATGGGAGGAGTTAGGAGGGAGGTGGTGGGAGGTTGTGGACTAAGGGCAGAGAACGAAGTGGTACAGGGCAGCTCGCTTCTGCCACTTTGGACCGTTGTCAAAATGGGCAGCGATCGGCTCTCCTGGGGCTTTATGGCCACTTCTTCCTGCTGCAACACAAAGCACAAGGACAGGATGGAAATGGCAAGTTCAACATGGTCGCCGTCACATCTTTTATCACTGTGTCTTACCTGTTTTCTGAAGCTCTCTCTGAGTTTGTCCCGTGAAGGTGGGTGGCGCTTCGCCTTTTGAGCTAGCTGAGCTCTGGCTATGTGAGCGCTCGAGTCTAGTCGTCCTGTATCAGGAACTGGAATATACCAGTCTGACACAAAGATTGCTTCATTCAAGAGGTCTGAACATTATAGTCAAATATAACAGCTTTGAATTAATTCATTCATCTCTGGATCCCTACTAATTACTTTTCAAAAGCACTGGAGAACTCTCCAATGTTAAAATCCAAATTCTTACCTGAGACTGAGGAGTCTGCAGAGGGGATTATTCCCTCCGGATCAGCCTCTTTCCCCTCTAGCTGTGCCCTCTGCGATAAACAGTATAAAACAATGACAGAGACACATCTTTGACATACAGCCACAGGGGATTGTGAAGTCTCACCTGGATTTGCAGCCGTTCAACAGTCTCCCTGTGTTGTTTTTCCCTCTCCTCTTCTCTGAAATAGACAATTGAAAAAGTGAAACGTGAGGGAAACACCCTTGCACAATTTCACAAAATACACTTGTGATTTCATACTGCCTCATAGGGTTTACAGGATTCCATAAATACCTGCTCTGGTATTCTCGGACCAGTCTCTTGGCCTTACTGTATTTGATCTCCAGGCTATCGGTTTGGCTCTGGGCATCAGCCAGTCGCTGGCTCACAACTCTGCACAGCGTCTGGGCCTCCTGCCAGTATCTGATAATTAAAGAGAATTTCACAAACACCTTCTTTACCAACAATATCCTCTTCATTCTGTTGACTGAAGGCTTTAAACCTCTTAAATCGGCAGGATACAGTTATGACACCAAAACGGATAGTGTGTAGTCAAGAAGCACTGCGTCTCCACCAACATACTTCTCTAGTTTGTCAGCTTTCTCCTCTCCATCCTCTGCTCTCTGCTCCAACTCAGCTCTCTGGCTCTCCCAACAGGCCTGCCGCTTCTCCAAAGCCTTTAACTGGCAGATAAACGGCAAAGTGATTATTTCTTTACAAATGCATAGGTGCGACAGGGAAAACAATGCGATACAAGAAATAACACAAAGAAGGAACACAGATGGTGATGGTGATGATAGCCAGATTTTTTTTCACCAGCCCAATTATGTCACAGTGGAGATTACAGCAAGGCAAAGGCAGGAAAAGCAGGGCTGACGTGGAGGAGAGCTGGAACGAGGTCCGTGTCCTAATAACTCAACACCGAGCCATCTCATACACAGTTAAATGGGTCAGAATGTTTCCAAATTTGGAAACAATGGTAGTTTATTACAGTGAGTACAGTTGCCGGTGTGTGTGTGTGAGATCTCAAGTTCAACGAGCGACCTACCTTCTCTTTCACATGATGAAGTTGGGTTGTTCTGTTTCGTAGTTTTGACTGAAGCTAAAAAACACAGTTAATGGAAGGGAGAGCAAATACATGGTTGAGTTTTGGTGTACAGTTTCTTATCAAGGACAAAGATTTTCCTTGACAATATAAAGAAATTGTAAGCCTTAAAATCCCCCACCTCCCTTACATTGTAAATATGTGCTTGTAAGAGAATTTCTGTTTTGAGACTTTTAATTCAGAGAGAGTACCTGCTGGTATTTGAGACAGAGCTGGTAGTTGTCCAGACTGGACAAAACAGACGCATCCTCTTCTTCATCGTCCTCCTCTTTTTCATCTTCAGTGACTGATCCCTTCTCTGACATATTATCCTCACTGTCCTCATCTGCACTGCTCCTGCTTTCTCTCTTCATATGTAGACACAGAGGAGCAGCACAATAGAATCAAAGTTTTTCTTAGGATGACTCAACCCCACCTCTCCTTTAGGATAGCACACCTTTTTGGTTTTTGTTTTATCCATTTCCAGACTCTCATTGATCAGCCGCGCCACCTCACTCTCCACCCCCTCTTTTTCTCGACCAATCAAGAACCTGCAGCAGAAAACACAAATCAATCACAGCTGTGAGCAATCTCTTCCCTTACCACACACACTCAGATCGCCCACACAGCAGACATTCTGACTTCTCTAAATGTGAAGCACGAGTGTTGCAAATGATGTTAATGATCCCAAATTGAAATCAATGCAGTGTGCACACCTGACATTTTGAGGCGGACATTGAGACTTGTCACCGTAGAGGAAACGCATGCGGTTTTAACAGTGGTTCAGTTCCATCAAGTGACCCTGTAAAACGATGAACTAGCATTTAAAAATGCAGCAGCTCCCCTAAGTGTATTGCGATTTCCCTGCTGTGACGAGAATCGGGTGCAAAATTCAAAAATAAATTAAAATGTCCTTTGAAAATACATTCAAAATGAGAGAAAGCATCACATTTACAAATGTTTGGTTGGACAATCTGTACAGGAAAAACTATCTCTAATTAGATTTTTTTTAATCAATATTTGAATGATTGGAGGATTATCTGAATATACTGTAGTGTATTCTTCAGAATTCTTTTTAACAGGAATTAATTGTATGCGTAACTGTTTATTTTACAATAAAGGCTTTCACAGAGAATGGCTTTTTTTTTCTCCCCTTAATCGCAAAGAACAATCCCCTCAAACGACAACTGGACTGAAACCGTTTCAGTGAAACGCCCCTCACAGAAGAACAGCGTTTACTTTTTATTTTATTTTCTTTGTCCCTCCGCTACATATATTGCTGTTTGTCTTGCGCGGTTATAAAAAAAGATGTTCCTTTAAAAAAAAAAAAAAAAAAAAAAAAAACATTAGGGAAAGAATAGGCAGGAAAAGTTATATTTACCACACCACCGCTGTTTGATCTTTAAATAACTTCAATTCTGTAGCAAACTGTTAGAAGTCTTAGAAGGCACGGCGATTAATCTTTTTGACAGTTTTAAAAAAGTGACGCATCCGATAAAAAGCCAAAATTGCACTGTGATCACAATGAAAGTGGTAAACACTGTGTGCTCAGCCATTCTTCCAAAGCTGCAGCTCGGTTCATAGAAGTGGCGCGAAAGAACATTACAGGAAACAATTCAACGTGACAAGAGTCCGCACCCATCAAGACAAAGCAAACCTACTGCCTGAAGAAAAGCAAAAAAGCGTGAGCACCGACACCTCACGGTTACATACTTGACCAGGCCCGAGGTGTTCTTAAGGACTGTGGCAGCAAATAGCTGGGACACTCCAACCAAAGTCACACCATCC
Source organism: Odontesthes bonariensis (assembly GCF_027942865.1). Lineage (NCBI taxonomy): Eukaryota > Metazoa > Chordata > Actinopteri > Atheriniformes > Atherinopsidae > Odontesthes > Odontesthes bonariensis. Next base: position 23,519,420 of record NC_134519.1, on the reverse strand, counting down.
ACCTCCACTATCTGGTCGTTCACCTGAATCCTAACGCATGAGAACACATCCAGACAAAAGAGGTCATCCTGTTATAGTTCATTTATTCAACCTTCCAGCACACATAGGAAACAAATGTGGAGGCATACCGTCCATCCTTTTGTGTTGCTCCTCCTTCAGTAATCGTCTTGACAAAGATTCCCAGTTTTTCCAGTCCCTGGTCAGCCCCTACACCCATTCCTATTATACTGATTCCCAGTCCATCCTCACCTAGAGCCAGTGGGGAAAAAAGGATTGTTATTTGCAGATTGTTGAGACACGGGGATTTTGTTCATTTTTGGATTAGACATTCAGCAATAAGAGGCAAACCAGGCGAGACATACAAACCCTTTTCTATTTCCACAGCAAAAACGTCCATCCTGTCAACTCTCTTTTCCAGCTCAAACTCTGCTGAAGCGGACACTGGGTCGATGTCCTCATTGTGTCGGTCATATTCTGCATTGGAGTAGGTACAGTACACCTGAAAGACACCATTTATTGTAAATAAATCCTCCACTGGCCTCAGCTTAGATAAACACTGATGACAAAATTAGGCCTGCTAAAAAAATGCTGTTGTATGTAATTCATATCGAATAAATGAGCCAACTGTAAACAGGACCATCTGCAGAGATTGACACTACAAGGAAGCTGTTTGGGCCTGAAAATCTGTCAATGAGAGTGTGAGACGCGAGAGACTCGGGAAGTGTAAAGTCTTACGGAGAGCATATTGTACAAGCATAATTATGGAACCGCTAAAAAGCGTCCTCACACACGGTTTCCTTGGGACATTACTGTTACCACCGCTGACTGCTACTACAAGTGTTTGTTACGATCCAGATTCACACCAAACGCGCCAGATTATTTTTTCCCTGCGTGTTTATGTAAAGGAAGCTCCAAGCCTGGTGCTGACAAAGTCAGGCATGTGAAATCTTGCTTTCCAGCCCTCCCTTATGGGTTAGAAACATGGCTTTGGGCTAACTTCAAAACAGCTGCTGGAACCAACGGTCGTACAAAGGTCAAATGAAGAGCTTTCACAAGAAAGCAGAAGAGGGACACTGGAATTGTAATATATAAATACATATTTATATGTCTTTTCTTTTACAAAGACATTCATACCTTGATTGGTGCCATAGAAAAGCTGACTTTCCTCTTTGCAACCTCAGGTGCATCTTTATCCTCCTGAAAGTCCAGTTCGGGAACACCAGGAATTTCCTCAAACACAGGCGGGTTTTCTCTATGCAGACAGCTTAACTGGCCCGGTGTTAGAGATGCTGAAAGCTCAGGATTTGACTGAGAGTCCTGATCGTACACAAAAGCCTTGTTTTCGATCCCACAGATTACTGCCGCGCCTGTTTGGTCGTCTTTGCCGCCACCTACATCATCCGTTCCATCATTACTTATCCTGCGTGCCGCACGTTTCACCGCCTCAGTGACGGGCTCCTCTTTCAGCTCAGATGTTGTTCCTTCCTCTCCCACACCTCTCTCCTCTTTTCCACCCTTCCACTGACTTTGTGTAGCGTCTTCTTCTTCACCTTCAGCCTTTCCCTCGTCTTGCATCACGACCCTCTCAGCCTCTCCAGCACTTTGCCCTAATCCGGTGTCTGTCTTTTTCTCCCCGCTGTCTTTTTCTTCCGTCGACTTCTTCTCAGTTTGTGCCGTGAGCCGTCTGTTCTGCTCCTCCTTTTTACCCTCCCATTGTTCATTCACCTGCTGATACGTGTCCCCGCTTTGTTCTCCACCATCCTGAGCTACTCTTTTCCATTGCATGTCTTCTGATAACTCCTTCTGGCGATCTGTGGAAGTGATTGGCCCATCTTCCACTACTTTGATGTCCACACCGTTTCCCAGCAGATAAACAGGTACTGATGTTGTTTCCACAGTGGGCTCCTCAAAGACATCATCTTCTAGGGCCTCCTCACATTCTCCTGCAGCTTTGTGTGTATGCTTTTCCATGTCAGCCTTAAGCCAGTGTTTGTTCTCCTTCGACACCTTCTCCGCCTCGTTCTCGTCACTTTCTGAAGACTCATTCTTTATGCTGACTAGTTCTGCCCTCAGTGTTGCCTCAGGAGCTGAGCACGGGTTAGGAGTTGCTATTTCTTCCCCGTCTTCCTCTGTTTGTGACACTGTGGTTTTATCATGTATGTCATGAGATGAAGGAGACTTGTTGGGCGTGTCCCTGGGGCCATCCAGTGCTGGAGATTTAGGGCACCTTGTCGCTGACGCCACTGCATGAGGCTTCAGCAAAGAAATATTCATCATGTGGTTTATGGATTTGTCTTTATCTAACCCATCCTCCTCTGCGTGCTTCTTTTCCCCACTTGCCTCCTCCCCCTTTTCCACCTCTTCTCTCCCATCCGCAGCCCCCTTGCTCCCCCTATCAATCACAGGCTTTGATACCTGTCCTCCACCCCTTCCACCCTTCATCATCTTGGCCTCAAACAACCTTCGGGTTACGGAGAACTTCTGAGCCAGAGCAGCTCTATCGATATCCACTTTGCCCTCAGCTCTGGAGGGTTTTTCCTGCAGAGACATTTCTCGGGTAGAGATACTGGTCAGAGTGCTCATAACAGACGAGGAACTGATGACAGAACGTTTGGATCGTGGGAAAGGAGAAGTTTGGAGTTGCAAGCTAAGATCTGAGGGAGGAGGGAGAGGTGTGGAGCAGGAACTCAGGGCTGGAACGCTATCTTGTCGTGATTGCTGGCTGTCCATTTGTAGAAAAATATTATCTCTGATCTTGGTTCCCCTGGTGCTTTGGATCCTTCCTCGGCTGTCTGCGCTGCTACTTCTGCTGGTGTGGGACATTATGGGATCTGACAAGCAGGACAACAGCTTGTTTGGGTGCACAGCAGAGCGTTGAGTGGCAGCAACAGTTTTGGTCCCCGACTGTAAACAAGCCCCAGTGTCAAATGAGCATTTGATAGCATGGAAGTCAGACTTATAAGTAATCCTGTGAGGTGAGGCACTTCGGCCTCTGATGTCTGTCCGCATCATCGGGGAATAACTCCTCTTTGAAGTGAGAAAAAACCGTGGAGAAGCTGAGGACCAGGCTTTTTTTTCTACAATAAAAAAAAATAAAAGCACTTGGGCAAGTGCTGAGCAGGTAGGCAACGTTTGACAAATTGCTGGTACCGTGGAATGGTTGCAGAAAGGCAAGGAATGCTTTACAATAAAGCTGGTGTTTCAAACGTTTACAGCAGTCGTCTGATGACAGCAGAGAACAGAAGAGCTCTCGGTGTTGGAACCTCTTTGTCATTAGCTGTCCTTGGATTTAGATTCTTCTCTTCGTCATCACCTCTACTCCTAAAACAGTGGAGAAAGAAGAGGGCAGTACAATACAATCATTTAGGTGAACAGGCACAGTTTTAAACGGGTCACAAATGAAAGATTCCTCCAAGGGGAGTTCTTGATTTGTTTCGCAAACACCGTCTGAACCCTAATTAGATTCCTTGAAGCCGACAAAAAAAATAAAAAATAAAATCTCTGTTACAACTGAGACCAACTGTTATGCAGTTCACGTATTGCCAGAAGTGGAGTTATCTCTCTTTATTAATAATCAAACTCACTGTGCATTTGGACGGTTTACATTAGTCACCAATATGATAAAAATCCAAAACGCAGCCGGCAGGACCCATCTACCTGACGCAGGTATTCACAATTACCGGCTAAGTGTGCGTTCATGTGCCGTCGGAAAAGTGGGGGAGGACAAAGTCACGTAGTATCTATCTATAGCCTATCTATCTATCTATCTATCTATCTATCTATCTATCTATCTATCTATCTATCTATCTATATATATATAAACGCATTATATATATATATATAAACGCATTTTTACACCACTCTTGTAAAAGAACAGCAGTGTGATTTCGCTCCTCATGTTGCTCAGCTTCAGAAATGATGTGCCAAATGTGAGGCAAACTGTTGTTGTTTATCCAACTTGCTAAGTTAATTAGATAAATCAACTTAACCTTAATAAGATGTCTTTGCTCATTCCTTTCGTTGTAAGCGCACGGCATGTTCAAGAGGTCGGTCCCGTCTGTTTGACATGACTTTCAAACTGGGCGATGAGACTTCCGACTAAAACTGGAGCAGAAAATAATAATAAAAATAAATAAATAAATAAATACGGGGTCAAAATGGAATTTTACGACAGCGTATGAAGGTAGCAAATCTCTCCGACCGTTCTGAACTGCGCGCGCAGTTTAAAGGTCGCGCGGTTCAATGGAAGGTTAGCGAAATAATCAAGTTGTACAATATAAATATGGCTATTTTCTTACTCTGATGTCGACAGTTTGGTGGTACCGTGGCAGGGTTGTCTGTGGGCAGTCAGACGGCGGTGGCGGCTCTCTCGCTGAGATAAATACAGACAGATGGCGACTCATGTCTCTAAATACTGTAAATGGATTATCCCCTGGTTAATCCTGTGTAAACTACTCCGGTAACTGTGAAACGGTGGTGGTGAGTGGGTACCAGCACTGAACCAAGGCAGCCTTCCTTTGAAGAGCTAATAGTAACAGAGACATCTTGTAATGAATTTACGTTTAAGAAAGGAGTCCTTTAGGCGACTTATTTGTTGCAGCCTTTCTCGTATTTGACAGTTCAGTTTTGAAATTAGTTTAAAATGACCACTGTGAAGCAAGCATTGTGCTAATCACACTGTCTATCATAACATACACTGCTTTCCTCCTTTTTTTTCTGCCTGTCTTTCTAAAGTGGACACATTTGACAGCATAGCTCTATAGAACATTGCAACCTAAACTTCTTCTGAAGGATGGAGGTCATTGGCACATCCGCTTACCTTTAACTGTCTCCCAGCCTGTAGATATCCATACCACATCTCCGGGGCTCAGAGGCAAGCCTCATGTGAATGTTTTTTTTTCCCCTGTGTGCATGATACAGGTTAGTGCAGCCAGCCAAATCTCCCACTGTCTACCTGTGTGCCAGGCAAACCGAAGCAGTGATGCAGCACCTGCTGATTTATGTGTCTGCCTGCCTGTGTGTGTGTGTGTGTGTGTGTGTATATGCCAGTGCAGTGGGTGAGTAGGTCCAATACCTATTGTCTGTCTGTGAGGCTAGCTTCTCTTGCAGATGGACTGGACTCCGCTGGACTGGACTGATCCACGCAGAGCCGAAGAATGGTTCTGCTCGCTGTGACCTGGATCTGACTGGAGACCATTGTCCCAGGTGGCACTGGGACCTACTTGATATAAATACTGGCCAATCACAAAAGCCTCCTTCTGAATGAGGCTAACCGTGAGAGGGAGGGAAGGAGGGACAGTGAATCGACGCAGAGATGAGAAAAATTCGAAGGAATAACGTGGAGGTGGGTGGAAAAGTAAAGTTCAGAGAGGTAGAAGCTGCACAAAGGAGAAGGAGGGAGAGCAGATGAGGCAACTGAATGAACTTAAATGTGAGAGGCAGTGAGAGACGGTCATGAGTGGAGCCTCGCAGTAAATCACAGGCTTGACATGCGGTGTTGAATAAAAGTGAATTCCTTGTGAAGGATGTGAAAAAAAGATAAGAAATACATGGATCGTTGTGTGTGTAAACATAGCCTTTAATTTCTCTCTACCACCAGCAACAGGTCCCCTAGACTTTAGAGAATTCAATTTCTATACCTCCTTCCCCAAGTCTACATGATTTTTCTCTTGTTAATTATTATTATTTTTTTTCCAATATTTGGAGACTGTGATAGTCATATCAAAACGGGGCCATCATGTCTGGGTTTGTGAAACGTCATGGTATCAAGCCGGTGTGTTGCAGGAGGAGTGAAGGAGGGGCCGTACAATGAGCCTATTCCCAGTTTGTGAAGCAAACGAGAGTGAACAAGTCCCTGCCAGGGCTTCTATTTAAATACGGAAGACGGGTTACAAGCTAACACATATTCCTTGCAATCCCCTATGGGGTTTCAGAAGAAGCTGACTTCAAATGCTTCAAAATGGTTAGCCTTAACGTTATGACCGCCTGCCCAATATTCAGTTGGTTCCCCTTCTTCTCCTAACGGAGCTCGGACCAGTCAGGACATGGACAAAGGACATTTTTGAGTGTCTGGCCGTGTCCTGGAGTGTGTGGTCCTGGGGATGCTAGCGTTGGATACTTTGAGCCTTATGGGTTGTGGGATAGGGTTTTATGGATTGGGCTTGCTTGCCACAGATGTCACAGGTTTCTAGGGACTTTCGAGGCTGGACGAACCCCTAAGACTTTTTGTCAGACCTTTCAACCTCACGTTGCATTTCACAGGTGTTGCTAATAAAGTGGTGAATGAGTGTACTGCATATCGACCAGAAATGATGGGTGTTAGATGCGTCCAGATTCACTGAATTCTTTTGGTGGTATTAGTTACAGCAGACCATGGAAAATGCATAGTCTTCACACATTTGCATTGAAGAGCATCATTATGAAGTTGCTCAAAAATGTGCACATGCAGGTTTTTGCAGACGAGTTAAGCTGTGCCCATCTTTACTTCTGAGAGGATCTGCCTCTCCAAGGTGCTCTTTTTTTTTTTTTTTTAAATCCCCAATCATGTTATCTGTTGGCAATTTACCTGATTAGTTGCAACACGTTCTTCCAGATGTTGCTCCTTAGAACCCCTAGTTTTTCTCTTTTTGTCGGCATGTTATTTCCATCAAATTCAAGATGACCTAATGTTGCTGGTGAAATAGTAAAATGTGAGTTCTATATTTGTATAAACCTAATATATCGGTATGTAAGAATACGGATATGTAAAAGAAATCCTGCCCCTGTGCGGCCTGAGGCTGATTTTACCTTTGAATCCTGTTTTAACAAACCACTTCTTTTCAGTTTTGTGACTTCAAAGACCCAAATTTGAAATATGAAATTTGAATATTTTGTCTCATAGTTGATGATATCGGTGCGTGCATGAGCGTTTTTTTTTTTTCTTGTGGGCAGCATTTGGCAGGCGGTCAAGACGCATATGGTCATCTGTGCAGTCAACCATATTTCCAGATTCTAACTTCCACAGGGAAATTACTCAGTCTCATGAACATTTAAATGCAGACGCTCACGCTCTCTCTCTCGCTCTCTCTCTCTTTCTCTCTCTCTCTCTCGTCGGCACACAGCTGGGTTGAATGCACAAGCCGGTAGTTTAAAGGAGGAAAAATTCAGCTTTGCAGGAACTTAGTACATATGCCATGAAGTAGTTCGACTTGACTCCTAAGTGGTGCTTTTTTTTTTTATAGCCGAAACGTGCGATGCAGATATTAATTAATATACAATGATGCTGCCACTTTGTGTTTAGACATGTGTACTGCACATGTAGAGAGAAAATCAGTGATAATTGTGTGCAGATGAGTGTGTGACCTCATGAATTCAGTTCATGTCGGGGTGAACTGTAAAAACTATTCCACAGCATACAGGGATGTGTTTTAGAAGGAGGGTTTCAATTGGTCTTGCACAGGCCTCAAATGGACAAATAATTTGTTTAGATACATCTGCTCCTGTGACTCTGTGACTTTGTTTTTTGTTTATTCCATCCAGTTTTATTTAGGCTTCACTTCACTTTTTTTTTTTCTGAACAAAGAAACATCTTAAAAATAGCACATAAGCCCTCGTGGGATTTAAAGGTGGAGACAGCTGGCACCAACACACTTCACTGTAACAGTCTGGAGAAAACTTGCTCAATCACCCTCCGGTATTACAGTCGTGCATGCTGTGTGGCCATTTCAAACAAATGCAGGGAGGCAGGCGTAAATATCCACACACACACGTAACTGCAACAGGTGCGTACATGCAGATGTTTTCCACCTGATGCGGCAGAATTAAAAACTTCAGTGTTGTCATGGTGCTAGGTGAGGAGAGAAAAAGAACATCTAATACAAAGGAGTTTGTGATGAAGCAGCAATTCTCGTCTGTCATGTCTCATTCATCCCGTTACAAACGGTTCAGGTCCACCTCCGTTTGTCTGGCCGCACATTCTTTTTGACCACGGGTAAATCAAAAACTCCTCTTGTTCCCCTTGTTTTCCCTCCTCTCCGCTGTCCTCTTCCCGTTTTCAGGAATGCACTGGAAATAACCGCCCTGCTCCTCTTCATCCTCCCGTCCTTCTTCTGCTGCTGCTGCTGCAGTCATCCTGGTGACAGGCTGCATCTCTGCTGCTCCCGCTTCCTGCTCATCAGTTGGGCTGAAGGAGAGCGAGTGAAAAGATGGCCTCTATGTTGCTGTTTATACGTAATTTTGCGCGAGGATCCTTCAAGGCTACAGCAGTTTAAAGGCCATGGAATACAGAGGCAGTCTTCATGCGCAGCTTATTTATGCCATCTTGCCTCATTAGGCTGGCTTAATACCGACAATACTCTGATTTGGCTCCTCGTGTTTTCCCATCTCCCATGTCAATCATGATGTTTGGCGACTGTGGTCAAAAATAGAAATATTGTCAAACTATTTTTGACCAGGTGTTGAGACATACTTTATGATCTGGTGCTTTTGTAATATTATGATAGTTCGTAAGAGTTATTTCTGATCACATTTGTTTAAAATGGCCTGAATTTGTATTAAGTTTGGGGAGATGTTCCATTTGTCATGAGGACGTCTACATCTACGTCCTGACGGACCGAACTACTCGGATGCTGTGAAGCTGCTAATGTACAGCTTCTCCTCCCCTCTGTTGTTTCCTTGGCATTTGTGGTACTTCTTTATTACACTTGAATTATATTCAACCCCGAGGCGGCGGGCATCACGATGCCCCGGCTCAATGTTCTGAAGCACATGCATGGTAATGCCACCACCGATTAGGCCCAGCCCTAATCTGTATCCCTCCCCTTATTACACATCACAGCTTTATCCCACAGTGCATCAGAAGATGACCTATGGCACTGAAACTGACTGTGTATGCAGATTCCATTGTGCTCCACGACACTGAATGGATTTACACTCGCAGCAATGTAACTTCGAAGAATACCCCGAGGGAGGTGGTGAATAAACAACAGAGCAACGTCATGTTCACTTGTTTTGTCTCAACCAAAGTGATGACAGAGAGGCAGAGGTGCTTCCTGTTATCAGGTTCAGGTCCAGAGCTTCAAAACACTGGCTGGACTTACCCCAAAGAAGAGATTGCACAATCACCAGTCACAGTACGTAACTATTCTTGATCTCAGAATTTCTAAGAGTATTATGGGTCAATATTTGCAAGATTATGTTTGAAAACACTGCATGTCCCGGCACTGAATCATCGAGCTGACCTAATGGCCTCCAAGCTGCTTCAGGGAAGGCTCGGTGGATGATTAATGAGGAAATATTCCGTTTGTTATCAGAAGGACAAACAAATACATTCGATGCATTACCGATACATTTGCATTTTGCAAACAACATAATCATTATCCCATGGGCAACCAGGAATTTAACCTACTAAGCGAAAAGCGAGAGTGAGTGTAAAATTTGATCTAAGAGGAAGCCTGCTGTCTCAGTTTGAAAAACCTCTGCTTTGTGGACTGGTTTTCACCCTACGCTCCACTTTGTGCAAATCACTGCTTACATGTTTGATTTTAAAGCTGCTGTGAGCGACCATTTTTGCCTCCGGGTGGCTGAGTTGATCAATGATGCATTGTGAGCTGACTTTCTTAAAGGTCACTCAGTGGGGTCTCTGGGTCTCCTTTCCCCACATTATTTATGCCAGCGGTCCAAATAGTTTTCTTCCACTTGTAGTTTCATCCTTTTAGAGATTAAAAAATGAATGACATTGGAGTATTTATTCAAATGCAAATGTGTTAATCTGTATTACTGAATATAAGAAAAAAACAGAAAGAAAGAAATTGGGCTCATTTGACTTTTAAAGCCAATGCAAAGAAAAAAAAAACTGCTCTGTGGTCCGAGAATACATTTGAAATTAATGAAAAAAAAATCATGGACACTGTGCCCCCCGAAATAAAGATGAGAGGGACTGTTTGGCTTGGTATTAACACTGAGTTCAAAAGCCTGCATATCTGATGGTATGGGGGTGCATTAGTGCTAATAGAAATGGTAACTTGCACATCTGGAGAGACATAATCAAATGCTGAGTGGTATATACAGGTTTTATTGCAGCATTATGCTGCAATAAAAAGATGCATTCCGGAAAAGACAGCATCTTTTCAGAATAGGCATTGTATATATTTCAGCAATGTAAATCGCATACTGATTCTATGTCAAAAGCACGGCTTCATAGTTGAAGAGTACAGATGCTGGACTAGTCTGCCTGCATTTGACTCTTTTTCTTTTCTTTTTTTCAAATCTTTCACCAATTAAAAGCATTTGACTTGCATAATGATATGCAAAATATGACAAAACACCTCTATCAGACATGACTAGGACTACGTTTTCTCCCCCACAAGTCCAGCAACTGTAGCATCCTTTTGAGACGAATTGCTGCAGTCAAATTCGAGATGTACAAATGTTTTTCACGAGACAGTAACATATCTCACTGTTTTCTGTCTTCTAATGTGAAGACACTTTTTTTCTTCTTCTGAGAATTGAAAATCAATGCATTCTGTTTTCGTTTACACATGGTCTCAGCCTCTTTGGAATAGGCGTTTTAAAGCATGGGCTGAAGTGTACTATTAATCGTCCCAATTTAAAGTAGGTACACTTACACGGTTATATGTTTTGGTCAAAATAATTAAACTGAATAAAGACTTTTCCTCCCCCACCCTTCAGGCACTAAACTTCCTGTTACTGGTGCTGTTTTTTGGTCCATCCACACGCCCTGGCAAAAACAGCCCATTAAGGCAAAGAGATGCGGGTCATCTGCGTGCCACGGCTGAGGCAGCGGCAGCAGGCTGTGGTCGCGTGAAGGCAGCTCGGGGCGGAGAGCAGCGGAGGGGCGGGGAGGGGGCGCAGCCGGAGCTCACGTTCATTAACGACCACCGACAACTGGAAAGCCTCCTCCGGTAGCATCACAGCGACACGCAGCCGGGGAAGATGGTCGCAGTGCAGACGTCCCCCAATTTGTCTCCGTCGGCAGAGTGGATCTGCTGTCTGGATAAAAGGTGGGTGAACGCGCTGCACGACCTCCGACCACGCCGTCGCATCCTCGTGTTTTCTCAGCGCTCATTCATCCCTATCAACGCGATTAATTGGAACCGGTGATCGCGGCGTGAGTGTGCACTAATAATATGATACGCCTCATTTTTCCCCTTTTTTTTCCCCTAGCGTAGCCTATTGGATCCACCTTTCGTTCTCACAAAATGCTTCCCCCGGTGATTGCACTGACTGCAGTAGGTGCACAACAATGCACACCGTCCTTTAGGAAATAAATAAATAAGAATCCGTTTTTAGTGTCTCCGGACAAAAAGGCGTTGGTGGCCTCGAGGTTCAGTGGGGTGTCTACGCTGCATGCGCCGTGATGGGTGGATGAGACGCACATGGTTTCTGTCTGTGTACTTTGACCAAATTGTCATACATATTTAAAATGCAACTGTAGCTCGTGTGTTGGTGATCACCCCAAAACAAAGATTGTAGCAAGTCAGCGTAGTAATTTTTTTTTTTTTTTTTTTTTTTTTTTTTAGGCAGTGTCACGCTGCTGCATGCCAGGCTGTCTGCTCTGACTGGACAGATTAGCTGAGCAGTCAATTTCCAACATGTGTAACATCTCCCATTATTAACACCTTTAACGCTGTAGCTTTTTGTCGATGTTGTCGTGGTAAATGTTCAATACTGAAACTGTGTCCTGTCCAGTCGTTATTATTTTGCAAGCATACTGTGTACTGTCCAATCGTTATTGTAGATGATGGGCAAATCGCAATACACAAGACATGCACCCCACTGCTCACACACCCACACACTATGCACGCACCTCTCTGACACATAATCAGTTACCATTGGCAACCTGAGGCTACCATCTTGTCCTCTCATCCACACCTGGAATAAGACGAGATGCATGATATAAACCCACGTTAAGGTTACACTCTGTGTGCTGTTGTCGTTGATCCAGTTGATTATTGTCTCGTCGTGTAATTGTTTGTTGTACAATTGTCAACAAATTGTCTGAAATGAGTGAGAAATGCTTCTTAAATTTCTAGAATCCAAAGTGGCCTCTTCAAAATGCTGACTTTGTTCAACCAACAGATTACCACCAGATATTTACACTCGGGAAGCTGGAACCACTGAATTTAGGAAATTATTTCTTTATCGATAGTTTATCATCTATTTTTGCCCGTTTATTTTCCAGTCTTGCAACGTAGATTTTATATCTCCTGTGAGATTCTAAGAGGGATGTCCTTATTATTGTCTGGTGATGAGGATTAAAAGGTTAACATTAAAACATGGTGGTGCAGTGTTGTACATATTGAAGAAATGGCAGCTGGATTGCAGTGGTAGCTGGAAGTCAATAAGAGCTGGATGGACAGGTCAGGATCTTATTGTGGGGCACTCAGTGCTCTTAAGCTATCCACCTCTTATTCAATCAATATCCAGCTCTGTGAGCATATAAATATATATGCGTGTATGTGTTCGAGAGCTTTCATCCATCATAACTGTTGATGTGAGGAAGTGAAGCGTGAGACTGGGGTGTGGAGAGAAGCGAAATGTAGAGAGAGGTAATGATATCTCAGTTTCTTTTTTACCTTACCGAAGACATTTATTGCCACTGAGTGACCGCTTTTGTTCAGTGTTTCCTCAGGTGAAACTTTTGGTTTTATTATCCCCTTTGCCTAAAGAAAATCTAAGTATGGAGCACTGATGACACATCAAAGACTTTAAAATGACATCCCAAAGTAGCAAGTCTTATCAAAATGCTCTCACAAAAGAGGAGTGCTGTCTGAGTAAGGCTTATAGTGTCATACATACATTATGCACGTTGATATGTTAAATGAAGTTTGTGGCGTGCAATCTGCTTTGCAGCCATCTTTGGGGCAGCAGCATCAGTGCCAGTGACTCAAAGAAACTTATCGATTAAGAAGGCTGGCTCTGTGCTGGGGACCACTCTGGACCCCCAGGAGCTGATTGCGCAAAGAAGAAAGCTGCACATATAAATGAACATAATGGACAATACTGCATAACAGTGTTGAAACAACAATGCGTGTTCAGCCAGAGGCTTCTACAGGTCTGCTGCTACACAGAATGATACAGGGGGTCAGTCCCGCCAGCAGCAATAACCATACACAGCTTAAAGCTGCAGTCTGTAACTCTTTTTCAAGCATAATGCCTGGAACTGTCCGGGGATTCTAAAAGTAGTACATTAAATACCCCAATACAAAAAAACGAGTTCTCTAGGTCCCCTATATGTCCCGCTAGGTCCCTCCAAAGCCAGCAGGTTTGTTTACAAAATTGCAGACCGGACCGGTAAAAGGTAACCAATCAGGTTACGAGCTGGGCTCTACTGCCTGTCAATCACCGTTTGTGCACGCGCGATACAAGGTAGGCTCGTCCCCACGCTTATTTATCTAGACTATTGAACTTCATTACGGGCTAGTCTACTTACTGTGTCTTCCATGATCAGACAGGTGAGTTGATGAATGAGGAGTCGTGTAGGCGCATCTGGCGTGCACGTAGACGTGCACGAGTTCTCATGTGTTTTGAAGGGGCGGGACAGGAAGTTGAATAACTTTTTATTTTTCGGTTAAAAAGTAAGCATTTCTTGCATTTTGCGACTACGGAGGTCACCGTTTTCAACTTCAAGCGTTCTGATAGATCATGTAAACTCTTAAAATGCCAAAAAGTAGGACTTTACGTATGACAACAACAAATCTTGCAGACTGCAGCTTTAAGAAGATTTTTGAGAAAAAAAAATTGCTGCAACATCAGACTTTCCTGTATTTTTGCATTTATTTTCATTTTATTAGTTTGCAACCGAGTTGTATTTTCTCTGACTTGCATTCAGTGTTTTTAAAAGGATCTCAGGTTGTTTGAGAAGATGAAGATTTGTGTCAAAGGAGCCTCTCTCATACATTCAGAAATAAATTTGCTACACTAGTGTGTTAATTTGCCTTTGACACAGTTCAGCCTATGATTAATTTATCTGGAAGCAGTCCATATTATCCAGAAGGATTTACCCTGAAACAGTCTACACAACCTTCTGCTGTCTCACGCTTTTCTCTTCATTGTGCCATTCTGGTCGATTTGAGTGTGTGTGTGTGTGTGTGTGTGTGTGCGCGCGTGTGTGTGTGTGTATGTATGTGCGTTGCCATAATTTGTGGTTGAAAGCTGAGATCTCTGCTGACATTAGCAGTGTGTGAGGTGGGGGGGCTGAGGAAGAAAAGTCAAGGAAGAGAGGGAAGAAAGATGGAAGGATCAAGAGTGATACAAGGTGATCGCCTCTCAGGTCACATTCATCTCACACCAGTGAGGGGAGACAGATTCCTGTGAACAGACAGGACACACAGGATGCTGAATGTACACAGCGTGGGGGTTTAATCAGGGGGCCATAACTGACAGATTTGAACAGTTTTATCATAGACAAGTAGGTAAAGGGTCGTGTTGATACCTATTCAGCCCTGCAAAGTTAACCTCCAAGTCTCTCCCAGTTGCAATAAGTGGGAGTCCCCCTGTTTAGACTATTAACCCCGCCTACACTGGGATATGATGCTCTGTCTGAGCACCAGGGGTGAGTATGCAGGCAGGAGGTGGATGATGAGTCAGAGACAAAAACATGTCAGGAAAAGGAAGAGATCCATTTGTATTCGCCCCCAGCTTATGGCAAATGCTTTACAGCCAGGTACAGAGGGCTATCCACCGCTTAGGGACATATATGACAGAGTTTGTTACTCTTTTTATATGCAGACGTGAGTAGAACAGGAGTCCAAAGCAATGGCAAAGGAATAATAAGGAGGTTTTAATGGAGTGGTGGGACGTAATGGACAGAGGAAATCCATGCTGGCAATTTAAAGGAGAAAATGGGTAGCTTAAATAAGAAGTGGGCAATTTGTTCCTTTCTGTCTTGCGTATCATGATCTGAGAGAAACCCACAAGTATTGAGGGAAAGGGAAAAATAGATGGAGATTAGAGAAATGTGTAGAGTTGGCAGACAAAGAGGAAGAAAGCGAAGGAGCTGGAGGAGGATAGGGGATAGACAGCCTCTCATATGTGAAGGAAGGAGCCCTCGGTGCATTAGCTATTCTGTATGAACACAAAAGCACACGCACACGTGCATAGATGAGTCACTGGCAAAGAGAAACTAAGTGAATGAGTCGTGCTAACTGCAGTGTGTGTTACTGTGAGATGTTTTGGCTCAGTAGTTTTTCACCACCCCATCGCAGAGTGTTTAATCTCTCAGATCGTACTGCTGTGTGTTCCCGTGCCTGCGCACGCTCGCAGATAACCGGCAAGAACTTAACTGTAAGCGAGCTCAGATTTAAGCGTATTAGAAATAGTAACAGTACGAGATCATACATCAACACCTAGTGGGGGGCCCGTGCACAGAGAAATGGCGCCCGCAGCTCTCTGCTGCCATCGCTAAGACACTAGGCAGAACAATGAAGCCAGAATGCTCATACACAGTCACAAGAACACACACAAACACACACAAAAATGCTAAGACAACATTATAACAGCAAAGCTACCCCTTAGGACAATACAATAGATAGTTTTCCTTCTCTCACTATTTAGGTCATTGACTGCTATTTGCAAGTATTCCATATTAGGCTACAGCTAATTAAAGCATACCTCTCGGCTCTGATTGATTTCTTACCGCTCAGGCAGAAACGCACTTGTATGTGAGAGATAATCCATCACAATGTGCACATCACATAATACAGAAAATCATCTTTATAGTCTTCTTTTACTCCTTTAATCGTGAGTGTCCTCTGCACAGGCCCTCGGAGCGCTCAGGGGAGGATGTGGACATTATTCTGACCAGACTGAGAGAGGTCAAAGCCTTCCAGAGGTTTCCACCTCCGCTCCTGCTGCAGATCTGTGCCTGTGCCTTTTACGAATGCCTGGAGAAAGGCATCACGTGTACGTACATGCAAACACGCAAACACATAGTTCCGTAGGATTATGAAATGATTTGTATGTCATTTTCTGTCGGAGATTATATGACTCTGATGCTACCCGCTTCAGTCTTGCTCTGAAGCATAGTCTGTGTGCTGCTGCTGTTTAACACTGTTTACTCTGATTATTTCAATATTATATAATCACGGAAGCCTTGTGCTTAGTATGTTTCAAGGAAAGTGATGCAACCAATTTGGTTCATTATTTCAGGTGGAATCTTTGTATGTGTACAGTGGATTACAGCTTTTTCAGTTTGGTTGTAAATTCAGTTTAAATTCAGATTTTGTTTTTCCATCAGACACATGATTGGTATTTATGTACATTTGTAGAAAGAAAAAAAAGTTTCCAATCTGGTAAAGATTTTGCTTAACAAATGACATACAAGACTGTTTTTTTTTTACCACTTAGCGATTGAAAAAGCAACTGTGACATCATTAAAAATTTGCTGAAACTCTGCATCATTTTGTACAGAAATTAATTTAATACACACCAATTCTATTATTTGGAATGATTTATTTCATAACAAATCTATAGTTCTAATTGAAAATATTATTGTTGACATAAAATTATATTCAGGTTCACTACTGAGCGCGTTTCTCGTGCCAAAATAAAGCTGAAAACACTCTGAAATCATATGTCACAGCGGAAGCAGCACTTAGTTTGTGATGCTGGCAGATGCTGGTGGACAATTTAGCTGATCTTGATGAGCGGTTGTCATATGTGGCTGACCTGGCTCGAGGCGAGTGTTGTTGTATCATTGCTGCAGATGCACAGTCGTGGAATGACTTACATTCACTTGCACGACTACCGTTTTTCTGCCTAGGCCTGCCTCAAGCTAACCGTTGGCTCTATTCCTCCGCTGTTCAGTTTCTTCCATGGGAACAGTTTCATGTTGTGGTCCTTTTACAGTCGCGCACCACACACATTTTTAGGAGTTTCTCCTTGTTGCTCAACTTGTTACAAAATCTTGTATCGGAATCTTTTCTGTCGCATATGGAATAATTTGGTACAATAAATGATGATATGAATAATAAAGCAAAAAAAAAAATCAGTTCAATTGTGTTTCTTCAAGAAAGCAGAGATGATTATAGGTATATTATGAGGTAGCAGCAAATGCTCTGACCGTATGAATGTTTAATGTAAAATTGCTGTCTGCAGTGTTTCGACAGGGAGACATAGGCACCAGTTGGTATGCTGTCCTGTCTGGCTCCCTGGATGTGAAAGTGTCAGAAACCGCAAATCACCAGGTAAGAGTCACGTAACCAAGGTCATACTTATGGTCAAGTATATCTTAACTCAAAGAAGTTCACCTGTGCTGCTGCGTGTCACAAATCAGTAATGACTTTAATGATAGATCATAGGAAATTCTAGGTAATTTCCTTTCAATCTTTGTGAAGTAGAATTATTTTGATTGTTGACGCTCATTGTTGCCTCTTGGCCCATCGTCTGTGTCAGGACCTGCGAGTGCTCCTTGTGTTGGAGGGCGGGCCCTGTCCAGCTCTCCTCAAGGGCAACATTGCCCATTCCCTGCTTAAATGTGCTGGAGCAAAGCTGCCACACCACAGAAAACAGCATCGCCAAGAGTCGTGCTTTTTGCTACACCGTGTACCCTTTCAGCAACAGTGTGGAAATAGGCTTATACAGTACATACAGAGGAGAAGAATGACATGTGGGAGACGAGGGAGCGAGGATTTGTTCCCAGTGAAACACAGAGATAAGAAGCTCCTCTTTTGTGAAGCATCCTTTTCATGTATGTAGCCCTAAAGTGCCAATGGTGGCCTAGTTTTTGTGGCTATATTTGAAATGTCAGTTTGGACAGCTGAAAATGGCACACAGAAAATTGTGTCTGAATCAGTGGACAGTGCCTGTGTACTGGTGTGTGTGAATGTAGCTTGCCTCTGCGTCAGTCTGTTATATTCTGCAACGAAAGGTGATTCTTTTACAGAAGACCTCATATCTGAGTTTACTTTTATTAAAGGCAGTGAATTGCTCTGAAAACCGTTTGGGTGTCGCCTGTAGTTACTGCCGTATGATTTCACAGTGTAATGTATCAGAAATGCTGTCAGTACCACCGTCTTCTTATCCATTTATAGCCGTAGTTTAAACATATCAGTCATGTTTGTGTGCAGGATGCAGTCACTATCTGCACACTGGGAATTGGAACGGCCTTTGGGGAGTCCATCCTGGACAACACACCTCGTCACGCTACCATCGTCAGCAGAGAGACCAGCGAGCTGCTCCGGATTGAACAGAGGGAGTTCAAGAGCCTCTGGGAGGTGAGATATAAAACCGAGCAGATTAAAAATAGAAGGACAAAGGCAAGAAAGGGTACGAGCTTTTTTTTCCTGACAAATTCAGTTTTCAGACCACCTTCTGTTGTAGTTGTGCTTTTTAACCACAAGAGGGCTGTAAACCATTATGGACACAAGAGGCCTGTCCACTTATGAGATGCACACCTCAGGCAACTCAACAGTAAGCTATTTAAAGAACAGAGAGAGAGAAAGAGAGCAGCGCCTGCGTACGACACATGCCCCTGTTGCTTCTGTGTCCTAACTGGTGTCTGTTGTTTTGATGGGATTCTGTAGGAATTGCCGCGCAAGAAATGATGCAAAAATAATGGACCAAGGGGTATATATGTGTAACATGACTGGCAGGCAGTGACATGGGAGGATTTAAACCAGAGAGGTTGATTTCTTAGCCACTTTTTTTAAAACTCTGATGGTGTTCGTCTGGACTGAAGTACATTTCAAGGGAATATACGATTCGAAATGACTGGGGAGGTATTCAACCATTTGGTGAGGTAGCGATCAAAACAAAAGGTCTATAATCTTTTTTTTAAAGAGTAGAACACAAATGGAGAATAATTTAACAGACAAACCCAACCTGTTAAGGTAATACTTCAGAGAAATGAAAATGAGTTCACAGGAATATTGCAGGTCATATCAGTGGGTCAGATCATGATAATATTCTTGGGTTTGTTATTCACTGGTATTTTGGTATTTTTCAGATATTCTGTCAGTTTATTGAAGTATCCAATCACAATAACAAGTCATGCCCAGAATATATAGCTATAAAAAAACAGACAGCAGATATGTCCAATATTGTAAATCGATATAAAAAAAAGAATCAGTGCTAAAATGCCTTTGGCCTTGTAAACTGGCGTCTTCTTTTGGAGTTGGCATTGTTGTGGCTGCCTCTCTGTGGGCCTCCCTTGTTGAGACCACTGCCTCCATTCACTGGGTCTCACTCAAAGAGGAAGTCCTGGATCAGTTCTCCTTAGCTTTTACAATAAGCACCAAGAGACTAGCGTGGTCAGACCCGCTGTTCTGTAAGGCAGCAGTCACTCTTTGCTGCTACATCAGAAGATCCAAAAGGTACCATTTCCTATGACATCATAAACTCTCAGTTTGTTTTATTTTGTTCTTTTTGCTCAACCTAATTCATGTTGACTGGAGAGTCTCTTTTGAAATGAGTTTCCATTTTAGAATGACCTACATGTGTTTAATTAGCCACAATAAAAAAAATGGTTCTAACCCATTGGAGCATGAATACAGCGGGGTTTCTCCGCGTTGTATTGGTGGATTGTTTTGCTGGCGTGGGCACAGTTGGCAGGTACGCCGGGTGTGCTTGGTCTGCTACGAGTTGGTATGTGTTAAAGTAACTTCTATATGGATGCCGGAATCCAAGGTTTTCCCAGCAGACTGTTGGATCGTAACAGGAACTTTAGCTGCCGGTGGACGTTGTGGCTGACTGGTGTATGAGTTGTGTTTTTATTGCAAAGGTTTTAGTTATGAAAAGATAAAAAAAAATCAGCATCTTTTGAGGGTAAAAATCTGAATCAGAATTACTTTATTACTTTATGGTAGCACCCTCGCTAAAATCGCTAAATCTTAAGGCTATTTTAAAGGCTTTGCGGTTCTAATCAGTACAAAAACACAATTTTTTTTATAACACTGAAGAAAAACAAGCTCTTCAGTTTTGTAACTAGATGAATAGAAAGGAATTGAATTACTGAAACGTGGGATCTCCATGTTATGCCACACGGACATGGAAGACCTAGATAAGACAATAATTGGTTATTAAAGAGCGCATGCTGTATTTTTGGGCTTGTAGTGTGTGTGCTTGTCACCTAAGTGCACTCTGGCTCCCTATCTGCTGTCTGTTTTAGGCCAGTGGACACAAAGCAGAAAACATAGCGTGCGGTTGGTCTCTTTGGAGTGTTTTCCAGCTCATAGTAAAAGGAGCTTTGTGTTTTACATGTGTATAATTTGTGCGCATGTGCTTGTGTGTTTCGAGCACTAAAAAGCTACACGATGAATGCAGTCGTGTGTTTGATGAAAAGATGAAAGAAAAGAAGTGCCGCTCCATAATTTTAGCACCAAGTGAAAGTGGGATGAGTAAACGCACGTCTAACAATTATTGCTGATGATTGGCTGGCACGAACTGTGGGCTGCCTGCCCTTATGAGCCTTTCTTTCTTTCTTTCTTTCTTTCTTTCTTTCTTTCTTTCTTTCTTTCTTTCTTTCTTTCTTTCTTTCTTTCTTTCTTTCTTTCTTTCTTTCTTTTTCTTTGCTTATTTATGTCCCTTTTCACCTGCTATACATCTCTCCCTACTTCCTCTCCTTTATTGTTCGTGTTTCTTTGCCAGCCTCCTTCTTCTCTTCCTGCCCTCCTCCTTCTCCATCCTCACACTCACTACTCCTCTCTCCTCCTTTGCTGCTTTCTCACCCCTCCGCCGCCTATTCCTCCATTGGAGTGGCTCAGCAATACAGAGACTCACATCACCGTGGTAACCTGTGGGGAAAAGTGCTTTGGCTCTGGGCTTGATCGCAGCGAGGGAGGGCAAGTGAGAGACGGAGGCAGACACTGGGGCGACTGTGTGAGTGGAAGGGAGGAAGAGTGAGGCAGAAAGAAAGAAGGGCAGCAGCTTGCTTTGAGCAGGATGCTATCCGGTGGCGTGTGTGTGAGTTGTAAAGGCGCAGAGGGCAGCTCTCTGGGGTTTCAGTTCTCCCAGCATTAGCCGGCTGAGTGTGTTACCTCAGGTGAGTCTGACTTCTTGGCTTTAACAGTGGTGTGCATGTGGGCAAGACACTGTTTGACTGTAATGTTTGCTTGTATTTATTTTTTATTGTCGGTTCACAAGTGAAACTTACCAAAACAGTTGCTTCTTTTCTGTTTGTCTGTAATATCTGCTTGTAGTTCATGGCCCCGTTATCGTCCTCTGCGTGTGTGTCAGTGGAACCCGGACAGGGGGGCGCTTGTGTCTTTAGGTCAAACAGATGCTCTCTCTGTTTCTCTCCCTGTCAGTGTGTGTGCTTCTGCCAGTCCTCATAAAGCACGGGTTGCTTGAAAGTGACCTCGTAGGAGAGAAGTGGCACATTCAAACTCCAAATGATTTGCAGTGTGTATTTCAGTGTCTCTGCTACAACTCTTTAAAGCACAGCTTATAAACAGCCGAAAAAACAGCATCTGTGCACACTTAGCATCTGTGCTTGTAGTACAGCTGTTGTTAGTGTGTGTGCGTATTATATAATGTTAGTTGTTCTGCATATGAATGATCTCGGGTGTACAAAAGGCTTTGTACTCAGGGGCCCTTGAGTTTCTGTGTTAAAGTAACATTGTGTGCTTTCGGGAGAGACGGAACAGTAATGAGATTTGATGTTCTGATGTGTAACGCCTGTTTTACACTCATTCAGAAATGACATTTTAGGAGCCTGCTGGAATAGGTTTACAGGCTTTAATATGAAAGAAAAACAGAATTGTTCTCATTTTGCGTACAGCTGCACATGAGCGCAGACATAAAGAGCTATCGGGAAGAAGGCCCCCATTATTCAAGCCTGCTCCATGTATAAATGTACAATACAATATGTTACATGAGCGTAGCTTGCTAATCCAACCGATAAGCGACAGCTAAAACTGAAACAACTGGGAAATGATAATAATGTCCTGTCTTTCACCTGTCTCGCCTTTTTCTCTTTCTTTGTCCTGACTGTTCATCTAGCTCCTTCCCTCTCCTCGTCCTCCTCCTCCTTTCCCTCCTCCGGCATTCTACTCTTCTTACTATCAACACCAAGAAACAGAATCTCGAGTGAAATTTTTGTGGAATACACTGCGCTGAAAGTGGGTGACGTAGCACCCCTTTCCTTTTCCTCCCTCCCTATTTGCCCCCCAACATCCTCATCTCTAAACATAAAAACACAAACTTCTTTCTGCCTGCTTGTTAAAACTCCCGTGAGATGATCAATACTGGGGCATTCTAAGAGTTTAAATAAGGGCTACTGGACTTCTTTTTCTTGGTTCTTGACCCTATTTATTGGAAAGTGGGGCATGTTCCCATGGCATCCTACGGAAAAGGCCCAGTCTGCTTCAATTTGTCATCTGATTGGTCAATAACAACTGGGCAGGCTTTATAAAAACGTGTGTTTCAGTATGAGGTCATTAAGTTGAGGAAGAAAAGCCTGGACTACAGATTGAGCATCTCGTGAGTCTAGGAGCAGTGCCTTCTGGGAAAGACAATGATTCCCAGTGGTGTGGACATTGAACTCATAACTCACTGAAATGAAAGGGGGGAAACTGAAAAAGAAAATGTTACTTCTTTAGATGATGAAAATCAACATTGAGAAATGATGTGCCATTATGACAGAGGCGCACATTGTTTTAAAAACTGACTGATTTGTGTGTTGCCTTGTAGAAGTATCGTCAGAGCCTGGCTGGACTGCTTGCCCCACCTTATGGAGCCATGGAGAGTGGATCAAACAATGACCGTGAGTAGATGCACTTTTGCACCCACACACAGATTTTAAAACACACTCATATATAAGTGAATAATAATGTGGAATGATGAAGCAGATGTTAGAGAGTAAATGATTTCTACTTTGATGAATACTATGACAGCTGAAACAGGTAATGTACTCATGTAGCACATAAAGTACGTTTTTAGTACTTTATGTTTTTAGAAGAGTCGTGAATGAAAAGTGCCTACGTCTACAAGAATTCTCAAATCAGCCACCCTGATGACAGTTTTCCTCTTCAGGACTCACAGACAAAGACAACATGAACTCAGACTCTGCAAACAAAGCTCACAACAAGGTAAATGCTCGCTCTAGTCCCCAGTGTCTTGGATTTAAAAACAATATAGAACGGCATCACTCATTCTGTAAATGAAAGGTTAAGTGAACCTAACTCCAACAGCACCATATGTTTGCATCCGGTTAACCCATAGATCAGTGCATTTGATGTTTTAAACGGCGAGGGGGTTTATATTTGAACCGAAAGCTTCCTGATTCTCCCGAGTAAAGCAGTCCAGGTGTCAGGAAATCCAGCTGTTTTTATCCGCCGCATACTTTCATGTTTTTTGAATGAACCAGAACGCCAGAATGGACTTTAGAGGTGCGTGTGTTTTGTGAACAGAGACCAGTGACGACTCACAGCTGGGATTTTCTGTGGTCATGCTAATGTCAGTTAATGGATTCACATAGATGAAAGATCCCATCTGCCCAATTAACATGCCTTCCTTTGTTGTTTTTCAATAGCAGCTGCATGTGTGTGTATATACTCACTTGTCATTTTCCACCTTTAAGATGGAGGTGTGGTCTGTAAGAGTGGTGGCTCCTTCTGTGCACTGTGTGTTTTATTACAGTTTCACATGTAGGAGCAGTGCACTGTGCTGTCTACAGTGCACACATTCACATCCCAAACTTCAACATGCCCCAAGCTGATGATCAAAACAAACAAGTTTTGATACGAAATTTGCTGGTTTACAAAAAAACTAAAAAACAAACAAACAAAGAAAATGAACAAGAAGATGACATATCACAACTGTGTTTGGGTTCTGTAGATTCCCTCGGAGAAGCTGCAGAGAGCAGGGAAGGTTCTCCGCAATGTAATCCTGTCGAGGGCACCGCACATGATTCGCGACAGGAAGTATCACCTCAAAACATACAGGTACACGAGTTAGTCCGTCCTTCCGTGCAGTATTATTAGCACGCAGGATCCTGGAAATTGTTTTATTTTTTTGCCTTTAACGTTTGTCTGCGTTTTCTGTGTTAACGTGTGTGTTGCAGGCAGTGCTGCGTCGGCACGGAGCTGGTGGACTGGTTGGTTCTGCAGAGTGCCTGCGTGCTCACTCGGTCCCATGCTGTTGGGATGTGGCAGACGCTTCTAGAGGAAGGAGTGCTTAATCATGGTAGCCGAGACTATAGTTCATCAAAGTACATATTGTTAGGTTTCATTATACAATATTGTATGACGACATTATAAGAAGTAGTCCCTCTGCTACGAAAAACATATAAAAGCATAAAAATGTGTTCTGATAGAGCAGAATGAGGACTTTGGAGCGGCCACAAATGCCTCTAATGAGAGTGTGAACATGCTAGTGGAACACAAATAAAAAATCTTAACAAATTAAAAAAAAAAAAATTCTCTTTGATTTTATATTGAAAGCAACAACTGTAAGCGTGCGGCTTTCTGAGTCAAGTGTGGGGTTTTGATCTGAACATCAATGAGAGAGAATTTGTGTGAAAACCGAAGTGGGAATTAATTCGATTTAACATAAAAAAAGATGTTGAATTATGATTTCAAGGTCACCCCCTTCAAAGAAGTTGACTTAAAAGATGTTCTGAGCTTATAAAAAAGATTTTGAGCACATCACATGTGTTTAATTGTCTGCTCCTCAGTGGACCAGGAGCTGGGCTTCCAGGACAAATACCTGTTCTACCGCTTTCTCGATGACGAGGAGGAGGACACGCCCTTACCCAGTGAGGACGAGAAGCGCGAGAGTGAGGAGGAGCTGCCGGAGACCATCCTTTTTCTCGCTCAGATAGGCCCTGACGCACTGCTGCGTATGATCCTCAGGAAATCGTCAGTAGCAACTAATACGCAATACTTCATAGTATCGTAAAAAACAGTGTGATGATGATTATTTGTCATTTAGACTTTGATTTCATACATTGAAAACATTAGTCTTGTAAGTTTTTCTAAAATGCATTATTTAAATCCACAGATTTAAGGGTATTTCAACATGTCTCTTGTTGCTTTTCATGAATAAATGCTGTTCCATTGGAATACCTTGGTGAATGGTGTGGCTGATGGAACCTAAACTAGTATTCACAATGAGCAGTACTACCCTGTGAAATAATGTTGCCAAATATTTGGTTCTGTTTTAGCCTTAGAATGTGTAATTACAAATTCTACCGAGGGGTCATGAGAGGTGAGGTCTTCATTTTGACCTTCTTCACTCGTCTGTGTGTCCGTAGGCCCGGCCAGAGGACGGGGGACGACCTGGAGATCATCTACGATGAGCTGCTTCACATCAAGGCCTTAGCTCACCTCTCCAACACTGTGAGTCAGTTGCCTTGGTTTCTTTTTCCAAGGGACAGTACAAGCTATCAGTGTGGTTGTTAACACAACAGTTTTTTAAATAGATCATTTTTTTTTTCTTTTCTTACACACGATGTGTCCTGTGCTGTGAAAGGATCACCATGTGGAGGATTATTCGAGTCTGTGTTCTAGTATTTCAAGCACCATGCAGTGAATTCCCATCTTAGAATTAGTCGTATACAGTATTTATGTAACTTTTTGAGCTAGTTTTTAGCTCTCCTAACCCCCCTAAAACCCTAAGTTTATAAGTAAAGATTACAAGAAATTAAAACTTCTCCATGTGGCTTCGTTCAATTCATATTGACGCATAGCCAAATCAAGACAGTAAAGATATGCCAATAGTGTATAGCACCGAATAAATAATTATTAAAGAAGGATAATTTTCAGTATAATCCTGGTACATACACAGAAAGTTAACTGTACTGAAGGCACATCTTCAGGAGGGAAAAGACGCTGTAGCTTATGGATTGTAAGAGTTCCTGTGTCCTGTGAATTCTCTTTAGAATATCCTTGCAAATCTTTGTTTGCATTTTTAATTTTTTTTTTCTTTTCTTTAACTTTTTCAAAAGCACAGCTGAATCATAGCTGAGTTCCTGGGTTTTGAAACTGTGTTTCGGTTTGCAGGTGAAGCGAGAACTGGCGAGCGTTGTGATCTTTGAGTCGCATGCGAAAGCCGGAACTGTGTGTGAGTCCTCACTTTGTCCTAGAATGCTGTTTTGTTTATGTACATGTTGTGTAAGATTCTGTTGAATTTTAAACAGTGTGAAAGTAGTATACTATTAGTACTACACAGTGTGAAGTGTGAAGAACTATCACGCTTGACACAGTTAAACTACAGCTGGCAGACTTTGGGGGCGTACAAGAGAAACGGGGGACTATTTGTAGCCATGATTCCAGTTACTTTTAGTATCTCCTCCATGGATGCACAGACATCTATTAGCAGGTTACTTTGACAACAAAAAAACAAAAAAAAACTGCTTCTCCTTGATTAATCTTCAGCACAACTTGTACAGTTTCCACCTTTGTGTTGATATAATCAGGGGGACACAGATGTTAAGATGAATTGTGCTGTTGGCTGTTTCATTGAGCAGCTTTTGGAAGCCTAAAGGACGTTATAAGTCAATATTGTGCTGGCAAATTGTAACAATGTTGAAATGATCCTCATTAGCATCGTCTTCCATAGCCAATTTGCACGCCTGCTGTTATAGCCCCCACACAATTAAAGAAGAGTGTAGGAAAATGACCAACTAGACATAAAGTCTGAAAAATATCCCTTCCATACTGATCAGGCTTTAATCAAAAAAAGGGTCAAAGTTGAATTATGTTTCGTGTTAAATTCTGTTGTCTCTTTTTCTGTTTCCGTGTCATATCAGGATTGATTTGGTCTAAAAACAGGTGTGCTCATGGTCTGAAGAATGCATGAGGTGCACACATTCTGGTTTTCTAAATGACAGTTTGTGTGGAGCAAAAGGTGCCTGCATGGTTTTTGTGTGTAGACACTGTTTATGCATCTGGCCGCTTTATTCTCCAATTTGTAATTGTATTACATAGATTTTGAACAGGGGTTGACAGAAGAGGCAATGATATATAATGGTATTATAAACAGCACTGAATCTAAAAAATGAGTGTGTCCCATCTGTCTGTCCAAACTTGACTTCGTTCTTGCCCTCATGCAAAGGCGCACCTCATAAAACTACTTGTGGCCAGAATGTCTATGTTAGTAATGTAACTGTTTTTTATGTTTATTCTTGATCTTCCAGTGTTTAACCAAGGAGAGGAGGGCACTTCATGGTACATCATCCAGAAGGGCTCTGTTAACGTGGTTATCTATGGCAAGGTGTGCTCCTGTATCATTCATCCGTTTACACCATGTTTTTTTGTTTGTTTGTTTGTTTCTTTTTGGCACATTCACAGTTTGTCTTAGTTTTCTGCGTCATTAAATGATATTTCTTCAGTATGTAGTGGATTAAGATGCGTAACTCATCATGTCTGCGAGGAGCAGAGCAGCAGCCCTCTGGGGCAGGGAAACACCAGCAGTGGAGTTTGGCAAGCGCTGCTCAGCTTAGAGTGACTCATCACTGTGATTAACTGGCTTAGGGGATTGCATGCATACACGAATCCACACCGCACAACTAGTGTAAATGTAATTGCTTTGCACACCCACTGTTTTCACTTATGTCCATGCACAAACAGGCGCGGGTGATTCACCCCCTGCCCTGTGTGCTTGTGCTGTCTTCTGTTTTTTTTTTTTCCAGGGCTCCAGATGACTTTCAAACTGTGTTTGTGTCTGAGCTCATTTAAATCTTGGTGTGTGTTTGTCTGCGTCTGCAGTGATGCATTTATGTTTGTATATCTCAGGGTGTGGTTTGCACACTTCATGAGGGAGATGACTTTGGGAAGTTGGCCCTGGTCACAGATTCACCTCGTGCTGCTTCCATTGTCCTGAGAGAGGACAACTGCCACTTCCTTCGTGTGGATAAGGAGGACTTCAACAGGATACTCAGGGTGCGCCGACATTTCCCCTTAATCTGTTTGAAGATGCATGTTAGAATTCATCCAATGTAGTTAACACCATCTGAATCTAACCACATCAAAAACTATAGATCCATCCATCTCCTTGGGCTGTCTAATGTGTTGTACAGCAGTATCTGGTTGCTGATGCGGCCTGATTGTGATCTTTGTCTCCCTCCTCTGACAAATACACTGTATTGCAAATGAGATATTTTTTGCTGATTTTTGTTTTTGTGATTTAGGATGTGGAAGCCAACACGGTGCGTTTGAAAGAGCACGAACAAGCTGTGCTGGTTTTAGAAAAGAGTCCCCGAACATCCACACTGGGAAGCATCAAGTAAGTGCGATTATGTCTGGTTGCATACGTCTAGAATGCTGTTACTGTCTAAAGCAGATGACAATACCCCACAATACCCCAAGCTCTCCTCTGACTTTGTATTAGAATTGATTCTGAGATTTTATTGATATATTTTAAATCTCATCTGGCTATTTAACATAAATGTTGACCCGTATAATCCAGTTGGCAGCCTCAGTCTCAAGAAGTTAATAGTTAAATCTAAATGTGCTTTTGTTATCAGGTCCTTTTGACCCAGCAGTGACCTTTTACTTGACCTTGGTTTCTGTGACATCCATATCCGCGTATCCTGCTTTTGCTTTGACTGTTAAAGTTAAAACTATATTTTAAACATGCTATGTAAATAAGTTTTATTTTGTTTTTAATATGGTTATTTTATAGCTTGAGGAGCAAGCAGAAAAGCATGGTCTTTGCCTGCTAAAATGCCTATAAATCCATTAAATAAAAGCATGTATGTTCAGTATGTTGATCATTCTTGAAAAAGGACATTTTTCTCCGATACACAGCTTTTCTCTCACGCTGTTACACAGATACACTGTGATATCAGGAACGCCAGAAAAGATCCTTGAGCACTTCCTGGAGACTATAAGACTGGACATACATCACAATGAACCAGGTAGGCACAGAGGAAAAAAAGGATGATTAAAAGACTTGATTTTTAGTTTGATTAAATGAAGTCTTATACTTCAGGAAATGATCGCATTCCGGCTCAAAACAGGACCCCAGTGCAATATAAACGTACTGGTGGCAGATTGGAGGCGGGGGTGGGGGGGGGGGGTTGTGAGAGTTAAAAACGCTAAAAAAAAGAGGCTGTTCAGGCAAAGGACGTTAGAAATGCAAAGCAGAACAGACAGGAATGTAAAGTTGAACAGATCTTGCAGTGGCCGGTGTGAAACTGGATGAATTAATATAACTGAGGTAATCATTTATCAGAGGCAAGTGTGCTGAAAATGAAGGAGGGCAAGCTGGTGACTGGAGAAGTGAAACTGGAAACCTCTGGTGGATAAAAAAGTGCAAGAAAGCATGAAGAACTTACACATGTAACTTAAAGCAAGACCAATACAGTAATAATGTACAGTGAAAGCTACTCATTCAGTATATGTACAACAAAAGATTGTTCTCTGTTGTGTTTTCAGTGGTCATTCAGGGGCATTATATAGTTTGCACAAGGCAATTTTTTTCCCACCGTAATATAATCGGTAAGGATACTTTGAGTAAGAAGGCAAAGAAAAGTCGAATGCATAGCAGAGTCACTACCTTTTGAAATGTTCTTTTGCATTCCAGTATTTTCTGTTCTGCACCTGATTCTCCTTCCTCGCTGTCTGTTTGTTTTCCTTCCCGTCTGTTAGACCCAGCAGTGGATGATTTTGTTCTCATGCACTGTGTCTTCATGCCCAACAGCCAACTCTGCCCTCTACTCATGGCACAATATCCTTTTTGCCTTTATTTTCTCTCTCTCTCTCTCTCTCTCTCTCTCTCTCTCTCTCTCTCTCTCTCTCCTTACTTAGGTGGTATTTCTCGCACATTTTACAGCTTGTACAAACCTAAACAAAACTTAGAAAACAGACTAAAGTTGCTCATTACAGCTCAAGTTTTGTTTGCTGTATTGTGTGAATACTGTGCTTATTCTTAAGAAACAACAAATAATAATGATATGTCTAGTTTTTGAATTGGGTAAGAGTTATATAACACCTGAGATTATAAGGGCTAGACTAGACTGCATAAAAGTGTGGATTAAGTATTGAGCACCAGATTGTTAACTAACAAACTGGAAAACAGTTTAAAAAAAATTTCGTAATCCACTTTAACCTCGTTTGCACCTACCATACGGCATCTCCGCCTGGCTCAGAGCAGGACAGGTTGGAGCACACACTCAACAGCAAGAGGAGGATCCTTATTCTGGCCCTGCGCTGGGCGAACACGCACACATACCTGCTGCAGGAGGAGCCCGCTGCAGTCTCTTTCCTGGAGGTGAGCAAGAGCAAGCCCTCAAACACAGTCGGCTCCAGCACTCATTCAGGTGCAGTGTTTGGTCTGAGTGGCTCTCCCCCGTCTGTCCCTGCAGGAGTTGTACGGGAGTGTAGCGAATGATTCTCGTATGCTGAGGGGCCTGAAAGATTTGGTGCCCGACCTGGAGAAAGCGGTGAAGTTACAGTACGTCTCTGTTCCTGCATCTTAAACTTTCCGCCTCATCCTTTACGTACCCGCCAGATTTATTGTGTCACTTTTGACTTTTTGTAGTTCAGAAGAGGCTAAATCAACAAAAAAGGTATGTGTGGAGCGCTGTTTTTAAATAGACAATACTGCGTGTACTTTGCGTTTATCAGCTGCAAAATGATTATTGGCTGCTGTTTCTTTTAGCAGAAGACTCTTATACGACAGTTCAGCAATGGAGAGGAGAGGCTGCAGAAGAAACAGCCCATTAGGAATCAAGATGACAGTAAGCTGTGTGTCTGGAAAAAAACAAAAGAGCATTTTCAATAGACAGATGTGGAATGTGCCATTGAATGTATAGATGTTTATCTTCACTGGGAGACAGTTTGATATTTTGGTGATCCCTAACCCCTCTAGTCATGCTGCCATCAAAGCAAAACATTTCTTATGTACACAAGACGGGGGAGAAAAAATCCGATGGACAGTTTGACATGACACCCACTTAGTGAAAGTATGTGGAAATTAAAATCAACATAAGCTCCGTGCCAAAACTATTTTCTTAACAATCACTTGTGAGGCAGTTGCCCTGGGTCAGCCAGGGAGAGACGGCAGTCATCAGTCACACAGCACAGAGGAAGAAGCGGCGTAAACATTCGGAAAGCATCTTTGATTTGAATAAACATGTTCCCATACTTGTATACATTTGCACATTTTTTTATTTCTTTATCCCACTCATTTTCAATGTTACAGACAAGAAGCTTTCACCTATGGCACCGTATTTTTTCTCGCGTATGTGCAGTTCTCTTGAAGGTGTACTGCAGCGATCACACTTACACTACGATCAGGGTTGGCGTGGCAGCGACAGGAAGAGAAGTGATCGGTGCTGTGACCGACAAACTTGGCACCTCTGATGAGCTCCTGCTGGTCCATCTCAGCTCTGCTGTTGGTAAGACTGTGTTGGATTTAAATCTGCAGTCAACTACAACAGTGTGTATGCAAAAAAAAAAAAAAAAAAAAAAAGCAGCAATCACATGTAAGAGCGAGTGCTGTCTGTGAATGCCATCTCTGCTGTGATGACATGGGTTTAAAGTTTCTCCAGTATGGCCAAATGTTGGACATATTTTGGTGGTGCTGACGGCTTGCGTGTCTTGATTTCCGTGACAGAAAAACAAATCCTGAAGCCTAATGATGTATCGGCGTTTTCTACTTTGAGCATCAACGGGAGATTATTTGCCTGTCCTCGAGAGCAGCTTGTCGGTCTGGTAAGAGACTAGTGTCACCCACGTGCAGCTGAATAATACTGCTTTTAAATGGTTTATACTGACACTTACAGTTGCCAGAAAAATGATTCAACCCCCATGTAATGCAATACATGCTAAGAAATCTAAAATTTGTTGTGTCAAGGTATCTAAATGAGATGTTTCTTGGCCTTTTTTCTTGCGTTTGGCATGCCTGTGAATGAATGCTAACGTATGTTTGGCTGTTTTTGCGTCAGAGTCCTCTTCCAGACCAAGAAGGCCCCTCTGCAGGCTCCATGTCAACCTTTGAGCTGATGAGCTCCAAGGACTTGGCATATCAGATGACGATGTTTGACTGGGAACTTTTCAGCTGCGTACATGAGGTACTTTGTACAAAGAGGCCTCTCTTGCACTTTGAAAGGAAAAAAGAAAAAAGGAAAAAAACAGTAAATCACAGAGCCTGGCAATGAAGTCAGAGAGCACTGTTGCAAACTTAATTTGCAAACTCACTCTGACAGTTCCCTCTGCTCTTTCCCACAGCACGAGCTGCTTTACCACACATTCGGCCGCCAGAGCTTCAGGAGAACAACGGCGAACTTGGACCTGTTCCTGAGGAGGTTCAACCAGGTGCAGCTGTGGGTGGTCACCGAAGTCTGCCTCTGCAGTCAGCTCAGCAAGAGAGTGCAGCTCCTCAAGAAGTTCATCAAGATAGCGGCACAGTGAGTGGAACGCGCTGGTGATGAGGGGTGTCACGTGCAGAAGTAAAAGCGGGCGAGTTTGATAGTTGCACTCACTTTTGTTTGCTCTCGTGTGTTTTTGTCTGTAGCTGTCGAGAATTTAAGAACCTCAATTCATTCTTTGCCATCATTATGGGGATGAGCAACCCCGCTGTCAGCAGACTGAGCCAGACGTGGGAGGTAAATCATAAAAGAATCAGAAAACAACTAAATCCTATTGAGGTTCTGCATGAATGTCTCGTCACCAATATCCCATCTGTTGTTCTCTCCGACAGAAACTCCCCACCAAGTTTAAGAAATTTTATGCCGAGTTTGAGAGCATGATGGTGAGTTTTGTTTCGGCATCTATCCGAAAAGATTCTAATGCAGGTTTAAACAGTCGGGTCACCCAGATTGGTTAAAACATTTCCTGTATCTGTGTCCTGTATCTAGAAAATGCTGAATGCTGTAGTTTTGGTCTAAATTAATCCAAATATTAATATGGGTTTGCTTTGAGATCAGATTAAGTAATATAATTATACTGGAAAGAGGCAGTCCTTATTGAGTGTCAGATTAGTTTTTGAGTTGTGTGTCAGACAAAGAAAACTCCATTCACCATCCATGTATTGAAAAGTATGCATGCCTAAAACTCTGGGCGAAATGAACGCGTGGCTACATACTGTTCGTCTTAAGTAGTTTTGTTTTAAGGACCTGGTAACCCGACCTTTAATTCTATTTGAAACTGACACCATAAACATGTTTCACAACAGGACCCATCGAGAAACCACCGATCTTACAGACTTACTGTTACCAAACTGGAACCACCAATTATCCCCTTCATGCCACTCCTTCTCAAAGGTATGTTTCAGTGCCTGTAAACCAAGCCCCCCCCCCATAAATAAGTAAGGCAGAAACAAAAAACACCAATTGCTCTATTTATTGCATCTAATTTCTGACTTATGATGTGCCTAACAGAGAATCTCAGATGTTTTGATTCATTCCCTTACAGATATGACCTTTACACATGAAGGCAACAAGACTTTCATTGATAATATGGTCAATTTTGAGAAAATGGTGAGTTTCTGTGCACACTAAAGGAGCAATTAAGTCATTTCTGAAGTCTGTTTAATGTTGTTTTTTACAGTTTCCTACTGTTTTTCTTCTTTTTTTTTTTTTACTCACGTTACACATGATATCTAAAGCAAATGTATCTTTGTTCCATTAGCGTATTATAGCAAACACAATTCGACAAGTCAGGCACTGTCGAAGCCAACCATTCAGTAAGTCATTAGCACTCTACATCAGACTATTCCAATGCAATTGTAGGCAATCCTTCTAGTCACACTACTCTGTATTGTCTCTCTGCACGGTTAGACCCTGACATCTGCCAGCCGAACAAGAATCAGGCGGAGGTACGGGGTTACGTTAGGAAGCTCAGCGTGATTGACAACCAGAGGGCTCTGACGCAGCTCTCCTACAGACTGGAGCCTCGGCGGACATGAGCTCCAGATCTTCCACCGCCGTCGCCTTCTCTGTGATCTTAGCATTAATTTCACACAGACACACACACACACACACGTCACCTGGTCAAAATAACTCAACACACCTGGACTTGTAGTAGCAAACCGCAGCAGTCAATGACTTCAGCACTATTTTGGACTATCATGGATCAAGGACTGAAACTGTGCCGATAAAAGCCTCTTCCTCCTCGTCAGACAGAAACTTTTCAGCTGCTCTCTTGTCCCTGTGTCTCAGCTCCCAGATTTTGGGTTTTTACTGTACTAGCTGTTACTGTTTGGGACCTGTTAGATAGAACTGTAATGTATAGAACTTCAATCAATATCTTGCATGACTGAATTTATAGGCTTTGTGTTCTATACAGTGGATTTCTATCAGAGTGTCCTGTACTGTTGTGCTACTTCAAATGAGCCCTAGTTTACAATAAATGACTGACCTGCCTGTCAAGTGATTTCTCCTCTCCTGATGGTCCTGCTCAGAGACACCCAGAAAACCCTACAGGCTGTAGAGATAGACTTATTTCCATGTTGCATAATACAGAAATCTGAGAGTACATATATATTTCATAATCTCCATTAGTCTAATAAAAGTCTTTGGAATCGGTAGGATTTGACTCCCTTTAGCTAAGTATCAGTTTCCTTTAATTAGTCAGACACTTTAAAGCTACTTAACAGAGTATTAGTTTGATCAAAGCCGTAACGGTATTCCAAAAAGTGTTCAAATTGATCACTGCTGTGTATTTGAATTTCTTTTTCATTGGCAGTGCAACTACAAATATGAATCATTCAAGATGTTGAAGTAGCCCGATTGCATCTTTCCTGAGGTCAGCTGTACAACCAAACTGCACCTCTTTCTTCGGGGAGAGGTTTGTTGATTCAGAGTCTAAGCGAACTTGACCTTTGAGGGGTAATCTTGTCCTATCTCCCAACTGTGTTCAGTCTGTGTGATTTTGTTTTTGTGTATGTGAGTGTAGATCTTGAGTGTGCGTTCTTCATTTTTCTTTGATCTCAGGAGCTTTTGCTGTGCTGGTGTGTGTTGAGAACTGCCGTAAGGCTGGCTTTCTCCAAAGCAGCCTGTAACCATATTGTATGTGTAGTCTGCCTTGTAAATAAAATGTCTAATTTAACAGTGTTTAATGCCTGGATGACTTTTTTCAGACTGTGATTTTGCCCAGGATGGTTTGGCAGATTGTTGGTCCATCACTCAAAATTCAGAGCAAAATATCTGGGCAACGATTGCAACAGCCAGCTGTTGAACACTTGATCTCAGATAGATTTATGTGAAGGCAGGTGCAATATTGTGTCATAAAAGTTAAAGAACTCTCATATAGTAACTACTTGACTCACCATCAATATGAACTGCAGCACCTAGTTTTGCACTTAATCTATTAATCATAAGCCTTTTCCAACTGGTTTTGTTCATTTTCATCGTTTTATCAATGGCTACCGTATGTAAAACAGTTTAGATTTGTGAAACTTGTTGACTATTTATGGAAAATAAAAGTAGTTTCTGCTACCTTTAGAAGAGAAATTGGCAGTTATTGTGTGCCCAAGTATTTTCACAGAGGCCCACCCCAACTGAAAAAGCACCAAAACACACATCTTCCCTCAAAGGATCTCAGCTCACATTCAAGCCATCGTTCAAGTCATGTCATCTTTGCACGCGAAAACCTCTGTTTTTGTGTGTTGCTGAATTGTAAAAACTGGAAAAAATGACTTGATAAATCTACAAATCTTTCTGCAGGGCTGACAGTCCCGATGCTGAGTCTCTGCTCTCAAAGCAGTGTGCCGCTGAGGTTGATGAAAACCAGATGTTGTGGTGTTTTATTTATTCATTACTGTAAACTTTACATTTATTTTTGATTGCTGTGAGCAACTGACAAGCGTTGTAACTTCCCATAGCTGATCTCACCTGTCCCCGGACAGTGATGTCAGCACGACCATCGTGCATGATGATGTCAGTGGGTCATTCCTGTCTGGTTGACTAACACTGACCCTCCCTGCCTTCACTCTGGTGAGTGTATGTTTTTAGGAATAGAGTGTGTGAGGGTCAGATTAAGGTATCTGTGACGGGAAACTCGTTGCTAAATGATTTAGTTTGTCTGACACACTATAGGCGAGAACTGTCTGTGTGTGTGGGTGTGTGTGTGTGTATCTGTGTGTCTGTGTGTGTAGGGGTGCGTGTGTGGTATATGGGGAGCTTTATATAGCAACAGTTATCCAGGAAGACGGAATGCCCTGGATGCCAGTGACCATATTTGTACAGTGTGTCTGATACAGGAACACCGCACACACTGACCACAGTCTTATACATACTCACTTACATCTGCTTTATCCTTAAGCTTGTGTGTGTGTGTGTGTGTGTGTGTGTGTGTGTGTGTGTGTGTGTGTGTAAGCTTGCTCTCAGTGTTGTAGTTGCACTGGATCACCACTATCAGGCGTAGTTACACCTCGCCTGGCACTGACAGTCAACAGGGGGAAAACTTCTCTCTCTCTTTCCAGCACTTTCTGGTTTCTTCTCCCTGGCATTCTGTTCAGCTGACTGACAACATCCCCTCCGACCCTGCGGTGGAACCTACTGTGCCTTTCTTTAATCCTCACTCCGAGCTCTCTGTGCTGATTTGGGACTTGTTTACGGTCACACACAGTAGATCTGAGTTGAACGCGGACACTTTTTGGGGTTTGTGTGTGTCCCTGTGTGTGAGTGTGTATGCATTTGAGTGTGGGTGAGTCAGTATGCCATGTCGTCCCGTGGCTCGTCGTTTGTGCAGATAAAGCATGAGGACTTGCTCTTCCATGAGAACTGTGGAGGAGGCAGCTTTGGGAGCGTCTATAGAGCGCTCTGGATATCCCAAGATAAGGAAGTGGCTGTGAAGAAACTTCTGAAGATCGACAAAGAGGTAAAGAGGAAACACACAGCCACATACACACACAGAACACTGATTCACCTCTGGAGTAGAGACAAATAAGCATAATCCTGGTATGCATAGTTTCCATTACTTGGGAGCTCTTTTTTTGTGGTACATTGAAAGTCTGGATTTCTGTATCCATTTTGATTTCATTTCCTCGATTGCCCTCAGATCTAAAGCCCTCTCCCTCCCTCACTCGTCCCACTCCTCTGTTGCCTGCCATGGAACATTTGTTTATCTTAAACATACTTCTCCTCCTCCCTCTTCTCCTCCCACTCTTTGGTAGATGGAGCACTTTTGCTTATGCCTGAACACCCCCCCGTTATCCTCCCTTTGTATGTTAGGGTGAGGTTTTTTTGTCTCCATCAGTGTGACCCAGACGGTGACTTAAAAACAGGGGTGGTACAATAGACGCTCACAACCCTGTCTCAGGAAACTGTGGAGGAACAAAGCACTGTTTCTGTTGTGGCGGCAGATTTTAAACAACTACAAAATACTGTGGTTTGTAAAACACACACATACATTGCAGGCAAATTTCGTGCACGTGGCTCAACTATCAAAAAATTGTGTGATTGTGACTTTTCTCACAATCCCACACATGCAGGGGCTGCAGACGTGGAGTCCAGTGTGTGGATAGACAGATCAATGCAATTAGAAGGGTCTTGAGAGAATCGAATCTTAGTGGATCCTTTCTGGATCTTTTTCAGCAACTCTTCCTTTTTTAAACGCACACGTATGCACGGGCACGCTAAGCAATTTGAGAAAATATTTTGAGAACAACTGCAGAATTTATGTGATATGTTATGACTGATGGGTAGTTCTAGTGTTGCTTAGCAAAATCTGCAGTGTATGTCAGCGCTGATTAATGGCGTGTTTGTCACTGCAGTGTGGGCAATCTTTGTTAGGAGAAGTTCAGCCCTCAGCTCAGGCCTCCTAATGACACTGTCACAAATGACTTTTCAAACTGGATAACAAGTCAAAGCTTAAACATTAAGTAACCCCCCTGAAAGGTTGTGCTTCTTCTAATGAAAGTGTTTATATTTCTCAGTTTGTCTCTTTCTTTTCTCCTCATCCAGGCTGAGATTCTAAGTGTACTGAGTCATAAGAACATCATTCAGTTTTATGGAGCTGTGCTGGAATCTCCCAACTATGGCATTGTCACAGGTCAGATCCCATGTGTGCGTGTGTGTGTGTGTGCTAGTGTGAGGTTCATGTTTCTTTTCAGATGTCCTCACAAGAACATAAAACTTAAAAGGAGGGATTGTCAGTGTAGAATGAGACCTGAACTCAAATGTAACACTTTACTTTTGATAACACAAAGAGTTTGAAGTGTGAAATATAAAAGGACCATCGGGTTTAAGTTGAGATGCAAATGATTTAGGATAAGGTCACAGGGTCTTGTTATGTAGAACTACACAAGCGTATGTATTAGTTTTTTTAAAAATTTGTATTTGATC
The DNA here is from genome assembly GCF_027942865.1 of Odontesthes bonariensis. NCBI lineage: Eukaryota > Metazoa > Chordata > Actinopteri > Atheriniformes > Atherinopsidae > Odontesthes > Odontesthes bonariensis. Next base: position 23,481,247 of record NC_134519.1, on the reverse strand, counting down.
CGAGAAGAAGAACCACACAGACAGATTAGCACGTGCTTTGATGGCCGATCGGTGTTTAACTGTCAGAGCATATGTTAAACACTGGTTCTTGCTGTTCTTCCTGGCAGGACATTTGTAACTGAGACCAGCATGTTTGGAGGAGGTTGTAATCCTGGATGGGGTTGTATGATTAAGATAAAGCACTGACACACCACTACAGACTTGTCGAGCAACAATTCTTGCTGCAGCTGAATCTAAGTCCACTGCTCGCTAAAATAAAAAATAAAAAAACTACGGTAGACCTTGATTAGATGTGACTCCGGAGGAGGATTTTGCTCTCAGTAACATTCAGACTTTAACTTCCATTTCCCACTCTGTTGAAAGGACAATATCCTCTGTCTCTCACTTGTTGATCTGTCAGACATTGCAGGAAAACGGGAGACATTAAAGGTTCTTATAGATGTTGTGTACAGTCAGTTCTGAAAGATTCTGAATTGATTTGTGTCTTTAATTCAGCTTCTCGACGTCGTTGTGGGTGGTTTTATTAATCGCTCTGCTCATTTTGCATCGTCTAATTATAGAATGTGGAGCTGAGCACAGGCACACATGATTTGTATTCTTAATCTTTTCACTTATTCTAACCACTACTTCTGTGTGTGTTTGTTTCGTGTGTGTTACCTCACAGAATACGCAAGTGAAGGGTCTCTCTACGAGTACCTTTCCAGTGAGCAGAGTGAGGAGATGGACATGGAGCAGATCATGACGTGGGCCATACAGATAGCCAAAGGTACCCTTGAAGGAATGATCATTTTCAATAATAAATTCTACACACTGTGGTTATTTTATACAACAGAAAAGGGATGACTATTTATGTGACTCTCGAGACTCCAAGATGTTTCCTACAGCTTTTAGCTACAATACAAATGCGAACTGGAAGCAAATTGTACTCAATAACTCTTGAGAAGCTGGTTTTGTTCTTCGCAAGCCGCGTGTTGAACAGAACCAGGCTGTTAAAACACTGCCACCCAGATAGGAGGGCTTAAATAACATAGGGGGGCCGGCAGATAGCCTGATACTCCATTAAAAAATCAAGGAGTAATTCCTCCATCACAAACCGGCTCCAGAAACTGCGGAATTCCCTGTCAGTCATTCCTCTGTGTTTTGTTTGATGGACGTTAAGAAGTGCTGCTTATAATCAAACCTTGTGTTTCTACAGTTGAGGCCAGACTTTCTGACTGAGGAAAAAATTAAATAACATCAATCACAAGTCAAATTTCCTAGTCTTAACAGAAAATATAGATAAAACATTATTATTTCATTTATTTCTTAACTTTAGGGAATTCTTTGCTAAGAAAAAATGCTTAAAAAATAAGGGCAAAACATATGCCCCCTGTAATGTTTACCTATCAGTATAGCATATGCATCTAGCCCACGATTGTGGCAGCAAATGCTGGAGGGAATATTTTAATTTTTAATTTTTGGTTTTTAGGTAAATAGATAAACAAAATGGTGGCATTAGTATTGATCAGAGGTAATCATTGGTCAGCTCTGTCCTCAATTAGATTAGCTTTATCACATAGCAGTTTTTTTTTTTTTACATCTCTTGCATCTTTTTTTACTTTATCTCAAGAGAAGTTTTAAACCATGAGCTTTTATCTAGTTCATATTTAATGCAAGTCAGGAAAAATGTTGCTTTAGCAGTTTCACATTTGTAACTTACACACTTGTGATCAATACCTCTGGACCAACTAAAGTCGATGTACCTGCCTTGTCATTTGGGGAAATGATAAGTCAGGTACATCCTAATATTAGCACAAATTAGGGTTTTGTCAAGAATAGCCATGAGCTGACAGACTGAAGCCTGCGTGTGTGGGAGCTTTTGTGTTGCAGCTGCAGTGGTTAAAGTGGAGCAGAAAGATGGAAATGTGGCTACATCCTAAATTACAATTCTGCTGAATAACTGACTCGACTCGACTCGAGAGAATAAAGATTAGGCTTTGCTTCGACATAAGATCATTTTAATGTTTAAATAAGTTTTTATTGAAAGACTTTCCAAATGTGGTTTTCTGCTTTAATCATAATTGAGATCAAAACTGCTTCTAATTACATGGATCAATCTGTGGATTTTTGCTGTCTAAACCAAAATGTTGTGGAATGAAATCGCATCCAGTAAGACATTAAAAAGTTTTATTTATTCCCCCCCCCCGGTTCCTAAACATTCATGTCCTTTCAGGAATGCATTACCTTCATGCAGAAGCTCCGGTCAAAGTGATTCACAGAGACCTTAAGTCACGAAACGGTAACTTGCTCTCTGCACATATGTACATCAAAGCATCCCAGTTGTGTACCAGCTTGATCATATCACATTGTTACTTGTTGTTGAGAGTGTTGATTGGTTTCTGTATGCTCCGTTTACAGTGGTGATGACAGTGGATAAAATCCTGAAGGTTTGTAGCAACAGTCGTGTGTTTTCTTTTCTAAAAAATCTGAAACACAGCTTATGTGTAGTATCTTTTAAACATTTCTTTTGTGTTTGGACTTTGATCACTAGATTTGTGATTTTGGAGCGTCTAAGTTCCTGTCGCACACCACCCATATGACGGTGGTGGGCACTTTTCCTTGGATGGCTCCTGAAGTTATTCAGAGCCTACCTGTCTCTGAGACCTGTGACACTTACTCCTATGGTGTGGTGAGTTGGCAGCAATGTGTAAATATCAATAAAGCCAGGAATCAAACATCTGCGCTTCCTCGTAGCAATCAGAAAAGGATCACTAAACTGTGTGTAATGCGAGTGTTCTGCCCCCAGGTGTTATGGGAGATGCTGACTCGAGAGGTTCCTTTCAAAGGCTTCGAGGGGCTGCAGGTTGCATGGCTGGTGGTGGAAAAACAAGAGGTAACCTGCACATACAGCGCACGCAGACCCATACAGCGTTTTGAACCCTCTGTGAGCATGTAGACCCACCAGACTTACAGACTGCTGGAGGCACAATGCGATGCTCTCATGGTTTCCACTGTGAGCTGGTGAGGCTGAGTATTTTTAGGCCTGATGTCAGTTCTCTGCTCATGTAAGGCCTGGATACACAGCAGTGGAGCCTGGCCAGACTCATGCACGAGAAAGAGAGAGGGCGGAAAAAAAAGAAAGGAAAAAAACTACAATGATGGGAGGTTTTGTTTCTAGAGGCTTATAGGTGGCAGGAAGTGACGGTTATGGTCAGTGATGGTCAGTGTTTCAGTTGCACACTTTTCTGCAGCCCCACACACAAGCACACTGTCAGCAACAAACAACTAAGAGAACATGATTCCTTCATAGCTGTTGGCTCCTCTCCAAATACTCTCCCTAAATAACTCACTCTGTCTCTCTCTTCCTCTTTCCCAGTCTCCCCCTGATTTCCCTCCATAGCTACACCTCTCCTCCTGACCCTTCGACGTGCTCTCTTATCCACTCAGAGTTGGGGATATTTTAGGATTAATCCCCAGTGAAAAACTGTTTCCATTGACTGCTATGCACTATGGAGCTTTCTGGGTACATAGATCTTTGATTCTGCCAGGGGTTCTTAAATGGTACAACAATTTATTTCAGTGTTGTTGTTGTTGCTGATGCAGATCAGGAAATGGTTCAACAAAACACGCAATTTTCTGTCGATGCTAGTTTTTTTTAGGGCTTTCTTTCTCCATATTGATTTCAAATGAGTTTGACTCAGCGCTGGTTACTCCACACTAGGTGAGTTCAAAGATAAATGGGATTAGTTTCTACTGTGAGCAGATTTGAAGCCAGATTGGAATTCTTAAAAACACCTTTTTCATCCCATTTTTTTTAGAAGTGGTTTGAAAAGCCCTTTTAAACATTTGAAGGAAAGTCGAACAGTGCCGGTTAACCTTAGTGCCTTAAATGCCGGCTCTGATGGCGCCAGTGACATCTTTGAAAAGTTTAGCTGGAATTATAAACATGCAGCAGATGGGGGACATAAGAGGAAATAATCAGTGAAATCCTGGCAGAGGAACGTGGTTTGGAATAATTGATGCAGTGTATTCAGAGGAGATGGATGAGCTATTTGGACCAGATGAAATGTTGAACAGTGAACCCAAAGCACTTGAGTACTTGACTTGAAGTACGATGACAAACTGACATTTTGGACAACTAGCTGGTTATTTTGATGCGATTGAAAATTAAATCATAATTGTAAATCTCGCCATATCACTCTTTCAAAGTCTTAATGATACAGATTAGCAGTCTGTCATTTAAATATGATTATGGCTACTTAGCAAATAACAGTATGCTAACGTATTAAGCTAAGATGGCAATCTTGGCAAACATATTGGCATAGCAGCTATTAGCATGATTGGATTGCCACGATAAGGCTTGCATGAAATTCCACCATGCTAACAGGAAGTGCCAGCTCATAGAGGCAGTTCATACAAAGATAAGTCTCGTTTATCAGAAAGGTTTCCTCTAAGGTACAGAACTGGTCTTTAAGGTAGTTACTTTGGACCTTTAATTCACGATACTGTAATTCTACATTTAATCAATTAAAAAAGGAAACATAGGCTAAATTTTTATTTATTTGTTGAATTATTAAAAAATAAAATGATATTTTGTGTAACAAGTTAAATACTTTCTCTTGCCATCATACCCCCTCCCCCCTTCTATTTATTTACTGGTGTAGGCTGCGCGCTGCTGTTGTGATTGGCACTTTTGGCCTGAATCTTGCTTGGGGCCCTTTTGAGTGAAGTTTGCTTGTTTGCCCCCAAGTGCTCTGGCTTCGTGTCACAGTGTGAAAATATCTTCGCTCACTTCGCTGGTCTTCCTAAATTTACAACAGGCACGTTAGTTTGTGTTGGCCCTGTGATGGACAGGCAACCCATTCAGGGGGGACCTTGCTTCTCACCCGATGATAACCGGGATAGGCTTCAGCTTTCCAGCGAACTTTTCATAACTTCGTTTTGAAAACGAATGGAATAAAACTATGTTTTTGGTGTGTGAAATGAAAGATTTGGGTTTTTTGTCCTCTATAAACGTACATACCAGAATTTAAAGTACATTTTTGTCATTAGGGGGTGAGTGAGGGGGGAGAATATTTCTCTCGAGGGTAAAGACAAAAAGCTACAGAAATGTATCAATTTTCAAGGTACACTGCTTGTTACCTTCTGAACCACAGCTGGAGCAGCAAAGCATGTGTACTTTTTAGGACTTTGATATCTTAGTGTGCAGCAGACTGTAACTAGGGTAATTTTGACTGTTACTGTTTACTTAGACACACATATCCATTATCTAAGGAAAATACTTTTTAAAGCCAACTTTCTATTTCTGTAAAAGTAAAGGTTTATGTATTTGTGGTGTGTGTTTTTGTGCATCTGAATATCTAGAGGCTGACCATACCTAAAAGCTGTCCAGCAAGTTTTGGAGAGTTGATGAGGAAATGCTGGCAAGCAGACCCAAAGGTATGATAAAATTGCCCGGGGATGAGATGTCGAAATGTTCCATGCAACTCACTTAGAGTAAATACTTGTGAAGACGATAAAAATACGTTTTTATCTCCTGTTTCCATCTGTGCACCGACAGGAACGTCCACAATTTAAGCAGGTGCTGGCAACCCTAGAGACCATGGCAAATGACAGCAGGCTACCAGAGCAGTGTAACTCTTTCCTACATAACAAGGACCAGTGGAGGTACATGCACAAAAGCACACACGGTCTTGCAGACACCCCAAAGAAAGTGTAACAGCTCTGTATCTTTAAGCCAATGCGCTAAAGTCTCCTTACAGCAGGTATACATATTCTACAAAACATGCCAATACACCCGCACGCATACATGTTACATATACACAACTCTGTGGACTCTGGAGCTCTGGAGAAAAGTTGAATGCGTGACCCTGCACTCTGCTTGAGTCTATATTAAGCTCTCTGGAAAGAAGAGATTCCTCTACTCCTCCACCGTGGGAGGGTGGGTGGGGGGTGGGTGGGTCGAGGAGGGCAGGGGTTTGGATTTGGAGCGCGGAGGAGAAAATCAAATGTGAGCTGGCGAGGAGAAGCTCAGGGAGGAACAGAAATGTATTGTGTGAATGTGAAATCTGAAACACTGGGCGAGAGAGAAACAACAAGGATAGCAGAGAAACATGGGTGGACAGATGTCAGCGGGGGGGGGGGGGGGCAGCGGACCAGGAGAGAGAAGGTGTGAGATTCTGTGCATATTTAACATGAGCGCAGCGAAGGCAATTAATTCTTGAGTGAAGTTTTGGGTTTGGGTGGAAAAACTTGGACGTGGAGGAGGAGGCAGAGTGGAGGAGGCGAAGGGGCCGGATGAATGAGTGGGGAAGTATGGCTGTGCGTCGAACCGCTGTCTATATTTAGCTGCTGTGAGAGTTGATTGTTTGTGAATGCATGTTCGGGGACAGTCACTCTCCAACTCCCACAGTGACCTTTTGTGGAAGCAGATAGTACTGCAGTAAAATATTTTCAGCTGATGTTATCAAAATCCTCGACACGAGCAATATTCTGTTGTACAGCGAGGACACTCACTACAGTAAGTGTGATTGATATAGCCTGTCAATGACAATGGGAATATAATCATCTTGAAACAGGCCAGCTTAACAGAGTGTAAAGTTGGCGCCACATGTTGGTTTGTATCGACGCCATATTGTCCATATTGTCTGCGCAGAACCTGGATTGTTTCAGAATTTAAATAAATCTTTATTAACAGCATAATAGCACATAAAACCCACTGCATATGAGTCTATAAAATGAACACACTGCTGAATCTATTTGGTAGCACAGTAACTACCAGATAACTCTAGATAAGACCAGTTGGCTGTAGTTTTAAAAGTGATTTGTTTTTCCATGCTCTTTGTCCTCATACTGACCTGTTGCCAAATAACTTGTGAGATGCTCCACATTTTTTTTTTCAAAATTCAATATGTTTTATTCCCAGAAAAATCCTCAATTTCAACATTTGATATGCTGTTTCTGTACTGTTTTCAATGAAGGAGACAGTTGAATTGATCTGTTCCCATTTACATGTTACATCATGTCCCAGATTTCAGGGAAATGAGGGGGCAGACTCAAAAAGTTGCTCTAAAGAAACGAAAATTAGCCGTGGAAGCTGCTTAAAAGGTGCCTTTCATTAGAAGCTCATCTGAAAATGGCAAAATATACCATAAAAAATATATAGGTCTGAAATATTCATTCAAGTTTCTTCATTCTGAGGAGCTTTTTGAGTCAAAATGTGTAATTATGGCAGTTCTTTTGTGATTACACTGACGTTTTTGTGCAAACTGAGACAAGTCTGTATGCAATTGGTCACAACTAATGTTTAGTTTGTGTTCATATTCGTTCATTATAATGAACATAATACAGGTGTGAAATAGAGTCAACCCTGGAGCGCCTCCGAAAGTTAGAGAGGGAGCTGTACTCCAAGGAGAAGGAGCTGGAGGAGAGGGAGAGGAGGCTCAAGCTGTGGGAGGAGAGGCTGATGGAGAGGTCCAGTATGACTCCAAGTCCAACTTCTCTACTCATGGAGCGATCAAACATCTCGCCAGTAAGCAGCAGTGGAATAAAGTGTAAACTGATTGGCAGATACCTTTTTATGATGGAGACTCCCCTCTTCTGTCTTTGTTTTATCAGTTCTTCACTCCGATGTCGATCGGTTCCACCGGCTCCTTCTTCCGCTCACACTCTCAGGACTCCAACGGCACTGGGGTTAGCAGCGCAGGGGTCAGCAGCGCCGGCGTCAGCAGCGCCGGGGTCAGCTGTATCCTCCGCACACTCAGCAATGGAGACACAGAGAGGGGGAGCAGTGCTGTACTGGAGAGGGGGATGGGTTCGCTCGACGGCGGGAGGCTGCATGCCATGTTCCGAGGGTTGCAGGGAAGGTTTGGAGAGGAAGACGAGGAAGAAGAAGGAACTGTTGAGGAGAAAGGCTGGGGGCAGAGGGAACAAAAAGATAGTGGGAGTCTGGAGGGAGGACGGGTGCAGGTGACACTCAGGAGCTTTCCGGGAGGCGTAGTGGAGAGGGAGGAGAGGACATGGGAGGAGGGGGACAGGGAGAGAGGAGGGATGCAGAGAAGCAGAGTGACCACCATTGTCCGAGGGTACTCAGGAGGATTTGGGGAGGCAGAGGGAGATGGTGAAAAGGAGGGAGGATGGGAGATAGAAAAACTTGGAGACAGGTTAGAGGAGAGAGGGGTGGAGGGAGGGCTTGAAGGAGGAAGGCTGCCAACCATGTTCAAGGGTCTCCACGGGAGTTTGGGGGGCTTGGGAGACATGCTGTCCTTAGATATTGATAAAATGGGGGAGATGGAAAGAGTCGATGACATGGACATGAACATGAGTGACTTGGGAGTGATGAAGGCGATGGGTCATGGAGTCAGAAGTGAGTTGGGGGTCAGGGGTCGCAGGAGTGACATGGGAGTTGTAGTCCAGGGAGTCAGGGGCGACCTCAGCGAGGCCATCAGCCACAAGATTAGAGGCGAAGTGGGCGTTGTTGGTCACTCTGGGATGCAGGTGAGCATGCGAGCATCGTCCAATCAGAACTCTGTGAAGAGCTGCAGCGTGCGACACGGAACAAAGATCAACATGGCGAAAGCTGCCATGGACATGATGGAGCTCGACTGGTCTGACAGTGACTAGGAGACAGATTAGTGGACACACGCACAGAAAGCACACCCCGAAAACCAAACTAAGGCCAAACTAGAAAAATTTTGACAGAATGTGCATCACAGTCTACAGGTGAACAACAGAAAACATTTATTTTGTTGTTATTCTTTTTTTTTTTTTTTAATTAAATGTTTGACTATTACACCCATGTTTACTGTGAAGTAGCAAGGAGCAAAAAGACAACAAAGCCTCTTTCAGACATGAGACACCTAACATTTAAGACTTCATTATCATCTGTTTGAGCAACAGCATCGGGTCATTGGTCACTTTTATGTTTGTCTGCTCTGTGGCTCAGGCTGCAGCACTCAGTAAGTTTTTTTTTTTCCTTCCAAATTTGTATTCAAATGGTACAAATACAAAAAAAAAACTTAGGTACTCCACCGCATAATAATTGGAGGGAAAAGAGTGGAACAATGAGAAGGCGATCATTTCCCAAAGTAATCCATCCACCACTAGTTGTGCATGCGTATCCTTTTAATGTGACTGCATGCTGTTCAGACTTGTGTCATGTTGAAAGTTATATAGAACCAAGTCAGATTCCTGTCATTACTTTTTTTGTGTCTGAAGGGGACTCAAGGGGCTGTGTTGTCATGTTGTCAGAATGACTTCACCTGTGTAATTTATTGTACTATTAAAACTGCTACATAACAAGCTGTAAGAGGTACAAGTGTAACAAAATAACACTTGAATGACGTTCTAATGAGGCAGCACTACTGTTTTTCCTCCTGCTTATATAGTATCTTGTTTGTTTGTTGATTTGATTTGTTCAAACATGCTTTTATCAGTTCCATCTGTGATCTAGTGTGTGAAACGTTGGCATTTTTCTCTGTATATTTTATTATTTTTCAATAAAAAGGAAAGCAGTCCGATCCCACTCCCAGTTACTTTTCTCTGCTAAAGAGTTACATTCTCCAGGAGTTACTGTATATATCACACTGCATGTGGAACTGTACAGAATGAACAATATGGGTAACTACTGGTACAAAAGGAACATACAGACAACACTCCCTCAGTGAACACCTATTTTACCAAATAAAATGTCCCTCTCCGCTTGTAAGTCTTCATTTGTGATCTCTAAACACTGAGCAGCAGGGCCACTCCAGCCAGCACCCATTTGGCTGGTCGCTCCCTGGTTTTGAGACTGAAAGTCCATACATATGTGGGTCCTCTGATCTTGGTCTTGTAGAGTGGACATTCATAGATATTCCTGGTCTCCTGACGGTCATTGGGCACAGCTCGGACTGAGATGACAGGCATGGCTGGGGTCAAATCTTTCAGACGGGCCTCAGTGATCACCCCGGTCTGAGTGTCCCACCTTGCACCTGTTGAAAAACACGGGAGGGAAAATGCATGTTTTTTGTTTTATTTTGCTCATAAATCCAACCTAAGCCCCTGCACCATAAAAAGAGATGTTTGTATACCTTCCATGTAAAGTCCATACACATATGCACCCTCCCTGGCAGGTTGGTTGAACTCTTCCTTAAACTTCTTGGTCACATCCACTGTAAGATTTACTCTATCCAGAGGCCACTCGTTTTTACGTGCCAGAGACTGCATCACAGCTAAAAAGCAAGCACACGACGAAAAGAGTCGTGTTTAATGATGAGAAAACACAAGATACAGGGGAGAGGGGGAAAATGAAGTGGAGCCATTTATGCCTTGGTAGAACTGTCTGTGTTACCAGTGAGAAAGGACTGTGGGTTGAACAGCCCAGATAGCCAGACAACACTGGGCAGAGACAAGTCCTGAGTCCAGCTGTCCAGCTCTTTACAACGCTGCATCACATCATTATACCTGACACGCACACAAAAAAAACACAGAGAGCTCTTTGGATAATGTCAGTCATCATCTACTCTAGAAACAGACACTGTTAGGTAATGTAGAGTGACATTCAATATTACACAGTCGTTGACAGAATTATTGTCCTACTTTGTCACATAAGCAAAACATAGTAACTGCAACAAATGCGACTAAAAGTATCTTCTACACATAAAATATGATATATATAAAAAATAAATCCCCCTTAGAATTTTACAATGTTAGTACTAAAACTGAAACACAAACCATATAGCCAGGCTGTAGGTAGATGGGTAGGCCAGTTTGGTCCAGGTATCAGGGACATCGTCAAAGAACAAGGCTGTCTGAAGCTTCTCCATCTCAGATGACATAGCCAGTTCACCCTTAATAGAGATAACTGTTAGATCCCTTTAGACACACTTGTTTGAAGTCTTACATAGGGGATCAGTGAAATATTTCCACATTAGAGTTGAGACAGTGTCGTTACTGCTTATCTGTCTAGCTGCTTTAGGTAGGTCACTATCTCATCAGGCAAATTGATTTCACAGGGCTGAGATTATGAGGACCGAGCTGTAAACAATCATACGAGCACAGAGAGGCGTAAGCGTACCTTGAGTCCCAGGTCCAGCTCCCTCAGCGAGCGACGTATCTCACAAATGAGTGTGTTCATGCGCTCACATTCCTGGAAGCAGACTAGGATGTACGGCGACCGTTCAGCTGTTTTGGAGGTGATGTCAGACATATTGTATTCTTCTGGCAGCTTTTCCAGGACTTCATCTAGAATAGATTTCACCTGCAGGTGAGGATCGTAACTAATTAGTTGGAGCATAGGAAAAAAAAAAGGCATCAAATTGTAAGACCCACAAACAAACTTCTTACTGTCTTGTCTCTAGAAGAATCACAAGTGCTGGGATTGAGACTAATTACAACACTGGATGATCAGTTAATGCGTTTTTGTTTTCCATTTTGTTTTTCTTTTTTACTTTTGGCTAAGGACATTTCATTATTGAGAAAGATGAAATCTCATAAAGACGTTATTGAACTCGTATGTGTAGCTACCTTCTCCTCCAGCGTCTGTGAAGCGCCCTCCCCCATCACAGCATCAGGAGACTGAAGCTCCAGCAGAGTGTGAAAAAGGTTATCTGACGTCACTGTCAGAAACTCAATCTCTGCATTCGGGTGCAACCCATAATGCACTGGGCTCTCATGGGGCAGCATCTCATCTATGAAGTCATGGTAGCCCTGACAACCACATTTTTGTTTAACATGCTTTAAAGGAAAGACAAGTATACCAGATGTATAGTCTGTCCCCATGACGGACTGCAATACTCTTTAACTCAATCTGCACGTCACAGGATAAAAACTCAGTTTTAGACTAGATAACAGGGCAGAGTCAGGGAGATGAAGGTTGAACTGTGCTTCACCTTACCTGGTAGTCCAGATTGGAGGGGACGACAAACCCAGGGGCCAATGAAAGTTTCCGGTCAAACTGAGTGATAATAAAAAGAAACAATAATAATGACGATTTAAATAATGCACATTGCACATATCAGTCTCCTGTCTCAAGCTAGCATAATTGCTTCAAACTGGAGCTAACCATTAGTCAGAAATGGCATTAGAGAAGCATCTGGCCCTAATTAATGTCGGCTCATGGTCTTCTTTTGTCAGAGCAAAGCTGAGCATGCAGCCCACACGCCACAGCCGTGTTCCTTTGCCTTTCTGTCATGAACACACACAAACCTGGTTGGGCTGCATGTATTCCTCCAGATACGTTCGGCAAAGCCGTCTGTCCCAGTCATCGGTGATGTGTCCTCCATACATGATCTCCCCAAACAGATACCTCAGGTCCTCCCATGGCACCTTGATTATCATAATCATATAAATCACCACTGATACAATCCCCCCTTCACTTATCATCATCATCATCAGTACACACCACACCTGTGCATTAGCCTCCAGGTAGTTGTAAAGAACATTCACAGATATAGTAAGGTCCCCGGTGTTGAACGGATACTTTCTGTTCCAACCTTGGGGCCCAAACTTCCTCCTCTCCGCCACACAGGCATGAAAGTAACACAGAGAGAAAAGGATTGTCTTGAACTCCTGCTCACGGCTGCACTGGTCCAAAATGTCCTGGAGAGGGGCCAGTTAATGAATAAATAAGCTGGTCAATAAGACAAAAATGAATAGGCATAAGAATAAACTCACCTGGTCAAAGTTATCGAGAGCGGCATGCAAATTGGCATGCATGCCCGTAGGGGGTTCATTGGTGATCTTAATGGCATTTTCCAGAATGCCCTGAGAAACACATTGATAGAAGATAAAAACATGAAAATCTTAATTTCATGTCCCTGTTTAGATACAGAACTGCAAGGGGCACTACTGAAACATACACTTTGAGTAGAGGACAAGCGCTGGTGGATTCATTCTACACAACCTTTCACTGTCTTCCTACCTGCGGTATAATGTGTTCCTGGGCTGCTGATGCTGATTCAGCGCTCATAAACACTCTGTAGTCTGGATGACTGTCCTCGCAGCAGCGCTCCAGGAGCTTCTCAAGTGCACCGAGCCAGCGACCAACCAGGTGGATGTTCTGCAGGCAAAAGGCACGGAAAACAGTCTAAACTCAATACACTTAAACAAGAAAGTTGTGGCATAACAAAGCAACACTGCTTAGAATAAAATGAATGAATATTTTCATTCTTATTTAGTTTAAAAGCTGTTGTATGTAACAGCAATGTAACCCTATGTATGTAACCCAAACCCAATTGCTATTATTTATTCAAATCGACAGAGGCCTATCTATTCCGATTTAAAAAAATAAGACAATCCGACCTGCAATATAACCCAGTGACCCTCCTTAGAAGCGTTCTCCATGGCAATCTCAGCCACAGTTTCCTGTCCCTGACCCAAAGAGACATTGTGAAGCTTTCCAAGGTCTATAGTGAAACCCAACTTCCTTCCTGAGAACACACAGAAAAACATATAAAAAAAAAACCCCACACACAATTTCACAACAAAGTGCAGTATAAGTATAGTTCAGGTACATGATGAGAATTCAGTGTGTGCGTGTTTCTTTGTGAACAGTACCCAGTGATTCCACATCTTTTAGTGGGTCCACTCCAGGTGAGAGAATGAAAAACACAGGAGAGGCAGGACCACTTTCTCTAAAGGATTTTGCAAATTCAGTCTTTCGGCCCTCTGTATACTTCACCCCAAGCTTCTCCCCCACAAAGTTCCTTAAGGGTACCAAAAAGAAGCGAAGAAAAGGCTTGACCTCAAAGAACACTCACAAAAAGGTGCATAGCTAAAAGGATTTAAATACCCTTATATAAATGTGTATTTTCCAACACCTTTTATCCATTAGCTATCAACAACACAAAGTAAATATACTCATATTTAATGTTCTGCTAAATGCATGATAATATGATAGATAAAAACCCTCATTACCTAACAGCATAGGTCATGCGGTCTGGTCTTAGGGCTCTCATCATGATCAGTTTCTGCAGGGAACTTTTCCCCTTCCATTCCTGAGGAAACTTCTCCTTCTCTGGACACTCTGACTCCACCAGTTTCTTCCAGCGCTTTGGTGACCCTTCAATGTCTCTGTCCAAACCGCGAAACTCATCCGTAAAACTCATCACCTGGACCCAAACCAGCGACAGCAGGTGGTCATGTAAGGTGTAACGCGCACACAGCTGGCAATACATGTGCGGCAAGTCTGCGTATGTGCTTGCGAACCTTGATGGCGCTCCATGCCGAGTTGGGCAGAAAGTCAAGGGGGCTGACATAGCAGTGGTCTATGCTGAAACGTAACAGGAAGTCCAGCTCTCGCACATCTATCTCCTTACCCATCAGGAGCAACTGAAAAAAGGAGAACGCAGTCAGAGAGAAAACTCCATCTATCCCCAGAGCAGACACAAACTTGTACACACCTGGAAAGCGAGCTGCGCAGTAAAGATGAGCTTGTCTCTTTCAAACAGACCCCTGCTGATGTAGTTGAAGGTGGAGTACGTAACGCAGTCTATCAGCGTGTTAACTCTGCTTTTTACGTCCTCACAGGCCTCCGCCATCTCCACCGCCTTGTGGAAAACGACATTGAAAGCCTGCGTGCAAGAGGAGGAATCATTTTGTGGGGATCCTTTGTCACTTGGTAGTTGGTTAGCTGCATGCATGTCACTTTAAATATTTTCTGTTAACCTAAATATTTCATCTTATTCCTCCAGATTTACCATGAAGTCCTCATTACAAATCGCACAACATCCCTTTCAGAGATGGATAACAGCAATTGTTTCTTTTGTGTTGTAGCATCTAAACTGGAGACACAGCACCAAGTCAATAGGCACTTTTGCCTGCCTCAAATGGAGTTTGTTCGTTTCTAAGCTGTAAGTAAGCTCCCATCTATCTCCTCTGGTTACCTTGAGGCTGAACTGATACATAGGGTTGATCTTGCTGAGATCATTCATGATGAAGTACAGCAGAGAGGCTCTGACGGCAACAGGACGGTAGTGCTCTCTGGCTTCATTTATCTTCACTTCGTTAACTTTTGCTTCAAGAACCTGAGAATGAGAGGTGATAAGGAAACAGGGTGCAGAAGTAGAAGATGTAAGTGGGTGGAGAATTCAAGTTATATAAGTGATCTTATACCACTTTATCACAACTAGGCATGCACCCGTTTACCTTCATCTCAATCTCGGCAGCAGTGTGCTTTGTGGTTTCAAGTTTCTCCACCAGCATGTTGTCACCAAGGAAGTTACTCTCTGCTGCGGACAGCCTGGTGAGCAGCTCATCCTCCAGAAGCTTCAGCTCAATCTTAAACATGTTCTGCTGCTTTGTCAGTTCACTCTGCAGAGAGATTGTGTAAACAACTCGACATTTTAAAAAGACTAAATGGAACCCAAACGGGTGGCCAATTCCAGTAATTCAATACTATCATAACATGATTAATATAATATAATAAAAAAACAAAAAACACTGATGTTCATTGGTATGAAAGAGCACGAAGGTGAAGCCTCAACTATTTGCCCTGTGATGCAGCATCAGAGAAAACTGAAAACTACTCTATCCCACCTTTAGGTGCTCAAGATCTGGTCTCTCTTGATTCACCACTTGTGCCAGGAGCTGGTCCTCCAGCCCGTCCCTGGTCACCGTAAAATTGATGAGGGTGGTTTGGGCTTGGATCTCTGGCTTGTAGTGAGGATTGGCCAACTTTGTGTGAAGTATCAGCCTGAAGCCCGGGTGGAAGAAACACTCTTTGTCCCCAACCTTTATACAGCTGCAGCACAAAGAACGTGAGAGGAGAAGAGCGTGATGAAGAGAGCAAAACTACGAGGAACAAATGGTGGGATTTTTTTTTTCCCATACATACGCTCACTTCAGTGTCAGTGTGTTACCTGCCCTTCTTGATCGTGTGTCGCCCCAGAAGAGGGTCGATAACAGGGTCGATAGTCTCCTCAAGGTTCTCAATGAGCACAGTGTCACCTGCCACTACAGCCTGCTCAATAACGTCTACGTATCTGGAACAATGCGGAACAGTAAAAGATAGAAATGTGACAGAAAGTAATAAATGGTGTGTTATGCAAATGTACCTCCTCTATTTGCGCTTCCTCTGCTTTAAAAGCTTTCCCACACATAGAAATGATTGATTTCAGCAAGTACATTTATGCACAATGTGGCTGGTATATAAAAGTATGTGAGAGATCTAAACTGGAGGCACTTATCAGGACTTCAGGATAGTAAAGACTGAAACCCTCACCCTCTCTGCTCTAGGCTGACAACCTTGAGGCTGTTACCATAGCGACTCTTGATCCACTTGATGCCCTGCAGCTGAGGGTCAATGACAAGAGGCCAGCGCTCACCTGCAACAACACACACATTACCAGGAGATCGCAAAGCAAAGCCTGCACGGCACCACTCTGAATGTTAGAAAGAGAGAGCCACCACTGTTCTAAGAAGGCGAGGTACATCTAAAACCTCTTCTCACAGTTAATGAGGATAGTAGCATTCTGAGTGGACATTTTGTCTCCCGGTAAGCCTTCGTTGTTCCACTGGGCCACTGTTGCATCATCAGTCAACATTGACACAGGATCCAACCCCCCTGTCATAGGGATGGGCACCTGATGAAAAAACATAAAAGAGGTTTGTATTCATATATTCATACAGGGATGATGCAGAAGTGAACTTAACCCCGAACAGGGAGTAATCATAATTACAGAATAACTGTGGGTAATATTGTGTAACCTTCTGGCTGAGCAGAATCGGCATCCAGAGGTTTTCTAGCAGCTCTCTCCTGTACTTCTTGGAGAAGGAGCCGGCGTAAGAGATGAAAGCTGCAGTTAGGAGAACATCCCCACAGAGAGTTTCTTCCTGTTCGTGGTACTGAGCCACTGAGTGGCCCCAGCGTACATTCTCACTCTGAAAGACACACACACGTCCTCCACATTGATTGACTGTCATGACACACAGTGAACATGAAAAATAAATGATATCTCCTGCTACCATTTGATTTATGTGTACCCACCTCCAATCCCTTAACCAGCCGATTGGCTAGCTCTATTGTCTTGTTAGTACGGTTGACCTCTTCCTGAAAGCGAAGCTTCTCTGAAGTGGCTTTCTCAAATTCTGTTGTCAGCGTTTCCAGACTACTATCCAGTTCCTAAGAAAGACGAGAAAATCTTCCTCTGTTGCAAATTTAACTATATTATATGAGCCAGACAATAATGTAATCAGAGGAAATTGAAAAACCTTAAAAGCCTGCATCAAACTTTTTCTAAAATATATTTTTTTCTAAAATATACCAAAGAAGGGGTTCAGGTTATGAACAGCTGAAGCGAATCAGACATTTTCCAGAGCAACTGCAACTCAGATGTTACTGCAGGAGAAGTGATAGTGTCACAATTATAAGCGAGAAGTTTATGTTCCAGGGCCTGCCGAACATCTGCAGCATAAACATCGATAAAATGCAGGTTCCTGCCATTTTTGTTGGTAATAAATAATTACTGTTAACAAAAATCCATTTTACTTACCTACAATGACGTAAGTAAAAAGAAAAAAATCTATGATTTCAAAGACTCACAGCAAGTTTTTTCCTGATGGCTTCAAGTTTCTCGGCAGCCTCAGCCAAATCTGCATTAGCCTGAGACAGACACATCCTCTTCATCTCCACCTCACATAAGACCTGGACAGATGCACAAACAAGCACACACTTACTTCTGGGAGGAAATTGCAGTACAACCTTTCACTTAAAATAAAATACATTGAAAGAGGGCTTCGAGATATCATAAAACACCATACAGTTGACCTTTACCAGCACACTCAATGTCAATTTTAAAATCCTAGAAGGACAGGATGGTGTCCATGTACTTACAAAAATCTATCGAAGGCAGCACAAGTGATGGGGAGAAAGAAAATAATCCTGTCAAACAACAACACAGGATTGGAACATCACCTACGGACTTAGCGTGGGTGACTCGAACTATTTGTGACAGCTTGGGTTTGTGTGGGTACCTCATGGAAGCGTATGATGTTGATCACCCAGGCACAGAGGCCCGCAGCAGCTGAAGTTTTCTGTCGGACAAACTCAGGGTTAAACTCTGGGTCACTGAGGTACTCGTCTCTCACACACCTCACCGTGGCTTCAGGGATGTGCTCTTTGTCAAAGTTCACCAGAGCCTGCAGGAAATCATCCACCTGAACATGCATTTGTGTGGATTAGACAAAACCATGTCACATTACATTATTCATGCATTCATATCTATGAACGTTATTATGAATTATGTGCAGGAACTCAGAAAGAGGACATAAAAGTGAACAGCTACAACACAGAACTTCTAACTTTATAACTTCCTTTTTCATACTTTTCTTTGTTTTATTCAGGATAGCATTAAGCTGAGATTAGAAGACTTTATGACATTTGGTGATTTATGTGGAAAAGCTCACTGTAAATCATCACCTTGCTCATAACCATCTTTGAGGCCTTCCAGCTGCGATCTTTGGGGATTCGGCCTTGGGGAGACAGCAGCACCAGAACAGCTGCTGAGACGTTGGTGACAATAGCTGGAGGGTTGGGAAATGTCCTCAGCTCTGTCAGGTTCAACTGGGTCACACAGACACACAAACGTCCATGTAACCTTTTTTTTCTTTTTAGGAGATGGATTATCCTTTCAGTTCTCCTGCTACTTACAAATGAAACTGAATAAAATGGATGAAATAAGATTAGACAAACTAGAACATTTCTGAAGAAATTTAGAAGGGGCCTGCCAAAGTGTGCGTATCGCTGAACCAATCACGACTGCTCAGGAATGGTTAGCAAGGCCTAAAGAAGAAGCATTCAAGCCTAAACGGCATCAAAGCCGTTTAAATTAAAAAATTTAAAGCGGCGAACTGTCCCTTTAAAGAGGCGAACTGTCCCTTTAAAGCGGCGAACTGTCCCTTTAAAGAGGCAAACTGTCCCTTTAAAGCGGCGAACTGTCCCTTTAAAGCGGTTAAACCTGTAGTTTCAAACAGTAATTAATCTCCTTCAATTAACTGACAGTTAAGCTGCCCCAGCTGCTGCTACACTAATTATATGAGACTCAGGCTTCTCAGAGCCAAAAAACCTCTATGAACAGATGCTTCCCATTTGGAAACCGTAAGAGCTATGGAAAAAATTCTCGCAGAATGAGCGAGGGACGCCTTTGGACTTCAATATTCCCGCGTTTCAGATCTGTAGCACATTCACAGTGAAAGCACGGATGAGAGAAAGAAGGGCTGCAGGAGCTTCTGAGATTTTGAGAATTGGATGAATTAAAATGGGGATTTGAGGTCTTTGCTCTGAGGGGCTCTTCCCACACTCTAATGAAATGGCAGTTGTGCTCTAAAAATTCAAATTTTGCAGATTTTGGCCATAACTTTGGGTCGCTTGGAGGCATGCTGTGGGAAATCCGTAGCAGGTATCGACATGGCGTCTTCACTTCTGAACACAGCACAGACGTATCTACAAACTGACATTTGAATGGTGTTTCTAGGTTAATGCATGATGACACAGTAACTGCTTAAAATTTAGGGTTTTTTAGGATTTTTCCAGGTCATCCCCCTGTTTATTCCTAGGGGGGCTTTGGGGGGCTGTTTTTTGCTTATTACGTCGCCATGGTAACTCCAATCTTCAATAAAAGTAATAGCCCGCGAAAACTCATCGAGCCGGTCGTTTTGATATATATATTGTTGGGATGTGCGGGCCCGTAATGTGGACGGAAGAATAAATATAGCCTATAAATAAAGAGACACGTTTTCAATGTTAAATCCCATAGACTTTTGCCAACGGAATAGTAATAGGTGCCTTGCCATGCATTTGCATGGAGGCACTGCATAGCATTGCTTTGCAATGCTATGCAGTGCTCTCCTATGCAATGCTATGGCAGGCCCCAATAAACCAAGTGTAGAGCACGGTGGACTCAGGTCCCTACATTTACGTGGATGAAAGCACTTTACTCTGTTAAGTGTATTGAGGGCTGTGTTGGCTGCCTGTAGGGCAGGTTCAGCCTTGGCCAAATCCTCCTCTGTCTCCTGCTGTTGTTTGGTCACTTCTGCTTGAATTGCTGCTACCTGAGCAATCACAAGAGCATACAACAAAGTAATCTACTGTAATTTCTGTGCTGCAAGCTTGGCTTATCATTGCTTCACTTCTATCTAATTTCTGTTGACCCTTTTCCCCTGACAAAGTAGCTTGAAAGGCCCCAGAATCACACACTCTTACTCTTTGCTCCTCCGCATCAGCTACAGCTCTTTCTAGGTTGAGCTTCTCTGTCTGTTGTCCTATTTTAGCAATGAGCGCTTCGATGTCTGTGTTTCTCTGCCACAGCTCCACCTCCTGCACTGCTAACTTGGCTTTGAGATCCTCCACCTGAAAAAAAACCAAAGGCAGATAATGAAAGTTTGAGACAATGTGCCGGGACAGAGACATCAAATGAATACAAAAAAGTGCTGTATGGTATATATTTTCTGACCTGCGATGCCGTATTCAGCAGTTTCTCTAGTCCATTCTCCAATCTATCCATCTTCTGGGTCAGCTCTGTGCGTTTCTTCCCAAGAAGGTTGTCGTATAGCTTCATGAACTCAAGGAAACTCTTTGGAGTGGTGTAGTTAAAGTGCTTCTCATTCTGCTGGTACTTGACGCTCACCTTTAGGAAAAAAAAAAAGCGATAAATCAGGTCAAAGAAAAGAGCGGGAGTGCTTATCGCTCACAGTGCTTTGCAATAGCTCTCACCTCATTGACACTCGCGTGGGCGTAAGAGATGAACTCACTGATAGATGCTCTAATGCTGGGCTGCGCAGCATAAATACACACATGGATTGAAGCGATTTATATTGCATGACAAGAGTAAGCCCACTTTTCTTGAGAGAGTTAACATAAACGAATTTTGGAAGAATACAAAGACATGGATATTGTTACATCTTTCAATATTTAAGAATGTAATATCAATGTCTATTTTTACTGTTTAAGACATGAGCATGGTTATCAACGTGATTTTATAGTTGTGTAGTTCTTGAAAGTTAACTTTTCTAAACAATTTGGCACTTTTTACGCGTGCATTTTAGTTCTCCTCAAGAGAAGTGGTTGAATATCTGGTATAAAGTAAAAATAAATACCAAACCGATACCAAAATAAAAACCAAAGTTTTCCTTACCTCCAGCCCAGGTATCTTCTCAATAAAGGTAGAGCTAACAGACTGCAGAGCAAGCTGAGGCCATGGGTGAAACCAGTCTATGGCAGTACAATTAACCAGAGCAGGAAACTTGCGTGCACGTGTTCGCAACGTGAAACCGACTGGCGAGAAACACAAGACGACCTGGTGGAGAGACGGAGGAAGAAGCTGAGGTAAAGGGCAAAGAACATTTTTCTGAGATGGGAAAATTTAAAAGCAGACTGTTGCTTCGACCTTGAGCTGTCTTCGTATTCTCTCAATGAAGAAGCTCCAGCAGTTGTCCCTGCTATCTATGAGTCCTAATGCCCTTAGCTCCATTCTGATGGATGTGACAATCATATCCACTTCCTCATCGCTAAATAAGTCAGGTATATCTCCTGAAAATACAACACACTCTCAGTATTTATTTGTCCCTTACAAGCCCAGCGATGCAAAAAAATGTCATCCATGTGCTAACTCAGAATAAAAAAAATTTCAATGCAAAGAATTGAATTTAGATAAGATTTCATACACAGAAATGCTCTGATTCTCAACACTCATAGACAGTGTAGACAAACCTGAAGCCAGCATGTCATTAATGAGCACCAGGAAGCGTTCATCTGGAATCTGGGCATCTGTATGAAGGAATACTGTCCCGATGTTCTTTACTCCCACCTTTATATACAATGCTGATAAATCACTCTGTGGGCAATTCAAATGTTGACATTTTGAATTAAAGTAGGAAAGACAAGAAGTTCGGTGTTACTAAAATATTTGACAGCGTGTGAGCGAGTATCAATTGATAAATGATTAAAAAAACAGAAACAAAAGCAGCGTTGACGTTTTGTATTTGTTGCTCACCTTAAGGTCACTGATGCCGTATCCTTTACGCAGCGTGATCTGGAAAACCTCCAGCGAGCTGAGGAAGGCAGCCAGTCGACACAGACTCTGCTTCCCACTTCCCCCGACTCCCACCAGCAAGGCGTTACCATACGGGGCCTCCAGGATGCGACTGATCCGACAGCTGAACGCAAACGTCTGAACTCATCTCTGCAATCCTTTTTATGCACACGTTACAACTGTATGTTTCTGACTGTAGATTCTATATGGACATCTGCATGCTTTTCTTACATATGCTGGATGGCTTCTTCGAAAAGTACCAGGTCCATGACAGCATGCAGCTCATTATAATGCTCCAGAGCATCAGCCAGTGTCTTCTGGAGCTTCTCCCAGTCTGAAGCCTGACAAGGAGGCCAAATAAAGAAATTAACTTCAGCCAGCCATTCCGTGTCACTACTATATATGTAGTGACATCCTGATATGTAAACAATTGAAGCTACCCATGTAGAAAAGAAAGGCAATTAGTTTGCTAATGACTGTACTTTCACCCACACGTTTTTTCCGACAGATCAAACATGACAGCCATAAAGGCTTTGAGTACATAATCAGTGGAAAAACTATGCGATAAATTGATTTAAGTGATAAACAAATGGTCTCACCCGGTTTAGTCACTTCTGTTAAAGAAGAATAAACAGATGCCTGAAAGTAGCAACAAGACACGCTCTGACTTAATGTGTTTGTGGATGCCTGTGTGTGTGTGTGTGTCAAACCTGATGATAGCGTGGCTCTCCCACTCCCTGGGAAAAGTGACAGTACACCAAAGGTTGGTGGATAAAGACGGATTCGTCTATTCCCTGCAGCAAACCGGCAGAAAATCAAATAACAAACACATAAAAATACAAAAGATGACGCCTTCACTAAATGTCGTCCCTAACTTGCCTCAAAGTATCTTTTGCCAGTATCCAGCAGGATTTTATTGAAGAGTTCCACATCCTTCTCCTCCATTAGTTTGTCAGAGTAGACCCTGGAGCTCTCATGGAGCCACAGGTGAACCAAGTCCATGGGGTAACGGATACTCTCTGGTAGGGCAAACAGGATGCCCTACACATCAGGAAATCATGAGAAAAAAATCCAATGCAAACAGATTGACTTCTTAAATAAACACAGCAATATTTCAAATTAAAAGCAGGCTTATTTTTCATATTTTTCACCTGGAATATATTGGAGAGGTCTCGCAGGTTGAAGATATAGTGGAAGCGTATGGCTGTTGGAAGGAAGTTCTGGCTGATCTTTTGGTGCAGACAGATAGCTGCCTGGAACAGCGCGACCAAAAACATAGACACAAGCGAGACGGACAGGTAGCGTTTGCGTGCGTACGATAAATGAGTAAATGTTTTAAAGTAGAAAAACGCCTCCCTGATACTGTAGATGTACCTGTATGAGAGTTCCAACTGAGCGAGAGACCCCATAGCTGAAACCCCCTTGAAGGAAGTGAGCTGACAGGATGCTGGAGAAGATGGTGGCCAACGCACCAGCACTCGGGAAATGTACCGCAAACACTGAGAAATGCCTCTGAAATAGACAGAAATCAATCAATCTACTTTTAGAGCTACTTCTAAAATGTTTTTTTTTTTATGAACCAGATTAAGGTATTAATTAGTCATCTTTTTTCAAGGACATTAAAATGTTTTGGCTTTTAAGCGTTTTTGCCTGTTTATCATTACTGTGAAAAAACGGGATATTCTTTCCACCACTGATTGATGTGTAATGCACTCCAACACATTTTACGAAATGTCATGGTAACAGAGAATAGTTTGAGCAGAAAATGCATGGGTGTTTTTGTAAATGCAGTATAGTGTGAGTGAGGAATTCTCCCTTGCATATACAGTATGTCTGGCTGTACCTGCAGTCTGGGGTTGATAGAGAAGCTTCCAGCTGTTGGGTTCATGCAGGTGATATACTGGCAGTTATGTATTTCCTTCAATACCAGCCTTTGTCTGTCGTACCTAAAACATTCCAGCTTAATTAGATCAAACTAAACCACAAACTAGCTGTGAACAGTGTTTGGTTTTTACAGCTTTACATTTCAATAGTAGCAGGAGTGTGTGAGCATGTCTCACCAGTCTTACCAGTGGCTGTAGTCAAGGTGCTGTCGTATGAGTGTGTGTGGCTGGACGGTCCCATAAACATCCACCTCAGGCATGTTGAGGTCATCTATGAAGTAGATGAGCCTTTTAGCTGTAGGAGGAGCAAATTTACGGCCGGCTTTCTTCTCCAAAGGTTTCTCCAGGACACCTGAGGTCCATATAATGCAACAGTGTTTACTGAGAATTATTCACTGGCAAAAAAATGTGTGAATCACAGATGGCCTTTCAGAAGAAAAAATGAATAATTCAAGAATAAATCAGTTTCACAGCTCTGAATAAAAGTCTTGTAAGATAATGTGACTCAGCTAGCAGAAATGGGCAAAATCTGTTAAGTACTGCAATAAGATGCACCTAATACAGAGTTTAAAATCTTATCTGCAGCCCGGCTTTTGCTATTCACATAATATGATCGTGAAAAGATAATCCTTAGTACATGAAAAGGTTTTCATCGTAATATGAAGAGAAATTAAACTGAATAAAGTAGGGAAAGCTTCAATTAATGAGAAAGCTATTTGGACATCAACACACAAAATGTTTTGTACACTTGCACCCATACAAGTAAAACAACATCTTTTTGAGGTGATTATGCACGTTTTTAAAAGCACTACCCTCAAACATTTGTGCTCATTCTGGTGTCTCTTACGCTGCAGCATGGCTGATGTAGTGTAGTAGTTGAAGGGTACTTTTGTCACCATGTAGTCCTCCTTCAGCTTGCTGACTTTATCAGACACAAGGATGGTCTTGCCCACTCCTGCGTTGCCCACTAACATGATAGGTTTGCCTTTTTGGAGCAGCAGGTCCATGAAGTAGGTCAGACAGATGGTTTCTGGGGTGTGGACCAGCACAGTCTGAAAAAGACATTGCATAACCTGACTGAGAAACAATGTGCGGTAATTCCTTTATGTTTTATACAGCCAGGTACATTTGTCAGTGCAACCACGCACCTGCAACGGGACATCAGGCTCCAGCTCAAACGGCACCATCTTCTCACTCCAGGGTGTAAATTTCTTAGTCTCGGAGTCAATGAAATAGTCAAACACGGTGCCCTGAGAAGGAAACTTCACTGCTCTCATCTCTTTGGACCACCAACGGCTGAACTCAGCACGGTGGTCATACAGCTGAAATGGGAGTTGGGTAAGGACAATGTCATCCAGTGTTTAACCAATGTGAACAATAGGGTTATTGCCAATGTAAAATACTGCAAACATTAGTCACCACGCACATGATCCTGAAAGAGAGCGCCTCCAAAAGCCCAGACGCAGGCGAAGACAAAGTAGATCTCGTACAGTTCGCGAGGAGAGTCGGCCGGAGTGTTGTCCTCTGTCAACAGGCAGTCCAGCAGGGAGCACAGTGTCTGATTGGGTTACATACAGAGACGCTACGCTTCACTGAACAGGTAAGAGCTCATCTGTTGATTCAAATTACATGTCATAAGACCACACCTGCACCATGCTGTTTTCTGGAACGGGAGTGATGGTTTTCAGGTTGCAGCGGACCTGTTCCAAGCAGTACGGCACATACTTATCAAACAAAATAGTGAGGTTGGCTCGCTCTGACTGGGCCTGCCTGGTGTCTATCCAACTTGTCACGTAGCTGAGAACACAGAAAAGGCAGCATTGCTTAGCCAAAGTGAGCATCAATCAATATATGTGCACGTTTGGGGTTTTTGCTTTTGTGAGTCTTACGAGCTCCAGCCAAGGTCCTGTGGGTTGACATAGAGTATTCCTGCCCTGGACACTGTGGCTGGAGTAGCAGCCCTCAGATGAGAGATCTCAAAGAGCAGACGCATGGACGAGGACAAACTGATCCTTTCATTGCTGGCAAGAGTCAGAACCTGCACAGAGTAAAATAACTATGCATCCACAGAGTGACTGGCACTAAGAAATAAAATATATGCTTAAATACTTGCTTGGCCTTTAGCTGGTTAATGCAAAAATGAAAGTACATTCACCTCCCCGGAAAAAAAGACAAAATTATGGAAAAGACTGAAACTCTTACTTTATTGTCATCCATCACTGTGTTAAGAGATTCGATCCACATAGGGTCAATATCACCATCCAGAACAATCCATTTGGGTCCATCATGGGCCACTGAGGTCAGCTCTCTCATGGTGGAGGAGAACAGACCTGAAGTGAAGAGTAAAGCATACATGCTTACATCAATATGATTAGTTTTACATCGTTCCATTAATGGACCATCACCCAGGCAAAAATACTACATAATAACAAAAACAAAACAATAAGAAAAGAAAGTCATTTTCTAAAATAGTGGCAGAGTCATTTCCTAGGAAAGCAACTCCGACAGCAAAAGGTGCTTCACATTTCCAATTAATTCAAAGAGGAAATTTGATTATAAATTGTGGCTGTGGCCCCAATATAATTTGACAACAACCCAAAAATCTGCAGAAACAAATCATTAACTTAATCATTATTCATTGCTCAGTAAAACCATTCTATATACCCCGAGCCCCTCACCATCTTTCCACTCTCTGGTAGCAGGGTGGAGGTATCCAAACAACTCATCTGTGGTAACAGCTTTGGGGTTAATATCATTCCATACTGGCTTCATTTTCATGTTTGCGTAGGTCCTGTGGAGAGTCTTCAAGATCTAGAAAATAAAGAGCGTAAACAGAGGACACACAGTGCGTGACCCTTCGTTGTCCCTCACAGTAATGTGCTAGTCCAATAGTAAATTGGGAGGATGGAAAAAAAAAGGAAGGGTTAGACACACATTGAGCATCTTTAAGAATAAAAATAATTTTTTTTAAAATTTTGAATGGAGTTTAATTGATGTAGTTGTTCTTGAGAAATGAACCTGGCTCTTTCCAGTGCCTGGTCCACCTACAACAAACACAGAGTGTCTGACAGCCAGCAGCTCCTCCAGCTGGGCCACCTGCCAACACACAGTGTCACAATATTCAACATTACATCACATAACTGATTCTTAATATCCTTTGTAGCACAACTTCGTCAACTACAAATTTGCAAATCATTTCATCACCAAACAGGTCTGTCTTCTAGGAAATGATTTATCGCATCTAACGTTCTTTTAAAACTAGAAGCTCAGAACCAAACCGCCTCAGCGTAAACAATTGGTGAAGGGTGATATTTATCCGATAAACACAGTCTACAACATTTCTACCATCGATGCAAAAAAATGACTACAAAACAGACAGTAACATTAAGACATCTTAAGATATTCCAAAGAAAGAGGCACCTTAAGTATGAAGTTTTCCTCAGGCTGCAGGCGCAGCTCACTGACCGACTGCCGGACAGCACTTTCTAGTGTAGGGTCTCTCTTCCTGGGCACGTCTAACTGAGGAAACAAGTCACTGATCAGCCCGAGGAATATGGGCACGTCACCGGTGACTATCTTCGGCAGGTTGAAGTCCCTCAGGGCCCGCATCAGCACCTGGAGAGACAGTGATGGCATCACAGTTCTAAAGCCAAAAAGCAAAAGCATTAATGGGCTCACATGTGCAGACAAAGCCATGCAATTGAACAGACTTGTTTTCCGTGTGAACGATAAAGTGAAGCACACCTGTTCTTCGGGTCTGCTACGTTCCTCTCTCTTAAGCGATCCAGCAACAACCAGAACTGATTTGATAGCCCGCAAACCCCAATCATAATGATCCTGTGCAAAATAACATGTCACTTAACATGATGGATAATATGTGTCTTGTTGTCTTCTTTATGTATCTGGGATACTTGATGTTTAGAGGCCTTTTAGTAGTAGTTTGCAGTCGGGGCACCACACTGTATTGTGGAGAACCTGCTAGTTGTGTTCATATATGTTCACCACACTATTACTTATACACTAAAGATTTTGGGAGAATGTAGAGTATCATGTTTAGCCTTCACAGATGGAACAAGGTAGGCATCTTATAAATGGAAAAAAAAAGTCAATCTTTGTTATATGATAAAAGGTAGAACTCAATTAGTTCAAATCAATTTGTTCTTCACCCAATACGATTCCTTCTAGTCCCATTTGTGTCCTTTACCATTCACGCTCGCATCCTAAAGCAGCACAGGGAACAGATATAGTATTTTATATGTCTTGACAAATTACTGTTATGTTGGCACCTGTTTTGACAGCAGCTCCTTACAGAGAGTGTAAAGGCTGATGAACTTGCGTGCCAGCAGACGTGCATCAATGAACCCCTCAGCCACCAACATGATCTCACAGATGAGCTCAAAGTCCGGTATCACCATTGCACAGGGCCTGAATTTTAAGCAAATTGGATAATAAATAGTCATCTTTGACATTTGTTAACTCTTACACTAAAAGTCTCCTCTTTCTCACAATAAATCACACCTGAATAGTGCCTTAAGATTCTCTGGAAGCTCGGCCCTGCCAGCATAACCTGGGTTTAGAGTGATGAAGATCCCCACTGTTGGCTTCAGCTCAATTTCTTCTCCCAGAAAATGGAACCTACATTCACACAGTAGCAAGTGCAGATTGTGTAAGTCAGACATATCAGCGGACAAATGAATAGGAAGGCTATATTGATACACCTATACCTCTGTTTTTTGTTGCGTACAGCATCTTGTATAGTCTTGACCTGCACAGCAACCACAGACAGAACGTCTACTGAGATCCGATTGAATTCATCAAAGCAACCCCACACTCCTGTCTGAGCCAGACCCTTGTAGATGTTGCCTATAGACTGAGGATGGAGACAGATTAAGAAAAGCTTAAAGAAGTATCTATAGAAATGGAGTAAAAGTGCATAAACTGACATGGAGAGGAAAATCTCTGCAATCCATGCTACCTTGTAGTCCATTTGTTCCGAGCAATTGAACACATATACCATGATGCCGAGGGAGCGTCCGAGATCTTTAGTAGTCTCGGTTTTACCAGTGCCAGCTGGACCTGACGGGGCACCACTCATAGTCAGATGGAGGGACTGGGTCAGGGTTATGTAACACCTGACAGGGGTGGGGTTGAGATGTAAGATCACAAAAGAAAATAAAGTGAGTCATAACCACAGTTAAGACAACCTAGTTTCAACTGAGATATGGTTTTTGAAACGTTGTAGCATCAAAATAAAAGTGTAATTCGATGTACGGTGAGAGGACTGAAAGACTAGGATGTTTGTGTTTTTCCTCTTTATTTGATCGCAGGACAGAGACAGTGAGCACTTGTTTCCCTCCTTCAAGACTTGTATTTTACATTTGCGTGGGCGCTTCCTACTTCTAAGCACCGCACAGCTTGACTGAGCATTTACATGTTAAGTGCTTTGAGTGGCCTTGTTTGTTGTTGCTAGGCAAAGGGAGTCCATTATTAATGTCGGTCTTTGCCCAGTTTACAATATTTATCATTATCAGTGTTTACATTCTGTGTATGTGGGGAGCATATAATAAAGCATGTTGGTTTACCTGTCAGTGAGTGGGGTGATGACCAGTCTGTTAGTGTTCCCCAGGTATTCATAGCTGAACTGGAACTGCGCATCACAGATGTTAACATAACAGTGTTTTGTTTCTTCATCCCAGCGATGGCGTAACTGGGACAGCCATGCAAATGCCTGCCCAGTTGTTACCTAAACGGTGCGTGCAGTAACACCGACAGTAGGGTCAAATCGTTTCTGTGAGGCTCACAGAAAAAGGAAGGTATAGTTTTAAAAACTACCTTTTGAGATATGAGATTGGCCACCACGTCTCGAGCATGAACATCGATAGTGCAGATAGTCATAATTTTCTGTCTTTCTCCAGGAGTTAAGTCTCCGAGCAGCATGTGGATCAGTGAGTTGAGCTGTGTGATCTACCAAACCAAATGCTTTATGAACAAAACAGCCACTGTGTTCGCTCACCAGCATAGCAAATTGTTTCTGTGCAACGGTACCTGTTTTCTGTTGTAGTCTTTGAGAGCCGTCTCAAATCCTTCCTCCACCCTCTCAAAGGCAATGCCTACATCAGTGGCCCACCACACCTGACTGCCGGTTAACCCGATCTATTTAAGGAAAGAAAAGCAAGCCAAGAACACATAATTCATGTCTTTTTAAAGATTAAAAGTTCATTCTCCAGACTATGCATCATCAAACCTGTGCAGGGTAGTCAAAGAGCCACTGGTCTCGTGGTTTGTCCTCATATGCAGCTACAGCCTCCTGTATCTCTTTTCGGACTGTACAGCGCATGGTGCCCTCTAAGGCACTCAACCAACACTCTGCCTGGAAAAATACTACAAATTAGAATGCTTGAAAAAGCATTGAATTTGTTAACTGTGAACATGTACAAAATGGAGAGAATGCTACACCACACAGTGAAAACAGCAAAGATAACTTTTGAATGGCAACACACACACAAAAAAAGAAATCAATGTTTGTCTTTCAATACCTGTCCTTCACATGCACAAGGCTCTGAGAAAGGAACATATTCTCCCTCGCGACTGTACATCCCTATGGCAACTGCCACCCCATCCTCCTCCCCCCCTCCTTTGCCCCCGTCTGAATCCTTGAAGCGGAGATCTGCAATGTTGTCAAACAGCTTCAGCAAGTGTCTGGTCACCTGGAAAACCACACACATACACCCAATAAACCCATACCAAACTCCAACTTTGTCTTTCATCCTTATCTTTATTCATTTAATTTGATAAACTACTCTGAGACAAGATTAGAAAAATACACCGAACTGATAGCTTGATTTGGGATCTGTTACCTGTTTGGGCTGTGTTCCCTTGGAAACAATCTCCAGCAGATCTGAAGCAGAGACAAAATAAAATCTGGGGAATGTGAGTCTCTTGGTCTCCAGATACTCAGCTAGGGCCTTCTCACACACAGACAGCCTCTGCTGTAAGGTTTCCAGGCTTTCAAGGAAGCCCGGCTGGTTAGTCACCTCGACCACGTTACTGTTCTTCACCACCTCAGTCATCGAACTCTAAGTGGAAGAAGGGCAAAAAAAAAAAAAGGAATTTTTTTTTGGATCATGATAATATATACAATACGATGTAAGTAGCGTTACCTGAAAGTCAGCGTGTATTCCATGAAAGCGCTCGGCGTCATAGGCCAGCTGGCAGCGGATGTCGTGGCTGTTTGTGAAGATGCTGTTAAGGTGGGCCCAGGTCCTCTGGACAGACATCCAGGTGGAGATGACCAGGTCAGCCACCATTAGCTTCCTCTGCCAGCCACTGACCTCTGTCTGGAAATACTCCACGTACTTACTCATCAGAATGTTCTGCAGCTGGACCTGAAGACCAATGAAACATGAGTATAACGTGATTACACAGAAGTTTGCAAAATGCAATTCTGATGCATGGCCACATAAATAACACGAACATTTCTCCACCTGCCATTTATTCTGCATATGTTTTTTTTTTGTGGTCAGCTACCTGTTCTGTGGCTGAGAGTGACTCCAATGAGTCCAAGGCTTTTATAATAAATGTAATTAAACTAATTAAAATGTAAATAAACACGAAACATTATAGAGAAGAGTTTGTCTTTTGAACAGGTAATATAAAATGCACTGGGGTCACCTGGTTGTCTTCTAGTGTCTCAATTAAGTTCTCATCTGCTTTGAGCAAAGGGATTCCTGTGCTGGAATGGGTCTCATATGACAGCGACATAACACTCCAGGTCTGGGTTATTTCAGCCAAAACCTGTAAAAGTACATGTCAAAGGAGTTAGGAGCTGTTAATATTTGTTTTTAACTAAGATTAAAATGTAACTTTCAAGGATGAGTTCAAGTCATCTACTTTTTCTTCTCGAGTTAGAACTGTTAAAAATGACACAGTGCTTAGATACTTATATCTAAATGATTAATTCATGAATATACTAGTCTCCCACCTTCTCGATTGCCATTTCTTTCACAGCCTTGTCCACTATGCTTTTGACCTCATCTTCGACACGATGAAGCTGTAATTCCAACAGGTCCCCCAAGGTGGTGCCCGGTCCCATGACAAACCTGACCTGTTGATGGAAAACCATACATTCTACGATAAGGCTGTGATCACATTTCACATCAAGATAATTGAGTTAATGGAACCTGCAGAGTAGATGCATGTATCCACAGTACAGGAACGATGCAAAAATCAAATGGCAAATATTTTCTCAAACCCCTGTGGTGTTCATAAGCTGCTGCCAGTGCCTCTCCCTGATGGCAGAGTTTTGCAGCTCATTGACGGCTCGCAGAGAAGTCAGCAGGTTTTTCACGGTTGATTCCAAGCCCGTATAGACATCCCATGCACGCACCTCTTTATCTAGCATCTTCATTTCCTTCAACACAGAACAGATAGACTTGTGGCTATGGAGAATTTACTTATTTCAAACCACAGCATAATAAAAAAAGAATCTAGCTGTGAAAAATGGAGGCTTCTCATACTTTAGCAAAACGCCGGAGCTCCATGTCCATCTGCTCAACATTGATCTCTTTCCATGGAGTTTTGGTCCAGTCCTCTATACTGGTCTAGGATTGACAGAGATTACATGATTCATTTTATTTACCGACTTAAAAATAAAAAATTGGATTCAGATCATAATTTGAGAATGTTTGCAGCATGATTGATTTGATATGTCTACCTTTACAAAGACGATCATGTCCCAGACTGCTTTGACGAGTATGATGTCAGAGCGACACTGGCGCAGCTGCTTGTACTCTGGGAAGCTGACCTCAAACAGATCAGCGGTGTCCTGCAACTTTTTCATTTCCATCTCCATCACTGCTACTGATCGATTGCACTGGAGACAGGCAGTTTGATCTGCTGTTACAGTTGTTTTGTCTCATGGATTTCCTTTAATCATACAGCGTGGACTACTTCAGCTGGAATGATTGTTCTATTTTTAGGTCGCAAAAGAACGTCTTCCACTGCCTACCTTGTCAGTTAGTTTATACGGGTCCTCCACATTGATCTTAAAGATTGATTCAGTGCGAAACTGTTCTCTGAACTCATGTTGCTTGACCTGAAATGTGAAAATACGGGAAATTCAGAATCCATGCATATCTTCCACTGCCCCTCAATCTGCTACTGTGCAGGCACAGAAGGGGTATGGAGTCATATATAATGCAGGAAAGAAAGTAAGAAGGTTTGTATATCAAGCTCTTTGTAAGGGGGTTGGCCGAATGACATCCTACACTCCTCACACCGAGCCTCACCTCAAACCGGACACATTTCCTGCGTATGACCGAAACTTCGTTTGACTGCAGTGGTGCCACTTCATGTTTGACCGTGAAGGCAATTTTTCTGAGACTTTTCCACTTCTCAGGCAGTTCCTGTGTTTTGTGGCAAAGAAGCAAAGAAAGTGATTGCTCTGACAACCTTACAAAGCAGCTACCGTGGCATTTTTACGCACTTCTAGCTGCGTGTAGACGCTGTCTGGAAGTTGCTGTCCGTAGGTCTTGAGGAGTTCAGCTGTGGACTTGAGGGGTTTAAAGTGCTGTTCGTTGCTGATCTGTCTGTCTCGTATGGCCATGAGGTGTCCCATTATGTTTACAAGCCCTGCATAATCCCCACCCGACACCTTTGCAGAAAGACCAGCAGCCGTGTCCTGGATAAATCGGGATAATTCCCTTACGCTGTGAAATAGGGAAGAATGGAGATAATGAGGTATGATGAAGTTCGTGGTTGTGAATCATAAAATACAAATGAAATAATATCAAACAAGTGGTTGACATTATGGTAAATAAATGTGCTATTTTTTTCCTGTTGTTGTAAATGATGCACATTTGGAGAGATGCATTACTGCCAAACCTCTGGTTTACGTGGTTGAGAAGGTGCT
Organism: Odontesthes bonariensis; assembly: GCF_027942865.1. Classification (NCBI taxonomy): domain Eukaryota; kingdom Metazoa; phylum Chordata; class Actinopteri; order Atheriniformes; family Atherinopsidae; genus Odontesthes; species Odontesthes bonariensis. The sequence continues at coordinate 23,447,468 of NC_134519.1, read as the reverse complement.
CTTTGAACATCCAGCTCCACTTCTTGATGACGTTCATCAGTGTGTGCTTAAATGGTCTGATGTCGAGCTGCAGCCAGCCACAAAACACCTTCTTGTCCTCCATCTTGCTCACTCGCACATACAGAGACTCAAACAGATTGATCTGGATGGAGGAATGACACAGTGACTATGACTGTACAAATAAACTGTCCCAAAGAGCGCTTAAATAATTCAAGGCTGAATTATAAATGAATCGCAAAAGCAGAACACACTTGATCTTTAAAGTTGTCAAGGGTGGGTGGGTTCTTTTTCAGTTCATAGTCAGCATACAGCTCGGCTTCCTCTGTACTTAAAACGTGGCCATAAAGCAGGAACTGCCTCATAAATTCAGATCTGCAAATGTAGAGAAAAACCCTTTAACGTGCAATCCTGTGTTGAGAGAATTTTATATCACTACCTCAGTACTCAAACTCATCTGACCTGTCATCAGTCCAAAGATAGCGGTAGCTTGAAAATGAAGCCTGGTACTCCTTCACCTAAAAAGTCAACACAATATCCACATTTATATACTGAATGCAGAAATTACAAACAAGCCTTTCTTAGAGTGAGGAGAAAAAAAGAGACACTTAACTTAGTGACAGCTGCACGTGCCCGTGAGCGTATGATGTGGCACATCTCTGACAAATCCTTAATTTGGTTTATGTCAAACTACAAAATGGGAAACCAAGACAGAATATGACATGGGTCTGTGTACAAGCAAATAGATTTATGCTCTTGTGTATGTCTGACAAGTCTATAATCTAATTCGTGCAACACCTGATAATTATTCAGCTGTTTGTGGGCTGCCACTCTGGGAATAAAAGATGCCACGCTGGTGATGCTTGCCACCATTTTATCCACAACGTCGTAGAAGTTACCGCTTTGGCTTAGGTCCAACGAGGGGTCAAAGGTCATTTCATTGCTGTTGAGTACCAGCTGGACCTCAAATAGTGGTGTTATATGCTGGGCTGCATCTGTGTTGTCCATGAGGTACTGCAGGGAGCAGCGTACTGCGCTGGTGAAGCCTGCCAGGATCATACGGTCAACATATTCTGTGTAGGCCCGCCATTCACTACTGTCTGGATCCGTCATGCCGAGCAGAGACTGATTCTCCTGCAGCATAGTAGAATTATGATGTTAGATGGAAAAAAGAAACCCCAAAAAATCCCTGACAGGACTATTTCTGCAGTTTTTTTTACATTTACATTAATGCATTTGCAAAAGTAATCTCTCCAGCATCAAGGGTAGGATGTAAGCATACCTGCAGTAGTTTGTGTATCTGCTCCCCTGCACTGCTGATGAGAGCATGCTGTTTGGAAACACTCTCATCTATGTCAGAGAAGATGAGGAGACTAGAATCCCGACTCTTTCGGATGATGAAAGCCCTGTGGCTGAATTTACCCATGAGAGCCTGAATGGCTTCCACATTAGCTTTACTCTTCTGGACACGACTGGAAATGCTCTGGCAGAGACAGGAGCAACAAGCATGACTAGTAATTACATTTCGTGGTCAACAGCATCATATTGCTTTTTTGTTTTTTTTAAAATGATTGCCGTTGTAAGGAAGTACTGCGGTTACAGGTCAAACTATGTTAAATGACAATTTGGACAACTTAAGAAGCGTGCCAGATTCATGCAAAAACAAAAGGGAATTGACAGCTTTTTTACGTGTACAAACCAAAATCAAAAAGCTGAGACATCCCTTTTTTCAACAAATAAACAAGAATTGTGTAAATATGCTTTAAAACAGTGGCGACATCTAATCACTTGAAAACATTTCTCTAAAATCGTATTAGAAATCTTCAGTACCTTGACCAGTTCTCGTGTACCCTTAATGTAGTCCCAGAGGTCGTCTTGAGCCCAGGTCAGCCCACGGAGGGCTGGCTCTAGCTGCTGTCTCATCCCATCCATCTCATCTTTGACTAATCCCAGCTCTACAGCTAGGATGGTACTCTGGAGCTTGTTGTACCAATGGGTCACCAAGGTCAGTGTCTGCGTGTACTACATGACAGAGAGCAGCTTAAACGCAGATTTTCTTTTCAACATATTTTATTTAGCCATAAATCTCCCCAGTACAGCTGTCAGACACTGTCTAATCTAACACGAGGAAGGCTTGTTACCCACTGTGTATAGTCTCTCCCGTTTCGAATAGAGATGGAGGGCTGCCTCAGGAACGTTTTGGATCTTTAGTAATCCTAGATATTTCACCTCCCTTAGAACTGATGCCAGCTGGGGGGAGTAACAGGAAGAAAAATGGTAAATTCATCAGGTATGTTGGGGTATTCTTTGATTATGGTCCATTTTGACATTGCTGATCATACAGTAAATACTGATGCAGATTAAGTAACCAGAGGTATAACCGAGGTTAAAATACAGATGTTTCTGAAAAACCTCACATCCAGGTGGAAGTTAAACTGTTACTGTTTTGAACAGAGGATAACATACACTAACTGAACAGCGTGTGTATGTGTGTATATTTCTTGCACTGGTTAGCAACTCATAGATAGTTACATCTACTAATATACAAAAAACAACTAAACTGAGCCAAAGGAGCTGAGGGTAACCTAGGCATCAGGTCAGGTAAATAATCACAAGGAAACTTGCTATGAATTAGTTGGTTGATTTGGCAGAATAAGGGGACATGGCAAAGTGTTGGGTGGCACACGCCTACATTCTGCCGGTGCTCCCTAAATATCTCACGAGCAGGTAAGGTAGTTGTGAAAGTGTAACAGCAAAAACTTTAGCCAAGACATGTACATTAACACTCATACCAATGACTTCAGTCTATTACAGAGACAAATCACTGTTGATTTGTGTCTTTGCATATCTTTGGTTATTTCTGTTAACACTCTCGCAACTGTGAGAAATGCACCTTCAAAGTGAAGGTTAAGCCTCACTAATATGTTCAATGTGTCTGTTGCAGAGTTATTACTCTTTCTGCTTACAGCAGGGCTGAAGTTGATCTGGAAGAGGCCTGTGTCAATATCCAGCGTCAACAGCGACTCTTTGAGGTGCGTTTGACATATTTCCTCCAGCCCCTCTGTCCATTGAGCGAACAGATCCTCATCGTGTCTGTCCAAAATCTCAAGAACACGTTCACACTTCTGAAGCACGTCATCTGCCTCGGAACAGCCCAGAGGCCTGGAAGGACAAGCACAAGCATATATCACCTGTATCATGTACATACAGTTATCACATAATCCTTTTAAAGCTTTAAACCACCTTACTCTTGGTGCAGGTACATGTATATAAACATCAGTGTATGGTATATTCATTCAATAGATCAGTTTGATGCCAGACCACCAAGGATATTCATGTGAGTGTGTGTTTGTCTGTGTGCATTAGGAGTAGAGATGGTTCATACGCATGGGCCAGCTCGCAGAGATTGCTCCTGTTGGTGAGGATGCGATATCGAAGCTCCTGCGACCATTTCAGGTTACCGGCTACGGTGGGCTTGTTTTTTCCTATGACTGCACAACCTGCCTGCAGCTGAAACACAGAGCTTCATTAATATGGCAATATTATATTTCTATTACTCTTGAAATATACTGTACACTCCCCTAAATGTTTGTTGGATAAGAATGAAAATCTACCTAATGTCACACGAGTCACACTTAAATTCTATGAGACTGCCCTGATAGGGCATAGTTAGGTGTAGCAAGCTGCTGTAGTTATTACATTTAATTTGTCTGTATTTTGCCTATTCTTAGGTAACTAAATCAATATAGAAATGACTGAGACATATTAGAGGAGGATTTTTTTTACCCCTTCTCTGTGTTGATCAAGTATAAACTGACAATCGTCTGTTTCCTGGTTGAACATGGCCAGCAACACATTATAATTAGGAGAAAACAGCTGATGGATTCTGGGTCTCTCAAGTAGGGTGCCAAAAATCTTCAACAACTAAATGGGACACAAAAGGGCAGTGTTAATTTAGACCATTATAGTGTAAAAACAACACACCCAAATAAAAAATTTCCACTAATGAGCAAATTCCCCCCGAGCAGAGATGATCGTTATTACAGCGAGCCAACATACTGAATGTTGTCCGCTTGGTCTTTTTACACAACACTGGCAACGTGCAATTACATCGCCAAAGGCAGAGTGGGGTTTGCCTTAGGTGTCGGTGCAGAGCAGACGGACCTTAAAGGCTGACTTCAGGTTCTTGGAATGGTGAAAAGCCAAATTGAGGACGGTTGCCAGCCTCTGGTCAAAGTCTCTATTCTGCTCCACAAAACGCCTGAAGTGACGCACAAAATCCTGGACACCCAAAGGAGCAAAGGGTAGGAAATTAAAGATATTTTACAATCAGAGGGACGAAATCGTGCTTCAGCTGTAAAGTCTTCAGTCACTGTCCAATCATCTTGTTCATTTCATAATGCTAATTATACAAGCTATTGACAGATGTTTTGAAGATACACACTTATAAACACTATGATGGCAGATGGACTGAATGATGACTCCAGTTTTACATGTTTCTTGACCTAAAGTTATTTTTTCAGAAGTGGCTACAGACAGTGGTGTATTCTATTTTGGGGAAAAGTGGTATTTAGCTGGGAATAGCTTGTATAATTGACATTATGAAATGATGGTTGGATAATGACTAATTAAGTGAAGGTTGACACCTGTGTAGCATCTAGAATCGTTTTATATGTTGTATGATTGACCTCATCAGACCTGAAGACGCGTATTTAATCTGTGATGCGAGCCCAATAAACAATGCAAATGTGAGTACTTCTGTTCTCGTTAATCTGAATATTGAGATGTGTTACCTTTTTGTGTAACTTTTGATAGATATTATCACTTGCTAGTGTGATTAAAAAAGCCTGGATTCCATTTATATTTTTCCACGATTTTTAATTCCATTTAATTTTCGGTGCAGATCTTTAAATTCTCCTTAGCTCAGTTAATCAGTAAAGGCTGGAATAACACGCATTTAACAAAAATGTATGATGACACAAATCCATTTCAAATTGAGTTCCTGTTCTGAGTCCCTCTAGAAGCTGTTGTAAAATAATATTTATGTCTAGTAAATTAAATATTGATGCACGGACTAATAATGACTCCAGTCACTGATTCTTGTGTGTTGCTTAGCAACTAGTTTGCCTTGCAACCTTTCAATACTTGCACTGCTGGGCAGAAAAATAACACCTAATTGTTAATTTTTGATTATTTGGCTGTTGCTGTTCAATGCCGCCTATGAATCACTGTGAATTAGAACTCAGAGGGGCTTATTATATAAAAAGCACTGCAACATCAACGACAGCGAGAGCGATTTCACAAGGTCTCACATCATTGGTGTAGTCCAGGGGGTCATATTTGCTCTCTCTCAGGGTCCGCCAGCGGTCATGAAACTCCTCGCTCATGCTGAAGACCATCTCACTGAGGATTTTCCCCCTGGATCCCCCTAGTTCGACCTTCTCCAGCTTCAGAAAGTCTAGAGCTGTTGCAAATAGTTCCTATAAAGGAAATGAGAAACAACAATCGTGGACATGGGTGACAAGTAAATACTAAAAAGATGGACGTAAACTTGACATATGCTTAAAACAGATGAGAACCATGCCAATTTGATTCAAGCTGCTCTGCTGTCTTTATTTAGGACTGAAAACCCAACGTGCATATCCACATTTTGATATAAAACACACACACACACACAAAACTCTGCTCGCTGAGCCCACACACCTCAATCATAAGAAGTCTTCCCATGATGCAGTCTGAACGCTTGAACACAAGGGTCGCCGGGAAGTCCCACAACTTGATGTTCTGGCTGTTTTTGTAGTAATTAGGTATCCGTCGACAGTAAGTGTGAAACAACTGCTTAAAGGTGCGCAGAACTGTGATGCTTATCTGCACTCTTTCCATCCCTTCCTCAAGCTCCATCTTAAACAGTTCTTCGGGTAGAAGATACGCAAAGGCCTGTATGCAGACAAACAATCATTATAATGATCAGGTGTTTAAGCTGGTTCATTTATTCTCTTGTCTCTCTCCTTTCTTTGAGATATTCACAGACATTTATCATACCTTTTCAATGATAAGGTTGCAGAATTCCTGCAGCAGGACCACCATGCGCTGTGGTGTGCAGTAGTACTGGGAATGACTCCATATGAGGCAAAGAGTGTGAAAAAGAGGAGGCAGCAGAGCATCCACCTGTGGAAAACTCCTCTCCTCTAAGCTGCTGATTTGTCTCCTCAAAGGTCGTAGATACAGATCTATGTCTTCTGCTTCCAGCACAGCTATAGTAATAATGTCCAGGAGCATTAGTGGATAACATTGATATAATTGGGGTTGAACAGTGCTCTAATAGTTGTTTTTAGTTGTCATGTTTCTGCATGATTGCCAACGTCCCCACTATTGTTAAGTGAGCACGATGACACACAAGAACATGTGCACAAAAACGGGGCATGTTGTGTTAATATCGCTAAATGATGGGTGCAGTATGTATCAACACAATGAGTGCTCCTTTTACATCTTATGTAAAACAAAATGAGAAGATGAGCTGGAACAGACGACATGACAGAACGAGGAAATGAATTAATTAGCATATAAATGACAAGTCATGGTAATCTACCCTCATTGACTTTGACGCAGACGTCCTTAAAGGCAGAGTAGTAACTACTCTTGACTCTTCTAAGGATCTCCATGATCTGCTCCACTTTGGAGCTCTGGATCTGAAAACACAGCAATTGAGAGGATTGAAAAATTTTTGTTCTCCTATTTAACATTTATATACATAAGAGTATAATATTAGAAGCAGCCCTCAACACAACACACACCGTCAATAACTAATACTTCAATAGTTTATCATTAACATACTATATCAATACCTCTGTAATTTAATACATCACTGATACATTCCCTGATGTGGGGAACCATAGAAGGACAGAAGCTGGAACAGTATGTCAACAATGCCAACAAGTTCTGTTTGCATTAGTTTATGACTTAATTACATCATGATACTGATTTTCATTAACTATGAGACTTTTTTTTTTCCATCTGTCACACACTAAAGAACACAGAAGAGCAGGCACATACACAGTAAAACAGCAGATGAGAGACGAGAGAGAGACAAGAGTGACATTAAATGACACAAAATACGACCATTAAATGAGTACCTGTAAATCACAAAACAAATAAGCTATGTATGTTTGTTTATAGAGATTCAACTTTTAAATCTGTCAACTCAAACTTTGAACTTCAGGAACATGAGTCTTGTATTGAACGAAAAACACCTCAATACTACTGTTACTTTACAGTTGCAGTTTTAGTTTACGTTATGCGTCAAATGCAGCCTGGACAACTTCCAGTCAATGTCATACTTGTGACAGGATGCCTTGCAGGTTTTCCCTCTGAGTGGCCCAAAATTGGAGTTCCACAATGGGGCCTGGGTGGTTTCCGCGGAGCAGTAGCATACCAGAGTCTTTCCTCAGCACATTCCAGATCTGTCCGGACCATTGAACTATTAGAGTTTCTATAGAGTATAACAAGCCACGGTCCAGTGGCCATCCAGTGGGGCTGCAGGGGACAGAAAGTGAGGCAATCAGTGTGGATAAAAATAGCTTTGTGAGCAATGAAGTATAAAAGCACCGTGGGCAAGCTAGAAGTAGGAATAAAAGAATTCTTAGCAAGTTGTGTGCCATGATAATCATCTTGTAAATGTCTATTACCAGCTAATAATTGTGAGCAATAATATTTAAACTTTACCCTGATTTCTACATTCAGCAAACAGTGGAAATAGATCAGTTTTAGGGCTGCACACACTGTTGAGGATTATGATGACAGTATGACTTGTGATACATAAACGATGTTTACTGCTATTATCCGATGTATTAATGAGGGCTGCATTCCCCTTTTGCACCTGAGCATGCTCGTCAGTTACGGCAAATGCACAAATAAAAAAACGTTCTCTAAGTGGAATGCTGCCCTTATTAATGCGCCTGTGCTTGTCCTATTTTATTGCACATATTGATAATACTGACAAACTACAAAGGTAAACTGAAATAATTTACAGGTTCTTCGAAGACTCCCAAAATACTTTTGCAAATTGAAATATTCTGCGGAAAATATTTTGTGCGCAGTACAAAAAATCCCCTGTTCGGACTCCCTCGTGAAGATTTACTCTCTCTTGTGGTAAACTACTTCAGTGTTACTGAGTTCCCGACAATTCATACACTAACTTACATGATTTCATAATTCACCGAACGTTTAATTTCTATCCCCCTCTTCTTTTTTTTTGGAACGTTACAATTGAGGCAACGTGTCACTTCCGGCTAGAACTGGAACACGAGAGAGGCTGCTTTCTACAGTTTGCTGTCGGAATCGCTGCGACTATCTTGGCTGGCAAAATGAAAATTTACACCACATTGTCAGTTCATCATGCGGAAAACATTCTTTTCTTTTTCTTTTGCTTTAAGCTGACAATGAAGAACATTTGAAAACAAAACGCGGTGAGTGTCAATCCACCTGTGGGCTGTCTCCAAAATGTTTTAAGAGCACTAATTAATCATTTGCCATTTTTTTGTTAAAGGTTACTATTAACAAATGCTTATTTTACTGTAAAACCCACTCAACACCTGTCTTCCAAATTTGACAATATATTCTAACTCAGTCACTCTAATAACTTGCATGTATTAGTGACGTGTTTCAATTTAAAAAAGTTAAAATTCTACACTGAATAACACAGCAAAAAGTAAAAGTTCCAAAGTACAAGTAACTATTATATTGCTCTGTGTCATTGTTGGTGTATAGATAAATAAATAGGCATTTCATACTGCAAATTCAAAACTTTTGTGCACAAAATAAATGAGTATAGAATAGTAATAATTGGAAAAGTAACAATCAGCTTAAAACTGTAGTATCAACTCAGTTCAGTAAAAATAACATTGCGTCCCAGGATTTTTTTGGGTAAAAACAAAGTAAATTAAAAAGGCGTGTAATACTTGAATAAATGTACACTTCTTTACGCTTGCACACTAACCTCTGTACAATATCTTGAGGCCGTGCCCTCTCCACACACAGTGGCAGGGGCAGCAGTGTTCGCCCCTCAGCATGGCCTCTAAGAGTCACCACCTTGCTCCTCAGCCTCTCGAGGTGCCTGTGGATGTCATCAGACACCACCCGGGGCCAGTCCTCATGGTTCAGTCCGTTGGATAACACGCACACCAGAACCTGTATGGACACACAAGCTCATTTTCACGGTAATTGTGCCCAGGTATCCTGTGTCACACACAGCATCCATTCTGCTTTTGTTCTACAAGCAATTGACCATTTTCCTGACATACATTTTGAATTGTCATGGAGGGAAAGCGCAGGTGGAACGAATAAATGCTCGGTTCCATCAGCAGCCCCAGGAAGCCATGTCATGTGCTAAAGCAGCACCTCCCTTTTGTGGAAAAGTCAAAATGTTTGCCGTGGAAAAAGGTTGATTTTAAAAGCCACAGCGCTCATGTATCCAAAGCAAACACGTGTGACAGGTGCACATTCTATCTAACCTCAGAAATGACTACAGGTAGGTGCTCCATTGGATATCCAGGCACTTCTCCCAACCACAACTGGTGTCGGAATTCTTGGCGGCCGATTCTTTTTACACCTTTCTTCAGCACGCACAGCAGCTTGGTCTTCCACGGCGGGGACGTCTTCACAGATGCAAAAACAGTAGGGATGCTTTCAACAGCATTGAAAGCACCAGAAATAAGTAGTGACTTATTTCAAAAGTTGTGCACGTTAGACAGTGTAGACTGCAAGCCCATGAGATGTAAACACTTAGTGTGTTTCCCTGCACATCATCGGTTTTTCTTGTTCACGAGCTTTACTCTCTTTTCACGGTATTATTATTTGTACGCGACAGTTTGTGCATGAGTGAGAACCTCATTTTTCTGCTAACTTTTTGATGAATTGTGTTGCACCAGTCAGGTGGCCATCTAATCACCGTTTCAGTGTCTTCACCTCGGGGAGATTAGTGTACACACGGTGCAAACAGAAGCAATAGATGAACTCTTCTGTTAAAAATTTACTCCAGGCTATTACTATAATTGAATCTTCTGCAAAATTGAGTATAAAAAGAGTGATGGGGAAAATAGATACACATTTGTAAAAGCAGGTGTCTGACCACACTTTCTGTCTGACCGTGTTCATCATCTTCTATGTGTGTGTGTGTATTTCTTACTTGAGCATCTCCTGCATGCAGTGTCCCTCCAGGTCCAGTAAAGAGCAGCAGCCTGTTGGTCCAGATGTGGTCCAGAAAATCCAATATAATCTTCTGGTTCTCCTCCGCACCAATGAAGCGGTTCCACTTATCCGTCTTTACTCGCAGCACACAGAAGGCCTGCTCCCGAAGGAAGTCAACTCTTTCATCCGACAACACCACCCCAGTTTTGAGAGAGGTCTCCTGAGGGACACGCACGACGCCAGCCCCTCCGCTGCTCATACCTCCGCTTTTTGTCCCCGTGGCCTCAGCCATGAAGACTCAGCTGGCAGCAAGGAAAACAAAAGCCACGTAATTCTCTGTTTTGGGAAATTCCAAACAAGGCAAGAGACTCTAGAGTGAGATAACAGGTAGAAACTTAAGTTGTCCTCCCTGGTAAAATCAGATACTGTTATTGAATATTTCCACAAACATAATAATAAAGAACTCTTCTACTGTCCAAACTTTGTTTTCCTCTCTCTTTTCTGGTCACCTGGAAAAATGATACACTCCTGGATGGACAGGTGCTCTTGTCTCTGTGACAATGTGTACGGACTGGCTTCATTACCCTAAATGGCGGTGTCCGTTTGTGCAACCAGCAAAGCCTGTAACCCTATTCCAAGTAACCTGAACCTTCTGAGGAGCCCATACAACAGTGACTCCCTCAGGACAGGTAATTACTACAAATGAAAGGTACATGCACAGTAAGACTTTCAGTGTTATGAGTATAAGATGTACAGGGTGTCCATGAAGTCTCTTTACAATTTAAAATATATAAAATACAAAAGAAAATGAACAGACAAAGATGTGGAAATTGTTACAAACTGAGAAGTAGATATTGAAGTCTTTTTAACTAATTTAATACACCTCTATATGGGCACCATTAGTTGCACAAAGCACAGCAAGACGGTACTCTATTTCTTGCCATGTCCGCTGTAGCGTAGCCTCATCAGTGGTGGCAATGGCACCAGTGATCTTTTGCTTTAGATCAGTGATGTCCCGCATCTTTGTTCGATACACGATATCTTTAACATAACCCCATAGAAAGAAGTCCAGGGGAGTGATATCTGGTGAACGAGGTGGCCATGGAATTGGGGAACATCCCTCTGTTCTCGGTAGTCCACCCCTCCCTTTATCCAACACTGTCCCTGTCTCCATAAATTTCTTGTGCCATGGATGAATTGCTGGACGTGACCGGTGGATCTCTTCCATACCTGGTTCTGTAGTTTTGCTGAGTCTGCGTGTTCCTTTTTTTGTTTCGATAAGCCATGACACACATCGTGCCTTTTCTTGAGGAGTAGCCAATTTTTTAGGAGTTCATCTAACAGGATACCTGAAATACACGAATGCAATGTGATTAAAACTAGAACATAGAACAAATCTGATTAAGATATCTCATCAATTGCCTTTGTAATATGTTTTTTAAATTGTAAAGAGGCTTTATAGACACCCTGTATTACAACATCGTTGAAGGTTATACTTTAATTATCTGTGCTTTATTTTGTTTGGGGATTATACTTAGGGGTTACTTTATCATTTGAATAATGTTTCCATTAATGAATAGATAAATTCTGAATAATGAAGCAGGATTTTGGTTTATCCTCGTCCACAAACCAATGCAATGTGCAGCAACACCACAAGGGGTCAGTTTGGTATAGTGTTTATGACAGCATCCTTCAACTGTAATCCAAAGTGACCCTAGCCATGACATCCTATTACATATGTTATGCCATTTATGTAAAAACATGGAAAAATGAGACATTTCTGTAACTGTGTTACTTGAAATACCAGAGCAATGATTACCCTTTTAAAGATGCCTCACTTTCTGAGTTTAACATTAATACATGGACATAATCATCTCCCAATTTAAAATGGAGTCACTGGAGATGCATTAGCTATTCTTAGACGTCTGACATTTAAGTGCATTGCCGGCGTTATAGTCCTACATTTGGTCCATAGTTAGGATATATCCACAAATGTAATCCCTACAAATGGATGATGGAAGCATGCTTCTCTTTGATAGAGAGCTTATTTAAACCTAAATGTTTAATGGCAGAGAAAAGTACTTATATCAAGGTTTAATCATCCCTGATTGTATCAGAGGATTTCCTTGTTAATGCAACCAGTGTGCTTTCTATGGTCACTCCCCCTTTTGTTCATTTTAAACATTGGATGTAAGTGATGAGGGATTTTTTTCATGTGTAGATGATGCATATTTACATGCTTTATACATGTTTTGAATGAACATGAATACAAATTGTTCATCATCAGTGAGCACTGACCGTAGCAGCCAGTAATCCATGGCAGTGCTCCAAAGGAATTTGTCCTTTCTGAAATCTGTAATTCCATGTCTCACTGTGTCAGGAGATGCATTTGTGTGTCTTTGTGTATGATTTGTATTTTGGTTAGAAATGATTCCCTTTCACACTACAGTATTTTTGTTTGTGCTTCATTCAGATGCAGTAAATGTCTTCCTTGCTGTGAGCGAGAGAGCAATTTTTGTTGCTTTTAACAACTCTTTCTGCTCTTATATGCCTACAAAAGTGCGTGATTGAATGTGTGGGGCTTGCATTTGTATGCCCATCCAGAGCCAAAGGCTAGTGAGGGTGTCCCTTGGGTGTCTCCTCATTCTGTATCCAAGCCCATTTGAGCTGGCTGACAGCAGGAGCATGACTGCCCATCTCTCTGACCTCATGCCCAATGTCAGCTCTGCTCTGCAGGAATGAAGGGATGGTGGCCAGAAAAAGAGATCGTAGGACAACGGGGACGCAGGGGGTGGAGGGGGGACGAGGAGAGAAGGCGAGGGAACCAATGGAGAGACAAAAGGGGGAAAAAAGAGAGGGTGTATGCGGGTGTGGAGAATGAGAGTCAGTGAACTCACGGAATACAAATGAAAGAGAGAATGGAGTGATGAAGGAGCAGAACAACAGCAGAATAGAGAAATGCACTTGGTGATAGATTCTGATGTGTATTACTGAACATTACTGAGTAATCCACACAGGATGAGTAAGGGCACTTGGAAAAAACGTATCCCCAGGCAATGTTTAATGTCCAGCTCTTGACAGTAACTGAAATATCACCAGGAAGTGGATGGAATATTCTTCTCCAATGTAGCGCAGCAAAGCACCTATTAAACCCTTTTTTTTTTCTGTAGTTATGTAGTTTTAACCTTAAGCATCTGCCTCAATTCTTTTTTCCCTCCTCTGTTTCTTTACCTGTCTTCCTTGGTCTCTCCATCTGTCGTTGCCATGACTACATGTTGCTTGACAATCAGGCAGCCGTTCTTGAATCCTGAGCGTGAGCCTGACACACTCTCTGTGTCACTCCTCAGCCACTCCTCTACTTTTGTCCTTATCAAACCTTTCCCTGTCCTCAGACTGGAGGAAATTACACGTACATCATTTTCATCATTCGGTTGCACCGACAGAAATAATGACCATCATCTTCTTAGACAGTGGGAGTCACAAACAAGTCAACACTTTGGCACTGCTCGCCACAGCCTCTCGCATTTTGTCTCGCCGTGTTCAGGGAATACAAGTGATTTGTGTATTTAGGAGGTGGCTGAACGCAGGGAAGGCGGACAAATGACTGAAAAAGAAGCATTGCAAAAAGAACAGTGTCACCAGAGAAATGACACAATTAAGACAGTGATGAGGATGGCAGATGCATGCAGTTTAGATGATTTCAAAGCTGTTCTTCTTTTGCTGGCTGACTATCCACGAAACCCCGCCGTGGCTGGCGTTTGCCATGTGTGTACTGCGCGTGCATGTGTCCAGATGGTGTTGACCAGCCGTCCTTCCCTGGGTAGAAGAAGTAAATGGAACGATTACAGTAATGACCGACACACACATCTGTCTCATACCTCTGCATTGCTGCCAGCTCTTTTGGACACACAACCTCAAAAGCACCACTGAGATCTGTTGAGTTGGCGAGAGCCAAGGAAACCACATAATGATGTGCATTTCTCTGATACCATTACAAGGCACAGTTTTCTGTTCTGTGATGTAATGCACATTTGGAAATACGGACGCTGGCTGTTGACACCTCAGACACCTAACAAAGAGAGTCGGTTCGAGTAAAAAGTCATTGCTTATGTTGAGGTTACTTTGCTCAATCCTAAAGACTACCCACTGTAACCTTTGGGTATTATTCCTGTTTCTCCTTTTATCCTCATTTAACTGTGCAACTTTCTCCTTCTCCGGTACATCACTCAGATGCGATATACTTAAAACAATTGCTCCCTTTCCTATCCTTCTACTTCTCTGTTACTCTGTTTTTGGTGTTTTTCTCAAACCTGAAATGAGTCAATAGAGGAGCACAATTTGAACCAGCCTGCAGGTGGAGGTGGTCCCTTTGAAAAGCTCGTCCTTATCAGGCTATCCTTTGTTCTCCAAAGGTCTTTCTCCCTGCCTGGACTCAGTGATATTTGAGAGGCAGGTTCATGTACAGAGGAAGGGGTTAGAGAGCACGGCCAACCTTCCAGGATGTGTGTGTTTGTGTATTTAAGTCCGGAGCTGACTCTCCCCAGAGTATACATGTGCGCATGTTTGTCTTTTTTTTTTCGTCTAGGGGACCCCAGCACATACTGCTCAGAAGCGCTGATTCAATGCTGACCGCTTCCAGTATAATGTTCACTAAGACTGTGTGAACTGTGAAAGAGAACTCCCTTATTTCACTGGCAAAGTACTGCAGTGTCCTCTCCAAAATGTGCAGATACAGTATTTTCAGTTAAAAAAAAAAAAAACACTGCATTGCTCTGTGCTGTGGCAGACACTGGTAGTTTCCCCTTACAGCAAGCTCACCTGGGGACGCTCTCAAGAGACTCATTTCGCTTTGCTGAGGCAAAGTGATGCGGTGGAATTTAAAGTTGTGAACCCCCCTCCGAATGAATTGGGTTTGCGTTTGTTTCAAGTCCCGTTTAAATCCTGCAGATGGGGCTGTTTCTCCATCAGCCTCCACAGAAACTTCCCTCGATTGGTCTTCTAAATTCTAAACGTTTCCCATGTCTTATTCTGATGCTGCTTCTGAATGTCCACATGAAAGGAAGAATTACGTGTGCTTCTTGTCAATAGCTTAATTGAATATTGCATAAATCCACTGGAGGCATCTAGTAGACATAGAACTGTTGATTTCTCAATTGGCAGTAGAGCAGTAGAAACCTATTTGCACAGACACTGAGTGTCCCTTTGGTTTTTAACATGAAATATTGTTTGTATTGATTTACTATCACCTGCTCACCTTGGATATATTACAACCATAAAACAATAAAGGAGGGATTAAATACTTGGGAACTCCTCTGAATAAATAGGAATAAAATGACACATCTTAACCATGGTCTCTGGTGATGGGAAGGCTTTGAAGAGCAGTGAGTTTTAGAAAGAAGATGTGGGCTGGGACTGGGGTGTAGGGGCAGAGTTGATCCTTTATGAGCTCCTCCAACTCTGATTAGATAAAGAGTACCATCTTCTACCCTATAGCTTTTTTCATGCTCAATGGTTTAGCCAAATGAGGTGAAAGGGTAAAAAGAAAAAGAAAAAGAGCGTTTCTGTGACTCCATTAAAATTTGCCCGAGAACAAAGCAGAGAATTAGCTGCACTGACACACTGGCTGTGCCACCATCTGCCTTTAAAATGACTGTATTACCTTGGCTGATTGTCTGCTACACTGCTCAACCGTTACATCCGAGGATGTGCTAATGAAGGCAGACAAAGAAGTGAAAGACTGAGGTTTCACTCTTTTGGATATAATCGTAGGGCACAGAGACCGATTGTCTTTAGTTTCAGTGCTGTATATCTACAACTGTTGCAGTTAGTGCAGTGTTACATGCAGGTTAACTACAGCACTGCCCTTGTTAGCACAACACATTTGTTCTTCCAGTGTTATAGTATTAAAAGTGGGCAGCTTTGCACTGCTTTGGGAAACTTGTAGTTATTATTAGCTGACTTCATTCCTCATGGTTGGCTGGTCAGGAGAACATGGCTTCAGCAGTTGTCATGCGGTGTGTGTGGTCTGAAGCAGGGAGTAGTTGGATGTTGTTTGATTTTCTTTTCTTTGCTGGTGCTTGATTAACATGGAGGGAATTCTTTTAGCCACAGAATAAATTGCTCAAAGACACGCCGGCAGGATGAATGCTTGTTGTAACACAGACATGAAACGCTCACAAGTGAAAGATGATCTTTATGCCCTCTTAATACATGCAGATATCTCAATAACCATGAGATAATTTTCAATCAAATTGGGATAAATCCCAACTGTTTTTGGCAGTTCTTTGATTTCGCCTCTTTTGCAGCTATGAAGTTACCGTGTACTGAAATATCAGATTTCTTTTTTAATCTTTTTGGTACATAAATCTACGTCGACTATAACAATCTGCCTTCTAGCACCATCGTCAAGTCAAAACCCGATATCAGCCACACCTCTATTTTGAGTTTAATATGAACTTATTACTTAATTGAGATGAAGTGAAAACTCTTCATGCTTCTGTCTAGAAAAATGGAAATTGAGATGATGCATAAAAGCGCACGCACTCGCAAACAAACAGATAGATTAGTCATTGATCAGGGTTAAGCCTTGATCTCCGTGTAAGAGCATGTCATGGCCAATCGATAACTTTAATTCATCCTCAACTGTGTCTTTGCACGATTCTGTTTGCCACATCTCTCCGAACAGCACGCTCGTCAACCATGTGAATGCGCGTGAATTCAGAGTCGTGCTCGCTCTTTTCTCGAGCCCTCAAAGAATTAAATGCACAAACAGCAACCTGATTAGGTCAGCCACAGGGGTTAAGCCTAATGACAAACAAACTCAGCGTGTGCACAAACATTTCAGCTCCGCAGATTAAATATAGATTTTCCCCTGTCCCAAAAGCTGATGGGTTTTAGGTGAGGGCGTCTTTATGTGTGTTTGGAGGCTTGTGTGTGTAATCCTGTTCTTCAGATTGCGTTATAGGGCCACAAGTGAAAAAGCATGTAAGTGATTGGATGCTGCTTTGTTACTGTTAAAGACCCTCTCTCCAGGGAAACAGTAGGTTAAATAACAGCTTTTGTTCTGTGTGTGTGTGTGTATGTGTGCGCTGTAAGGGTTGTTAGTTTGATAGACTCATGGGAAGGCCATCTTGTCCCATGGGAAAGGTTTTTTTTTTTTTATTCAATTCAATTCAATTCATTTTTATTTATATAGCGCCAAATACAACAAATGTCATCTCAAGGCACTTTGATAATAAAGTCCAATTCAAGCCAATTGGAATTCAATTCATTGTAATCATAATTATTCATAAAATAATCCAATTCGTTCATATAGAGCCAATTCAAAAACAATTTCCTAGCTAAGGAAACCAACAGATTGCACTGATGGCATGTTTTGTTAAGCTTATTCAAACTGTGCCTAATGAGTGAGTCTATATATATATGTATATGTGGCCGTCTGTTTGTGGGCTTAATGTAATGTTATGAATTGATAGAAACCTTCATTGGCCCTGGTATGATTAGATTTGCACACTGTCAGACGTATCTTATATTGACATATTGCTGTTGTGTCTGTAAGTGTAAAAATCATCTTTGATTACACGCTAAACGTATTATGTGAATCTAAGCACAAAAAGGCAGTTCAAGGAATTGTCACTGTAAATAAATGCACAACATGGTATTTCCTTACTTTGTTTATCTTGCGCATTAAGAAAAGGAAAAACGCTAATCGGTGTAAATGTAATGTTTTTTGTTCAGATTTTGTTGAGCAGTGTACAAAAAGAAGGCTTGGTTGTATTGAACTGCCTCTGTGCTACATCCCTCTGGACCAAGCCTGTCTCTCCGTAACCTGAGGTCCGTTTCACGAAGCAGGTTTAGTGAAAACTCTGAGTTGATTAACCCTGAAATGAGGGAAACTCTGAGTTTTCCGTTTCACAAAGGGAGGTAACTCAACCCCAAGAAAGAGGGGTAACTCTAGCCTGTTTCACAAAGAGAGGTAACTTAACCTCTCGCTCAGTTACCATAGTAACAGACTCTCTGAACCTAACCTGGTCGGGACCAGGATTTATTCAAGAAACCTCGAGTTTCTTTCTGTCTCCGCCCTCTTTCAGCCACACACGCCATATGATTTCCTCATTCATTCAGTCAGCAGAGCGAGTTCTTCTACTTCTAGAAGCCCATTCGGTACAGTAGGAGACGACTTTTTCCCCGAACATGGCATGTCCCTTTGACAACAATCCCGTGGATGAAGGTGCAGCAATATTGTGCAGAGAAATAAATATTCGTCGGAGATGGTTATCAGACCGCGCATAGATTTTTGCATTTACAGACAATTATCTTTTTGAGCGGCACCATCAGAATTTTGTTGGGACAAATGAAAAAAAAGACATAAAAGACAAATAAATATTTGTATGACTAGGCTTAAAAAAGATATATATAGGCCTATTATATTTTATAAAGACACTTGTCTCTTGGTGATGGACTCTCCCCAGGGATTCCCTCAGACACTGGCCTTCCGTAAGAGGTGGCGGTGCTGGGCACCACCCGTTTTACGGGCATCTGCCTTCTTTCTGTTGGCTCAGTAGAAGTCTGTGTTAGTTTAAATAGGCATAAGTATTTAACAGAACATGATATAGATGAGAAGACATAGTTTATGTGTGTGAAAACAGCATTATGTTGGGAATAAAATAACTGCACAGTCAAATAGCCACTTAATATTTATTTTACAGTGTAAAACATGATCAAAATGAGGTACCTCCATACAGAGGTCTCACCTGTTTGAACAATGTTTTTATAATTCATCTTAAGCTGCTGCCAAGTGCACTTCTCCCCCGCGGGATTGCACATAAATGAAATAAATGAATGGGCTACCATTCAAGCAGTTTCCCTGTAATATTATTGTGATTGCAAAGGACTACATTTAAACTTACACTTTTGCTGCTGCAACGGTGTTTCACTTAATTCTAAAAACGTATTGAAACTCGCCGTATGAGCGCATTAAGATTTCCAATTCGAGGTTGGTGAAAAACGTAGCCCCTCCTCTTCCACGTTGCCATGGTGACTCGTCGAATCGGGGCTCCATTGATGCTGGCTTTTTAAAGTTGTGGCGCACACGCAAAACTCAAGGTGAACCTACTCAGAGTTGATTAACCTCACTCAAATCAGCGTTTCTGGAACTGAAAACTCAGAGTTTTCTATCTCAGAGTAGATCAACTCAGAGATCAGGAATAGACTCAGAGTTGGTTGAACCTGCTTTGTGAAACGGACCCCAGGACAACAGTGAAGTTGGATGACACACAACTGGTGTCAATCCTCATCCTCAAGTTCTGGTTTTAATGTCGCTTTCTACTTAAAATAAGCTATTAGGTTTGATCTTCATTTTGCTGTCAGAGAAGAACAACACAAAAAGGCCCAAAAACAAACAAACTGCCCTTTGTCCGTTTTCTTGGTAGCAATGCAGGGAAACGATGGAAAGATGGTAATGTTACAGAATAAGCACGATATCACTGTCCTCAAGAGGGAGGCTGGCATAAAAGTGTTAATCGTGCAAACCTGTAAGTGAATATAGGCTGGTCTGCTTGGGCTCAGTGTGCATCCGTCAGTGTTGCTGTTTGTGTCCAACATTGCTGCATTTGATCATTTTAAAATTTAAACTGCCCCACAGTGAAGAAAACCCTGAGATCACTTCACCTGTTTAATCAATAGAATTAACATAACATTGATTTGGTCAAAAACTTATTTGTCTGTGATAAAAACCACAGACTCATTGATATCCTAACAGTGTTTTATCAGATCCAGCATCAGTTGTGTAGAACAGGTGAACATGTACACTGTAGCCTGTTCAAGATTAAATTGGCTGAATCAAATTAAAAGAGAGACACTTTCGTTTCATAGAATGTCCTGACACTATAGGCTCAACATCGCTAACTCATTAATCCGGCCTGGAGCCCTCTGGTCGGTGCAGGCTGAATCCATGAAATTCCAGACCTAAGTTGGATTGTTGTTGGCTCATTGTCCGACACTCTGAAGCTGCAGCAGTACTCTAAATGGTAAGAGATCTACCCTCGTGTCTTTATTGCATTTTGAAAATGGAATAAATGAACGAATGACACATGGGTTATAGTAATGTCGAAACCAAAGAGAATTATCACCTAGTGCTGTAAGCCTTCGATCTAATTCAGTCAGATTGCTTTTTACAAATTGTGGTTTTGGTCTCTAACAGACATTTGCCCCCTAAAAGCTCTGTTTACCCACTCTACGATACATCTGAAATGCAGACAGAACTTATTGGCGCATTTTACAGCTCATTCAGCAAAAGAAACTAGATCCTTCTCTAAGGATGTTGTGGAGACCAAACGCTATACTGAAAAGAGAATGAAGATTAGACTTAATCCAGCGGGACAGAAACACAACTCCAATTCAGTGACAGTGTTGCTGTTTGGTCAAATCCCAGTCTCCGAACTTATGGACTTTGAGGCACATTCCTGCTGAGTGTGTGGAGGCTCAGGGCTGTCCCACTGTCAAATCAGAAAGTCATTAAGGGCACTATGTGGACTCTTCTCCGCCGTCATGGGCCCATTCTGTAAGTGTGACTTCTCACATTCAACCTCATGTCCTCATATCTTTTATTCACTTGAACTGCAGTCAGTATAAATGAATGAAAATGGATGATTGTTGTGTTGAAAGTTGAACTTTTGGGATGGAATTATCTCCTTTCCTTTCCTTTTCCAGGGTCAGTCCGGTGTTTCTTAAACTAGAGGAGATAACAAAGGAAGCACTGAAGCTCCTTTCTTTAGCGTTTAGAGAAAGTTGTCCAGATCTTATGATGGGTACCACTTACCTCATGTGAGCTGCCCTATAGCCCTCAACTCTATCATCATGAAGTGCTTTGTGCGTATCGTCAAAGCTTGCATCTTCACTGCCCGTGACACCCTACCCACTCCAGTTCTCCAAATTCGCAAACGATGTCATCAGCTGCATTTCAGATGGAGATGAGTCTGCCTACAGAGCAGAGATAAGAGTCCCGACTTCATGGTGCATGAACAGCAACCTGCTGCTCAACATCAGCAAGACCAAGGGGCTCATTGTGGACTACAGCCGGGAGGAGGGCGCACCCCCATCTACATGGAGGGAAGAGAGGTGGAGAAGGTCAGCTGCTTCAGAGTCTTGGCGGTCAACATCACTGAGGATCTGAGCTGGTCACATCATGTAGGTGTGATCACGGAAGCAGTGAGACAACAACACATATCGTGCACTCGCCTCAGCTGGAACATTCAAAAGCGGGATGTTATCCATGTTGGTGGATTCTTTAGAAAAAAGTCTGTTAGACCACACCCGAGCTGTGACATCATTTACTGTAAGTGTGTCAGGGTTTACTGATTAGGAGATTTAGATTGGTTGGGCCTTTGCCTGCCTAAATAAAGAAGTACAGCCTTTCCTTTTCTAGCTTGTCATGCTGATTGCGAGTGGCCAACAGTGATCAACTGCTGCTAGTTCATAAAAACAAAAAAGGTAAAAGAAAAATCTGTGTGATTCTGGCAATTTCTTGAAGCTGATTTAAATTGATTTAATGTTTAATGACAATTAAAGGTGCGGACACTTAGAATAACAGGTAAGCATCGTGGCTGCAACCTGAGATGGTCACATCAGAAATCCAGTTGACGTCACGGTGGTGTCAGTCCGTGAAATCAGCCGTTTGGTTTTATAATATAAGTAATTTAGCAAATATATTGCCGCAAGTGTATAAAGTATAATATGATTTCCTTGTGAAGAAATTACTTTATTGTGTCTTTGATGCTTTTTCATCCCAATTTCATGCCATCAAAAGATAATCGGATAAATTCCCAACCATTCAGATGATTGTATCATCAAAACCATGGCTGTTGTTCAATCAATGAGATTAAGACGAGTCATAACTTTAATTATGTTCCATAAACAGCTTTACTTTAAGCAAGCAATCATTTCATAGTCAGATTTCTTTAACGATAAAAAACGTTTTTCAGAACAAACTCTTGAATATCAGTGTTGTGAGGTGTGTAATGTCTTGTAACCATGTTGTGAGTTTGTATTTGAACATACTCACATCACTCTGGGTTAAACTAAGTGGCTGTCTGGCACAGGCTTCCTTTGATTATCTTTATTTATCCTCCCACCCACTGTTTCTCTGCTCACGAGCGCACACACACACTCTCTCTCTCACTCAACCTCACACACACGCATATCTATTGCTAAAAAGCTAATCTTTTTGTGCTAATGAAAGGTATTGGGTTTCCTAACAGGCTTTTAAAGGAAGGTGATGGATTGAGGGATAGATGGATGGATGAAGGGAGGGGACATGCGGACAGGAAGAAGTGAGGGAGGTGATGTGTCAATAAGCACATCAACCTGATCCCTTTTAGACTGCGCCGTGTGCACATGCTGCTAATGTATGCATTTATACACACGCACCCACTCACGTCTTCGGCTGCTCATAAATCTCTTGGCAAAGCATAAAAGCAAGTCTTTTGGTGCCAATAATCTGAGAGATGGATTGCAAGCGATGTCTCCACCTTGACCAGTGCTGTGATAAATGCCTGAAGGTGCATTTGTGTGCACCCCATGTATTATAACAGCTGGGAGCTATGGGTCTGTGCAGATTGGTGAAATACTGTTTGCGTTGCAGAGAGAAATTCATTGTGTGACCCTTGCCATTCTTGGCTCAGGAAGAAAAGTATTTGTTTAAAGATAAACCGAACCTGAATACAAAGTGGATAAAGTAGAATAATTAGTGAAAAACTTGTACATGGTGATAGTTACAGACATGTTGTTGTACCTTTTGGGATTCAGTCACATGATGATAATGTTGAAAGCACAAATATAATGTCTATGGATGCTTTCCAGATTCCTTCGGTGGTCACTTTCTGCTTAGCTCAGTTCTCCTCTTTAGTTCACCTCATTGCTCTCTCCACGTGAAAGAATTGGGAGTGTCATGAGGGATCCTGATCTTCTGCTCTTTTTCCCTCTTTCTAATAAAGCTGATAATCATTTGTTTCCCAATCACATTAGCATGCCAGTAATGAGAGGGGTAAGTCAACCATTAGAATATGATCCATAATTCATTGTTGACTCGCGTTCATTACCCCAAACACTCCACTGAATGTTTAATAAGTGTGAGTGTGTGTGTGTGTGTGTTTGTGTGACTTTGCATCTGTGTTTGTCATCTTGGATACGGAGCAGTGTCAGGCTCTGATGGATTGTTTTCGCTGATGAAAATTTACATGATGGACTCCGTAATCTACCTTTTTTTTCCATATGCGTTACGTAACTTATGAATGACGCAAGCGACAACTTTAATTGGAAATGTATGCAAGTGTGCATCACTGTGTTTCGTGTGTATGTGTCTCTTTCTCTCACTCCGTCTCTCTCATTAGTGGAGCCGACAGCTGTTATCAGTCGCTGACAGAATCCAATCCTCCCGTCAACCCCTTCCTTCAGCTGTCAATCACAGCACATTGTCATCAAGTCACTATTTGAAAATATTCCCCATCTCCTCTTTTTACTAAGGAAATGTATGAGGTAGGACAAGCATGTATGTATGCTTGAGTGTATATTCTTCTCTTTGATTAATTCATGAGAATTCTCCAAACACCTTCATTAGGTTCTCTACACTGCGAAATTACTCCCTCAATAAATAAATAGTTGTTAAAACCAGCTGGAACATCATTAATGTCCGGCTCTGAGCCGGAGAAAATCCTCTTCAACTCGTGTGTGTGTGTGTGTGTGTGTTCTTTTGGCAGCTGCCTAATGAGATGCCTATGTTTCCTCCATTAGTACTTTATTAGATGGCATGGGTCGCTGAGGTTTGTAAAATATAGAAAGCTTAATTTAGCCCCATTTGGCACTACTGGGGTGTTGGGGACTTAAGGGAATATCAGGAGCAGAAACAACCGGGATATTAGTTGACCACATTATGCCCTTTAGCGAAGCATTTTCTCATCAAACTATCTTCCTGGTCCTGATAAAAGTGATTGAACTACTATGCTATTTATTCATCTATTATTCATTATTTATTTATTGCTACAGCTTATTTTGAAAAAAAAAAAAAGGGTTGCTGGGGTTTCTATCAAACTTAGTTGTGGTTATTGTGGTTCTGAGACATCACTTTGCAGAAGATTTATTTGGAATACTCTGAAAGATACACCTAGTTTTCTTTGTCACATCTCATATAGCACACACACTGAATTGCACACACGCAACATAATTTATAGCTAGTAGGTAAGTGACAGATAGACCTATTGTCTCCCTCCTTAATGTAACCTTTTCTGTCTTGGGCTATCAAAGGTCACTCTGTCAGGCCTGATTTACTCTGGGATCATGGAGCTCTCCCTCTTTAAAAGCATGATACAGCAATCGTGTTTAAACCAACATTTTCGCCAGGGAATACTTGGAAAGCTTTGTAATGCTGTTAGATAATGGATAAAAGATAAAGATAAAAGATAAAAGCATCTTACATCAACTTAGGTTAATTGGAATCAGCTCTACAAAATTATTGGGTATAAAGTGAACATCCCATAGAAATGAGTCCAAATTAAGAGGAATAGGAGTTTGCCACTTTAAAAGTCTTTGCTGGCAAATATTTGAACAATTTGATACTGCGATGCAAAGAATTTGAGCATTTCATTGTAGACGGTACAAAATCTCAAAATACTCAGAGAGTCTATTCATTACATGGATGGGATCTTTTTGGCCCTGAAGGTAGCACCGTACTAAGAACCGACACAATTTGACACAAAGTTTAAAATCACCACATAGGCTCACAGAACACGACTGAAAACTCTTGGAGAAAACACACCTCTTTGCAGAATGCAAAGACAATACACAAGATTCTGAAACTCTGCAGCTTCATCTGAACCCGAGGAAAAGTGGAAACCTGCCCGGAGGTCTGACACACCAAAACTTTTATTTTTTTTTAGTTATAGTTGGAATCCTCTGGGCTTTAAACAAGAAGCACCATTAATGGGTTCATAACAAAGTATATCAAAATGTTAGACAGCTGCAGAGTCTATATCAAACAGTTCAAACTTGTTGTCTCAGCTCAGTTTAAAGATTTATTTACTGTTTGTATAGTTAGAACCTTGTAACAGCTGATCAACATTTTGTACACAATTGACTGAAGAGACGTTGCCACATTGGTTGTAACCTAATGCATAAAACATTGCTGTGTTGTTACAGCAAAGTTATGGAACTTCAGTGAGTTTCTTATTATTATGAACTCATATGAGCTTTGTCTGTCCCTTCTTATATCCTCATTATTTTTTCTGATTGTCACACTCTTTTTATTGCCCTGTCTCTCTTCTTTCATGTGCAGATCATATATTTAGAAGAAGAGACGGGCACACAAGTCACTTAAATCCCTGGTAAGAATGATGGCATGGTGCTGCACACTGCAAAAAGCTGTTGGGGAAACAATAAAGACAGAAAGTGGCAGGATTTCAAACCAAGCTCTACAATACTTGCATTTGCAAACTATGAGCTGGTTTGACAAACGCCGAAGTGACACAAAACCACAGCTGACACTTCAGTGTGAGGCTAGTGAGAAAAATAGGCTTAGAGAAATTCAGAAAGCTCACTCGTGCACAATAATCTCTCACACACATGATGCCAGGATATGCAGGGAATAAGGTGGGCTCTGTATAATAAGTTTACTTCTCCATAAGTGCCGTCACCTTCGATGCAATTTGAAGGACTTGAGACTTGACATCTTCATCGCATTTATCCTAATTAGACTCTAAAGAGGTCGTTGGTTTCTGTAAAACAAATTATTTGTACCACTTTCAATCAGCCGAAAGACCAACAAGGATTCTCTTGAAGAGGGACGACATGAAAGGGAGACTTCTAAAATAAGCTATGCAACAGCTAGTGAGACTGTGTGTTGGAGACGTGGTTTTGTTTGCCACTGACGAAGCTATAACGTATATCTGTTCTAGGTGACGAGGGGGAAATGCAGAGACCTCATCTCGCATTGATGGAGTGCTGTTTGCACTCTGGGAGAATAGAGAGAAGTGAGATGGGCAAGATGGAGGATAGGAATAAACTTAGCATTATTCATCCTTTAAAGCCTTTGTCTCCCGATGGCCGTGCCTTCACTGAAGTCATGCTTCTTTGCATCTCATCTGCATCCATTCAGGTCCCATTTGTCTCTTTTGACTCCTCGCTCAGGTTCACTGGCATCATGCATCCTTGGTTTTTCTCCTTTATTACCTCATGTCGTGATATTTCCCTCTCTTGCTGTTTCTCTGCCTTCTCCTTGGGTTTGCTGTCCGTTGTGAGATTATTACAAGGTGCGACCACCGCCTCAAGAGCTTTAATCTAGCTAATTAATCGGCTGCCTCACGCTCCCCAATAATGTGCTTTTGCGAGGAACACATCATTTTTCTTATTTTAGATGTGTCAGCGGTGTCACATTAAAACTCTTTCCCTGGGCTTTATTGGGAAACCTGTGTTCACTTAGCATATCGATTCATTACTCGGATCTTTACACGCCAACTCTGCCAGTTTTGTTTATAGCGTATTTGAACATTTTCTTGTTGGCAGTCTCTTTTGTGACTGCGTCGGGCACCGCCAGTGTAGGAGTGTGGGTGTACATGCCGTAGTGTGACTGCGTGAATAACTGTCAGGAGCTAAGTGCTTTGAAGTTCATCATGCTGTGTGGTGTTTGGAGAGAACAATAAGTGAATATTAGACTCTGTTGTTAAGGCTTGCTGGGAACAAACAAAGGCAACAATGGAGCATTTGTTGTGTGTTTTTCTCAGTCAAAGCTCCAACACGGGTCTGCATGAAATTACTCGCTGCTCCTTCCTTTTTTCCGCACATTTCTGTCTGTTGTTCCATCTTAGAGTATTGCCGGATCCCGTTCCATTGATCCGCTGTATGTGCCCATGTACAGGTGCTCTGGATTTAACCTTTGTTGTTCATTGAAATGGGATGCGAGTGACATTTATAAAGAGCTCAACTACTTAGCAAGCAGCCGCAGTCACAAGCCTTCCCTGCACATGAATTATTATCCCCTGTGGGCCGAAGTAAGTCTGTGATGAGGTGATATTGTAGAAACACTATATTACGCCATTTAGACTCAATTCATTTATGTCTAATCTATGAGACTGTTTAATGTGAGATGTGTCCCATAAATAACAATCAATACTACTGTTCATTAAAATTATTATTGCTGCAAGCATTTCTTGTCAGAATGCTGGCTTTGCCAAAGCAATCCATTGTGGCAGCCAAGGACAATCAGTCACTCTACTTTACACACTGGTCCCCTGAGAATTTGTAAAATGAGCAAAATGTCCTAAAATGCAAATACTCTGGTCTTGTTTCATGCTGAAAAAGTGATAGAAATGCTGTTTTTCCCTCCTTGGAAGCATTAAATGAAGGGCATATGTACATGTATAAACCCAATGCAGCGTGACATTGAAATGCTGCTGTGCAGCCATGTCTCCCAGAAATTACCCTTCTACCAAACTAAATTGTTTTCCTAATTAGATCTGGGTGCAACATAATCCCTGGCTGGGTTATGTTCAAAGTTGTTTGACGTTTTATTTGAGGACATGAAGCGTGGTGTTTTTTATTTGAGTCAAAATAAAAGAGGCTGGGTTGGATGGAGAAATGTTGACTGGCTTCGGTTATGTCTATTTTAGGAAGGTACGTAAAGAAACATTCTTGGGTCTCGAGCCACTTTTGTTGCTTTCTCTATAGAATAACAGTCTTTTCACAACTATGATCAAGTAAAGTCAGTTATTGTAATACGTGCATTTGAATGTCGGACAGCAGCTGATACTCCCCCCTCCCGACAGTCTGCCTTCCTGACATCAGGACCGGGGAGGCTGTATCTTAAGACAAATTTCCCGGCTTTCTGAAACCAACAATCTGGAAAGCGTGGCCACTTCATGCAGTAATTTTTCAGTTGTTTTGGGGTGAGAAAGTAAGTGGGCTTTTTACTTTGTCATTTTTCATGTCGCTGCATCTGTCACTTCCCATGTCAACAAGAGATTGTCTGAAATTTCCTAGTTTGACAAATTCATCAGTTTAAGGGCTGCAAGCACACACAAAAGACACAAGAGGCCGGTGTAAGCGGCGCTCCTTTCTGCGCACTGACTTGGATGGATTAAGGAGGCAGCTTTCTGTGGCCAGAACATTGCAACAGAAGGGCATTCACCTTGCTTTCATGTGTGGGTATTTGAAACGGGTATAAAAAGTTTCGTTTTGAGACATGTTCAGAATATTACACCACCTACCTTGTTTCTGTATCGAGCCCTTCCAGCGTGTCTGCACAAAAGGTGTTGCATGAGCAGTTTCTGTAAAAGAGCATCAGCAGCAGAAGCAAGTGCTCTGTATTTATGTCCATGCAAGAGGAATTCAGTATTAAGCCCAGAACAGAGTTATGCGCAACACACCTGTGTCACATATTATCACATCAATGAAAACAAACATGCATTTTTGGCCTGACATGGAGGTTTTAATTCATATCCGGACTGCAGAGCTGAAATATTTGCCCAGTGTTTGAGCATGAGATAAGGAGAAGCAAAGCCTGAGGTGACCTCACCCTCTCCATCCCACAATTACAGTTAATTGTGTTGCTCACGAAAAGAATAAGCTAAGAAAAAAAGTAAGCTCTCTCGTGAACAATGATTTCTGCCAGGATTTGAAAGGAAAAAAGGTGGACACCGGGTTCTGTTTTAGAAGAATTACTTTGTATTTTGGGGTGGAAAATAAATAATTATGCAAAACCTTCTTCCCCATAAGTGTGTTGCAACCTCAGATGCAGTTATCCTTATTAAACTGAAAGGCTTTAGCCTCTGTAAAATGAATAGTTCCCATTAATGCCAATCAGCCAAGAGATTAACAAGGATGCAGTGGTATAATGACAATATGACAGAGCTGTCTGAGATAAGCTATGTAATAACTAGTAAGACTTCTTGTTCGAGAGATACCTGAATGAGCCGTTGTTTTGTTTGATAATGACAAAGCTAGGACAGTATATGTGTTGAAAGGGAGAAATGTTAGATGGGCGAATTGGAGAAGGGGAAAGATGTCCTCCGCGTGGGAGAAGGAGATACACAAAGGAGACACTGACCCATATGGACACACTATTTAATGAGTGGAAATAAACATGAATTTTGACTTAACAATAGTCCATCTTCAGAATGGAGGTTTTAATGAATATCTTGGCTGCTGGCCTGAAATATTTTCAGTGTCTGAGTATGAGATAGGGAGACTCGAAACCTGTGTTGACTTCCACCTTATCCATCCCATATTTACACTGTTGCCTCAAGGTTAAGCATGATGTCAACACTTTTTCCTGTTTCTGCCTCTGTTTCACTCTCTGGCTGTCTCTCTTTCTCTCTGTATTCTTCCTTTATCTCTTTCTGCCTCAGATCAATGGCCCGGGTGACTTGAGTAAATCTTAATGGTCAGGGTGTATGTGACAAAGTTTAGATGTTTGCCTCTGTGTTTTTGTGTGCGTGTGTGTGTGTGTGTGTGTGTGTGTGTGTGTGTGTGTGTCTAATGCAGGTAAAGTATTGCACACTCAGCACTGTTCTGCCCCATGGGCACTACCACACGCCTGCCTGCCTGCCTCCTGTCCAGCCACAATCAATTTCACAGTCCCAAACACACACACACACACCCTTGTGAATGCGTGCGTGCGCACACACAAATATATTAAGATGCATCTGAACAAACAGACAGCACTTTTACAGACACACCGCTGTAAGATGAAATGTGATAAAAGTCGAGCTCATGTGTTTTGTTTGAAAAAAGGCTATCCAGTTCCGTGCTTTATACAACCCTGTTTAAAAAAAAAGAATGCGATCATTTGTAAATCATTTAGGCTCTGATAATTACTTGAAAATAGTTAGACGAAGACATAAAACACATGGATCAAAGTAGAAATTGCTTCTCAACCTGTCGATACGATTCTGCATTAATGGTGCCCTCGTATATGATGCATCCACGAAAAAAAGACTTTGACATGAAAATTTGAATTTGTGAGACCACAGGACAGTTTCCCACTTCACCTCAGTCCATCTTAATCGATCAAGGTTCAGGTGGCAGAGCTTCCAGAGCTCCGTGATAATATGATTTGCTTGTTTGCAGTGTGGAGTTTTAACCTGTACTCATAGACAGGGACAAAGCATTTTCAGAAACAGTGGTGTTTAGAGGTGAACCTGAGCCCATGCACTGATTCTGTCAGTATTGAGGTCGTATTGTGAACTATTATTATGAAATACCCGATGTCTTCTCATTTTTAAGCTGCCATGCATTACTTGTTCATATTCCACTCTTTCAGTCTTAAACTTTAAGTCTCAGCTTCTCTGCAGTGTCTTTTTGTACCAAAACGTGTTGCTGACCTTTTGCCAATTAGTCATATCAGTCGTTAGATGTCCCTCTCTTTGTTAGTCTTTGAGAACATCTTTTATTTATTGACGTTTTTCACACATTGTCAGCATTTTGGGGAAAGAGTTGAACACTAATATTAAATCTTGCGCGACCTTATAAAAGTTGCAAAAGTTTTTCCAGAATTGTTGTTTTGAAAGATGTCTATGTCTAAGCTCACATCAGTAACAGCTTTTTGTTTTTATTATAGTAACTTGTCTTGAGTTGAATGTGTGGGTACATCAGCTAGTGCATCCATCCGGTCATTTTCCAGACCTGCTTCATTCTATTCAGGGTCACACAAGGGCTGGAGCCCATCCCACACTGCACGAAAAGAGGGATTTGTGTCACTGTGGACGGCAGTGAACATCCGCGAATTTGCCTAATTTTCGGACGCACCTGGGCGCTTGCAGGCAGACAAACTTTAAGTTTGTTGAGCGAGAAAATCGTCGGAAACGAACCCGACTCGCGGCGGGCTCTCACAGCGGGGTGCTAATGGCTCAGCGATTAGCACCCCGCTGTGAGACTGCCTGGACCTCTCACTGGCCTCGCTGGTATTGGACGAAAAAGGCACGCGATTACATAAAAAAGCTCCTGTAAAGCTGACCGCCCATTGGCCAATAAGGTTAATATATGCATACTTTATATGGGCATATCATTCAGCAATTATGATTAATAATTGTGATTATGATTACTAATATTCCTGGGATGTTTGTGTACTTCATATATTCACGTCATTCTTATAAGCTGCACTATGACTGGGCTATGAATGCAGGCATGAATGACGTGAATCTATTGAGGAAATGAAAAAGGAAACTTTTTTTTTTTTAAAGCGCTTTTATTGCCACACCACACAATGTACATAGCTTACATTGTAATAAGAACCATATTGATAATAAAGAATTGAAAACTATATACACACACACTGCTGTAGCCTACAATATACACAATAAGCCTAAACGCCGCCGTTTGGAATCCGCATTCTTCGCATTACTCCGGTCCCTGCAGGGTCTGCGGGAGTTGTCAGACGTCCTCATCCTGGATCAGAAGCTGGCTTCTGGGAGCTGTTGGAATAACCAATAAATAATCAAAACATAGTCTAGCCATGCACAGCATATTGACAACTTGTCTACAGCGTATATGTTCTTACTCTCTTTCACTCTTCTGTGGTGAGACTGTGAGTATTTCGGGTTGGCTTCAAGACGCGCCTGTAGCACAGCACACAGGTCCGTCACGCAGCTGAAAAAAACAAACAAGAGGAATGAATAAAATGACCAGTGCTTAAAAGTATCAGTACCAGCCGTGGTAAAAGTCAGCGCCGCTCACCCTCGATAGTGTCCCCGTCTACCTCTCTGAAGTTCGGACTGTTTGACACCGCCTCCTTCAAGCGACTCGTTACATCCATATTGTGAGGTGACAGTAGCCTGTAAAAACAATAGGCCTATGGTTAATAAAAAAAAACTGCACTGACGTAACGTAACATCGGGTCCAACTCAACTAGATATTGGGAGAACATTCACTTATTCTTACCCTTGACCTGGATTATAATGCCACGGTGAGTTATGCAGGCGGCGAACTGCTTCCTATAAACTGAAAACACGAAATTAATTTTTTTAAATAAAGCAACTCACACTGGTTTTCACGTGATGGACACAATTAAGTTGAGTTTAGCCTAAAGCCACAGTCAATAACCTACTCTTACCGCAATTTTCGGATTCTGTATCCGCCTTCTCTTGGGGGTGCGCTCTTCAACTTCTCTGGAATGTAACTTCAGTCCGTTCTCGACGGCCATCTTGCCTCCAACCTAGCGAATCTCTGGTCGATTCCCTCCAGAACCCTCTCCACGACCGTATCCACAGTGCTGGCCACCATACGAGACATTCCGGTCATAGCATTCAACAGGACTTTCATTTTATCTGCCTGTAAGCAAGTGAGTAAGTAAGTTTAATATACAGCACATTTAAAATCAGCGAGAACTGTCCCAAGTGCTGTACAGTGTCAACAAGACTAAAATTAAACAATCAAATGGTCATGTGCAAGTAGAAAAAAACACACAAACCTGTAGACCCGCAGAGAGTTGCTGGGGAGTTGAAAGCAAGTCGTCTTCCAGCCATTGTATTCCGCAAACCAGGGCAGTTTTCACAGCACGGGACCTCAGCAATTTCTGTCTGCCTTGTTGCCGCCAGATCTGCTCCTTAAACTTTTTGTTTACACTGCACGACACAATGTTTCTCATACGTGATTGAACGAGAGCTTATGCGAGCCGTTAAGCTCCACCAATCATATGCGTATACGTCATTACACGGAATACTCGCGAGACAACCTCCCGTCCTTTTGCTATTTAATGTTGTCTGACCACAGCTGGCAATTTGCACTGTTTTGACACAAAAATGGACTCTGCAAGGACAAAGAAAAGACCTCGGCGATATTGTGACCATTGTGACACCGAATTAAGCCATACACAATAAAACACTGAGCGCACTACTGCACATTATGTATACAGGCCAGATTTCTATATTTTTATTTCTATATTTCTATTTTATTTAAGAAACCTTTTAGAATATTGCTGTTGCATGCTTATTTTATCTTTATCTTATCTTTATTATTATACATTTGGACATCCAGTGCGGGCAACAAAGAAAAGAATTTCATTGTTCAGGGAAACACGTTTCTAACTGCACATATGACAATAAACCTTTGAATCCTTGAATCCTTGAATTTTGCCCACAAAAAGCGATATTACAAAAGAGGTGTTTGGGAGAAAAAAAAACAGATATGCATCACCTGTCACCAGCAGACAGCGTGCACCTCTTCTTTTTCAAGACAACACAGCAACAAACTTGGCTGGAGTTGGAGGTGATAGTGATGAACGTGTAGAAACAGGCCTGCCCACCCCCCACCTCACCTCACCCCACCCCACTTGAAAATGACTGTGGCAGCTCCTGACCTGATCACTGGCATTTACATATTAAAGGCTCTCCTAAGTAGGGGAGGGGAGGGGGGCATGGGGGAGCAGTTGCCAGGTCAATTTGCGACAACTTGGGCCAAGTTTTCACTTTTACCACCACAAATGCAGGGGCTTAACGTATGCGGACATGTAAGGGGCCACATACATCCACAAATCCCTCTTTTCATGCAGAGGTCACAACACAGAGACAAACAAGACAATCACCACGCACGCCCACTCATTACTAAGGTCAGTTTGGAATTATCATTTAACCTAACATGCAAATTTTTAGATGATGGGAGGAAGCATATAGAGTACATGGAGAAAAACCACAGGGAGAATATGGATACTACACAGAAAGACTCCAGCTGGGATTTGAACTGGCAACATTCTTGCTGTGAGGTAACAGTGCTAACCATCACACCACTGTGCAGCCTAGTTAGCTTGCCATTGAACAATGATAATCATATTTTACTGTAGTCGAACGCTTTTTTGTTTGCTTGTGTGTGTGTGAGAGAGAGGAAGTGACAGTGCATCCACTTCAAGTGGACATGATCGTTTCCAGTCATTTCATTCTGGGTACTCCTAGATCAGCTTTGCATGTTTCATAACTTCAAGTAGTTTGTAATTTGGTCAGAACAAAGGAAAGCCTTGTCTTCGGGGAAGCCTCCTCCTAAGAACGAGAGGACTTGGTTTAAGTGTCTTCTGGTAGGCCAGGAGCCAGAATCAGACCCCGAACATCAAAGTGAGCAGATTACAGGAGGACGTCTCTGTTTGGTAAATGTCTTCAGTCCCTGCTTATTTGAGCAACTCCATGTTTCTGAGCAATTGTAGAAGAAAAAAAGTGAACGCTCAGTTGTCTTGTGTATAAATGTATAATACACTTATTATACATAGAATGTATAATTAATGTATTAATCAAAATTAATTAACACAAAGTACCGTTAGCCCCCTTCTCCGCTATTTTTACTCAGTGTACCCATGATGTTTGTCCTAAAGTCCTAAAGAAACCAACTGTTTTCACTGATCCAAGACTGCTGAGTCTTTTGGGAAGCAGAAAACGGTTAACTTGCCCTCACAACTGAAAACACATTTTTCTTGAGACAGACCTCTCTAAAGCTAAAGCAAAGTACTGTGCTCTGAAAGGCACGCTTTCGCTTCTATGGGCGTGCGCTGCCTTGAGAATTCCGCCAATTCTGCCTTTCAAGTGAAACGATTGTAGAAAAAAAGTTGAGTTAGAGTTCGAGACTTCTGGATAAATTGAGTTCCTTCTGCATAAAGACACTAACTGACGTTTAAGGGGACAATACATAATTGTAACGCTGCATATAAGCCAGAAAACGTGGAAAAACATGCCATTATACTTGTCTCTGTCAACTTGAATATTTGATGATCCACTCTATGGTGCATAACTTCGACCTTTCACACAGAAGCTATCTAATGATCAAAATACATTTGTTTTCATTTTTGTTGGCTGGTCCAAAAGGGTTGAGTTTTTTAAAGTATCATTAGGATCAATGCATAACAATCTGTTGATTTTATGTTCATATCATTGTTATCTTTAAAGCTGCGGTCGGCAACTTTTTTTTAGTCATATTAGCTTGAACTGTCATGGGATTCTGGAAGTAGAATATTAAATAGGCTGTTTAGAAAAAATAACGAAATCTGTAGCTCCCTCTGAAGCCTGTAATCATGCTTGCAAAAACCGAGCGCTCCCGGCTGTTTTTAACCAATCAAGTTAGGGTGGAGGAATCCTACCTGTCAATCACAGCTTGTGCACACGCTGCTGAGCGTGAGTCTGCCCCAGCTTGTGTGCGCTCACACTGGTGTGAACTCACGTGCACAACCTCGTCCACAGAGGGGGAGGGGTTTGGGGGGCGATTCGGAGCTTGTTAGAGATTGGGGGAGGGACCTGAAAGTTGTATCAGTTCGAATTTTCCGACTTTAGACTCGCAATTTTGAAAACCTGCCGACTGCAGCTTTAAAGGGGAGCTCCGGGGCATTTGAAGCGCAATCCCATTGCTAGAGGTTGTCAAATACTGATAGTAGGACACAGACAGGTGCAAATCGGCGCTCGCTGTGCGGAGATTGCGCTGTTTGCGCAGCCTGTCATGCGAGGCTAATACGTGGTGGCTAAGGGGCAAGTGCTTACCCTTCCACGTAAAACAACAACTTGCACACTGCAGAAACGTCACACCACTTTATAAACCATCCGACAATAAAGTCACAAGCCTTACCATCAAAACCATATGCATGGTTCTCACATTACTGACATGGGGACGTTACAAAACAACTTTATAAACAGCATGTCACTTACCTCTTGTTGGTATGCTCGTGCATGTGAAAGCCCAAAAGAGTCAATGGACGATAATCCCATATACAAAACAATTATCTTCTCTAGAAAAACTGCGTTCAAGTATTTAAAACATTACAACAATATTACTGGGCATGTATTGTTGTAATGTTTTAAATACTTGAACGCAGTTTGCAAATGCCCCGGAGCTTTAACTAAGCCCCTCTCATACATGCATTCATTTGGCCCTGTGGACACATTGTTGCTCTTTTTTTTTTTTAATGTGCTCATTCAATGAGGAGTCAAAGAGGTTCAGAGTTAGAAATGGGGTTAGATACACAGGTAAGGTCCAATATGTGCTCATGAGTGCTCCAGTGAACTTTTGATTTGAGTGCTTTTAGTGTATAAGTGTGTGAGTTTTGCTTGGCAGCTGCAGCCTCCTCTGATTTCATGATTATCACATTTCATGTTTCCTGCCCATAATTGTAGACGATGCCTTTGCATATCTTTATTGGTCTGCGAGCGCGCTCAGCATGGAGCTTTGCACCAATCAGTCTATGATTTTAGTGTAGACAGACGTTCGACACATGTAAGAGAAAAAGAGCCTGATGAAGTTTAAATCCTCCTCGTCCTCAGGAGGAGAGAAATGGAGAGGGAGAGACCCCACTGTGCCTGGGTGGCATGGGCCAGGTGGTGTAAGTGAGTGCAAAGGAAGATGAGTCACAAGCTTGCATAAGTGTGTGTGTGTGTGTGTGTGTGTGAGTGTATGTGTGAGGTGGGGTGGGGGCAGCGTGGGGGCGGCATTCAGCAAGCACCTGGTGCTGACAGGCTCTCATTGAAACTCTGAGATCCAGTTCAGATTCAGCCCCCCC
Source organism: Odontesthes bonariensis (assembly GCF_027942865.1). Classification (NCBI taxonomy): domain Eukaryota; kingdom Metazoa; phylum Chordata; class Actinopteri; order Atheriniformes; family Atherinopsidae; genus Odontesthes; species Odontesthes bonariensis. The sequence goes on along the minus strand of NC_134519.1, from coordinate 23,410,783 downwards.
ACCATGCTGCTTTGAAGGACCTTGTGACAGCTCCTCTCCTCTCCTCTCCTCTCCTCTCCTCTCCTCTCCTCTCCTCTCCTCTCCTCTCCTCTCCTCTCCTCTCCTCTCCTCTCCTCTCCTCTCCTCTCCTCTCCTCTCCTCTCCTTTTGTCCCGTCTCCTCTCCTACACCCCCCACCTACACTTCCCCCTCTCTTCTCTCCTCTACCCCTCCTCCACCTTCCCTTTCTTCTCCTCTGGGGGTCCCATCATTACCTGCTGATTGCAGACCTGTCACTACTGACAAGCCTGCTGATTGGAATGAGGGTGGGCGTGTGTGCTCATGCGTTATGGCCTTTTTGAGTGCAATGCTTTCTTGAGACTGTGCACGGCTGTTTACCCATCTGTGTGGGCACCTGGGCGTATGTATGCACCTATCCCTTACTCTGATTATGATTGCAGCGTGAATTTGAGCTGGTGGTCCAGCAAGTTCTGGAGAAACAAGAGGAAGCGACGCTTTTGTCCTTACAAGATCAACATTCAGGAGTGGCATTACAGCTCGTACTGTGGGGCCTAATTTTTCTATCTGTACAAGTCTTTCACATCAGTGATCCATCATGAATTATAAATGAGCTGCTTTGCGGTTTAATTACTGTACATGTGTTGTTCATGCAGTATGACGTGTGTTGATTATGGTGGATGACAGATGAGCTACAGCTGACTTTTATAACTTTTTTCACTTGAAACACGGGTGGCAAATATGTTACAGCTTGCTGTAAAATATACCCATCAATATTATGCTGCCTACCACTGTATATGACCAAATTCCAGTTGAACCAATTAGATTTAGAGCTCAAACCAAGAAGCATTTCTGATAATAATGAATCATTTTCATACAAATAATTGATTAATCCTCAGTGTCAAATTTTGTTTTCTTTAATCATCTTATGACTTTCACACTTTAGTTGCAAATCAGACCTCCTCAAAGTTAATGAGCTCTCTGTTGTCATTGTGCGTAAAAGGTGCAATACAACGTAGACACAGTGGTGGAATAATTACATTTGCATAGGTTTCATCCAGCTGTCTTTACATGCAAAACGATCACAGTAATGTTGATAGAAATACTTGCAGTCAGATTATTACATAATCATTTTAAAGGCCGAATTGTTTATTAAAAAGAAAAAAACGAAGGGGGGGGGGGGGCTGAAAAAGAAACTTAGAAGTGTTATGTAAACGCAACATTAAGTTTCTCTCCCTGAGATGCATACCCAGGTTATCAATGAGTGCCACCGCTAGGTCATTAAAACGTGTCGGTGTCGGGAAGTGCCCTGATTGGCTGTTTGACCTTTAAAGGGTAATCGCCACTTTTAAAAACTAATAAAGACTCTTAGGGGCTGAAAGGAAGCCAAACCCATTTCAGTGGACACAATAACCTCAAACAATAAAAGTATGTTTCTCCATAAAAAACATGAAGCAAGTTATTGGAAAATTGCTCTTAAATGGAATCAAAGTGAAAATGACAGGTTTTTATTTTTTTTCATTCCTTTCTGTGGCCCCTTATCTTTTGCTCTTAAATATTTCAATCACATAAAGTCAACTCCCGTTGTAACGGGCACTATTCTTATTAATAGCAGAGGTTGATGCCGGTTTTGTAAAAGCTTCCCTCTATTAAAAGGCTCCTTCTTCGAGGGTTAATATCAGATTTTTTTGCGTGATAAAAAGGGAATGGGAGATTTAAGTGAAAAACTTCATGACAATTTTACTGTCAACTTGTTAAAAGATGCCCTCTATTCAGCTTGCATGACAAGCCGACTTTGAACAGCAGCATTTTGGAATATAGATTGCTTTCAGAGGCCAGGCTGTTGTCGCTTCAAAGTGAATGAGTTCCTCTATGGCTTGCAAGCCTTGGAAATGGCTTCCAGTAAACGAGGAATAAAAATGGAAAGATGTGAGACTGAAACCAGGGATGATAATAGCATGACACCAGAAGGCAAGCAGAGGGATTGACAAAGGGGGACAGAGTGGAAGAGTGTAGATTGAAATTAATGGAATGAGTCAGAGGGGTTGCAGGCGCCTGAAGTGGTAAAGACCACTAAGTCCCGAGAGGAAATAGACAAATCAGCAAATCTGAAAACTTAAAGAAGCAAAGAACCAGGAGAAAGGTCAAATGATACGCTGAGAGGATCCGACAAGATAATGGCCAACTTGTCAAGCCTCGGTGAACAAGGATAGATAAGGACGCAATAAAAAAGGGGGGTTTAAAGGCTGACATCTAAACATCCGCGGCATGAAAAAAAAAGGCTGAAACTTAAGAGACAAGTCTGAGAAGAATGTGGCATTTACAGAGTGCTGGGTGACAGTTGGTCTCCATGGCTGGTAAATCCCCTCAACAATGTCACAGTGCCAGTGCAATAATCCCCATCTAAGTGCTTCTTGAAAAGTATGCCCATGACAGGCAACGTGACCAACCACCGACACCACCGTTACCAGAGTGAGTAGCAGGCACCCTGCGGTGGTGATTCAATATCATTAGTGAACAGGACTGGCTGTGGGCATTAGAGATGCAACATTACACCACACCATGCCTGGTACTAATGACGTGGAAAACTAGATACCATCTCTTCACTAGCCATCCTTCACTCACCAAATCCTCTGGTGTGGGAACGAAAGAGGAAACATTTCAAGTGAGGACAGTGAGAGAAGTGTTTGCTTCAGATTTTGGCTTATTTTTGTCTTTATTTGTGCTTGTAAGGTTGTGTAAACTACAGACAAAATGAGACTAAAAAGCAGCTAAACAATGTGCTCGGCGGGAAGATATTTCCTAGATGCATTTAGTCTTTATCTTGCAAAATGTTTGCTCGAAGACTGTACTTTGTGAACTTGTCTGCCATCTTCCAACAGTCATAATTCACCACACTCAGATAGCCTTTTAGAGAGGCTTTGTAAGTGCTAAAGCAATGGGAAGGGTTCGCTCGCTATCTGCTTGATCTGTCTTTAATGCTGCTCTTCCCTGCTACCAGATGTAACATTTGCAATATGGCAGAAAATCCCATTTTCAAAAGTACATCTCATCACGGCTTGCTTATGTGTGAAGATTCAATACAGCAAATGCATTTAAAGGTAGGTGTTCATGTGCTCGTGTGAGCGTGTCTGGGTGAGTTTGTGAGCATTTTATGCTTTATGCCTGCTTATGTTTGGGTGAGGGTGTGTTTGCGCACCCATGCGTGGACAGGAGCATGCCATGGCAGCCCACGTTAAGCCCTCCCACGTCGAGGCTATCATCATCTCACCTCCTGCTATTATCAGCACTTCTGACAGCCCACTCCTGGGTGAATTAATTTCCCCCTCATTCCAAGCACTCGGCCCCGCCCGCTGAAATCTCTGCCGCCTGCCACCATCGCCCTGGCCAACGCGTTTCTCCGCCATTTCTCCTCATCCTCTTTCGTTTTCCTCTTCCTTTTTCTTCTGTGTCTGACAATGCGAGGAAAAGCCAGTTTTCCGGTCCTTTTTTAAAATTTACACCTCCAAAGAGTTTGTTCTGCCTTCCTGAGACGTGTCTGTATTCCGAGTCTAACTTGTGTTGGACATACTCATCATCCACACAGATGAGTTAAAAAAATAAAAAATAGAGACTAAATTGGAAAGGATAGAGTGATTGTTTGGAAACCAATTGGCTCGTATTTGCTTTCCATTTGCACATCATTTCCATTATAAAAAGGAGACAAAGACATAGATGGTGGCTGAACAGTGGCTTGAGTTTCTGTAATTTGCATGTTTTCAGGGTCTCCTTGGAAAAGCCTTTCATTTCTCTCACATGCATATTCCAGTGGAAAACCCATTTATGACTGTCACACATGAAATTCTTAAATAAAATTAAGTAAGAGTTTGCTTCAAAATGAAACCCAGCTCAGACAATTGGATGCACCATCTGTCTCGCCTTCCAACACTTCCCCTGTGTGACGGGAGTAAATGCCAGCCACGTTGGTGAAGTAAATGCTTCCTCTCGCTCAGAAAGGTTGGATGATTATTAAAATGGTTGTATTTACTTGTATGTTTATGTGGAAAAAAAAAAGTAGGTTTGATAATGTTTAACTGGAAGGGCAGAGTGATACGCTAGCTTGATTAAGCGGGGCCATATGCTCCAGTCACAGAAGAAAGCCCAGTAGTGTAAACAAAACACGACAACATCCCTGAATCACAATGAAGATGCTCTCATTTGCCTTCTGCTCACAGTGGATGCACTGAACCACACAGGATCCGTCTCCTCCTGTCTCTGTCTGTGTATGCAGGCGCTTTTTTCGTTCTTGGATGTAAAGATGCAGCTTTACACTGGCAAAGTAAGATTAACCTCGGGCAAAGCAATGCTTTTCATTTTTTTTGACTCCACCGTTGGCCAGCATATTGAATGTAGAAGCACAGGAGGGAGCGTGCTGAAGGCCCACTGCAATGTCTTTGTCAAGGTGGATCACTGTTTGTGCCGATCATTGCATGCCTGCGTAAAGCAGGTCATCAGGGCACAGCAATTATTTTTTAGTTTCTTTACAGCAATGTTTTTAGGCAAATGGTAATTGATTTGATGAATTGTTCTTCAAGATAATCCTAAATTATGTAAAATAAAATGGACTATACTGCTAATAGAAGTTCTGAAATCCATATAGAAAAACAAAGAAACAAACAAAAATAAAACAAACAAGCCGAAGAGAAGTTTTACCCACACCGGAGGGCAAAGATATTCTGTCTTAGCATACCGTCTTTTCACTTCTGGCTGGCTGTGAGTGAAAAGCTGAAAAATGCCTAAAAGCTGTAGTTTGGTTAGCTGCACCAAACCAGTACGATAAAGAATTCATTTTTTTAAGCTGCAGAACCAAAAATGTAGTCTTTTAAGAGACAAATATGGATACAGGCAATACTAAATTAATCTTTGGCAGGAAGAATGGGAAAACAAAGTCCAAAGTTTTTGTTTTTTTTGCCTTATTTGTTTTCACTGACTGACTGAAAATGGTCACAGCTCACATTTACCAACTGTGTAACGTAATGACTGCAACAACTCATGGGCAAAAAGAAAAGAGGCTGATTGAAACTGATGGATTGTTAGTATTATTGATGTATTAATTTTCTCAAAGTTGTGATTGGTAGAAGCATAGCCTTTGGGATGCAATGTAATGTCATCCTTTATGTTGTCATAGTGACACACCTGTTCTCTGGGAGGTTCACTGGACCGGTAAGTTTTAGCCCTCAGAGGACTGATGATAAACCTACTTCTCGATACAATGGGGAAGGCTGTAATTGGCTTGTTTGCCGGCATTTAAAAACCCTGTTTAAACCGACTTCTTTTGGTGTAAAAGCAGTATAAGAGAACCTCAATTCAGTTCCTGACGGGAGATGCCATTTCACCATTCTTTTATATTTTTTTTAGGCTGTTGTTTTGATTTATCTTACAGTTGCTTAAGCTATACAATTTCACTTTGGCTTTGAGCCTGTGTTTGGTTATGTTAATGCTGGGAGCAGGCCTCATTTACCTGGTAACCATAGCAGGCTGGTCTTGCAGACAGGAGAGAAATGTGCTTGACTTTTTTCTAGCCTATAGTCAACGGAGGGCTATTGGTGCTCCAGAGACTGGTAAATGTCAGCAAGACAGTCAGCTGAACAAAACAGAAATACAAGGAAAGCAACAAGTAAACACAAGAAGGAATGCAAACACAGAAACAAAAGGGATACAAATGTAACCTGACAGCTTAAAGACAATCTAACTAGAAGGCCATCAACATGGAGGTGTACTGAGGAGAGTGATGAAGAGACAAAAGAAGTGGAAGTAAACAGACAAGAAAACTAAACAAAGACCTAAAACCGAATGAGATGCACAGGAACAAACTGTGGCAAAGTGACGTGCTACACTGCCATAACATACTTGTAATACTTCAATAGAGGTTTGTTCACCTCAGAGAACTCCTCATTGTATCATTGTTGCTGTTTTAAACGGGCATTAAAACCGTTCTGTATGCACTTAATTTCCCCCCTTGTGTGTTGCTCTGCTTCCTTCTGGCATTTTTTTCCTCCTCATTCTAGCTCTCCTCATCTCTCTTTCACCTTTTTCCCCCTACCTCCCTCACAGCATGCTCAACTGGGATGAATTAACCTTTCTGAGGAACAATGCCATTACAAGCATGGGTGCATCCCACTATGTTTGCACGCGCGTGTGTTTGTCAGAGTGTGTAAGCTTGTGTGGATGTGACTAACAGCAGCTGTAAGCACACAGTCGCACCGACTCTTCCTGGGGGAAAACATGGATACAGCCTTTTGTTTTTGCTCTTGTTTCAGATTACAGTTTGTTTTATTAATGCAATGGTAATCTGTTTTCCCCTCCCCTTCTGGACGATTTGCCTCTTGAAATGGAGAAAAGCTCAAAGGACCCCCATTGATCTAAGCGGCTCCAGAGACTCGATGCCACTCAGCCAGCTTCTACCGTGTCTGTCTTTCCTAAATGCTGGTGGCGTAGAGTGGCCGCTGGGGAGCCGCTACAGACGGTATGCTTAAAACAAAGGACAAACCTAGCAGAGCCACCGGTGGAGTGGGCCAGCCCTAGTGTGGCTGCATGACCAACTTGTTCTGCATTATACGCTTATTTACACCGTTGTTTTTCACTTGAGAGACTGATTGACACAAAACGCCTGCGGCTAAACATGTTGCAGGATAAGCTAGGCAGAGCAAATCAGTGGCTGTGTTGCTCTCCTCATCATGAATTAATTTGCTGCAAATGCCAATCAGAATTTGAAAGTTTTTCATGCTACAAAACCAAAAGAGAGTGACGCGTTCAACTTTTTATGTGATTTATTTCAAGAGTCTCGAATCCAGCCGGCTTCATTTAAAGAATAAAAAAAAAAGCCGCGGACTGTCAAATTATTTACGCCCGGTGCACAAACATTCACATATCGTGTACGCATAAAACCTGCAAGCAGTGCCTGCCGACACTGTGTGTGTGGATTTACACATACATAAATGCATAAATCCACAGGTACACTCCTGCTTTTTGTTTGTTAGTCTCTGCTTTAATCATTACATGTGTGTATCTTTCCATCGAGTCTTTATTTCCCTTCACCTGCAGGAGACAACCTATGAATTATTAATTACAATGCACTATCGAGACTATGTGCCCAGCCTACTGAGGAGCCCTGTATTTGTGTACATATGATGCTTGTGCTCTGCCTGCTAATGACCACTGTTTTTGCGACCTCTTGCCCTTTTTCTCTTTACTCTTGTCCGTCTCCTTTTTCTGCGCCGCGCACATCTAATCCCGTGCCTCATCCACCTTTTCCCCTCTCTCCTCCTTTCTCTCATCCTCTAACCCTACATGCAGGTTCAAAAACTAGCACAGAGTACCTCTGACACCTCAAGGTAAAAGAATTGATTCTTCCCCAAGCGTCATTTCTTGGCGGTCTCGCGCTTTCACTTCCTTTTAAAGATTATGCAGTAATGAGGGTTTCTTGCTTGTTCAGTGAGACCCTCCTAACCTCGCTCCCTTTGTTCTCAAATATGCTTTCTCTCTAGTCTCTAGTCACTCTCTCATGCTGTCCCTTCCATCGCTCTTCCTCCTGTTTCATTAATTACAAGTGTATGTGCTTGTGTGCGCGCGCTGGGGCTGTCCTGTGTGTTAATGCGAACACAGACCGCAAAACCTGTGAGCTTCAGCTGGTGTGTTCTGTGCTTATCGGGTGTTTTTTGTAAGCCATTGTGGATTTTTAAGACTCACTGTGCAGAAGACAGATTTAGAAACACAATTACAAATAGTGGTGATTGGCAGCCGATGTTAGAGAAGATAGAGAAAGTAATTCTATATTAAATGGGTAGCGAGACCAAAAGCTTTGCAGCATGCCATGGGATAGAAAAATAGAAGAATGGTCAAATGAAAAAAACATGCACACATTTTCCGATGCCAATTTTAATTTTTAGTTTGCAAGTTCTGGCCTCTCCACCTGTAGACGAACGGCTACAGTCATGGGAAAACTCTACGGTTTTAGAAATGAGGACATAATTGGAATTATCTGATCCTTCCCAGGCCTTGAAAATAAATAAATACAACTTCAGATTAACAACATAATACGTTTAGTAAATTTTTGTAACAAAAGCCACACCAAATGCAGAAACAATGTGTTAGTGGTAATAACTTAAAGTAATTGTTTCCTGGATGATGTTATCAGTGTCTCACATCATTAGGGGGGAATTTTGGTCCACTCTTTGTTACAATGTTGCTTCAGTTTATTGAAGTTTCTAGGCATTTGTTATGCACAGCTCTCTTAACCTCTTAAGAGCCAAGCGCTCCTCAGGGTTTACAAATTGTACCCAAAGAAGCCTTCCTTTTTGTTTTCTTTGATTACTTTAGGAATATCTTTAGTTTCTTTACAGAACGATTAATGTTCAAGCGATTAAACTCTTTAACTGCTTTAAAGCCCCCAAAGATGAGTTTATAGTATGGGACTTTAGCTGCGGCTCTACCCTCTAATTTAAAAAGCACCTTTGCTCAGTGTATCTGAAATGTTTTTAACAAAAGAGATTCTTCCCTTGTGCTAAGATCTGGTGCTCCAAGACCACGCTCTTTTTTTTTTGCTTTTATACATCAGAAGTCTTTTAGGCAAGGTGACTTTGTAGAGCACAATTCGTACACAAGGCAATTCAAAGTGCTTTACAGCTTCATAAAGTCACAAGAAGGCAAATAAAATCATTCCATAAAACATAAAAATAATCATTAATTCATTAAATTAAAAGCGAAGAGTGCAGATAAAATACTTTCAGGTGTCATATGCACAGCTAAATAGAACTGTTTTCAGCCTGGATTTAAACATTGTCAGAGTTGAGGCCTGTCTCACATCTTCTGGAAGACTGTTCCAGATTTTAGGAGCATAAAACTGAAACGCAGCTTCGCCTTGTTTAGTCCTGACTCTGGGCACCAGCAGGAGACCCCTCCCTGAGGTTCTCAGAGCCCGAGTTGGTTCATATGGCTTTAACATGTCAGAGATGTGGTGCTAGACCATGACTTGTACACAAGCAGAGCTGTTTTAAAGTCCATTCTCTGAGCGACAGGAAGCCAGTGCAGAGACCTGAGCGCTGGACTAATATGGTCCTATTTCCTGGTTCCAGTCATGACTGGAGCAGCAGCGTTCTGGATGTACTGCAGCTGTCTTACAGCCCGTTTAGAGAGCCCAGTGAGCCGGCCGTTACAGTAGTCTAACCTGCTGGAGACAAACGCATGGATTAGTCTTTCTAAGTCTGGTTTAGACACTAATCCTTTGATTCTGGCAATATTTTTTAGATGGTAAAAAGCTGCTGATGTTATCGATTTAATGTGGCTGTTAAATTTCAGGTCTGAGTCCAATATTACCCCCTTTTAGTGACTCGGCGGCTTGTTCCCCAAAAAAGTTTAAAGCACGATTTTTTTTTAGGGTCATTATAGCTTTTTCCTGTAGGGGAAGCACAACTGTTAAAAACAAAAGCTTAGACACTATACGGGTTTAACAATGTTTACAAGAGATTTGTCATTTGGGTTTTTATCCTCCTATTTCCCAACTTCTTTTATTTCACTTGCTTTTTAGAGAAGTTTAGATTATACCTTTTCCATCTACCCAGAGACCAAGGATTTTCCTTTCCTTCGTAACCTGGATATCAATAGCTGTCTTCTTCTGCTCTGGACGAATCCATATTCTTTCAGTCTTTTGGTGGTTCATGATGCTTTTTTCATATCGAGCTAAATTATGTTTTAAAACATCAATCTCACTCTGGTCTCCGATTATGACAGTTGGGTCATCAGCATAAGCAAGGGGCAGACACTTAGTGCTCCCTGTCTAGTAGACAAACTTTGCAGTCATCATTACTTATTCTTATCATCAAAGGGACTAATTGCCAAGACATAGAGAGCAGTGCTCGAAGGACAGCCCTGTTTCACCCCTCGAGAGACTTTAAAGGAGTCTGTCAAGTCACCATTAACATTATCCTGAACCGTGGACGTCACATACGATAACTGGAAATAAAAGAATAAAATAAAACCCTCTGAAAAGCCATATGCTTTCATAAAGGTCCATATACTCATGATAAAAAATCAAATGCTTTCCTTTGGTTCAAGCCCACCTTATACACATCCACTTTCATACTGTTGTATATATTTTCTCTTAAGCTGCACAGACACGTTTGTTCTCCCTTGGTTTTTATTAGGTCTAAGACATCATTGCGTCTATCAGTTATTACTTTGACATCTCATTGTGAGTTGTCAACAATCTTTCCAATCATATTTCTCATCTTTTTCAATACGACAAACCAACAACTCCATTATGAAATGACTCACACAGGACGCTGTCCTTTAACCCAATATGAAATACACAAGTTAAAAGGTTGATGATGTTGTCAAAACACGATCTACAAAACTGACCATCAGGTCAGACCATCAGGTCCTGGGGATTACCGCTGTTTAACTGCTTTATGGCTATGACTTCATCTTTTTTTTTTTTTTAAATCAGCCAACACTGCAGAGAAGGTGCTCGCCTCATAAGGATCAATAATGTTTAAAAAGGAGCTAATGGCCTCATTGTCAGAGATTATCCTCCGAAACATCTGAGAGCATCTCTCTGAGATGCCACAGTGTCTCTCTTGCGTCTCTTCTGGATGGCGTACACATGTGACGTCCCTTCTGGTAAGCCTCTGCATATTAGATTTTTTTTACGCCTTTTCAGTTCAGACAACGGAATTCTTCTTTCTTGGATCTCAGTTTATTACACTTGAGCTTCACATACCTGCTTACGTTGTCATTGGCCTTAATGTTTTTCATCTGTAATAATTTTGGCATTTCACCAACCTCCTAAAATCGGATATTTTCCTAATTTCAGTTTTTCATTTGCTTAACAAATCCAGCTTACTTAAACATCTAATATTTGATTTCCATTAGATCCACACAGAACAGAGGCTTTAACCAAACCAACAGGATGTCAGAGCAGTCCTGTGTTACTGCGGAAGTTTAATCTGGGTAGCGACATATCACAGCTGCTCTGGTTTTTGTTTACATTATATTGAGTAAAGTAGATATTTCAAGGACAGATCTAACAAGTATTAATACACTAAAACCAAAAGGGACAGTTTCTTTCAGCTTTTCAAACAGTTGCACTTTTTTTTGTATTCCGTAAGGCATAGGATGTACATTCATAATCAAAGTTTTTGCCCAAAGCTGAAGTGGTCACCCAAATGCAGTCCCTTTGTTTGGCAACAGTCACATTGCAATTTTAAAGATGATTTCCATGCCGTGGGTGCTGCTTTCCCTCCTAGAGATTGAGCGCTCAGTTAGAGCTGCTGTAAACACACCAACTCCATGTCTGCTGTCTAATGATTAGTTTTTTTCTTGTCTAAGTTTACAAGACTTTATACTCCTTACATTCCAAGAAGCAACTTTTAAGACATAAATATAAGAATGATTAAAGCCTACATGAAACAGGGCTTATCATCCCTCTGCGTCTCTCTGCCGTGAGCACCCGAGGGAGCCGGGTGCTTTTTTTTACCGGCAATTTTAGAGACATTAGGAGCAGAGAGCAGAGAGCAGTAAGCTGGAAAAAGAGGAGGGACTGAAATACTTGCTGCCCTCCTAAAGTGAATCGAATAATAAAGTGTCTCCTTTTGTGGTTCCTTAGCAGTCTAAAGATCAGTAGCAGAAACCTTCCTTAGCCACAGTGGTGTCACTTGATGATCTAGAGCAGGGGCCTTCAACGTTTTTCAGGCCAGGGACCCCCAAACTGATGGAGAGTTGGAGCAGGGACCCCCCCTACTATTTATATGGCATACAATTGTGTTTTATATTTAACGGGGGCCTAGTGCCGTGTATAAACATAGCTACTCTGTTATTGTACATTCAATACTAAGCTATTCACATATACACAGTTTAATATATTCACGGGGGGGGGTGTACTTGGAATGAGACGGGGGCTGTTAGAGCAATAACGAAGCTGTTTAAGAGCTGTAACACTTTTTTATTTACATTATTAACTATTTACATTAACAACCAGTAGGTGTCGCAATTCAATGTTATCAATGCTGTCTTTTAATGTCTGAGCCTGGCAAAGCATTATTACTTCGTTTTTTTTTTTTTTTTTTTTTTTTGGGAACGTTGGCAAGGCGGCAGTGCGAGTTTGCTAAGGCGGCTGCCTTGACTATAATGCGCTGCGGGAAACACTGCATGTAGATGGGACAATGAATCCTCAAAGCATCTGTGGATGGCACACGTTTGCGCACAATTTGTGAGAAAAAACTGTTTGAAAAAAAAAAAAAATTTTTTTTTTTAAATTGTCTAATCAACTAAAGATTTCGCGACCCCCCTGCAGTACCTCTGCGGACCCCCTGGGGGTCGCGGACCCCCTGTTGAAGACCTCTGATCTAGAGCTTGACAAATGAAGCACTTTACCACCTTGCCAGGATAGAAGATGCTGACGTTGTAAGAAGCCAACAAGATAGATTTTGGCCTTTGGATAAAGTGGCTTGAGTTTTCTTTGGATGTTCACACTTTGAATTTCCTCACACTGTACCATAGTCCAAATATATCAACAAGTTTGTTAGCAGTTTGCAAGATGTCACTGTACCTTTTGAAATTAAGTTGAACATTATCCTCTGAAATCTCGCCTGTCCAGAATTACACAACAGTTGTTACATCTAGTTCTGGACTCATCAGAGAGGTGCCACTTGGTAGAAACATAATTCAAGGCCTCTTTTGTTGTGCAGAGGATTAAAAGAGGATCATTCTGAAACATTAACTCCTCTGCAATGTAATCACATGTTGATGTTTCACCACCTTCACCAGTGTATTTCATTCTTACCTACAGTTGGCCAAACTTAGAGGCATAAGTGGCCATGAGGACACAACAGAGGGTGAGAGCAAATCTAATGTAAGGTAAAAAAAAAAGAAAAGGTCCCTTTTTACAGAATCAAGACTCAAGATGATTCCATACCCCTCTAATGCGTATCAAGTCCCCTTTGAAACGTGCAAAAACCACCTCGAGCTAACATTAATGTATTTTTTTTTCTGATTTGCTGCAGTTTCTACTCACCTTTTCTCATTGACATATTATAAATTCTAATGAAAAAAAGGCAATGGAAAACCAGCTTAAGTATTGTCTAGTGAGTAAAACCTTGATTTTTCTCTAATCCAAATCAAGTGGGTTTTGTTTGTCAGATCAAGTAGTTTTATTGCGTAAATCTAAAGTAAGTGATGAGAACAAAAATATGTACCAAGTATAACAGCCCTGCTGCTTTAGGGTAACGCGCAAGCTCGATCATGTTGCCCACCTAATTGTTGAGAAACGTTGAGGTTGGCCATCTTTCCTTTAAAAGTTGATGTTAAAGCTGCCGTCGGCAGGTTTTCAAAATTCCGAGTCTAAGTCGGAAAATTCGAACTGATACAACTTTCAGGTCCCTCCCCCAACCTCTAACAAGCTCCGAATCGCCCCCCAAACCCCTCCCCCTCTGTGGACGAGGTTGTGCACGTGAGTTCACACCAGTGTGAGCGCACACAAGCTGGGGCAGACTCACGCTCAGCAGCGTGTGCACAAGCTGTGATTGACAGGTAGGATTCCTCCACCCTAACTTGATTGGTTAAAAACAGCCGGGAGCGCTCGATTTTTGCAAGCATGATTACAGGCTTCAGAGGGAGCTACAGATTTCGTTATTTTTCCTAAACAGATTATTTAATATTCTACTTCCAGAATCCCATGACAGTTCAAGCTAATATGACTAAAAAAAAGTTGCCGACCGCAGCTTTAAAGGGTTGCCTCTAAAGCAGAAAGGCAATTTGTGAAACCGTGACAGAAGTAGCAATTTATGTTCTTGGATGCACGTTTATAACTTCTATAATTTACATAGAAAAGCACCAGGGGGGTACATACAGGACTGCTTGTTTTAATGTTTAAACATTTTTTCCCGTCCATGTGAATCCATGTGAAAAAGGCTGTTTAGAGCATAGCCAAAACCAAAAATGTGTCTAGGAGAATGGAGTTTTTTTTCCCCGTTAAGTCAAGTACTTTTCAAACTGTAATTCGTCTTCATTTTCAGTTTTTATGATTGTTCAGGTGAAGATAGTTTTTAGGATGATGACACCAAATGTCTCACTGAAATCTATTACTGTAAAAACCATGCTGGCAATTAGAGGGTCCATCTGCACAGTTAAAATGAGCTTTATTTTTTTACCCGTTTTGGTTACTGATGAGGCCAGGCTCTTTATTTTGTTGTTCAAAGTAGAAGAAAATGTTCTTCACGGAAGCTGTGGTCTTGTTTCCAACAGAAGGACAGCTTGCAGTACAGAAAGCCGCTTTTCTCTTCTTTCCATGACCCTGATTCAACCCATGTGAAATCCTTTTGCTTCTGTTTCTGTCATACGAGGCGAAGAGTGCTCTAAAAGATGTCTACGTGCACTGTCTATTTGAATATGGACAGAAATAAATTACTCTTTTCAATCCCACTCTACTATCATGCATTTGAATCAGCAACAAGAGGCTTGCCCAAGTGTGATAGAAAATGCCACCTGTCACATTAGATGATAATTGCACCAAGATGAAGGCAATGGAGAGAGAAGCCTGTTATCTGCAATGTAAATGCATTGAATAATGCCCCTACACAATCTAACTACACTCCACTTGGAAAATGAAACCATAACTTCATGTGTTGTCATGGTTGGAAAGTTTTAAGAGCTTAAAGAAAAAAGGGAAAGAATTATTGCAACGTGTACGGAGTAGCATGTGTTTTACAGACAGCGCCTTGTTGCCCTCTCAGCTAGTGCCAAGGATTCCCATGTGCTCTGGCTTAACTCACGGTTATTAAACAGTGGTGGCAGACGACTTTATTTATCTGTGTGTCTGAGCATGTGGGTATAGACGTTCTGATAACTCAGATATTAACCATCACCAGAGAAGCTCTCACAATAAAAACACCAATAGCAAAGCCAAAGGATGCCTCCACACATGCACGTGTAGATGCGAGTGCATGTGTCTCCAATCGAAGACCTTGTTGTTCCTTCCAATGACAATTCAACAGTTTGATGAGATGTATTAATGGCAGTTTTTCTATATGTATTTTCTATATATAGGCAGGAGATGCAATGTATCAGTATGTGTGTAGATACAGTATCATGTACGCTCACACACGCAGATTCCCATTCTTTGCCTGCTGGGCTAATCTACCTAAACCCTTTTACATCAAACAGTTCCACTGAGTGCTCTTAACCTGCTGTCTTTAGGCACTTAAAGTTAGATTCAACAGCTTGGATAAGGCATACTGATGTAATTATAACTCTCAGCAGCCTTTTGGTGGGGGGGGGGCAGGACAGCAGTCACAGGTTATAGAGGTATTTATGAGTCACGATGCTTGTTCCTACTGCAGATATAAAGAAGATGGTAAGGCCTACCCCTTTATATAATTGAAATGAGTATTTTTTTTCATATTTTTCAACTTTAAAGCCTTTGTTAATGCATACATGTTCAGAGACTGATCGTCCTCTATCAGTAGCAAACATGTCCACACCAGCAAAATCTGTGTGTTATTTTCAGCAAACACAGCAGCAACCTTATTGGACTGGGGCACAGTTGGCTCAGCGATGTGCAGCCCTGCAACATTTACCTGCTATTACCAGTGTACTGAGTCAGAAAGAATTACTCAGGTGGCTGTTAGGTTGTATCTCTGTTTACAACTGGACCCACCAACTGAGAATAGGGAAGTCCACGAGTGACCCAGTTAGGGAGCGAGTGACGGGGATGGATCTTTTCGGGGCACACTGTTTAGTGTAATGGCTTTAGCACGGTTCCTTTCTCAGCTCAAAATGAAAAGTGCAGAACACCACAGTGTGCATACACTTCTAACAGAGTTACTTCATGTTTAAGTCATGAGGGTCCACTGCTCTTTTGCCAACTCAATACGCACATCACTGCCAAGTCCACTTCACCCCCATTACCCCAACCGACAGCCACAACCCACTTAAACCCACTGAATCGAAAAATGGCCCGTGCCACTTTAAAAGCGAAAACAAGTAAATGCAACCCACAAAGACGGTAAAAGATGTGCAGGTCTTTGAGTGATGTAACTCAAAGACCTGCTCAGTAACTTTCTTTTTCTTTTCCACAAATAAGCAGTAGAAGGAAATTAAACAGGTACTTTAGTGTTCTGCGGAAAAAAATTGCACACCTTCTGCAGTATGTGATAAGTTTCACGCGCATGGTGAGTTTTCTGACTCCTCAAAACCTGTCGTAGCGCTCAACAATGACAGGCTCTGGCAAGGATCTTAAAATAATTTCATCAGCCTCAAAGCATAAGAATATAAAAAGTAACTGTAAACTGTAGTTATCGGGGTGCTTCCAGCATGCGATTTTCACTGTCCTGAATTTACTTTAGCAGTGGCTGTTAAGTGTAACAGCATAGTATATTTTTTTTTTGGCTTTTTGTATGCACTTGTACTTTCTAAAGAGCACAAATTAAAGAATATTGGTGCTTTAACATATGAAAGATATGTTCAGTTTGTATTAGAGTTTGCAAACATGCTGTATGCTTGAGGGTGTCTGATCTTTTGCATGCAGCTGTATGAGCTTATGCTCTTATGTAATATCAAATTGCTTCGTGCATTTGCGTGCCCAAGTGGGCAGTTTGCAGCCATCTACTGTTCATGCTTATGCCAAATGGTTTACGTGCCTGTACCGAGGGCCTACATTTCCCACAAGGCTTAAGAAATATTGGCAGTATGAAATTGATTTTTTACAGATTATGCACAGCATCACTGAGTTTGATGCTGGTAAACTTTCAGGCACAACGCCAAGCATACATTTTAAGTAAATGACGGTTAGCGCCTATCATGGAGACACTTTGGGGTTTTCGGCCATTGGGAGCACCAGCTGTAATACAGACGCCCGTTCTTTACATTCCCAGGCCACTTATGGGATTCTGTTACTTCAGATATTCACCATATGCGCAAAAATAGAATTAGACTGCACTACATAAAATTTATATGCCTAAAATATGTGGACGTGTCTTTTGAATCATGGGCACAGGCTCAGCACAGATCTATCCATGGGAGACGTAGTTGCAGAAGTTTAAACGCATTCTTTTAGTGGTGCCTGGCTTTTCTTCTTCTCACTATGTTCATTGCACCTCTGAGGTAGAAAGTTAGACCTCAAAGTAATGACATCTTTGGTAGAGGTCAAAATTAACTTAAAAGTCTTTGGGTTTTGTTGTATAAGTTGCCTTTTTTGGCAAATCTCATCCAAGGTGGTACTGGTTTCCTGTGGTATTTTATTGGGTTTTTCCTTGTAAGAAATTGGGAACACTGCTTTCCCAGTTGTCCCTGATTGTGGCATAACAGTGACAGATTTTTAGTGCTTTAGTACTAAGCTGTTGTGCATATATGTACATTCTGCTGACATATATGTGAGTTTGCGTGTGGGTGGGAGAGTAGACCTCACTTTGGCACGCAGTCATTGACTTGTGCCTTCACACTTTATGCCCAAAGTTTGCAGCCCTGTAAACAGCAAAAATACAAAGAAACTAGGAAAAAGCGAGCAAAGGCCTGTGTATGCAAGAAAATATAACACCAGTACTGCAGGGACTTGCCACAGGTCTGTTGGTATTGTGTTTTCCTATAAAATTTTTTTCAAATTCATTTGTTGTTGTTTTTTTTAAAAGAAAATGTTACCACTATGCCTTTAAGAACTGTGACACTTCATGGCTGACTTGCCTTGAGAAACATTGTTTAGACTTAATCGTCAATCATTTTCAGTCGATGAGCAGAAATTCAGAAGTGTGCGCGTCGCCTTCTTGAGCCCCGAATAAGGTGAAATGAGAAGAAGACCCGTTGTTATTAGAAATGTAATCAACTTACTAAGCTGCAATTATCCTTATGCCTCACCATTAAATGAGATAACAACATTGTAACGCCATAACAGGTAGATTTGTTTTAACTCTAACTTTAAATGTTAAATGTTTTCTTACTGAATTTGTCGGCGAAATGTGGGCAAGTCCTTGTGTTCTGTGTAGTTTTAGAACCTGTGTCCTCATAACACAGGTAATGGAAATTCACACACTTGTGCCACTGTGCCATAGCTGAGTTTATAGTAAACTAGACAAGCCTAATCAACGTTTGCAATGATACTTGCCTTTCCAAGTGATTAGCTGCACATCTGATTGCTCCACTCTGTATTTTATTTGTATGATGTGCTTCGCTGATAGCTTAATACTGAGGTGTGTCTGCACAAAGTGGCCAACGGTGTTTCTCACCCTGTAATGGGGCTTAAATAAGGAGCCTTGTTGTGTTTTTCAGCCTGCTCGATGAAGTGTCAGCAGTTGTCACGTTAACGTCTGCACGCTAACATGCAATTAAAGTAATGAGTTGTATCATAGCAAAATACTCGTGTTGTTTTTTTTTTTTTTTTTTCATTTCTATTTTCCAAGGTGATGAACACTGAAAATGTCAAGCTCTGGTAGTTCCGAAGAGGAGAGTAATGTGAAAGTGCTACCAGCAAAGTCTTGCATGGTTCAGTACTGTACCTGCCTGTTGGAGCAGCCAATAGTAATGGGAGTTAACAAGTGTGTGTGTATGTGTGTGTGTGTGAGAGAGAGAGAGAGAGCTGGAGGAATTGTTAATCTGCAACTGTCTTTAGAAAGTAAGAAAACAAGAAAAAAAAAACCAGACAAACGAACTCAGGTGATCCATCTTTTGCAGCGCTTTGCTCAGGGTGATTCATGAGTCGAACACCTCAGACCGGGGCTCCATATTTACTTTTCTTGGAACGGCCCTCGCCTCCTCCCTCGCCTTTCCTTTAGCTCACATCCAATCCCTACAGAACAGTGCTCAGAGAAAGCTTTTATGGCCAGTTCAGGTGTGATACAGTGTAGGAGGTGGAGAAGGGTAGACCAGAAAACCAGAATGAAGAAAGCAGGATAAGGGCTCATGGGCGGCCGTGGCTCAGTGGTTAGAGTTGGTTGTCCAATAACCTGAAGGTTGGTGGTTCGATTCCCACTCGCCACTCAAAAACTGGTGGAACTGATAGCTGGAGGGGTGTCAGTCCACCTCCTTGTCACGGCTGAGGTGCCCTTGAGCAAGGCACCGTACCCCCCATGCTCCCTGGGTGCTTCATGGCTGCCCACCGCTCCAGGTTGGCATCTGTCTCTGAGTGTGTGACCCTGTGCATGTGTGTGTCAAACAGGTGCCAACCTGGATGGCACCTGGCTTGATCTGAACACATACTTGAACATCAGAGAAGCTCTCTGAGTTTTAACTCCACTTCTACTTCTTCTGGCCCTGATCACTCACTCTTGGAGGACTTCTGCTAGTTAATGTTTATCTTTCTCTAGCACAGTTGCATCTGTGACTGATAAAACATTATTCTGTTATTGATGATGTTTCAGTGAAGCCGCATTTTACTGTTGAAGCTGATTGAAGTGGAGCCAATTTGGACTATTTTAAGAATACAGTCCGATGTCCTGTCTCCTTCAAAATATCACAATTTTTTTTTTTAGAGATGATTAATACTAACAGGAAAAACTCAGAGTTGTCTCTACTTGTAAGTATTGGATGATTTTGCCTTATAGAGTCATTCAATTTGAACCGTTAAGCCTGATTCTTACTCGGCGCAAACGCGCAACTGTTCTGGCTCGAGAACCATTAATGACGTCATCGAAAGCGCCAGCCCCTTCACAGTTCCTTCAGCTCATAAGCGCAGTTTGCGCCGAGTATGCGTCACATTTGCAGTTCTCTCCAGACCAGCGGGCGTCACTGTTGAGGAAACAAGCTGAAAAGCACACGAAGAAAGCATACACAATGCCACCTGTGGTGTCACGTCAGCAGAGGCTGGCACATCTGATGCGAAATGAATTTACTCTGGGTGTAGAACTGTATATGTATCTCAGAGCTAAGCGGCTGCGGCAAAAACAGAAGAGAAGGTGGAATGTTCGTCCTTTGCAACAAGACGAACTTTGTCAAACGTTGTCCCAGTGTAACTTCATAGACGTGTCGTACAGATGTTTGTAGAGGCGCACCCTCTCGGTCACCGCGGTCTCTGCAGTGTTCATGTTTCCTTTCTAGTCAGCTGTTTCCAGTTGAGCGCGCGCGAAGTCAGAAAAAAAGTTGTGTGCGCGCCCTTGCGCCGCGCGAGGATTTTCTAGCTTGCGACGGGGGGCGTGGCGGAATTTTGGGTCACGTGACCGTTTGCGCCATTTGCGACCAGCTAGTAAGAGCGAGGTTGCGCTGAGTAAGAATCAGCCTTAAGAGGAGAAGTAACTCAAAGAAAAACTAAAGTAAAAGTTTCAAAAGCCAAAGAGAATGGGTACTACCGGTTTAGTTATTTTCAGGCTTGTTTTTCAGTGGAAAATATCACAAAGCAACAAAATAATGATGCAATTAAAGATAACAGCTCCAGCAATATATTTGAAGCAAACTGGATTTTCTCCCCATGAGATAGATATGAAATGTCATTTATGTATTGCTATTAAAAGAACCGGGGAGTATCATCGTAACCTTAATAGTCGCTGAATAGTCGCTGAACTTTCAAAGTCCATGGCATTAATTTAAACTCAGGAGCTTTTTTTAAATTCCAGTTCTTACCTTGTTTCCTCTTTCCGCTCTAATTTCAACCCTAAGCCCGAGGGCCTTTTGACATTTACAGCCACTGACTAAAATGATGGAATCCCCACTTTTTTCAACCTTATTTTGTATCATCTCTATGTTTAGTTTGTTAAAAAGAAACTGAATGAACATCCTGAGGTTGGTAATTCCATGATTTTTGCCAGGGCTTGTAGTCGGGTACAAATTATGTTTGCTTAAGTGTCTTGAAAAATGTCAGCTACATTTGCCAACAACTACAGCGATTGAAAACAGTGATTTTTGTATTAATTAATTTGGGCATAACAGATTTCTTATTTCCTGGAAAACAACGCACCATTTTTGATGACTCTCCACTCAGGGGCATGATCTAATGTTGCACTTAATGACGCACTATCTCAGATTTCATCCCAGAGACAATAATTACCTCACCCAGTGAAATTGCTTAAAACAGAAGAACTTTGCATCAAGAGTAAAGAGACAATATTTACTTGTCATCTTACGGCAAAAGATCGTAAAGTGAAATTACTCATGTAATTCCTCTACAGTACCACCCATAAAAAAGTCACCCGCAAATGAGCGGCCGATTAAAACACAAAGACAAAAACCATTTGAACAAACACAGCAAGATCCTGTTTACCAGTATTTTTGTAGGAGAAACAGTAAAATAAGGAGTGATGGACCAAAAGAAGAAAAAACAAGGGTATTTCTTTAGCTGTGGACAAAAAAGTCTGCAGAAAAACAAATCACTACAATAAAATGCCTTCTGGTTGTTTTGTTATGTGAATGCTAATGATCTCATACAATTATAATCGTGAATTCAATTAATATGTGTGGATTTGTTAATATGCAAACAAGCCTCAACTCTATCTCCTCTGCTCGCCTGGCTGCAGTTGCTGACCCTTTGCTCTGTTCAAACACCCGTGACTTCATTAGAAAACAACTAATAATGTTAGATAAGCCTTGTTCCCAATATCCTGCTCTGACATGTCTCACTTGACAGAATTGATTTAATGGCTTTGATCCATAATGAAGCCTGACTTTCTGATTCCACTTTGTTGTGAGGCCGCTGCAGTTTTATAGTGAAAATGCTCAACATCAGTGCTTTTTTCACTCACGATACAGTGTATTTAAACTTTAAAACTAACCCTTTTAACAGATTTTTATTTTCTTTAAATGTAATAGAGGGAATCGTAACCCTACTGTCATTATCCAAATGATCTTTTCTTGTAAACAGGTAATTTCTTCGCATTCTACAGGCCCACCTCTGACCTTCTGCAGCTGATTAGGAAAGAATCGAATGATCTGAAGGATGGCTTTGAAACTAATAATGAGCAATATCCAGTAAGTTTCCACAATCAAGCAAGTCATTGTTTTGTTTATAAATGTCTTGAAGAGTTAAAAAGTGTTCCAGTGTATCAGGATTCATACCAAACGCAGGGCTACGGGCTGAAAGGAGGGTGATGTATAGAGCAGTTGTTTGGTTCAAGAGAACAAAGGTGGACAGCAGGGAAGCAAACTAAAGACAAACAGGAAACAAAACACAGGGGGAAACAGGACTCACAGAAAGACCAGAAAAAGAGACAATGGACAGGCAAAGGAAAACCTGGAGAATATATACTGAAGGACTAATTACAAAAATGAACTAACCGGCAACTCTTTAACATACGACAGGATACGAAGAAAGTAAAGCGTGAGGAGCAAACTAATGACAAAAACACAGGAAAAGTAAGAAACCAAAACCCCCATAGATCATGACACAGTGACTAAGAAGACTTAAGCCTGGTTTATAGTCTGTAACGCAAGACGCAACGCAAGACGCAACGCAAGCCCTTGCGCGGTTGCAAGCCCCCCCCTTGCGTGCTTGCGTGTGTCACCTCAATTTTCTAAACTTCACGCAAGAGATAAGACGCGAGCAGAGCTATAGAGTAGCCACTCTGGACGCGAGCACAAGCCACTATCTACATCACATCCGGCGGCGTGTTCATCTTCCGGTTTCATCCCCTAATAAAAGACCGCTGTTTTCAAACGCCAAGGTAGAAAGCGAAGAAGAAGAAGAAGAAGAAGAAGAAGAAGAAGCATGAATCCCATAGACATAATATATATAATATATTATGTCTATGATGAATCCACTCAAAGAGAGACTTGCCGAAGAGCTCCTGGCGGTGAATTTCCTTTCATCGTAGTAGGCTTGTCATTGAAAAAACCCGCTGCTCCACCTACTGTCCTGGCGGTGAATCGCCACGCAGCACACGCAAGCGCCGGCAAAGCTAAATGAAGCATAAACGTCTCGAGCCATTAACACAAGCGCAAGACGCAAGCGCAAGGGCAGTTAAAAGAAGTATAACTCAGCCTTTAGGCCCAGCTTAAAGGATAAGACTGGTTTTTTGACATTGGGCACTTGATTTCACATTATAACATGATGTTCTACTCACCCCTGCTTGTTGTTGGTCATTTGGAGCTGTTCTGAAGATATTCGCGAGGCGTCTGGCTGCTCTCTTGAGATATTCGGCCATGAAACGGTTTCCTATGGGCAAGCTTATACAGGCACAAACTATGCTGTTTATAATTTATTAATTACTCTACACTAGCACTGATAACGTGGAGGTGCGTCGCTTACTTAAAAAAATCCGGGTTACTAATTTTGAATTTTAGCCGAATGAATAAATAGGCAGCAGGTCTGTGGGCTGTCTGTGGCAGTAGCACGACGAGGACGTCAGTAACACCCACTTTACGACAAAAAAAAATCAAAATTACAGTAACCCGGATTTTTTTAAGTAAGCAACGCACCTCCACGTTATCAGTGGTAATGTACAGTAATTAATAAATTATAAACAGCATAGTTTGTGCCTGTATAAGCTTGCCCATAGGAAACCGTTTTATGGCCGAATATCTCAAGAGAGCAGCCAGACGCCTCGCGAATATCTTCGGAACAGATCCAAATGTTCAACAACAAGCAGGGGTGAGTAGAACATCATGTTATAATGTGAAATCAAGTCCCCAATGTCAAAAAACCGGTCTTATCCTTTAACAAAAAAACAATCACTCATATTCGACGAAGCGCAACTAGCATCAGTTCTCTGTAAAAATGGTTGAATGTAAGGTTGCACATGTAAGGTTGTGGTATCGGCACAATGAAGTCTGTGAATTTCATACAGTATCAGCAGAAGCAATCAGACGTTCTCCAGTTGTGACTGTCATCAACATGCAAGCTTTTCATAGCGTGTTCTGCAGTGCCTCTTCAACATAAGGCTGAGTCGGAAGAATTATTATTATTTTAAGTTAGTTCATTCCAAGTAAGCTTAAGTAGTTATATTTTGCAGAGTGAATATGCACATTTCAAATGCACCCCTTTTTTTTCTGTCTGCTTCCCCTCGTGGGTCTGCTAGAGAATCTTAGCATCGTCATAGGTAAGACTTCAGCTTTTCTGTTATCAGGTGGTTGAAAAAAAAACCCATCGTGTTATCGCATTAGCAAGAGTGAGTTAAGATTTTTGGTATATGAGACATGTAAGAATCAAATCTTGGGCATCTGCTATCTAAATAGTTTTATTTTAAGATATTTTCTTTTGAATTGCTTATTAACTGATGAACTGAATGTGTCAGCTCTGCTGAGGTGGCTCACGATTAAAACTTTTCTACAGATGAATGTGTTGGTTTTGCAAAATTACAGTGAAATGGCATAAAGAATGAAGCAGGTTGCTGATCACCCTTCCCAAGTAAGTTCACATATACACGTATCCAAAGACACAGACACACACACACATCCAGACACAGGGATTAGGTTTTCGGTCAGAAGCCGCTGATTACAATATGTTTATTACTCTGCAACCCAACCGCAGGGCTCTTATCAAACATGCACACACAAACCCAGTTTTCGCGCTGCTTGTGAACTGCGGAGTTCTTATTAAAAATTGATCTGCAAGCTGTTGTGTGTCGCTGCTTCGCAGAGGAATTCATTACCTCCTTGCCACGCACATTTGTATCGCACGCGCATGCACCGGCACCAAACGAGCGCTCCCAAATACACACTCGCAGTGTTGGCACACGGCACGCCTGCAAGCAATCTCAACCTGTCCAATAAAACAACACCCTTTCATTCAGAATATTTTAGATGCAAACAAACAAATGGTCCAGTGGGATACGGGCAGAAAGAAAATGAGAGAGGACAGACTAAAGCAGAAATGAGCTGAGGTCAGGAAGAATCTCGCACGGATCAAGATGGCGTGAAGTTGATATTGAGGAGGGTTGGACGGTCGAGGACTTGGCGAGTGAAGATTAGGACGGCGTCTAAAGCATTCCTCTGTATCAGATTATTGTGTAATGGTGGGAGTTTTAAAGTCAAAGGTTGCCTGTGTGATGGTTTACACCCCTCTTCAGAGTTTCACCCCCTCCTTATCTTCCCGCGGCCCCACCTTTTCCGCTCTCACTGCTCTTTCATCTTCTCAACGCACCGCTTTGAGAAATCATTACTCCCGCCGTCATTTTCCTCTTTCTATCTCTCTCCCTGTCGCAGTCCATTCTCTGTCTTTGCTGCGACGGCCTCTGCTCTCCTCACATCACTCACCTGTTTATCAAAGCTTCCTTTTCTTTTTTTTTTTTTTAACCTTCAAAGCTGTGATCATGAACAAACATGGTGCGAGCTGCAGAAATTGAATTCTGGTTGAATGATTTACTCAATCTTTACCCTCACTTCTTCTGTATTAACTAAGACAGCGTTGATTGAAATTCTGCTCCGTGCCTGGTAACCTGCCAAGTGTCCCTGGAACCTTGTTCAGAGTGGAGTGCAAATGAAGACACACTGAGAGATAAGGGGAAAAGAGAAACCATCTATCCTCTCTTTATTCTTTGGCCATAAACACCTCTCTACATGATCACAGACTGCAAACATACACACAATCTATACTGGAGCAGAAGCAAATGTGTATTTCTGTGAAGAAATACTGATAGAAATAGAAGTACAGATTCAGCTTATTTTCTCAATTGAGGTGAAACAGCACAAGCCCCAACATTTACTTTCCGTATAAAAGTCGTAACCCTTTGGAGAACAGTTCCAGCTGATATCCCAGTGCAAGGCCAATTAAACCCCACATTAGGATTTAATTTGATGAGGCCCTCTCTGACTTTTAAAGCTGAAAACTTCAAGCAGTTCACTCGCAGAAGGACATGAACGAGGAATAACTTGAATCTGAATGTGCTCTGTCTGCGGTGTCACTGTCATCCGTGCTGTTAGTTACCGAATCTCCTTGTTGGGGACGTTTTGTCCCATTCGCTCAACCTCCAGTGGCAGTATAGTTCACTTGAATTAAGAAAGAAATGATATGATAGTGATGATAATGCAAGAAAGAAGAAATGCCACATGCTGAAGTGAACAAGTCGGAGCCCAGATCTGAGTTCTGTTGAGAATTTAATTGTATTTTAATTTAGATTATTACAAAATGAAAAAATTGGACTCGTCTTTTGTTTTTGCAGCTATGAACTGAAGCGTCATTATTAAAAGATTGCAATTGCTTGCCGCACAGCAGTGTCTGACCCTAAGCTCTCTGATGTTGTTTGCCGTGTAATTTTTTTCTCAACAAGATTAGCAAAATAATCTTGATCACAAGCATATTCCGCACTCTCGGTAGATTTTCACCGCATGCTTTTGATTTAGAGCTGATTAGGAGATTATGAAATGGATGTTGAGGCTCGTTGGTATGTATTGTTGTTATTACACAGTGATCTGAGTGCTGACTGCATGCTGCATTAGAGCTGCTCCTTATCTACAAAGCCCACAGCGTGGGAAAATCTACTAAGTCAACCTCCAGCTGACTCCTCGTGTAGTGGAGAAGTCTCTGCTGCTCAGAGCGGTAGGCGGGTCAGTAAAGTTTCACACTAACATAGATTAAAGTGTGGCGTCTTGGAATATAGACATAGAAATTCTTTGCATGCTCTTACATCCTAAATGTCTTATTTTTAATACAATGGCGACTGCAATAGTTTAGATAACCGGCATTCATCAGTATAACCCCCTAAAGCTTGCTTAGAGTTAGGTAGAGGAATTTCTGTATCTTCCTAGAATTTTGGCTTGGCCACCAGAAAACTTTGAGATGTGAGTTTTACGGCAGTAATTATACCAAAAATTTGGAAGCTGTAGGCTCATAAATATTTCATAGCATCATTGATTTTAATTTCACAGAGTGCAAAGTGCCATTTAGTGTTTTTTTTGTGCTCAGATGAAGAAGCACATCTCTAATGGTTTGGTGGCTTGCTGTCTTTGGTGAATGAAGCATTTCCAAGTTCTCCGATGTCTATTAAAGAGAGATGGAAATCACCCAGAGGAGAAGTCCTGGCATGCTAAGATAATAGAATATGAGCTCGTCTCTGTGTTGGTTTTTGGTCTCCACAAGAGGCAAACCTGCTGCACTAAACACTTCTGCCTTCTTCCCTCATAAAATATGGATTTGTGTACAGACAGGCACAAATGCTAATCATTGTGCAAGTGTGTGTGTGTATCTTGTGGTGTCTTTGTGTAAATTCTAGTGACTTTGTGTTGAATATGTGTATTTGTCGGGATATGCACATGTATGTGTGTATTTAACCCAGACCGAATTAGATTTGGGTTCCGAGGCGAGAAAGAGAAGAGACGCATGGAGAAATTTAGCAATGAGGCTCATAAATAGTTTAGCCACCCAGAGCAGATTCATCAAGAAGCGTGAGGAATAAATCATACCCCATCCCCACCTTCTTTACCCTTCCTCCCTTATCCCCGGCTTCTGTCTCAACCTGATGAGAGGGGTGGAATAAAAGAATGCTGATAGTAATCCTGAAATTCAGTGCTCAATGCCTACTGATACTTGTGCAAGTGTCACACTCCAAAATGCTTAGTACAAACATGGGCACAAGCAGATCAGCACGTGTCTGCAGATGTTTGAGCAGCCCTGGTACATTTTGACCAATAATTTTGAACAGTTAAATGAGAATGGAAAATTCTTTTCAGTATTTAAAGCAACATTAGGTTTTATCCTTTGAAGAACAAGAAATGAATGCTATGCAAAGGTTTGGGCAATCTAAGATATTTGAACTTTGCGACAAATGACTCGGGTTGAATATGATTTGTACTGGTGCCAAACCGCTGCCTGAACTGATACCTCGATTAACTGCCGACAACATTAAAGACCCAGAAGAAGCGCTGAGGTACATCAATGCTTGAAATTAAACCATAGATCACATCTTTACAGATTCAAGTTTCAAGTCACAGTTTTCACTTTTAATATGTATAAATAAAGGCAAAATCCAAACCAGATTTACAGACTAGATTCACATAACATCCATCCATTTATCCATTTTGTATACTCCATCCGTCCATCCATCCATCCATCCATCCATCCATCCATCCATCCATAAATTTTCTATGCCCCTTCATCCAATTTAGACACAACAATAAAACTTAAAATAAAACCGAAATTAGGCTAGTGATAAAAGCAAAATGAATGTAGCATTAGCTGTATATAAAACAATTTTACAAAGAAGAGACCCTCTCAGGGGTCAGGTTTGGTGGGTGCGAGGACACGGATGCGGACTTCAAAAAAAGCTAACTGATTTATTTCTCCATAAAAACAAGGTCAATTCAAAGCGCGGCTGAGCCGGATACCAAAACTAGACTGTGAAAAAGAACTAAAGACTTGACTTGACTTGACATGACTTAGCTTGGCTTAACTTACTGTGACAGTGAATGACGGTGATGACGGTGTAACAGAAACTATGGGGCAAACATGGCAAAACTAAAAACTAAACATGAGCTAGAAAACTTAAGACATGACAGAAAACTAAAGCTTGGTAAAACTAAGAACTAAACAGGAACTAAAAACATGGCGAAAACCCCATGGACGTGACATCAGGTGGTGTTGAGGGCTCTGTACACAAGTATGGCCCATAATCAACAACCTGAGGTGTCACCATCATCAACAGTGGTCTCACTTTTGCCTCATTCCAATTAACTGTCGGTGTTAGAATCTAATCTATTGAGAACAATACTGCTGCACCTTTGACTGTTTGACTTTGGGTATTTTTACCTTGTTTTATGTAGCTTGCAGCTCACAGCTACCGTTTGTCTTGTGAAAGTGTTCTGGGCACAGAGGGCAAACCTTTCAATTTAAAACTCAGGCACCAAGCAGTACTTAACAGAAGACTGTATGGTAACTGGTGCCACATCGCCACCAAGTACTCAGACCGTAAAGGTGGGTTATGAGATGTTTTCTGGAGCATTTTTTATCATATTGTCTGAAAACCTCCTCACGACCCCATTGCACCGACTAAAATAGAATGTTTGGAATTTTTTTTTTATATTTTAGTCCATTGTAGAGGGTGTAGCAAGAGGAAATGTCTGACCAATAGAAGTAATGATGAGTTACTTCTATTGGATTCTGACATGCCAATCAACCGTCAGCCCCCCTCACCCCTCCCCCCTGCGCGTTCACAGACTCGTGACTCGTTCATGTGTTTTGAAGGTGTGGTTTCGAGGGGTGGGTTGAAGGAGAGGCAAGGTTGTGTATTTTCAAAAATATAGCTTGCAGGAACCGTTTTTCCAATATCTCATACCCCACCTTTAATTAGCATGTATAGTTTATGTCTTGTGGTCACAGTTATCATTTGGAAAGCCCAGGTGCTGCAAATGTTAAAGCTTTATTGGTACCCATGACTCCAAGAATCAGTAACCACGGGCTTCTCCAAGCTGCTGCCCAGGTCTCTGAAAATGAAAATAATTGATGCCTGCAAAGAAGAAGATTATGTATCCAAGTTTAGGTTTTCTTAGTTTGTAATGTAAATAATAAGTGGCATATAACAAGGACTTTGGAAGTCTGGAAGACCAAGAAAAGTTTCTAAAAAGGCTGCTTTTGCTATTGGTAAAATGGTAAATCATAATTCTTTTCAACAGACTTTCAGAAACATTGAGCAGACTCTGGATTGATGGTACACCCTCTAATATGTAGTAGCCACAAAATTTAGTTTAAAAAGTTTTTGGATCAACATCTAAACAAATTAGAAGCAAGTCGTATGGATTTATGAAGTTAAAACGGAACTTGTTTGGTTCCACTGAGCAAAAGAAAATGGGGAGAAATGGGAAAAGATGAAGGCTTCTACAACAGTATAATGATCCTGAACACACTTCAAAATGCACCACTGTGTGCTACCTCAAGAGGGGCAAACTGAAGGTCTTAACATGGCCCTCAAAGACCCCCATACATCATTAAAACTATGCAGATAGACCTCCAGAATAGCAGTGCATGTAAAACAGCCCAACACTAAGACATAATGAAAGAAAATTCAAATTAGCTTGCCTAAATATGTTGTTACTCACTACTTTCTTTTCACTGAACTGCTTCAGGCTCTATTCCTTTTTTTTCTAACTGTAAAACATATAAATGAATAAGGAATCTTGCTTTAGATATAAAGAAAATTTGCAAAACTTAACTTTATGCCCTTAAGAAATTATGCCAGATTTTTCTCAATTGAGTTGCACCTGTCAGAGTATGGGATCAGACTATTTTGATAATCAAGAGATTGTATCATAAGCATGTAGGTTAATATACCCGAGTGTAATTTACACAACATTTGAGCCAATAGTGATTTCACACAGGAGTACATCCCTATAAGCCATGTCACGCAAAACCAGTTCAATCGATTGTGCTCTGTTGCTTTGGATTGTCCAGTGACGTGACAAATATCCTCTTAGGCTGCTGCGTGCTACAATTTCCCCAAAATTGAAAGACCCTGAGGCCCTTTAGGCACCGGCATTATTTGGCTGCTGCTTTCCCCTCATGGCCATCCACAAAGGATGAACCTCTCTATATATCATCTCTGTCGCTTTGGATAGAGCCCAAACTCCATCACCATAGCAATGGGTCTTTAGCCTACACCCCAAGAGGCATGGTCATTCCACAAATTACCTGAAAGAATGAGATTGTGTGTGTGTGGCAGTCGATTTTGAAGCTTTGAAAATATGTGTGTGTGTGTTGTGTTTGTAGATGTGGACCTGTGTTTCTTTTGGTGTCACCTCCATTTGTCAGTATGAATTATAGATCATGGTTGCCAAGGGATTTATGATACAGGCTGAGGAGTCTTCCAGTAACACACCTGAGTCATAATGTCTGTTTTGAAGGAAAACGACTTAACTTTGAGACAACCCGTTCCACGGCAAACTGTTCAGACAACCACGTGCCTTGGCTTCCATATAGTATGTTTATTTCCTATGGCTAAGTATTTCATGCAAATGTCGTTCCATACACAATGGCTCCTGTCTTCCTTGGGTTTCCTCCCTGCTCCATCAGTCCACACTGTTTTCTCTTTTTCTGGCTCCCTGTCTGCATCCCCTTTTTCTCTGTCCTCCAGAGACACCCCTCTCTCTGCACAGCGAACTGTTTGCTCCTTCATTACTTCATTACTTTGCTCTCTTGCTTCTCTCCCTCGCTGTTTCTCTCGAAGGAGAGCTACAGTGGGTTTTCATTACTCTGCAAGTCAATCTTCATTACGGCGTCCTCTGCGCGCTCCTAATGGCTCAAACACACACACACATACAGGTGTGCGTCCTCTCAGGAAAATAATGGGTATTACAATATAAAAATCTCAAAAGAGTGGGACCATAACCGTGTTCCCATCCTTCTTTCTTAACTTTTACTTTAAATTGAATCTTATTTGATACTTGCTCACTTCATACAGCCCCTTTTCTGACTCACTCCCTGTTACCTTGCTGCACTCACATTCAGTGCTTACGGAAGCCAAATTAGAGGTGTTTCTCTCAGTGTTCGAGACATTTTTTTCCCTCAAAAAATAATGTGTTTAAAGAACAAATACACTTGCTAAAAGAAGTAAAGGAAATACATTTCCATTTCTGGTAGTAATGTGTTTACCCTCAGTTAATACCTGCAGCTACTGCAGTCATTGGATGTAGAACTTAATGTCAGTTAAACACTTTTCCCTTCCACTCAAAACCCAGATGTTTGCAGGTTTATTCACCTGGAGACGAAGCCTTTTTTCATTTTTTCTCTTCAGATTAGAACAAATTTCTTCTGCTGTGTTACTGTCGAATTTGTTTGATCCTGTTTATCTTGTTTTCATTTAGGCAACACCCACCAGCCCTGCTTTGTGATAGATTTCCTAAGCTAAATACTTCCCACCTCCCCCATGGCTGAGCTGTGTTGCAACAGTGAAATGTCACCTGTTGCGGTGCTGAACTCCCTTGTGCAATAGCTTCTTTCCTTCTGCTTAAATAAAGATACTGCCGTGGAAAACCATTTGGGCAGTGTCAAAATACCAGAGCACAGTTTATAAAGAGAGTATGGAGATAAACAAAGGTGTCAGTTGAAAGCTTCTATAGTGTATTGGCCACTCCTCACACAGAGGGAAAGGGTAGTGGCCTGTCCGTCATGGCAGTGTCACACTTGATGAACAGCTAATCCTTTCTTCCTTGGCCGTGCATTAACTACAGAAGAAAACAAAACAAGGGGCATTACCTGCTACAAAAAGCACCGAAAGGGAAGCCAAGTTGTGCATAATCAATGTCATGTAAAAACTGAATAAAAGTGTAGCTCTTAGAGGTGAGGTGACAACCTACATGTTAAAATACAAATTGCACTAAAGTGGAGCCTTCTTTCTTTTCCTTTAAATCTTTTTAAGTTGTGCTTTCCAGCTTGCTTATCTGCAGAGAGCCTCTGGGAAGTAGAAGTGACTTTACGGAATATCAAGTAAGGGCGAATGCATGTATACACCTGACTTCTAATCTCTGCTTGCAAATAAATATCATTACACAGGCTTATTGTTGAGGCAGGGAGATCATTTCGAAGGCTGTATTTATATGCATATATGGTTTTGAGGGTTGTTTTTCTACACGACTGTGTGTTTTGTTCGATGTTTTTGTGCTTTCCTTCAAGCCTTTATGCGTTTGTTTTCATTATTTTTTGGCTCATACCAAACAATTACTGAATTACTCTGAATCCCTCAGAGTCTTGTCAGTGTAAGTGAGGGCCAGGGGTCCTGAAAGTGAGAACAGACTGAAGTCAGGTACACGCACAATGCACACATATGTGCACGTATGTGCGCATCAGTTTTATGTGCCCTTGTAGAGCGCCTCTGGAGAATAGATTGCAGCAAGCTAGTAGTTTACCCCTGAGACAGACTCTTGTTTAGCATTTAGATTGGCTTGATCAACCACCAGTTTGAAAATGTGTGTTTCTGTGTGTGGGCATCGACTATATGAATGTGTGCATCTGCACATATGTGAGAGCAGATGCAAGGCTATGTCTGAGTGTGTCTGTCTAAGCTTGTGTGTGGTCTGCGTACACGTGCACCTCGTGTGTGTCCATTTCTGCTTGTATGTGGCGCGATGGATGTCTGGCTCTTTCTACTGTATGTGTGCACATGTGTGTGATGAGCCATAGCTAACAGCTCTTGGTGAACACTCCAGGCCAAGGTTGCCAATGAGGCGGTGAGCCAGGGTCATACAAAGTTACACATTAATCTTTTAGAGGGAATCCTGCCACAACCAGCACAGTTAACCACAATGCACCACAATTTTATCGCACATAGGAATTCCCCCCCGAGTCGTATGTCTTCATATCCGTTACAAATGAATAAAAATTCTGTTTTTAGTACATAACTGAAAAAACATTTTGAATATGATTTTTTTTTTTTTGTTGTCAAGTATACATTTCTTCTGAATGCCCCTCATGTGTCTGATGTGTAAGGATGTAATGAGGCTACAGTGATCAATGATTGATAAGCGATTCCAAACAATCAGTCAAGTGGATTGAATGAGAGGAGGTCAGAAAGGGTTAATAGGATTCTGACTTTAAGCACGATTACACACGGACACACACACTCACACACACTCACACGAGGATAAAACTGAGTGAATCTTTTTAAATGAGTGGATGTACAGTACGATTAAACCGAGATCACATACTGTAATTTCAGATAGAATCAGTCAAACGCCATTTGCATGTCGTTCCCAAATGCTCCCCGCCGGTTGGCTACATAGTAGGAGTTGTTTATGCATTTATCCCTCTGTGCACGTGAGTGGTACTGTGTCTTACCTCTCTTCAACCTTGAGTTCAAACAGAGTTCAGTCTCTCATCCACCACTTACAGTAATATGTGTGCTGGGGAGGAAACAAACACTGTGTGTTTCTGTGTGTCTTTGGATCTCTGCCCTGAGTCTCCTCAAAAGCCCCTTATGAGCCCACAAAGTTATTACTGTGCGGAGAGAGACAATTAGTGTGCGTAGATGTGTTCACATGTGTGTTAATGTTTTGCTCCAGTGTGCATGTGCGTCTCTGTGACAGATGTCCATTCTCTGATGACTTTGGGTTTTGTGATGTTTCTGCCTCTGAGCGTCTGTTTTATAGCCCTTCGTAACATTATAGTTTCAGCTCCGTTTCCAGCTATTACACAGCTGAATGATGTGTGCTGTTTGACAAACCACATTAGCTGCTTTATATTCTTCTACAACACCATTCAACCTGCTAACTAAGCAGAAATCCCCCTGCTTTTCTCCTCTGGCTCCTGTTATGTTTTTGTCACTGGGTAGTATGAGCGACACAGAAAACATGAGCATAAATGCAATTACCCCGTGTGCACACGTATGCGTATCTGGCTTAAATAATTCAGCCTAAAGGTGAAATGCTAGTACTGGTGCACCAAAAGTGACCCACAGTTGCACACCTGTTGTGGTCTGTGGGGAAACAGCCAGTGTGTGTTGGTATGTATGTGTGCGATGGCAGCAGTGTGCAGACAGGATGGCGGGCTAAAGCAGATTTGACAGGCTGTCCTAGGTACTAACGCTACAAATGGCTGCCTGGATGGAAATATCTTCATCATCTCAAACAAATAGGCTGTCACTCAGTGCTCCAAAACTCCTGTTGACAGATCTCTGCTCTCGCTGTGTCTCTATCTCGTAGGCTCACACTTTTGGTTCAAGCTACTCCTTTTAGTTTCAGTTCTGATGTTGTTCTCCTTTTCATTCCTCAGAGCAAAATGTTTTCTGTACATGTGTGTGAGGAGGAGTGCATGTGTGAGGGAGATCATAAATGAGCCAGACAAGCGCCCTTTGTTTTGAAATATGAAACTGTTCTCAGCTGTATCATATTAAAGCAATAGAACAGCAATCAGAAGTTTATTGAATCTGGGTTATGACTTTTCTGTGTTCTTTCTCAGCTGAGTGTCTTTCCCACTTTCCCAATGTCTTTCCCTTTCCCCTCTTCCTTTACTCAGTGACTCCCATTTTCATATTTTTTGCTGTGTTCCATATTTTGGCTAACCTACTATCTCCTGGCTACTGCATTTATGCAACCTTTTGAATATATTGGATGCAATTCTTGTGGTAAGTTTCAGCTCCTGCAGCTCCTCCCAGTCCCTTTCTTTAATGTTAACCGATGTCACAGTGTGCAGCGACATCCCCTTCTCTGCCTTGGTCATACCATTCACATCTCATTAAAAGGCCCTGCGGTGAAATGTCACTATGTTAACTACCCTTCGACATGGGACACTGGCTCTCAAATCTGGAGTTATGGGTGTCTCTGTGCATGTAAGTGTGCACTCATGTGTGTCATTGTATCTACACACTTACGTGTTGTCTGTTGCTCTGTGTCTGCATGCATTTGTGTGTGCTTCTTTATCCATTCTGATTAGGAGTATGCTAATGCTACTTATTGTGTGTGTGTGTGTGTGAGTGTGTGCTTCTCCTCTTTCTTGAAATGGGAGACTATCTATCCAGTCTGACCTTTTCCTTAATTGCATGGTTTGGGTTCTGCCTGTGCTCATTTCAAGAACAGCAGTCTCCCTGAAATGACTGCTGACTCCCAATTGTCTCTGGCAAAACCTCACTTTACCTGTCGCCACAGACAACCCACAGACCCACATTTGAAAACACACATTTAACCAGAGGTGCAAACACACATGTGCACCAGCTGTTACCAGGGAAACCAGAGGAAGTCAGTCAGTAAGGCAGTCTGTTGTTCACTGTCACATCAAGGTCATATGAAGGTACACACGTCACACCAACAGTGTGTTTGCCAAGTTTAATGTGGCCTTTTTGTCCTTTTGATTGTAGAAATTCACTTCGTGGTAATTGTTTATTAAACTATCCATCCTCTCTGAAAAACATTTGACAAATAATAGGCTGAAGTTACTGTTTAGTTGAACTTGTATGTGGAATTGATATCCACTCCGAGCACAGAAACATTAATATTCACGATCCTGCTGTAAGTTATTTCAGATGACGGATGACATTGCATTCTTCTTTGATAAAAGATTATGTACTGTACATAAGGCTATTACTAACATGTTATCTCAAATGTATCCATACAAGAACAAAAGGTGTGAAAATACAGCATTATTTTTACAGGAGTTATGTGCTTGACTGTGTTTTGTTCGATGTCTCCTCTGGTTTACTTTCAATCATGGACAAATTCAATCATTCATTCAAAAATCCATAAAAACACCAATAGCTATTCTGTGCCATGACGATATTATCTTTTTTGGACAGATGAAAAACGTGATAATAGTTAGTTTCTGAGTTCGAGAGGATCTGGTTGGTGTATTTTTAAATCGTTAGAATCGGCTTTGTGCTAAGCTTAATTGATATTGATGAAGTGACATGAAATCGGTATCTACTTCAAAATTTTTATTTCAACCATATTTCTCAAAAACTGGGTCTATGTTCAAAAGGTAAAAAATATTCCAAATGTATATGTTTGATTGAAAATAATTTGAAAAAGAAATGAATTGTTGAGGCTGAGGTCTGAGACCTTCTGAGGTTTAACTGCTCATTCCTAATAAAAAGAAAGCTTGCTTGTAGGTAATGTGTACATTCTACCCTTGACACTAAGTAGCTCAGATTATTACATGTACTAAAAGCAAATATTTCTCTGTTCCACTCATTTTGTAAAACAGAATGTTTTTCTCACATATTCTATCAATGCTATTACACTCAGTTCTCGGTTGTGTTTGCTTCATAGATTTATCTTTCTTTTTGTTCCTTAATAATGAAACACGGTCTTGTTTATGAATTGCAACACTGGCTCATAACCTACAGCTAAGTATCACATCCATAAGGCTGTCTGTTCCCTTTTGGAAAAAAATCTTTTAATTTCTTACTTTTGTTGGAAAAATAGTTTTTCTTTGTATGAAGCAGAAAGACGCAGCATGACATCTGAAATTCTGTGGAAAACAATTATAGCAAAAAAAACAAAAAAGCTGCACATATTTATTTAGCCTCACACATCCGTTGTTAATATGTGTCTGTTAGGCTCAGTTAACCTGTCTGGAAACGTAACGTCGAGATGAAAACAGGGAGAAAAAAGGCGTTTGGTGCAGGCTGTATACCAAATATCTTACACTCAAAAGAAATATTTCCTAAAAGAGTATCGCAGTCCAGATGTGCCAGCTCGAATTAGCGTTTGAATATGGCGTAGGAGGTTGAAGGTATGTGAGTAACATTGGTAAGTAACAATGTTCTATTCAGCTGCTCCGATTGTACAAAAATTAATGCGTTTTGTTTCTGTTAAACAAAAATCACTCCCAAGCACCGAGATTATGTAAGGACGATGAATTGATATTTTTTTAGGAAGCACATAACTCAGTTCACTTAGCTTTATAAAGAAAGAAAAGAAAAGACTGCTTCGTTCTTAATTCTTCCTCCTCGTTCATTGTTCCATGCCTTTTGGCTCCTATCCATTCTTATCTTGCTTTTATCCTGTGGGTTTCAAACTAAGCTGCCAACTGCATCCTTATTCCAATCATCTAATAAATTGAGCATAAAACCCCCTCTCTTTTCTTTTCGTCTGTACGGGAGTGGGTAACTGATCAACCTGCACTTTATCAACTGTATTAGGTGCACCTGCAGCATGCTTCCTCCGGCTCTTGGTGCTTATGCCAACACTGAAGACGTAGCCCCCTCTGAAACCTGGCCTATAATGCTGCTGGTTGATTATGAGGTTTGTCAGAAATTACAAACACTAATCAGATGGCAGCTCTCCCGAAATCTTTAATCTAGATATAATAAGTAATATTCTATCAGTATTATATATTCTTCCTGATCTCATGAATGCAATTAACGTTCTGCACTTGTCACTCTGTTCTTAATTAATTGAATGTAATTGAATAATGAAATTTGACCGTTATTTAGCGATTACTGGAGTGATCTCACAGAACTACACTGTCTTGGGCACATCATCTGGGCCTTGGTTCGCCTGTCTAAATGAGCCTTCCAGCACCGTCAGCTTACCTGAGCTGTCGTCCCTATCTCATCTCTCCCTCTCTCTTTCTAGCTGACAGTCTAATTGTCATGTGGGTAGCCTCTGCTGCATGAATTTAGTGTCCCGCTTGCCTTAATTTAATTGAAAAGCTGCAGAAAGGAAGGTGGAGGGAACGGAGGGAGGGGATGAAAACAGATAAATAAAAAGTGGAACCAATCTTTGCCGGGGTGCGCTGGGCGGTAAAATGGCTGTGTGCGGTGAATAATACATGTGGGAGATGGATAGGTCTGTGTGGTTAGAGCCCTGGACTGCTGGGGCTTCATTACCGAGGTGTTTGTATGCTGATGCTGTGATGCCGGTTCCCTCACTCTATGACAGAGCAGTGGCTGCAGACGTGGCACCTCCCCAAGCAGTTGCATATTTTTCACATTCATTTGCTCTTGAAAGCGTTTTTTTCACCCTCTCTTTTCTACATTTTGACAGCTTATCCTCTCGTACGGCTCTGTCTGCTTTCTGTGTGTGTGTGTGTCTGTTTCTGTGCCTTAATCGTCATCTCTAATGTGCTCAGATAGGAAAGCACAAAGCCAGATGGTATTCAAGCCTGTCGACATGCATGCGGCAAAACAGAGTAACACTCCCATAAAGTCGGTTTACAAGAAACATGACCTCTGAGACTAAGACAACTTCTGTTTTTGACTTTTGACCCATTTCGTACCTGTTTGGTCTGTCCTACAGCTGTTCTTTTAATAAATACCTGCCATAATTCCTCTCATTTCTATTGTTTAATCCTAACGGCATATGTTTAGTAATATATTTCCTTGGCTTAGACACTAATTTAATGTTGCTGCACTTACTGTGTGACTTGTAAGCTTTGATTAAATTTGTATAGACTGAGTAATTAAGGAACGTCGCTTTGCTTTAGTCACTGCTCTAAAGTGAAGGACAAAATGAGCTTACTGAAAATATGGCATACACTGACTCATTCCCACTGATACATATGTATTCTGGTGTATACTACGGGTGTGCAGCCAATAACTAATATGTACCAAGGAACAGAGAAGTAGAAGGACATGGCGCACACTGCACACTTCACAGAGAAAATTACATCCAGCTGAAAATGTTCCTTTTGCACCCCTCATGTGACAGACATCACCCATGTAGGTGGTTAGACAAGCACTGGAGCATCACTCACTGATTTTTCATTTCATATGCCAACATAAAAGCCCAAATAGAATCAATCACCGTGACACTTTTCTTTTTTACAAACTTAAATCGTGAGGAACAGCCATGGGAATCCAGTCTCAGTCCGGCTTTGGTTCTTAGCAAACTAATAAAAGCAAGATTGCAACGTGAGCCGTGTTCTGCGTGTAACTCCGTTTCCAAGACTGCTAAATATCAGCTGGGACTTCCACAAGTGTCTCCGAGAAACAAAGTAAACAACTCACAACATGCCTACTCGGGAGATTTTTTTTTTGACTTTGAAAATACTGCAGTGTGGTGGGACTGTGTCATTGTTGTTGATCTCCCACCTTAATTATTTTTCTCACTTGAAAGGATAGCAAGGAGCCAGATGCACATATGCCACTTCAGCTCAACGTTTGATTTTTAGAAATTGTTGATTTTAATCATCTAGGGCTCTGAATTAAATTATGTAGCTGTCAGTAGCTGAAGCGAAAATGCAGAAGTTGAAAATCCACCCCACCCCACCCTCAGCTCCTCCTGGGGGTAGAACAACAGTGCGGTATCATTACACCAAGCGTGCTCATGCGAGCTAAACACTCCCCTAAAAGTCGAGGTAAGAACAGAACAGGTAAAAATCTGTCCTGTTATGCAGAGTTTTGTATGAAGCTCTCGGTGTTTTAGATCGGAGCAGCAGGTCTCCTGGACGGCCGGCCCTATGGCGTGCTGGGATCCTGTAATGTATTCCATTTCATTATATTCAACCTCCCAGCCTGCTCTCATCAGTGGATCAGGAGTGTGCTGTCTTGCAGGCACGCTGAGATATAATTACTTTCTGACTCAGAAAGAGCAGAAAAAGAGAACACCAAAGAGACAAAGAGAAGACGGAGGAATGAACAATGAAGTTTAATTATGCTTTATGGCAACAATTATAGAAAGAAAAACAGAAAGTCAATAGGCAGAAACATTAACTCATTTTCTCAGCTGAGGTGGACTGATATTTGCACAGAGCCCGAGGCAAACTTAAATAAGACACAGTCGAGAGGAAACAAAGGGGAAGAATGTGCCTGATCAGAGTTATTGGAGAAAAAGGGGAGTTGGTGCTCTTATAATTTCTCATGCAAACCTAGTGCACTGCTTTTGATAATTGCAGCTTTTGCACTTCATTAGGAGAGTGTAATGGACTCCACTTGTACTCTCTCCACCTTGATAATTATAGATGTGTGGTTTTGGCCCTCGTTGCTTCTGGAGGTCGGTGATGAGAACTCCACGTGCCGCGTCAATGTCAGCCAGACATTTTGTTTGTTGTCACTCAGTGCCAGGATAGGGGGTTCACGATGGCAGCTATGCCCGCGCACATACACACGCACACACACACACACATACAGACAAGAACGTAAGCTACCATGAAATCCTGCACAGACAAACACTTGCTCAATCAAGGACAGATTAATTAAAGGAAGCAGTCTAATTAGCATCATTAAGCAAGGAATAATAGAGAGGCTTGTTCACAGGGATAAGAACCGGAGCAAGCTGTCAGTGTGTTTACACACATGCAGACAGGCTCAGATACAGTACATCCTTCTCTTGCAAAACAACTAGTTTGTTACCGATGTCCTGATAAATAGCGTGCCACTTCGTTTGGGAGGCTTTAAAGGTACAAAATCAATATTTCGGTGCCGAACACATCACAGGGAACACGATAATCTTTGGTTTCACTCTATTGTCTGAGATCGTGCCTTTTTCAAGTTGAGTCGTAACCGAGAAAAGTGGACCCAGCTGAACTGCCGTGAGCAACAAGCTCACATGGTGACCAGGAGAGTTTCAATTGCTCAGAAAAATCCCCCGCGTAAACTGTTGAACCAGGAAGCCAAGAACCCAATCAGTACTAAGTTTACACATACACAGCAGCAAATATGCCGTCATGATTGCAGGAAAGTACACACAAAATGCATGCACACACCCTGGCTCGGATTACAAAAGCCAGTTCAAAAGTGAGCCTGTAGTAAAAAAAAAACCCAAACACCTAAGAACACCATTCATGTCTTTCTTTTCCATCTTGCTCACACTGCCTGACACAGGAAAACAGAAGTTCTCACACTCTCTCATATGCACACACCTGATTTTATGCTAGAGGCTGCATAAATATGAATCAGGGGTGACAATGGCGTGCAGAGTGGAGCCCTGTGCATCCTATTTTCATCATTTACCTCAGGCTAAATGGATTTGGTACACTGTTGGATGGCTAACCTTTCACACCGGTTTGCCTGCTTAAATGTGAAAAATGCTACAGTTCCAAACTCAGCCTCACTTTATTTCTTTTTTTCTTTCTTGTTCTCTTACTCGCCTCCACTCCACTCCACTGCTCACCGTCAGTGATTCAAGGACTCTTTGTAAAAACCATGAGATTGAACCACGAGGTATATTCAATGCATATTCACGCCGATGAAAGTGGTTTGAGTGAACATTTTACTTGTAAATGGAAAGGAAAGAACAGTAAAACTTACCAATGCCACGATTATTAAATTGTTTCTAAACATATTTGTTCACTCAAATCAAGAAAATGCTTTTTTTACTCAAAAGAATCTTGTGCTTTGTAAAAACGCTGATTATTTCTGTTTGATTTTCCCAGAATTGGTCTGTACCCGAGACTTTTAATTTTAGTAATTCATACCTATGCTACATTTAAACCTACAGGTAAATCTGTGTATATTTGACCAACAGTGTTTTCTTTTCTTTCTGGCATTTTCATTATTTTGTTATCTTTGTTTTTTTTTTTTATCATTCATTACTATTGTCACACAACATGCCAACAACCTTGAAGATACAAAATATTTGTAACTGTGAAGTAAACAAGAAATAATCCCAAATAAAATTTGAGTGTGCGTGACTATTCACTTTCTAGAACCACCTTCAAGTCTCTAAGTGTATGTCTCTATTAGACTGAGGTCTGGGCTTTGACGAGGCCATCTAAATGTTAACCTTTAAACCTTTCACTTGTTGCTTTAGCAATATGCTTTGGGTCATTGTCATGCTGGAAGGCAAACTTGCACCCTCCAAATCTCTGGAAGACTGAGACAGCTCTTCCTCAAGAATTTCCCTGTATTCAGCACCATCCATCAGTTTCTAAGTCCCTACCGATGAAAAACATCCCTACAGCATGATACTGCCACCACCGTGCTTCACCGTGGGGGGCGGTATTTTTGGGTTGATGAGCGGTAACTTAACGAGACGAAATGATCCCCGAGCAAATCAAAAGTTTCACATTGTTGTGAATCATTTTAAGTTTAGCTGTTTGCTTTCACCCCAGGGCAGCGGAGGTGAATCTTTGCGGTGTGAACAGCTGCAAAAATGTAAAACAAATCCCGTCATTCTCTCAGTCCATCTCTCCTCAGTCATGTGCCAGACTGTTTTTTTTGCCTTCTGTGCACCCAGTTTCCACCATCTTTCCTGTCTCATCTCATCCTTTTGCCCTTGCTCTTTACCCTCTCTCACAGGTCCTCTCACTCTCTCCACATTTTTTTTCAGTCCCCCCTGATGGCAACATGTTTATCCATTATTGATATTCTGACTGGGCTCACTTCCCGCCCTCCTGTCGCCCCACTTTCCTCCAGCCTGCCCTACTTCACCAGAGCCCTCATGAGACACACACACATACAGAGATGCACAAGTTTGCGTACGTGTGGGTGTGAGAGAGAGACAAAAGTCGTGATAACCTTGAGTGTTTGTTGAGGTGTGTGTGTTAATATGAATGTGTCTTTGAGACAGTGAGATAGTAAGAGAGACGAAGTAAGCGTCCACACACAGAACGAGGAGAGTTCCTATATTTAGATTCACACAAGAGACTGTTCCCAGCATCCCACTGTGCACATGTAAGGCTCAACAGTACATTACAGTCTCGCCAACGCATAAAGCTCAGTGGCGCTGTCTCTGTGTGACTGTGTGCAAATACAAGGGTTGCGCCTTTGCATTTAATAAAGAGCAGCACTTTTTCTTCCTTTTAATTTTCCGCCGCTGTCTTTTTGTATTCAGTTCATAATTTCTATTGCAATTTATTTTGTGAAGCGAGGCTAACGAAATGTCTTTCATTTGACTTTGTTTGAGGAAAACGTTTTCTTTGTCGAGCTGTTGTAACATCAAGTGAATTTAACTTCGCCGGTTCGCCGCAATTAAAATTTCCGGCGTCACAGCCGAGTTCCCTTGCATCTCGCATCTAACAAGCGTGCATGTGTGTGAGGCTCATGGGACAAAAGTACACATATAAACACGTGTGCGCACATGCAACATGCATCCACATGCACATGCGGTTTCAGCCTTGATAAGGCAGACTGTGGAGTGTGTTTCTCTACGATCCTTTGAAGGGAAAACATGAAACCGTTTGTTGTGCTCGGAGCAAAGGTTTGTTTGGTGCTGTCGCTCGATTTGGCTCCATGGGGCCCTCCCTGTAGTAAGCTGCTTTGAAGCTGTTATCAAATAAGATTTCTCATCTTCTACTTTCCTTTCGCACCAGATTGGCTTTAAGCTCTGTTGAGTCGTCCTCCACTTTTATGTACACTTGCCGTTTCGTGGTCACTTGTGACAACGTGTTCATTTGTCTCAGTGTTTCTCCTTGAATGTCCCCTCGAT
Source organism: Odontesthes bonariensis (assembly GCF_027942865.1). Lineage (NCBI taxonomy): Eukaryota > Metazoa > Chordata > Actinopteri > Atheriniformes > Atherinopsidae > Odontesthes > Odontesthes bonariensis. Next base: position 23,367,182 of record NC_134519.1, on the reverse strand, counting down.
GTGTACATTGCATATTGCTGAATGTGTTCGTTCATATCTGGTAAATGCTGCATTGCCAATTTCTGTGTGCATGTGCGTGCATGTGCATACATATGTCCATATTAGCGCGTGTAGAACTTGTCCCCGTGTTGACTTTTAATTGTCCTGTGCTTCTTAGAGTGCGTGTTTAGTTTAGCCCACAGCAATTGATCTAGAGAATAATGATTGGAGGAGAATCCCAGGTCTCCAGAACTACTGTCTGAAACTCCTTGTAATTACCTTCGGGAACACGGGCAATGAAGGCCGAAAGAGAAGAGGTATAGCAATAATATGTGAGCAAAGTACACACATGTGAAGCCCAATGCTTGGCACTTAGAAATTCCCCTGGTTTCTTCAAATGGGTTTACTGTCCAGATTTGATCAAATGTTCACTTTAGATCTTCTTTTTTTTCCCGGCTGAAAGAATACATCGTTCCTAACAGGTTAAATGACCCCTATATCCCCCCTGCTCCCCTCCACCCAGAAAAAAATAACTTTATCTAAACTGGCCATAAAAAAGGACATTTACATACTAATTATGTACCGCGGTCACTAGGTTAACGAAAAAACAAAATAGACTGAATCATTGCACTGCATATATTAAATAATATCTTCAAACTCTCCTCTCTGAGGTTCTATCATTCGTATTTGGTTGTTGGTATTATCCAAAAAATTATGTACGTTACACTTTCATGGGTGGATTCAATTAATTGTTTGATTCAATGTGATTTCATAAAAAAAAAATAAAAAAAAGACATATTCTGGGAATGTTTTGTAATTTGATCAAAAGTAAGATGGAAATATTGCATTTATCTAATTTTTTATTTTAAGCTGAGTGTGGAACTTAACCTGAGAGGGTCTAAAAACCTTCGATGAACACTGCAGGCTCTGATGAATTTTTGTTTTTCTTCACCAACTCTGCGGTAAAATGATATAAAAGAAACTTTTTGGAGTTTGAGTATTTATTGTTGAAGCTGTTTGCGGAAGCAGCCTTCTGTGCCAAAGAGGTGCCGCGGAGGTTGGAGCACAAGTCAATTTAAAGACAGGAAGTCCTTCCCATTCAGTATGTTGTTAAGCTGTTAGCAGCAAATCAGCCGAGATGCTGAGTGTTTGTGTGTCTGTGTGTTGTGATCCATTCAACACGAGGCATGCTCATGAAGAGCAAAGGCCAGGCTCAAACACGCAGACACAGCGTTATCACTGCTAACAAGTACAAGGCTGCAGTGAGCTCCCAGCTGCGCCGCAGCTTTGGAAAATCATTTATGGTCGTTATTTTTTTCTCTGACTGTCTGACATGTTCTTTTCAATGTGCAGCACAACACCCAGATCTGAGCTGATGCAAATCTAATAGATAAAGAAGAAAAGGGATTCAGTGTTGCTTGTAAGGCAATGATACTCATTTCAGGTATATGCATATAAAGTAACACCCATGGACACGCAAACATGGGGAGATAAACATCATTGGTAAATCCAGCCGTACAGCAAATAGCTTTGTGTCTTTGTTAAGGTATCGTCATTTCTCTTTCTTTCCATATCCACGAAAAGATTACATCCAAAAGAGCGTGCAGATGGAACCGAGAGCGAGGGAGCATGGGAATAAGGGATGGAAAGGGCGACAGTCCCGAAATGAAAAAAGGAGATTACTGATCAACGGGTAACGCAGGATGAATATTTGATTCAGCCTTTTGTGATGTTTTCTTATCTGAAAACACATAGTGCTGTTATATTGGTTTGTTAAGACCATCCGGGGCTGATGTTCAACGCTGGTGCAAAGGATTATTGTCAGATGGAACATAAAAACCAGCAATTCTCAGTGCCACCGGGTTACAGGAAAGGCTCTATTTGTGCTCTATTGGTGTTATCTTGTTGATGTTTGATGCCTAACAAAGGTTTGTGTCAATTCCTTTCTTTCCTTTTGAATAAAAGAAAAACAAAACAAAAGGACATTGAATGTGTTTGAGTCAGATAATGCAGAATCTTCGAAATTACTAGTTTTTTTTTTATGAAGCCTTGCTAAGAAACTGACTTGTGCCAATGTGAAAAATATTTAGAAATCCTAAAGACATCCTAATCACCACCATAATGCTATTTTTAGAGGATTGTCTCGCACTATTTGTGTGTGTTACCCTGTTTGTATTACACTGGCTGGTAGATAAGGATTATGCCCTTGTACTGGAGATCATCAGGAAGCAATGGTGCATGTCTGAGGACTGATAACATTTTAAAAATTGATGCGACTTTGAAAATACCACATTGAGAGTTTATTGGCTTTGAGAGGTAAATGCTGGCAGGTGTGTTTGTGTGCTTATCTGGACACACACACACACAGACACACACACACGACAACCCTGTCCTTGTAATTGCTCCTCTCATTGCCCAGAGGCTCCGTGAGCTGGCATATAAGCTTTATAATAAAGCATATTATCCTGGCTGGTAATGCGTTTGTGCCTCCCCCAGTCCAATGACAGCTGGAATTGAAGACTGCATGTTGCAGAAGGCGATCCATACTAAATTCCTTCAGGCAGCTTGGAGCTCTATGTCACTGTGCTGACCTTCTTCTGACAAATAGCATAATGAGTTTTCCATGAATGAACGAGGTGGCTATTCAGTTTTTACTTTGAAGTCCTCACATCCAAGGTTTGATTTCAACTAGTAAAGATTAAGAAAATCTTAACATATTGTGCATCTGTTATCGTCCAGGCGTCCTCTTCAGCTAAGTTCATCCAAGACACAGTTATCTGAAGCTTTTCTTTTGACCATAATTTTCAAAATGACAAAAGTCATTTAGTCAATCTCTTAGAGAGATGGAGCATTCAGATATGTTCAGTTTTGTTTTCCCTAGCTTGTGGTTATTCTTGCAGCTAATGCTGCAGTCGTCTCCTCCTCTGTAGAGTTCTGGGGGAAAGGGAACAGCACAAGACAACTTGTTAGCGGGTACTTATCGAGGCGAGTAGAGGGAGCTCGACAGCTTTCCAAAAACAGCAGATTTTTCGCGTTGATGTGCATTTTTGCATTTGTGTGTTTTACTTTGGTCAAAAATAAACACATAAATGAGTCGAACTGAACAGCCATTTAGCTCAAAGCATCGGGGATCCTCAACTTGCCAGCTGACTTATTCGCCGGCATATTCTTCCACACATGGCTGATTGTTTACCTGTGTGTTGGTTTACTTTTTCATCCAGTGTGTGATCGCACTCGAGAGGTAGTTGAAAACTGAGTGAAGTGGTCATTTCTCCACCACAAAGTTTCCACACTGGAAGAATCAAATAACAGGACACACATACCAATTTTTAGTTTTGCTTACAATGTGGATGTTTGATCTTCCATCTGTCTCGTCTTGTTTCTTCCACACGTTCCAATTCCCAATGAATCACACCCCTTTACTATCAAAAAGTGACAGCAAAGGGCTACTGCTCTACAGGTGCATGTTGCCAGTTTTCCTTCTTCCGTGATAAATGATGCACAGGGGATGTTTATCATCCCCGCATATTAATTTAAGAGAGATTTACAGATAGAGTATTCCCAATTCTGGTATCCACAAGCCTCAGTCATCGTAACAGTAGTTACCCTCCTCATTTAGCTGCAGAGCAATGAGCACAAAATTACTGGCGGTGTCCTGAGGTACATTGTTGTGATTTGTCAGCCTCACACGCATAAAGATAAAATAAATCCAGGATACACCGATAATTATACCAGTAGGCCCCGCCATAAACAAACGGAACAGCAGCCAAATGAGTAAGCAAAGCTACTTTGCTCTGATCTATGCGCATCAGAGTCGGCACCAATCCATCTGTCAAGTTGTAAGGAAGCAGTAAATAAAAATTTCCTGCCACTCATTCTGAATCCACCTGCTCTTCCAGCTAACAGCTGTGCTTTGACACAATACAAGGCATTTCCAGTGGAGCAAAAGGCCTGCAGTTTGGCATCCTTTGATCTGAGTAAAACATTCTGTCAGCTGTGCCAGGTTGAGATGTTTGGCAGTGTCACAACTGTGAAGCAGCCGAGGCCAGAAGCGGTGCCACAAATAATACCTTCACCAGCTCTGTCTCTACCGTAATACATTTACTGTAGTCAGTTAAAGCTACTACACTGAGAATCTCTGTCTCTGGGGCTCACAGGGAATATTAGAAAAAAAAAAAAAAACAATTCACCGTAATGGACGGAAATCTAATTTTTCATTAGACAAGCTCTGTTTTTATTTAGCACGGTTACAGGCACAGGTGAGCTTGACTTGGCATTTAGTCAGACCGTCATCCTTGTTCTGGTAGTCACGCACGTGGGCGGGATGCATTTTTTTTTTAATGGAGTATGTCTGATGCAGCAACAGGAGAAAATGTTGAAGACATTCTGCGGCTTCAAACTTTCTCTGTGGGACATCACTGTAAAGGTCAGTAGAGCTGAACTGCTCTACTTACCTTAACTTTAACTTATTTTTATAGGCGAGGTCATATAATCAGGATTTTATCAGAGCAGAGCGGCAAACTGGAAGTGCTCCAAGGGGCCTTGCGTTGACACATAGTGCACACAGTGAGGCAACAGGCTGCTTTTCCGTTACAATTTCTGACGTGTTTATCCGTCTGACAATAAAGTGAAAACGTGTGAAAAAGAGCAGCTTTCATGGGGATTCGCAGGCATGAAAAAAAGTCTTAATTTTAGAAAACTTAAAGTTGAATTAGTGGACGTAAGACAAAAGTTCTCTAAGGGAAGTTTTAAAATGTATTACATTTGAGTACTATAAATATTTATCCTAATGTGTCTGCAACAGAGTTGACTGATTTTACTGTTAGTACGATGATTTTCAGATTAAATATTTTAAATCTTACATGTTTAAGCTTGGCAAATGCTGGAAGTGTTAAATTTAAAGTATTCTCTATGAGAATGAAAAAGGTTTAACTAAAAAAAAAAGATAAAAAATTCTTGTTTTTGTCGAAACTTGAAATGTACTCGCAATTCTGAAATGCCGCTCAACTGTTATTGCGAAAAGATGAAAACCTCGGCCCATTTGAGTCTAGTTGAACATGTACGTGCAGGAGTGATTCAATCCACAACTGAGGAGCTTCTTCGTGTAGCCAAATTTTCCCGCATTGTTACATGCATTTTTGGTAAGACGAACACATCGTTTTGTTTTTTCTAGTATCATGTAAACCTGCTTACTGACACTGTCAGAGAGGAGCTGATTGAACTTAAGGTAGGTAAATATTTGAAATTCCTGTTGGTAAGTTCTCACTCAATCTATACTTAACTGGTTTATATCAGTTCCTCTCATTAAAACTGTGAGGCCTTGACCTTAATGATACATTAGTTCACATCGGATGCTTAATCAGTGAATTCAATTTTAAATGAATTCCGTTCCATGACCTGCGCAGTTTTGTACTGCATTTTTTTAAGGTGTACCTACACTGGTAACCTTGCATGAAATCTTTTTACAAATAAAAGTTAAGAAAAACTCTCATTCTGTGACACTTAGATTTAGTTGTAGTCATTTGACAAAAATCTTTCTTTTTAAAAATCTTTATACATGGTATGTTTTAGTCTGGGTTTGACTTTGTGAGGTATTTGTTCCTGTCTTTTAAGCAACAAGAGAAATTTCAGATGGTTTTCATTTCATCCACGTGCAGCCTGAAAATAGTGTTCAATGGTTTCTTTTATTGACGAAAGCATGGTTGTCTGTGTGGTTGCAGTTTTTTTAAAATCCGTTTTAATTTGTAGTGTTAAATATAATTCCTGTTGGTGAGTTTTTATGAATGTATCACTTCTTACCGTGTAAGAAGCTGATTATTTGCACATGTAGTCCTCCATCTTTACTTTAAAAAAAACAGTTCAAGGAGAAATGATTTTGCATAGTGGAATAAAGTTTTTTACTACTCCGAGTAATTATGCAGCCTGAACTACTTTATATCACATTTAGCAAAGGATGAACAAAGAGTGCAGTATGAGCTGCATTCAACTGGTTTTACAGTATAGAGAATTCTTATAAAAAGGTTTATGGGTGGTTAATAACTGCCACTGCTGTTCCTCTGCTTTAGGTAAAGAACCGAGGACATTGTTAATCACAGCAAACTCACGGTCCCGCTGGTTCACTGTGGCTCATTATTAGTGATGGGAAGATGGTAATACATGAGACGGATGAAAGGTGTAAAAAATGACATTGTAACAGGCAGAGTGGCTGACACCATATCTTTTTAAATATTGCGAGTGCGTTTGTGTCTGTGTAGGCTAACCTGTCTGTGGCCCAGTGGTACAATTTCAGTTGTATATGTAAAAAGCGTTGGGGGTTTGCAAAGAGTGTGATGGGAGTGCAAGAGAGAGCAGGGGTTATTTGATGATGAGAGCAGTGTAATTACCTCCCAGCGAGGTTCAGCCTTTTAGACAGATGATTATTCAAGGGGAGAAATCTCATTTGCATCTCGTACAGTAATGTGTAAAAGTGTTCATTCTACACCAAATTAAATTGCTGCATTGATTTTTTTTCTCCTCCTCACTAAAAGTCCATTTTTGCCAAGCAAATTATGGTTTCACATGTGGATGGATTTGTCTACGAGCACAAAAGAGAAGGTAGTCTTTCTATATCTAGCAGTTCTTACACCCTGTCTTGTCTCTTGGGCTCAACTTGTGGATCATTAAAAATGTGTAAGACATTATACTTTACACTGGACACGCCACGCAGCGGGCCTGTGTCATAGGCTCACTTTAGATTGCTAAAACCGTGCAGGGAATAACATAGTGAATGAGCATTTTCTTGGCATAATTATCCAAATATCTGCAACACTTAAATCAGCATGCCCTCGTCAGCCTCCCTTTCAGGTTCCACACCACTCAGACTCAGCTCACACACATCTCACCTTGGCAAGCTCACCGCTGGCTTTCAGTGTCTTTAAAGAATGATATGAAGGACCCTACTTTCGTTCACAGCACCTCCAATTACAGTGGGAGTGAAATAGCACGGAGTGAGTGTAATGACGGCAATCTAAGCAGTATAGGGTAAGGAGTAGAGCACCTAACTTAGCTCATCTCACTTTTGCTGCTCTACCACCTGGGGACAAATGAAGAGATGGGGGGTGGGGGGTGATTAAAAGCAGACACATTTGAATTTAAATTTGGCTGTATTGGATTCATGGAAAAGTCAAGAATGTGGAAATAAAGGTGGAGAACAGAGAGAGGCATGGTGGTGAGATTCAAAAGAAAGAAGGAGATGATTGACAGAGAGCCATCTGTTGATCTTCATGCTTATTTGTGTTGCCTTGAGCCTTTCTCCTCCCAACTTGTCCTGTGCGTAGCTGACTGTGGGTCAGCTGTGACTGATAGTCTGTGCTCCTGTTTTTCGGCTGACAGATGGGCGAGGGACTGACTCTGGTGCAGCCTGAAAAAGGATTCTCCATGCCTCTGTGTGCTGCCACAGCCATTTTACCCAGCTGTCAGTCACAGACAGCATGGTTGACGTTATCAGTTGTACTGCGCTTAGCGATGGAGGTCTGCTCAGAACTGCTGCTGGGTAGGAGTCAGATGGCAAAAAAAAAGTGTAGACGAGAGTGCAGGGAGAAGATGGAGGCAAAAAATATACTTGTGGAAGCAGAAAGAACTGGTGTGAAATAGATTTAGTAATGGTTAAAAACATGAAGACTGAAGGCAGAGCAATAATGTGAGGAAGGAGGAAAGGGAGGAGAGCTGCGGCATGCTAAATCTGAGCGCAGAGTAATTAAAATGACATCAGATGGTGAGGCCACTAACGTTGTCTCCTCCTGTAGATGTACACATTATGAAGATGGCCTCCAAGGCCTCTGGCTCTGCACCAAGAGCAAAGAAGCTAAAGATGAAGTAAAACGAGAGAATCAATTATCTCTTCTTCTCCCTCCTCTCCTCTTCCACTCAGGGAGAGATTTACAAGCCAAGTTATGACAGCACGCAATAACGACAGCCATATTTTACTTCTGCCGTCTGACAACAGCATGTGCAGCCAATCAAATCAACCACGTAACTGAGTTGTTATCTGCTGTGTGGTTATGTTGGATTCTGTTTGTCACTGCTAAATGTGACTCTGTTACACTGAGGTGATCTACTCTGTTTATTGCTCTTATCCTCAGAAAGGGGATTCTGAGGATAAGGAGACCTTTATGGGAAATGCATTAAGAAAAATAAACATCCATAAGAAAAGTAGTTTCAGTCACTCTGAGATTGATTGCACAGAAACACGATCAGGAAATACAGTATGCTCTTAAAAGTTCACCTAAGTCTAGAAGAGAGGGAATGGGAGATGGAGAAATGAAGAAATGTGAGGGCAAGAGAAAGATGATAAAGGGTATTTTGAGACTGGACAGAATGTAAAGAATGAGAAGTAGAGGTGAAAACGAAAGAAAAAAAAGCAACCAGGGAGTTACTTAAGGCTGGATGAAAGTGTGCATGGATCAATAGATATGGATGTGAATAGGGAGATTTTTGAATAAGACTCTCGCTTGTGTCCTCAGATCCCATTTCACAAAGAAACTCAAACTCTACAGATCAATATCCAGCTCGTCTCTCTGGCCTGAGCCTTGTACAGCTTACAGCCAGTGGCTCCTCTTGTATGCCACTCTATGTGTGCCTGTTTGTCTCTCGCGGCACTTGAAACTCACTCAAACAGTCTCTTTATCTCTGTGTTTACTGGCTGGCTTAGCATCCTCACCACCTTTGCTCAATAGCTGCTTGTTTATCCATTTTTCCTAACAAAGCGGCCATCTTTGAAATCAGAGCCAAATAACAATCTGCTATGTTTTCATTTCCATTGAGGTAAATGCTAGTTCTGTTCACAACAATAGGGCGTTACAATGAAGATCCAACTTTGAATTCAGTCTTTACCCAATTTAGGAAAGGCGATCCTTTAAATGGTAACTACATGTGAGGTAGAACTTGTACATTTGATCAGTTTTTTGCTCTGAATGCTAATTTGTCATATTTAATACGAATGGTACTTTTTTGGACCAATACAAAGAAAGAGCAGTGCTGCTGTTGCTGTTTCTGCCTTGATTCCTGTTTACATGTATAAGTGTTATTTATCTTACCATCTCCCTGTTGAACTATTTATTTTATTTCATGTGTATGAAATGAAAGAAGAAAGGCATCACTGTATATGCGACACCATTTTGCGCCGAATACACGCACACACTTTTTCATTAGTTCCCGACCAGCTCGTGTGAGTCATCAACCCCCTTGGGACATCTGTTAATGAGATGCAGAGAAACTACCAACGGTTATTCCAAACTGACAGTGCGCTCCACTGCTTCGGTCAAGGCTGTATCAACACTCAGAGAATGCTGCATTAGAGCTTTGTTTGATCAGAGGATTTTAGAATCTGGCCTGGTATATGTGTGTGCATATTTTGCATAAATAAAGATGAGTGCACATGCACGGGATGACTCAATTTTTATCAGTCATATTTTAAACATGGACAAAGACGAATGCACGTTTCAGTCTGTGTTTTTATCACTGTGCGAGCAAGTGGACGTCGGGCCAGCTCTCTTCTCACATCCTCCTTCTTGTTTTTCTCATTAGTAAAAGCAGACCTTGTTCATCATTATGCTGGGAGCGTCAGTGCCCACTGTGCAAATGTCATCGGAGCCCTCTCCCCGTGTCACCTCTTTCTGCTGCCTGCTGTCCCCTGTGACACTTCTGGAACCCTCCCTGCCCTTTCTATGACAAGGAACCATGGTGATCGCAGCACACGCGCATGCACACACACAGCAGATGTACATGAGGATGCACAAAGAAAATATCCACAGAGGCAAAAACATTAACATAATAAATGGCACCTTTTTTAAGATGTAGCATATTGTGCCTCTGGTTATACACTGTGTAAATACACTCTACATTTCCCATGATGCAGTGAGAGTATCCAGCTCATTATTGCGTTCTCCAGAATCTAAACTCTCTTTGATGCAACCTGCTTTTTTGTCGTTTATTACATTACCCTGCAGCAGACGCTACAAGCACCCGATTCGGTATCAAACAATGCTTTTACAATCTTCATGAGTTCCACAAGTTACAGTGTAACAAAGATTCCTGGAATGGGACTGTGAAAGCCTTCGGTCATAAAAATGTACAACACATCCTTCTGGTATTTTCTGAGAATGGAGTGGTATAAAAGAAGGACATTTAGAAAATCCTACACCTAAATGGCTATGTCACAGTGGGTCAGCTTTTCAGCTAAAATGTGTTTGTTGGTCGGTGGGAGAATGTTAAGAAAGAAAGAAAATCACGAAAGAGGGATAAATAATTAGGAAGAGGCATCAAAATGGAATCATCATTAAACTGCTACATTAAGGAGTATTTGTAAAACATTTCTTTTGCTGTCACAAAAGTCAGATGCTTTCTTCTTTTCTTGAGCTTTCATTTTTATTCATGTGGCCTTTTACTGTTCTCATAGACTCAGAGAACATTGCAACAGTTGATGAAAATTACGCCACTAATGTTCAGTGACAACAAGGAAACAGACCCCCGTGACAACTTCAGTGGGGAATAACAGACCCGGTGCTCTGATCTTTATGTAGAGAGAAAGGGGAGCAGAGAGCGATTCTCAGATGAGGCTAAAGAATATTATCTTCAAAAGGATATTTGATGTATTTTTCGGAGCTCTTTTCGCGGCTTTGTCACTTGAAAATAGTCACATGGAAATATATTCAGTTATATTAATCTACTTATGTCAGTAAGTTGTGTTGATCAATCTTCATGTTGTTACATTTTTGATTATTCACTGCGTGAAATGTCCTTTTTAAAATCAATATAATATTGTTTGGAAAGCGATTTTATTGTTATTCGAGCTCATTTTCCCCTATACCCCTGGGCCGACCTCCACTGTTTGCTAAAGGGAGCTGTTTCACTTAAAAATCGGATCAAAGTCTTGCCGCTGGACGGCGTGTAAATAGGCAGATTCTTGCCTTCCATCTTGTCCATATCTGTAGTGAAGCTGCTGCTCTCGGCAGGGTAACAAAGACGAGAGAGCTGTGGAGAAAGCCTTACAGAGCAAAAGCCGGGAGTATTTCAGCTGAGAAGATTAAGATGTCAGCTGCAGTTAGTCTTCCCCTCCAAAGAAAATCAAGTTTTTAACCCAGCTGACATGCCTGTAATAGAGTATTTAAAAAAAAAAATGTATCCATTACATGACATGTCATGAGCAAAATCAGACATCAACACTTTGAATTTGTGGAGCACCAACCGACTATGTTGGTCTTTACAGCTGTTTTGTATATACTGTGTAAAAAAAAAATTATAAAATGACATGCTAACAAGCTGCGAGGAGATGGTAGCTCAAGCTAGGTGTAGAAGACAGGAGAAACAAGGAGGTAAAGCTTCTCGGTATGTATTGCTCTTGTTGTGAAGATGGCAGACCAGAAATGTTCTATTTATGACTGTCATAGCAAAAAGTCTGATTCTGTAAGCCCCTCAAACTGTCTTCCCCAGAGATATTAGCATGGATACAAGATGATTCAGTTTTTTATTCTGAGACACTGCAGTAACCCATTAAAGATACCCACACAGTTTTTGAGATTTAAACCGGGAACCTTTTTGCTGTGAGGCAACATTGCTAACCACCACACCACTGTGAAACCCCTCAATAAATATAGAAACAAACTGGTTTGATCAGAGTCAGTCATTCCTTCAACAGTGAACATGAATAGAAAAAGCATAAAGGAGAAATCCCTGTCAAGGTTTAATGGTAAATTAACATTTTGTATGTCATTTAACCTTTAACCTTGACACAATTATGAATTGCCATAGCCATGCTAAATCCATCTTTCCAATCACTGTTGTCTGGTCTTTGTTAATTGGACTTGTCAAAAGCCATAATCCTGGTCACCGTGCGGCTGGGTTAGCCCAGGTCTGGTTATCATCAGGGATCAGGGCTGAATGGTAAGGAGCGTGAATGGGCAGAGGAGATAATGCTGGAGTAGTGGGTCTGTGAGAACTGGAGGTTGTTTTGTTGTCTCTGTGAGTGCATGTGTGCCACGGAGGTACACAGAAGGTTGTGTGTGCGTGCGTGTGTGTTCAGAATTTTAATGATGACACCACCTACTGCAGAGTGCACTATTGTTCACAGGCACAATGCGCCCTCTGTTTTTCTTGCCTTCTTTGTGTGTGTGTGTTGGGTTAATCACATTGTCGGGACCAAAGTCTCTTCGCATCTTCCCATTAAGAACCATTACCTCCAAATTAGAGACAAGAATCTTGATATGTTCATATATCAACGTAATTCTGATAAGTGTTTTTGCATTAACAAGAGATCAGTGGACTATTTATATATTAAATGGCTTTCTTGCAGTGATAAAACCATAAAATAGGTATGTCTGGCTACTTGATTGCTTTGATTACCTTGCTGCAATCTGTCTGTCAGCATCGCACAACTATTTTCAGAGAAAAGACACTGACAAGACACTGACTCACAACCACATAGGTTATGACTCCCCTTTAAAAGACTTGAAATTATAAACCGAGTAATGAGAAACGGGACTCATGAAAACTGCTCTCGATCTGGGGAATGTGTATTTTGCTCACTATTAAGTTGATAAAATGTGCTAATATGGTGCGTTTTCTCATATTAAAGTCAAAACAATAAAGTTGCTTTCAACATTTTTTCCAATTCTATTGTAAATTAAAAGTCAAATCTGTCGTTTAAAGTATATTCAGGCCCTTTGGTCGGTGTGGCCAGGTGCACGTGGTTTGCTTTAATTACCCCCGAGATGTGTCCAGACCTTGATTGGAGTACGCCATTGTCAAGCTGAATAGATTAGACCTAGACAAAAACCAAACCATGAAATCCAGGAAACTCTCTATAGAGCCATAAAACTGTGCTGAAACATATATTACAGCAAGAGTATAAAACCATTTCTAAAGCTTTTAGTGCCTCCAGGAGAACAGTCGCCTCATTAATTGTCAAATGGAAGCATTTTCTAATCACCACAACTCCTTGAGTCTTTGAGGTGGTGATTCTAACTAAACCAAGTAGCTGAATAAGGAGGGGCATGTGATAGAGTCCTTGTAGTTTGTCAACATAATTCAAATGATTCTGAAAGCATTTGGACAAGTTTCACTCATATTATAAAATGACAAAATGACTCTTTGCTTTCAAGGTAACAACAGGGCAGACCAGAAAGAAAGGGCTCCATGTATAGTCACTGAAAAGGTCTAGGGTTTCACAGACCAGGACATAATAGAACATAATCTGGTCCTTACCAGGTCAAAACTTGAGTAAATCCAACCTCAGATGAGCAACAACACATACAATTTTACACCATGCCATTAATAAAAGACTGATCTTAAAACAAACTAGAACTGCGTTGGAAAAAAATAAGTATATTCCATGATTTTATAGCTTGTAGAAACATATTTATTTGCAATAACTTGAACTAACCTTAGACTAATGTGTCTCTCACATTGTTGTGGAGGAATTCTGGCCTCAGCATTTCAGTCAGGTTCAGGTCGGGACTTTTACTCGACCATGAACACACCTTGATTCTTTTTTTTTCACAGCCATTCTGTTGCGGGCTTGTTTGTGTGCTTAGGATGAGTTTCCCTTTGCATGACCCAGTTTAAGACAAATTTATACAATCAGACAGATGGCCTCACATTGTACTGTAAAATACTTTGGTAAACAGAAGAGTTCATGGTCGACTCAATGACTGTAAGGTGTACAAATCCTATGGCTGCAAAGCAAGCCTAAATCATCAGCCCTTTCTAAGATCATTGCAGATTTCTTTCCTCCTCTTAACACACATTGGAATGCTCCACACCAGCAGACTGCCAACATTTCTGCTTTTGTAGAGGTGCTCAAACTTACTGATGATGAATGAATCAAGTGCATCTGAACAAAGCACCTGGCTGCGACATGCCCTCTTAGTTCCAATGGAAGCAGTGGAATTAGTTTCTCAAACACTGCTTTTGTATTTTGACTTAGTTTTTGTTAAATAAATTTAATTCATTTGAGGTTGTACTTATCTAATTTTCGGAACCGGTTTCGGGTTTCGGGTTTTTTGTTTTATATTGTGTCCTGACATGTAAAAACATTAGAATGGAAAGAAGGTTCTCTTTACATGGCTGTACACAGGCAGATAAACCTAGAAAACCTCCTTTAGAGTGCAGTGAACCAAACCCAGGGTGACAGTTCACCTTTCCACAGCAGACAAAAGCATGCAACCAGGATAACATTGAAGTGGCTCCAGGACAAGCCTCCACATTTGGGAAAGGACTGTAAGATGGCAGTTTGCAGATGTCGGAGGAGTTGGTCCTCTGATGAAGCTTCAGAGGATAAACTCTTTAGGTCAAGGCGTGCAAAGCTCCTTGGGACTGAATTAAAAGACAGAGCTGTTACTGCTACCAAATGGGCTTCCTCTGAATTAAGCCCATGAATACCATGAATGTGACAGGGATTGTATCCATCCAAATTAAATCTGGAGTGCACTGTGAGCAAAAAGCAAATCGGTCTGTATTTTTTTTTAATGAACACTTACATCTTCTGAAAAAATTCAATGTTGGCTGTGTGAATCAATGGTATCAGTGTGAGGTGCATTACCCCCCACGCTCATATATATTATCCACAGGAGGGAAGACAGAGAGAGAAACATGAACACAGAAAAACAAACACACACACATACCCATTGATTTTCTTTTTCAGTTGCTGTTGGTTATGGATTGATACAGCTAAACAAAAAGCCACGTCTTGCTGTCATAAGATGAAAGATGCCTTTTAAGCTCTAAATTCATATCATTACCTCCTTAGTCATAGACAACATTGCTGGTTAGCTTCAAAATAGGTACTCAGCTGACAATCAAACGCCTCAGTGTTAGTCATTTTTCTCCATCCTTTCTCTGTGTGCTTGTGAGCTAAACCACTTGCACACACATGCCCTCACATACACACACAACTGCATGTACTTGACTGAAATTTGATCAGGTGCCATCCCCAGCTCCAGCTGCGTGGCCTTAAAATCAGCTCTTAGCATCCATCAAACTTTACAGCACACCGCACATTAGAGGCTCACAACGGATACACAGAAGCAGGGACGTTCTTACACACCAGTGGAGGAATTGAGAGAATTAAAAAGAGCAAATCATAGGGAGGGGAGGGCAGAAAAAAAGAGGGAGGGGGAAAAAGCATCAACCTTTTCTAATCAATATCCATTTCCCCAGGCTGTCATGTTGTTGCGCGAATGGCTGTTGCATTACCAAACAGAGAGCGTCTGATCCTAAATAAAATATCACCTTCAATCCAAACCAGCCCATTCATCTTCATTTAACGAACGCTCGGCTTTTGGCAATGCCTTTTATGCCCCCCTCTCTCTGCCATAGTCAGAATGAATACGTCACAATGACAGCGCCTGGCACCTGCATATGGGAACATTTCTCCACAGAAAGACTGCCGGCGTCATTGTTGCGCTGGACAATGCAGATCAGTTATTCCAGAGGGGAAGGATCGCAACATGCAATTTGGTTTAGAGTTTATGAGTCATAAGCTTATGACTTGTAATTTACAAGAAGGGATTTTTTAGAATGCATGGGTATGGAATAAATCCAAAGAGGGACAAGCAAAAAGCGATGGGAGTGGGAGTATGCTGTCATTCTGCTCAATGGAGTAAATAAAACACCTTCAGACACATGAGCATGTTTTCTCTGTATCTGTGTATGTAATAATAAAAAATCTGCTTGAAATGAGTCTTGAGCATACTACCGCATGTGTCTGTGCATATTCAGTCCTTTAAATAAGTCTAGACTGACAGCTGACCTTATCAGCAGAAAGCAGGACCTAATTTGCGTCATGATAAGTCAGAGAAAAATATGTGAATGCACAAGCTGGCTCTCCTCTAACTCCCTGTCTTCACCCCTTTTGCGTTTATTTTTCTCCCCCTTTTGCTATTCTTTCTTTCTCACTTCTCTTGTCTGCCATGAATATACAGACAGCAGTAAGTAAATCATCTGTCTGTCTATGAAATTAAAATAAGACAGTGTATTATCGTGTCTGACATGCTGTCTGCTCCTCGTATTCTCACTGCTCTTGATCAATCATCAAAGAATCTTAAATTAAGGGTTTAAGAATGGAAGGGGATTGACTCTGAATCTGAAAACGTGGCTGTGAAGAAAAATTGATTTCAGGGGCCGCCACTTTATTCTAAATGTCAGTGCAAGTGCTCAAACCTTGCCATGGTTTCATGCATAATGTTTACAAAACAAGTTTGTGCCAACAGAATTGCACTTAAATTGATATAATTGATATCAGTGTAACTACACGCTAATTACAGCAATGATAAGTAGGTAGAATTGCATAGATATTATGGAGAGGTTTAACTTGGAGGATACTGATATGAATGTTGGCTGTGATGCACACTGTGTTGATAACAGAAAGATTTAGCTGTTTGAACTCCCTTCCCATTGTGTTACTTTTGTACATAAACTGTCTTCAGATACAGTTAAGACACGGGGATAAAAAGCGTAAAGAATGGATAAAAGAAAATGTAGCTTGGGAAAGGTCTCTTGTCGTCTCATTTGCCTGTCTTTGACCTCTCCTCCTCGCTGGTAGCATCCTGTCGCTCTGTGCTCTGATCAGTGAAGCGATGACAAGAGTCTGATCCTCGGAGCTGCATCTCCACTTGAAGTGCTGAGGCAAATGACCCGCTACAGCACAGGGAGGGCACAGGATTATGTGCATGCACACTCGCTCACACACAAAGCTGCGGTCTATGAGGGATGGGGCTGTCTTAACTTGTCCTTTGAGTCTGCCTAAGATGTCATCTCGTCGAGCAGCTGCTAACAGTCCGTTTTGGCCAGAAACCCTGCCTGAGGCCAACAACTTGTGCACTAATGATTTCTTTTCTTCTTTCTGTCTCTAACTCCATCCTTCCATCTCCACAGGTTTTCTTACAGTCCCTGTTGCTCTTTATCTACCTCTTTATATTGCACTGTCTCCTTCATTTTTATTGCTTTCCCTGTTGCGCATGTTTTTGACCCTGCTCGTCCGTCCCTCCACCTGCTTATTACTTTTATTTGTGAGCGCTTCTATAATTGAGCGCACGACTTTGGATTTGCAGTCTGGCACATCTTTGTAAACCCGTTGTCCATTAACATTGTGTTTACTGTCCCTGTATCATTAAGAATCACCGACATGTGTCCTAGTAAAAGACTAGGACATAAACTGAAGTGATGTAGCCACGGTCAGACTCACATTATTCTCTGTTCTATTTCCATGGCTGCCTGGAAGCCTAAAAGCCCTCATAAATTACTCTGTTATTTGGGTCAAACCTCTGTTAGTAAGTACACGGCCGATTTAGAGCTTCAACTCGTACCCATGGCTCTGATTCCGTGCTGTATGTTTGTATGCGCTTAACTGCCCGAAAACAGCACAAACTAATGCACTGTTGTGATGAAATAAATGATACACATTTATTCACATCACAGAGTACAACATAGAGATACAAAGAGAAAGACCTAAATGGTTTTCATTATTTGTGAACTTACCACAAGAAGGGTTTGAGTCAGCGCTTACACACTCTCTTTATTACCCATCTTGTGTGGTCAAACATCAGCCATCACAGCATGTGCGCTCACTGCATGTGGCTACGGATGGTGTGTATTCAGCGCGTGCATCTGTTGGTAAACCTCCAGTGCTGCAGTCAGTTTTCCACATGACATTTTGCAAACCATACAATTGTGGAAACCCCAGTGATAGTTTTCCTCTTAAACATGCAATTTGACTGTCACACTGCTTTTCTCTCTGCACCTCACATTTATTTTCTCCAACCAAACTTAGTCGTTTGTGTACGTCTGCTGAATGGTGAGATTGATTGACTTGAGTTGCATTCGTACATCTGAACTATGATTTTACTACAGGAATATCAGCACTCATTCTCTTTTAAATCCACATGATATTACTCTACTAAACTGTTGTAAAGTTTAAACATGAGGTTGCAGCTACGCTAGCAGTTTTGGGCTCGAAAAGTGCCAGTCAAGCTGCAGCAGTCAGGACGTCACAGCTGCTATTTTTACGGTGTTACCTTTGATGCTAAAGGATTCATTTGAGTCCAAGTCGCACAGGAATTTAGCTGCGTCATGTCTTGGCTGCGGCAAGGCACTTGAGATGATGGCGGACACTCTTTTCAGTTCACGGGGCTTTGTTCTGATAAGAATAGGCTCCAGTTATATCTGACAGAGGGCAAGTCAAGATGCAAAGAGCAGATAAACTGAACAAGATGTGAGACAAAACAAAGAATCTTATCGATTTTTAAAATGAAAACAGCAAGTGCAGACCTGTATGTCACATCGCTACATCAGCATAACTGGAAGCATCAGACCAGTGGTCATGTGGTCAGACGATTTTGACCATGTGCACTCTGAGGGTTCATCTGTTGAAAAGCAGAAGGTATTTTATGACACCATCTTTTATAACACTTCTTTTCATGAGGACAACACCAGAACAGACAAGGCATGGGAATTTATTGTGGAGGTTTAGGAGTAGAGGGTGTGATACCTGGTAGATATCATAGAAATAGGAGATTCTGAACATGACTTGTACAGTCAGGCAGACAGAAGTCTCAGCTTCTGAAACGCTCCAGGCGTGGTATGAAGCTGTGGAGGATAGAACAATAACAGACTTATTTGTGAGATATTATACAGTCCCTTCCGCACAGACGCTACGAACACAAAAACGTTAGCAGATCGAGTCAGAGGAAGAACAGGAACTCGCATGTTTAAAGAGAGTCTGGTTACTTTGAAGGTCTATAGTGCTCTTATCTTATGGGAGCCTGAACAAGGTTTGAAACTAGATTCTTGTACATATGAGTAATGATTCAGCTACTGGACTGCTTATTTCTACCCTCACATTTGTTCCTAAACAGATTTAGGATGGACTGTTAAGGTGTTATAGGTATTTTATGCAGCATACATAATTTAACCGAGCCCATTGGCTCCAGTGAAGAGTTGAAGTTAGACTTCAAGCAGCACCTTGTTGTCAGGACTGTGTCTGTTGGCAGTCATGTTTCAGCAGCACTTCTTAACCTAATGCACCATCACTGGTGATGGTGCCAACCAGCGCCATGTTTTCACTGTCTGTGTTCACCACATTTTTTGCAAGTACTGACCAAATGTAGAATCACGACAATGCTATCAGGTTAGCAGGGGTTTGGTCAAAAAACGCATCAATATTTTGAACAGAGGGTGGCAGTACAGAGAAGTTTAAGCATTTCGGTGTGCTACAGAGTGGTGGCTTAACCGACTGGCCAGTTAAAAATTCTTCATCAGTTTATACAAGAAAAACTTTTCAAAACCCTGCAGACCCTGCAACTTTTGGCAAACACGATTTAACAGCTTTTTGGTGGATTTTGAACATTTCATATGCCAGAAATCCTGAGTTCATTATTCTGACTGATGTTAGCGATGGATGGATTTGGGAATAAAACAAATAAATTAACAAGATTACTTAAAGCCTAAAGAAATTTACAAGCGCCTCAGATGGCCCACTTTCATGAAAAACCTAATGTCTTGGATTGGTTATCGACCTTTCTTCATAAATGAAAAGTCTCTCTCATCAACGTCAACTCATTGACGAGCCTGTCACGTGCTGGTCGATCCCTCATTGAGTCCTCTTCTCATTTTCCTTCCCTGGGAAGTAAGTGAAGCTACTTGTTTTATTTGAAACATAATTTCCGATGCACTCTGAAGTGCTTCCATTTCTTTTCACAGTGTGAACTTTCCTCTTTCCTCCCCTGTAATTTCCCAAATCCACCCACACACAAATCCACAGCCAACAGCAGCACTTACCCATGCTTTGTTTTCTCTTATGCCACTAGTTTAATCCCCAGAGGCTTCCACCAATCAATGCCAAGTTGCCATGCCCACTTGTCAATTTCAGCTCTTATGTGGATAGCTAAAAAAAGCTGGAGGAGGAGCCAGATTTCAAGTAAATGTAGTCTTGCGTATGGTAGAAATAAAAGCATTTAGTGCATGATTTTCAGTAGAACCTGAACTTTTTATCATGAAGATCCTCTCATCTTTCACTTGTTTCAGCAGTCTAAGACACAGCTATGACAATATGTAGGAGTGTCTAATCTCAACCAGCAGTGGCAGCTTTGAACTCCAGTAATGTTCTTGTTAGGCCTTCAATTTCAAGACGTGACAGACTGCCTGTTTCTGAATATTTGGATCGTAATTACAGAGCAGCCAGCAACCTTCTTGAGAGGATCATAGATGTGTTTGAAAAAAACAAATCTAGGTAATGATGATTGGAATTTATAATTGTGCCTCCATTCAGTTATCATGTAGAGCGTCGTTATAGTGACGCTGGCCTTTTTGTTACAAAAGATTTTTAACTCGATATTCTTGAAAAAAACAAAACATAATGAGGCGGTTTGATGCAGGTGTGTTTTTAAGCCATTCACAGTGCAACAATTACGCTTCTGCAGTGGGTGTTGTGCATGCAACATCATTCCTTTCGATTAATTTTAATTGACAAACAAAGCAAAAAAGGTGATAGAGACTAAGATCGGGAAGATAAAGGGAACATGATATTCTTTTATTGATGATTATGTTTAAAACCTAAAATGTGTAAACCACAGTTTATTTCGCCAAACATGAGATTACAGATCACCCTGAACTTTTGACCGGTCCCAGTATGCTAATAGTTATTTGTAGCCCCCTGAACTTCCATGACTCCGTGTAATTTAGAGAACAAACCCTATTGATCTGACAACAGTAAAACAGCTTCCCCTGGTCCTTCCCTTGGTCCAGCCCCGGTGCACAGAGGGGGTTAATGTTGTTTCTGAGCTCTTCCCCATAACATCAAAGCTTGATTGATGACACTGGGAGGGCTGGGTTTGATTATGCTGGATAGAGAACACACATAAACACTCGGTGCTCACAAAAGAGCAGTCATGTCTCTGCACCGCAGATTCTGCACACATGTAAACATACAGGCAGCTCGCATGAGAAACACACACACTCAGCAGCCACAAAAACATACAGACACACAAAAAAAAATGATTTCACCGAGCAAGGCCTATGCATTACAAGTTGGAAGATATTAACTGCATGTTTATACTTAAATAAATAAGGCCTATCACCCCATGAATCACTGAGCCCTGGAAAGCTTTGCAGCCTGTTTTTATATGTTTCTTTTAATTCATGGACCAAAAGTTGTCGCCTTGCTGCGTTGGCTCTCAATTCGGCTTTTCTCAGTCGACAGAGAGCACAGTTTGAGTGAGAGCGAGTTTGTATTTGGTCCAATTTGAGTCGACCAATAGTGGCGGCATGTTACGTCTGCCTCGCATTATCCAGTGATTTCCACATCTGCAAGGGATTATGTGCTCAATATTATCTCAGTTCCTCTCACCCATTCCAAGTTTTCCTTCACTTTTTTTCTTTTTCCAATCTTGAATAATATTCAGTCTCCCCCTCTTTTTTTGTCTCATTCTCTGTCTGCTCCCACTTAGTTTGCAAATCTGTTACTGATTTGCAGAGGTGACTTCTGTCCAATGGCAGAATTCATGTTGATTCTATTTTTCTATATATATATATATATATATATATATATATATTTGAAGCAAGATTAAGGTTAAATTTCCACTTTTAACTGTTTCAAAATAGCAATGAAAGTAAACAGGCCTCAAATAAAACCTAGATAGCTGATACTTTTCGATCTTGTTCGGAGGATTTTCATTCATTCTTCTTGGAAAAGTCTTCTAGTTCTTTGAGATTCCTGGGACGTCTTGCATGCACTGCGCTTTTGAGGTCTATCCACAGATTCTTTATGTTGGTTTGGTCAGAAGAATGTCAGGGCTATGACAAATATGTATATATTGTTTTTCTATACAGGTATATGTTTTATTATCATTCTAAATTCTGGAGTGCTGTGCAACTGCTTAGATGAGTACGTGGCTACTGTTTGTTGGGAAAAGGTTTATAAGGCTTTGGAAGTTGCATCAACTGGTCTTTTCTAGATATGACTGTGAACAAGCCATAGTAACACACTAATTAAGACCAAGGCCAAATTATCTCTGTCGTTTCACTGGAAAATTGTAAAAAACAACAATGATATTCAGGTCTTGCTTGAAATGTTCAAAAGAAGATTTTTATTCCTTTGAAGATTAGTGCATTTTTCTATTAAATATTTTCCACAATTACAGAAGTTTTGTCCATTCTTTTGCATCTTTCTGTATTCAATTAGATTTTTTCTGGCCCTCCTGAAACCTTGAGCATCTACTGTTAGTCAATAATCCATCAAATCTGACCACAAACGCCTCTTCCTTTTTCATTGAATTTGTTTACCTGGCTGTTTTTTCACAGTCTCTGAGCTGTACTGATGAAATAACCCTCACCTATCTGGTATCTATTTGAAACTAAAACAAAAGCCTGGGATTGCCTCCACACACAATCAAACCCAGGTGTGTTATCTTTATTGTCATTTCACTGGTCCTCTCTCGTCTCTGTATTATTTGTTCCAGCCAAAAAAAAAAAGGAAAAAGAAAAAAAGTTGCAAGGATTGAGTCTCAGCCTTGTCAGCATCCATTTTCCTGTTCAACTGCATCCACAAGAGTACATGCAGAGACCATGATGCAGACATACACCAAGGGTGGCGTCTCATTCCTGTGGCTCATGAGAGCAGGCATGATGGGAGTGAGGCATGTAATGTGATTTATGGAGCTGGGCTCACTTTTCAAATTCAATCAGGAACTTTGATTACTGATGAAAATTTGAGACAGGAAATCGCTTTGATAGCAAACGAAAACCTCATGAGACACAGAAGATCTGATGTGTGCATGTGTGCGCAGACCAGCAAACACCAAGTCGGCCTAAACTCCATATTTGATTAGAGGGAACACACGCAATGCAATCAAGAGCGACCAAGCAGGAACTCCACAGAAATTTATCCTGTGCCTGACGAAATCTTTCCCCCGGTTCAGATTTTATCTGCTTCCATACCAGTGTCTCTCCTGCTAATTCCTGCCTTGCTAACTCACACATGAGCATTTGCTTTGATCTCATGAGTAGTGCAGACACGTAAAAGGGACATGCGCACGTCTTGTAGACACACACAAGCGCATGTGGCCGACCCTTGACAGAGGTCATAGCGGATCTATGGCTGTTTGGTTGCTTGTGTTAGTTTAATGTGTGCACATGAGGGGACACTTGAACACACATCTGACAGCATGACAGAGGGGCCCAATTTCCTTTCCCTGGAGAGAGTGTGTGTGTTTGTGAATGTGTGTGTCACAGTTAGGGACCAGAGCAGAGGGACAGAAGGAAAAGCGAAGACAGAGAATGAGAGACAGAGTGCTTGTGCATCTATGTGATACAAACATGACAGGCTCATCAGTCACCAATGGCCTTTTAAAGTGTTCTCCATAGGGACATCTGACCTTTTCAAATGATGTCAATAGCAGCTGCATGATGAATCAATCGCCTAAGCTTTTGGCTCCTGGTAGCCTGTGTTATCCAGAGTAAATACGTGAGATGACATTCCGCCTGTTGAGACACCCGCAGACAAAAGCCTGAAGTTATGGATTGGCCTTTAATGGAGAAAGGAAACCCAGTGGTGATAGCAGTGAGACAGAAAAAGGCAGTGAACCTCATAGAGGGGTTTACATGGGGAGAAAACTTTTGGATGGATGGCTGGCTGGATGGATGGATAGATGGATGGAGGTGTGGGAAATTACAACGCTATGAGACAGGGAAAAGCAAGGAGAAGGAGATTAAAGGTAGTCGAGGTCAGAGGAGTCTCTGCAACCTTTCTGTATGACTGCACAGGATGGATAGGAAAAAGTAGGAAAAATGGGGCTGCACAAGGCCAGCTGAAAGATTAACAGGAGGGCAGTGGGAGGAGATACAGATACTGAGGAAATGGAGAACAAGCCCTGAATTTTTTGGGATCTCAAGCCATGTGTGTGTATGGACTGAGAGAGAGAGCGATAGGGGAATATGGAGCCTAATATGATGGGCTAAATGAGGTGTAATGGCGGTAACATAGAGTGACAGCAACTGGGCCAGTGCATTAAGGGGTTAACCAAGGCCAGAAGTTGATGACCTACCCCCTCCCCTGAGACAGGATTATCTCTCAGTATAGAAAAGCACACACACCTTACACACACGCACACACACTGATAATGAAGATGTGGTTGCCAGACCGCTATATTTTTCCATTCAAGAATGCTATGATGGGAATTTCACGACTTCTTTCGCCAGCGGGGGACAAATGAGACAACAGTGTTAAGGGAAAGTTTTCAGACCCTTTCTGGTTTTCAGGCATCTTAGCATTTCTCAACATTCACTTCTTCCTCATCAGTCCACAGTCAATTCTCTGTAATGGCAAAGAACGATTTGCTATCTTTGAGTGTTTTCTAGGCCTATTAAAGGTAAAAGGATAAGATATCACAGTAAGTGTTCAGACTCTTTAGTTTGTGCTCCCAGGAGTTTCACACATTCCTTTTGGCAGAAACAAACCAGATGAAACAGCAACATTCCTCGACTGTAGTCCTCAGGGTCCATTGCCCTGCAGGTTTTAGATGTTCCACATCTGATTCAAATAAAATGTCTCTCTTCAATAGCTTGTCATCAAGCTCTGCACAAGCCTCTAAATGACCAATTTATTTGAGCCAGGTGTGTTTCAGCTGGGAAATATCTAAAACAGGCAGGGCAGTGGCCCTCAAAGACCGGAGGAGAGGAGCACTGTCATACAGATTGGATGGGGAGTGTGAGTGCACAGCCACTTTCACATGTCTCCAGAGATACTCCTCTGGGTTGAGGTCCACACTGACTGGATGACTTCAGGAGTTTTCCTGGCGGGGGTTTCTGGAGTTTTTCTGGGGTTAAGCTTGAGGTCAATGTCATGTTGTTGTCATTTTCATTCTGTGTTCCATCAAAAAGAACATGTCTCTCATGGTCTGAGAGTCAATCAGAAGCCTTTCGGAAAACTACCTGTGAGCTGTCATGTGCCTTTTTGTGAGGAATAACTTCGGTCGGAGCACTCGATCATAAAGGTGTTATTGGCAGAGATGGTTTTGTCTCTCTCTCTCTCTCTCTCTCTCTCTCTCTCTCTCTCTCTCTCTCTCGCTCTCAGGTTTTTTCCCCTTCTCTATTAATAGCGACCATTCACAAGTTGGTTACCTATCACACTAATTCTCTTTGTACCCGATCACCCAGTTTGCTGGGCAGCCAGATCTAAGAAATCCGTCTGTGGTTCCCAAACATCTTTGATTCACCTTGATCTGTGTCTTGACCATAATTCTGTCTCAAGGGTGTGAGAAGATTTCTCCCAACCTCATAATTTAGTTTTTGCTCCATATTCATGGTCAACTGTGTCACTATCAATCCATCGGTGACACTTACTGTATATCTGATTAAATCAGTCGGGCACTGGTGGACTCCAGCCAAGCTAGAGAAGCATCTCAATATACACTGATAGAATTACAATGCACAAGAGCAACGATAAGCGTCATTGCAAAGGGTTTTAATACTTATGTAAATAGACCTGTTCTGTCTTTGAATTTTATTGAATAACCAAAACACTCCGATAACATGTTTTTGATTAGTCTTCATGCAGTATTATTGTGCATGGTAAGGAAGTAACATTTACGTGAAGCCCTCATATCACTATCACACTTAAATGTTGCATCATTACATATAAATTATTTAAGTCCAAGTGTGCCGTGTTCACTCTCATTAAAAAAAGACACTGCAGGCTTCAGGTGAGAAATTAGAAATATTAGCATATTTATTACAGCAACATGAAAGACATTAGAATGCCTACACCCTTTACAACAAGCAACGCAGAGGAAATTGGCATAGGAACAAATAAGCATTGTACGGTGGCCAAAGAAAGAGAAAGAGAGAGGAGGACAAAGATAGCGTGAGCTGAAAGCCTCAAGAGAATCGCATGAGCATTTGCAGTACAAACCTGCAGACGGTCGACCAACCCTGCGTTTGAGATCAAGTGTACCAGCCCACATAGCTAACCTTGGCATGGTGAGAATTGACAAAAATATGGGATTAAAAAGATGGAACAAGAAATGGGGGCATGACATAACTTTGTAATGAGGGAGTATTGAACATTGTAAAAAAATAAAATAAAATAAAAAATTGTCAAAATGACCTTTTTTTTTTTTTCTGGCAGCTGGTAATTATGCAACCAAAAGTTGCAGACAACCGATCACATCAGTATTATGTAATTACACAACAGCAGCAGTCATTTTCCCTATCAACTTTATCAGGCCATCAGCTTTAAGATTTATGATTTGTTTTTTTCTAGATCAGACTGACTTCCATCTGCTTAAAGGAATCAAAGTGGTCATGTTGTGGAGAGCTTCTGGGATGTTGCAAAACCAGGGTGTTGAAGTGAGATCAACATAAAAACATAGATAAATACTACCTGTACTGTATATACATTTCACTCTTAATATCGCCTCTTTATGACAACAGAAAAGAACAATAGCTCAGTAAATAAGGCATCTAAAAGGCTAGCGGTTAAAGGTAGTCCGCTAGCGTGAAATCATAGAGTTAGCAAGAGTAGAATGAAAATTTTCAGACTCTCCCAGTCTGTGTTTTTGTTCTTTTATTTGTGGTTTATTACGTTATGTAGTGGTGAAAGATGTTTGGCGAAGAGAATTAATCTTTAATGTTTTTTTGTGGTGAAACATTTCCAAACCAATCTTTCGCTACCTGTAAAACAATAGTGCAGAACATGTGCAAAAAGCCTTGTTGTGGTTGAAATGCTCCCTCTGCTGCCATTCATTGTTCTGCTTCAACAGACTAACAGAAAACTGTTACTCCATCCTTTTTCTATACCCGCTAAAATCCAACTGTAGGGTCGCGGGGGGGCTGGAGCCTACACAAACTGTTACTATGCCTTTCAAAATATCCATTTTTGCATGGCACATGCAGTTGATTCTAACACTGGTGTCAGATTTTCATCTTCAGATTAGTACTTTTCAAGTTGTGATTTGTTCAGTTTGGACGGAGTTCAGCCTCTCAATTCACATTGGCAAAAGGAGCAAAAATGACTACTAAGACGAACAGATTTGATCATTTTTATGTAAATAATTGAGCTATTGTTACCTCAAAATAAGTGTTCTGGCTTACTTTTAATGTATATTCAATTTTGACCTCTTTTTTATGTTTTATGTTGAGCTCTGTCCCAGAATTGGGACAGAGCTGCTAATGTTACCAAACTCTCAATCCCTTTTCACGCACTGGTCGCTTCCCTTTGGTAAGTCACACATGCCAAACAGAGGGGATTCAGCTTACACACAGCAAGGAGGCGTTGTGGAATCAATTGAGTTACGATGGCGTTATTAAATAAATCAGTTGCTGGCTCTCCTTTACATCTTCAGCATAAATACTCTTAGTCCACGCACACCTTTTTTCTGCATGTGTTTAAAATAGAAAGCCGTAGAGCCTACAAACCGAGGGGATGGAAATTTGAACCGAGGATTTCACTTATTTTACCCTTTTCTGAACAGGCATTTTTATAAGGCGTGCAGTATGCAGAAATACTGTTAAAAAGTTCAAGGGATTGCTCTTTAGGGTGGATATGCAAATAAAGCAAGTGTGTCAATAAGCAAAGTCCATTCTACTCATTCTAACGCTATCATAGAAACTGCAGTCACTGTTACCTGTCTATCAAAGCCACAGCTTTGCGCCATGCTACATTCCTTTGTTCAGTCCCATGAATCGTCTCCACTCACTTTTGTCCTGTATGACCAAGCCCTGAACAAGAACATCAGAAATCTCTTTTTCACAATAGAAGTACATCATAGTCATTGTCATTATTATCATTACAAACATTCTAGCATTGGAAATCAACACTGTACATATTTTACACTATGGTACAATCATACATACTATATTTTTATGCCACTGTTGGTCCTATAGATTACCACATGTACTAAAACTGGGTTTTGGAATACACTCAAAGCCGGTTCAGTGCCACGAATACAGTGTACACAAATAGGGTCCCTTCACATCTAAACATGTAATTAATGTGGTAAGCAACAGTTTCCCTCCGATAAGAAAAACCCGACGAACAAATGAATTTGCTTCTTGCTGTAAACATTGTTTAAGAAATTGATGTAAGGTCGGCATGGCTGATTACCGGAATGTGAGACATTCCCTCTTATTTTCTTTCCTTTTCTTATTTTTGTTAAATTTACCCTCTTGTGGTGTCACATCTGAAAATCAACACAGCAAATATTGAACCTTTTTTAAAAAGTGTCCAGTCCAATGTTCCTGTTCATCAGGCAGACTATTTGGAAAACACAAAATGCTACTAATCATGGACTGGCCTTGTGTAATCATCCAGCCATGGGACATGATGAAAGGGAGGCACACAATTATAATGGTGGTTTGTTACCTGGATGGACACCAACTTTACTCTACATGGCACAATTCTGGAAAAACATATATTCTCAACAGTGTCACATATATCACGACTTTTGCATCGCCTTCCCTCCACACAAACACATTAACTCTCTTGCAACACCTGAAACATGGGAAGGCTAAATTTGAGCTGAGATATTCCTGACAGCGTCATACTTTAAAACGTGAAACACGTTGTTTGGAAAAGACAGCGGAAGAGTAGCACTTTCTCTGTTTCTGTCGTATCTTTGCAGTCAGTTACATTGTGAGTGCAAGCAGACGAGCTGACGTACACTGAGTAAAGATGCAATGGAAGTTTGTCTGAGAGCAGTCTCTAAGGAAGCCCTTGTCTTTGCCAAATATGCTAAACAAATCATACTTCCATCCTACGCAAGCTAGCAAAATCTACATTTGCCTCTCTGTCTCTACAGGTCCAGTTTTTCTTTTCCCCACAACCCACACATTCATGTCATTCAAAACCTCTGCTCATTCATTGGCGTTCTGTAGGCAGACAACAATGAAATAGACAGCAATAAAAGAGGCCATACATATACAGGGTAATAATTCCTGTCTAGGTTGAGCAATATAATCCTCCACCAATACAAACGTTAGGTCCATCTCTACGGTTTTGGGACACGTCGCCCATATAAACACATATCTACACATGTACACATCTTTTGACCCTTTTTAAACGCTTCATTGTGAAAGCTCAAAACAAACAAAATGACAGTAAAACCCAACTGTACAGCTCACAGACAGTGATGATCATTATATTCTTTTTTTTTTTTTGTCATTTATCATGTTAAAAGACTTTTTTTTTCTGATTTTTGTTAATCTGATATGATGTGAGATGGTCTGGGAGCTCTAGGTGTGATCTTGTTGTTGGAAACGTGTCTCTCTGTTGCTCCATTGTGGTGATTGTGTTGCTGGGACTCTGAGTGCCAGAAGTGCCCATGGGGTATGGGAAGTATGGGAGGGTGATGGAGTCAAGCATCCATGTTGTCTCCATCTCAGTGTGTCTCAAAATCAATGGAGCCCCAAGCATCAAGTATCCATTGCAACTCCTTTTCAGTGGGGAAACTCTTCACAGGAGCATCCAGTTTGACTCTCTCTGTCTTGAGTGTTTATGTGGAGACTGTTATACTTGGACGTGAGTCCCTTGGGTTTGCAGGCTCTGCACACTGGATAAAATCTTCTTCTGGTGGCCAGCTAGAGTCACTCCCATCTTAAACAATTCACTAGATGGAAAACAGGAAAAAAAAAGCAAGCAAAAATGTTATTTTTTGTGTGAAGAAAAAAAAAATTCAGTTGCACTCTTTGCTTAAAATGCAGCAGCTGCAAGACGATTCACGTCCAAGGCACAGTGTAAATCCCCATCTTTTAATTTCAAATGACAGTGAAGTGGAATGTAATAAGTCTCTTCGTGACAGTCTTGACCTTTAGAGTATTTCATTTAAGAGGGATGGGACGCCACGCATCCCTACCTGACACTGATGTAGAGGATCGAGTCCAAGCTGACATATCCAGCACTGGAAAAGCTCTCCTTATACTGGCCCATCTTGATGGCCTCCAACCAATCATCCACCGTGCTCACACTGAACTCTGGCGTGGACGGGTCCTCCCTGCTGGAATGTAAAACACACTGACAACTCAGCGGATTTCTGGCTTGTTGTTTGGTTAAACAGCTATTTCTTTCTGGCGCTGAGGTCAAGTATTTGTCCTTGGAACAGATTATAAAAACTGAAGTCTATTCCCTGATCTCTCTGGATCTGCGTTTGAATCGAATCGTTTTAGGTACACCATGAAGTCTCAAATCCACCTTGAGAAGAAAACATGACCTTTAAACTTCAAACCTGGCCATAAGTGACATGTACAATTTGTGTTTAATCATCTATGCAAGTAATTGTACTTGAAGAACCGTCTTAACTTGTGCGCTTGTATGATTTTGTGAAATTGTTATAAATCATATTTTTGTTTATTAATCCGAATATTCAGACCAAGAAAACTCATTCAGGAACTTACACAGTGAACTGCATTCTTCCCTTTGCTCTATACTGTAGTCGTCAGCGTAAGATCTTTGTGTAAGAATCCTCTTTGTGGTAATACGATTCATTAACGCGTACCAACTGTGGGATTTTGTGAGCTGTCATTTCACTTGTGCAGGATTTTTTTCTTTTTTCTTGTTTAGAGTGTCTCCCTGTGAAAGCGACCCAAGCATTTGTATGCTACTCTGATTCTGAGCATCAACAAAGTGCCTGAGGTATAAAATGTAAATGTAAAAATAATTATATTTTCAGGATGCATGCAATGCAACTGGGGATTCATGAAATCTAAACTGGATGAGAGACTATGGATATACCAGCCCATAATTCTATATCCTTTCATTTTTACTTTTGAAAAACAAACTATTGATTTGTTTTGGGTAATACTAAAAAAAATTGCATTTTATTTTGATAAATGACATTTCCCATTTACAAATCTCAAAAGTAATAAAGTAGTGTATTGTAGGTATACATTCGGTGCATGTACTGTCTTTGATGTTTTTCCAAGCATCTGCAGACTACATCATTAAAATCTACTGTTTTAATTCATACATTTCTGCTACTCACCATTCTGAGCTGTTGGCCAGCTCTCTGAGACTGGCTGGAGTTCTGATGAGCTTGTCCAGGATTGTTACAATCTGTCCGAACTTTGGCCTGTCACTGCGCCCCTTCTCCCAGCAATCCAACATGAGCTGGTGCAACACGACAGGACAATCCATGGGAGCAGGAAGACGGTAACCCTCATCTATTGCTTTGATCACCTGCACAAGGAGAGAAATTAGACACAGAGATCTGTAAGCAATCTAGTGAGGGAAATTGTTTTATTGTTAAGACGTGTGGAGAAAGATGGCATGAATAATACATCTATCATCAAATAGCATAGATTGTGGAGAATCACACTGCAACTGAGATGTGATGTTTGTGTTTGTAACTCACATCCTGGTTGGACATTTCCCAGTAGGGTCTCTCTCCATAAGAAATGACTTCCCACATGACAATGCCATAACTCCACACATCACTGGCTGAGGTGAACTTCCTGTAGGCTATGGCCTCTGGAGCTGTCCATCTGATGGGGATCTTCCCTCCCTGTGAATCATTAAGACAGTCCACATATGTATCCACATACTGAATGTGTCACTGTTTATAATAGTGTAAATACTTGCATTAGTTAGTACAAAGGGAAGCTTTGTGCAACATTGGGCCTCATGCAAGAACCACTCGCGTATGAGGGGTTTAAGAGAACTTGCGCATACACCAATTTTTTTGTATTTTGAGTTTTCTTTCAGGTACGAACAGAATTTACGAGTGATCCAGACCTGTCGTAGGAGTCACGTAAAATAGTCCGCTGTTATTCAAATCAAGTTTGCTTTACTAATGGATTGTATATTTAATTACTTTGAAGCAATCATAAATAAATATATACATAATACCCCATAATTATGCTGACATTATTCTGTTTAACTTAAATTATGCACTAATTGAAGGTTAATTTGACTCTGTATATCACGGCTGAATTGCTACTTTTGGATGCCTCAGGCTCTTGGAAGAGAGCGTGTGTTCCGAGACCGTGTAGATATCCTTGTGGAGACAGACGAATGGCTGACATCGCGATTTAGACTGCCAAGGACTGTGTTGCTGCTAATATCCAGCTTGCAAGAGCCACAACTCCAGAGAGAGAAACACGCTGATCAAACCCAATTCCATCACACGTCCAGGTCCTCACCACCCTTGGATTTTTGGCCACGGATTAAGCTTTAAGCCATTTTCATATCAAACCATTTCTTCTTTATTTTGGTTACATTACGAACTACAGATGACACGGAATTAACAGGACTCGTAATTGCTTCCCATTTCTTTGCTTTAGCAGGTCCCGTTATTCCACAGCTGACACTGCTAAAAATGACAGATTTTCCTTTTTGGATCTCTGAAAGCAGAACTTCAATCTCAGAGCTCGTAAAGTTGTTCTTTTTGCACCTTGATGCCATTCTCATGACTCAACACTCAACACTTCCTGGCACAGGAGAGAGGAAGCGTAGCCTTATATGGTATCATTTTGGAGTCGTGGAGTATGCAAATTTACTATCCTCGTGCACTAGCACTTAAATACGCACGGGTGGCATTTATCATTTAAGCAAGTCATTTACACACTTTTTCTGAAGTAAAGAGCGTTTGTTGAATCTGACGTGGCGTGTTCGTACGAGACCATCTTACGAAAAAATACGAAAATGTTCTTGCATGAGAGCCATTGTCTTTAAGAGCAGAAGTTATACACCAGCTAAACAAGGCTGCACTTCGCTCATAACAAAGTTATGTTTGCTTCAGTGTACCTGCAGCAATTATTTCTCCTGCAATCAGTTTCCTTTTTAATTCCCAAGATGCCCCTGTCTTTGTTGCTGACATACAGATCAAACAGAATTCCATATAGCCCACAGTATGTATTGACACAATAGGCAGTAAAACGCCCCCACCTTTCTCCTTCACTTTAACACGCTCAGTCTTCGTACCTCTATCAGCTCAGTTCAGCTTTTTAAAATGCGGCAGCTGCCTCTGCACCACATAGCATTCCCCATCTCTGCTTGGTGAAAGTCAAATAAAAGGCAAAGCTGCCAAGTCGCTCTGCACTGTACTTTTGTTTCCAACACCCCATGTCCACCCCTACCCCAACCTCTTTTTTTCTCTTAACTGCTCTCATTGGATCTTTCTCCTTCTATCACTCATTTTCTCTGTTTCCTCCCAGGGTCCCAGTCTTCTCTCCGTGTCTTCCCCATCTCCGCCTCAGCCTCTGCTCCCCAACCCCCCCCCCCCCCCGCCCCCCCCCCATCAGTGCCTGCAGCTCTCCATCTAGGTCTACTGACATCAGTGGGAGTTTGTGTGTGATTGCAATAGAGCAGTCAGCGGCGCATACACTCCTCCTAGGGCAATGCTAATGTCATATTAAGAAAAACATCCCCAACACTTCCTATGAATATGAATAATGCCATCTCCTTGTGGACATTTTAGATGAGTTACTCCACAGTGGTTTGACTTAGTGATGTTTGCGTTTCTTCGGTGTCCCTGAGCTCTGTGGGAGAATGTTGCTGTCACCAATGACAGATTTGACTGCATAAAAGTGAAAAAGCTCAGAGGTATGTGTGTGAGCATTCAACCTGTGCATTCATTTATATCAGTTAATAGAGCCTTTACTAAACATTTTTTTCTAAAACTGACTTGTGTTGAAGCATTTAATTTGTTCAGTCATCTTGAAACTTTCTAACATTGAGGTTAGAGGGGGTATGAACCGTTATTATTTGTGATGGTGGCAGATTGTAAGTTTGTCTTACCCTTGTAGTGTAGGCGGCCTCGGGGTCGTCCTCCAGAACTCGACTCAGGCCAAAGTCAGACACCTTACACACCAGGTTGCTGTTGACCAGGATGTTTCGAGCTGCCAGGTCTCTGTGGACGTAGCTCATGTCTGACAGGTACTTCATACCTGAAGCGATGCCACGCAGCATCCCGACCAGCTGGATCACTGTGAACTGGCCGTCATGTTTCTGAAGTAACAGACAAAGATAATAACAGATAATTAACAGATAAATAAGAACTCATACACAGAGCTAGTATTAATGCTGACATCAGGCTGCAGCGTGGTGGCACATTTACACCAGCTTGAGCCGAAATTGGTCGTTTAAACCCAGGATTCAAGCTGCCATGGCAGCATTCCATATTTTTCAAGTGCCCCTGAGCAAGATTTCTGATCTCTTCTAGCTCCTGCTTTCCCCACGCTTTGACCTCCCTCTGGAGAGTAAAAAGTAAAAGATGGATTTGTTCTTCCAGGGATCAATGGACTATCACAACCCAAAAAAAAAGAATCCTACTTACAGGGGATTGAATCTGACAGGGCAGACAAAACTTTCCTCTTTAACACTGACCATGTGCCCACGCAGAGCTCTGTGGATTTCTGATTTGAGCCGTCTTTGGCAGAGAGTGTAGCCTGTTGATCGATGAGGGTCCAGCTCACCTTCCTCTGCCAATTATTTCTGCCCTGGGCCAATGGTCCCCGTTAAAGAGTCATTCATGTTATCAGTCATCCTTTCTCTCTTTTATATATTCTCTCCTTCCTCTGTCTCTCTCTACTCTCAATCCATCTCTGTCGCGGAGAGAGGGAGAGAGAACTCTGTAATACTTTGATTCAGGCTCCATCTATCTATCTTCCGTCATCTTTCTGCATCTGTGCCCCCCCCCCTCCCCCCTCTCCTTTATCCTTTTTGTTTCTCTCTCCCTCGGCAGCTGTGGAGTAAGTTAATTAGCCAGTGGTTTTGTCAGATGCTGATTGATTGGACTGTCTAACAAACCTACATACTTCCTCTATCAATCTGCCCACCACATTGCATTGCCAGGAAAGAGAATGAAGAGTAGGCACGGCAGGGTAACAGAGAGGAGGGAAATGTAGGCCAGAGTGGTTAGACGAGAGAGGTGGAAAGTGATCATCCATGGCAAATTTTGGCATCCTACTTTCATTTTTATTGGAAGCTAAAATAAATCAGAAAATGCACATCAGGCAAAGATTAATGGTCATAACTAAAGAAATAAACTATATGGATACCACAGATGAGCTGTAGAAATTCTATGATTACACTGAGTCACTGTGGAAACTTTAAGGTCCTCCACGACTAAACAGACTGTAACACACTCTGTTTTTATAGTGTCTTTTAAATAAAATGTATTATTATTATTATTATTAAAAAATACATCCGTATGTGGCTTTGTGTGTGTTTCAGAAGGCTATTCTTTAGCTGTTTTGTATCTGTCACGTTATTTTGCTTCAGTGTTGCAGATAGGTTTGGTGTCTGTTGAGTAACGGACCCATCATCACAGCCTTTATGACTCTGGAGCAGAGCAGTGATCTCGCTGGCCAAAAAATACCTCTGAATATGAATCGGGGGTGGGGGGGTGTTGAACATGAGGCCCACCGGGGCTGCAACACGCTATTCATCTTGGTGTATGCAAAACCCATTTCAAGGCTCCTCTGCTAAATCAATACTGCACCTACAGGCTTCACAGCTAAAGCATCTGATCTCACATTACACAAATAACCATACCTTTGTGTTTTTAATTAACTTTGGAAACACTCCACACCACCTGTCAGTTTTGTTAAATGCATAGTTTTTTTTACTTTAATATATCTGCAGGTTTGTGAGGGGACAGGTAAAAGGAAAATGTATTACATCAGTTCAGGTAATTAATTACTATTATCTAAATTGCTACTAATATGATGTATTAAGTGACTTGCTTTTCACTGGTCATTATGTCAGTTCAGCTAAAAAGCAGCACCTTAACAGCCATTCTTGGATTTTAAGTCACTTCCCTGGTAAAGAGTTCAGCATTAAGCTCCGAGTAACATTTTCAAATACTTGACAAGTATATTACATGTGCTGAGATGTGTCAGACAAAGCAGAGAAACTTTATTTTGGTGCACATTTGTCAGCTTGCTGCTGCAGTTCTGTGTCCAGTGAAATGGATGCCGTGTGCAATCCATACTCTTATGAAGAATCATGCCTGTTTTTATTTGTAATGTCGCCTGAGGGCCCAAGAATCACAGTCATCCAATATTGACTTTCACGTGTGTCACTATATTCTCTGAATCTTATGATGATATTATGTACCGTAGATGATGGAATGTTCCAAATCTGTCCAAATATTGTCCTGCAAATACTCGACAATTTGATGAAACGTTTTTTTTGCAGATGAATTAACCTCTGCCCATCTTTACTTGTCTTTACTCTGTCTCTCTAAGATGCTCTTTTCACACCCAATCATGTTACAGTTGCCGAATTGTTGTTCCCATCCAACTTTTTAGTGAGACGCTCTTGCCATCGAATTTAAGATGCACTAACTTTTCTACAGTCCCCTTTTTAAAAAAACTTTGCTCGATAAAAAATGTGCCATCAAGTGGATTTGAGATACTGACCATGACAAATTCAGACTCTTTACAGATGGGACACAATTTTATATGTAGCCTTTGTAAAGCCTTGGATGGCACTGGTCTTGGATGAAATGAGAATGCTGTGTTCCTTCCCGCTAAGCCCCAGCTCACCTTGAGGAAAGTGTCCAGAGATCCGTTTTCCATGAACTCTGTTATGATCATCACTGGCTTACCTACAGAGGGATGACACAAGGCAACAGTTAGAAGGGGAGAGCTACAAGAAAGAAATACACAAACCATAAAGAGATGAGGACGGAGAAAAATCAAAGTCCGCAGCTGTGACCAGCCGTTCCTTCTGTCTCCCTGCCTCTCTCTCCAGGGGATAACTTGGCATGTCGTCATCAGTCACACTGACAGCTTCTAATCAGCCCTCTCCATAAACGCCATGAGATAATTAGAATAGACCAATCCACCAGAATATGTGTGTGTGTGTGTGTGTGTGTGTGTGTGTGTGTGTGTGTAAGTGGGCCTCCTGAGATCTCATGAATACTAATAAGCCTCAAGGGAAGGGGGTTGTGGTTGGATCACTGTGCACCTGCACCTGGATGAGTTAGGGTTTGTATGCAAGGGTGTGTGATGAAGGGGAGGTTGACTGACAGGCCCCACGCTCTATGATCCCCTGCATGGCATCTGGTGGGGCTTACAAATGATTAACAAAGTACCTGCAATCACATATACACACATATGCAAGCGTGTGTGTGCGCACACACACACACACACACACACACACACACACCAAAAACAGCAGTTGTCCCTGTTTTACAGGCCTTTCCCTTGGTAACACCCCCCTGCAGTCAAGCTTTGCCAATCACAAACAAACATGCAAAGTGCAGCCACAAATGATGGTGAGTGTGTGCGCGGCTTGTAAACACACAGACTATGTCAGCCGTGATGAATAGTTCACATTTCCCAAATCAGACCTCAGTGATGCTCGGAGAAAGTCCTCAGGGAGAGATAAAGACAGTGCAACAGAGGGAGGTAGAAACCAGAGAGGCATAGAGCTTTTGTACAATATGAGATGAGATGAGATTTATTTTTCGAACAAATAATCCCAAGTACACTAAATCGAAACTTTCTTTGGTGAAACTGGTCAAATGTCTCTTTTTTCCATCTTTCTGACTTTCTTTTGAGATCCAAATTTTCAAAAAGGACAAATATAAAGAAATTAGCAGCTCATCAATGAGTATTGTAAAAAATGTCATGAAGCTGGATGAGAGAAGATGAGGAATGGAGGGGATGTGGGAGGAAAAAGAATCGGAAATGACAGGACAGGACTGATTGAGAGAAGGATCAGGAGAAAAGGAAATTTAAGAAGACAAGGAGTAGAAAGGAGAGAAGACAGAGAAAAGGGGTTGGACTGGAGGGAGGAGGGGGTCAAAAGCATGTCATGGAAAGTCAGGAACAACACCACAGAGGCCTACGGTAAGATTGTAGGTAAAGACAGCAATACATCACCTTAAATGAATTCACTATCTCACTGCAGCAAACACACCCACACTCACACACAAACGGAGTCGCCCGGTCTCTGGTGGTGGTGTTCTTTTTGACAGTAACATTAGTCTCAGGGATAAAAGTGAAAGAGAATTGAATTTTCTTCTGCTGGGGGTGAGGACTGCTGGTCACATTTATCTCCACACGGGGCCTGTGTTGTGTGTGGTGTGTCACTGCGTGTGTGTGTGTGTGTGTACGGGAGAGAGCTGGTTTCAGGCCATGGCGAGTGGGGATGGATGGCACAATAATGACTACCCGATTGAAGCTCAGATCAGAGGCGGAGAACATTGATGTGCTTTGTATGCAAATTAGCCCTGACTGAAAGGAGGTCTGAGTCAACAGGTTTTTGTTTATCTGAGCAGATTTGTATCAGTGTGTGTCAGTGAGCTTTTATGCTTAGCCGTGTTTCTGATTATAGGTCTTTAAATGTGAATACATGTATGTTATTCTCTGACAGGCTTCCTTGCATGTACATGTCAAATTCCAGAAAGTATGCAGCCATGAAATGGAAAAGAGCCATAAAAAAAACGACCCTGAAAACTACTTATGTGTTTGAGCATGCATTTATAAATGTGTGACTCTACAAGCGTGTGTGCGTGTGTGTGTGTATGATCATCATGCCTGTTGCCAGTAAAAGAGAATTTTGCCTCCAGGTTCATGGTGTTGGATGTGGTGAGGAGAGAAATACAATGAAACCCATCCATTATGTTATCCCAATTTAGAGGACCATGTGAGCTGGACATGTAGTCACACATACAGACTGTTATCCTTAGCTATTATCTGGCATGCTGAATTATCCCTTCAACTCTAAAAGATAACAGAAGTTACTGATAAAAGCGACCGCACACACTACGCATGCCGTATATTAGCTCATTTTTATCTCTCTTTTTGTCTGGTGCCAGCACAAATTCACCCACACAGACACACTCCAAATACAATGAACCCCTTTCACTTCAAGCAACTTCATCACATGCCCTTCACACACAAGTGCGAGCACACAAACGCTGACAGGACGGCACTTCCACAGCATGTCACAGAGTTCCCCTCCTCCAAACATTCAGGAGCGCTCTTCAGTTTTCTCCTGAAGGCACATAATTAACTAATCACATCCACATTCATTTGAATTTGTATCCTTTCATCCGCTTCAGAAATAACGCAACCGTTTGCTGTGCTAGAATCACATCCCTGTGTGTGTGTGTGTGTGTGTTTGTGTGTGTGTGTGTGCAGATGGGGCTTGGATTTTGTGCCAGATGGAGAGTGTTATGGAATGGATCAGAAATTAGTTTGCGCTTTTTTTGCAGCACTTAAGTGAGGGGTGACTGTCTTACTTTCCCCAGGATAAAACTAAGATCAGGCATTGTGTGTGTGTATGTGTGTGTGTGTGTGTGTGAATGTGTGAATTGCTGTGTGTATGAATGTGATAGCGACCATGGACTGCACATAGGCTGGTTTTGTGTGAGTTGGTGTGAGTGTAAACGAAAGTGATAGACTCTGTATACATGTGGACAATCAAATTATGAGTAGCTATCTGTGTGTGTGCCAGTGGGCCACATTACTGCTTTATTGAATGAGGCGGCCCAAGGTACAAACGAGAAAATGAAATAACTGCCGTATTGATTAATGTTAAGGGTCTGAACTAAATGATACAAAGCTTTTAACAGAGGACAGATCTCTGTTCTGGGAAGGACCATGTGAGGTTGTGTGGGTGCGGAGAAACAGACAGACAGAAACTCAATAACCTTATCTTCTCTCCTCTCTTCACCTCTCCTCCTCCCTCTTTGCTCTATCATCTTCTTTCATTTCCTCACATTTGTCTATTTGCCATCTCTCCTCCTGTCCATCCGGCCCTCTTTCTGCACCACCCTCATTTATTCTCCATCCCAATCTTCTCTCGAGTCCTCTCTCTTCTATCCTATCTCATCCATCCATGCTCCTTTCTTTCCTACATCCCGGACCCGTTGTCACCTTTTTCCCCATCATGTCTCCTCTCCATTTGTCTGTGCAGTCCAATCTTCATGTCTGCTCGTGTGTTAAAAACATGAATACTTTCAAACACTCTGACAAAAAATATTGAAATGCTTATTGTCTGCCGCACAAAGACACACATTTAAAACTAATCACTAGTTTCTTCAAACAGAGGATGGGTGACAAATGTCGCCTTCCTGGTTTTAATAGTACCTTTGTAAAGCAGCCCTTTAATGTGTGTGTGTGTGTGTCAATATGTGCGTGTCAGATGAGATGGAGTTCTGTAATTGAGGATTTTCCAAATGAGCCGATTGTTGCAGTGATTGTAAAACACATAAAGGACGATGGATAAAATGAGGGACTGGGGAGATAAAAGGAAGATAAGGAGATGGAGGGGAGGGGGGGGGGCAGGGAGGAGGGGATGGGGGCAGATTGCTGCACTTTTCTGATGTGTAGAAAGACAGATAAAGAAAGGAGATCTATTTTTTTCCTGCGTTTTCTGCGTGTGGCGCTCTAATTAGCATGACAATGGCAACAATCAGGTGACAGACAGCCGAGTAGGTTATTAGAGTGGCACATGGCGGCAGCTGAAAGCTTATGAGGTTTTAAACAGAAAACAGCCACCCACAATGGCAGACACACACACACACACACGCACACTCACACACACACACACTCACACACACACACACACACACACACACACACACACACACACACACACACACACACACACACACACACACACACACACATACAGGAAAATGAATAAAACTAGGAAATGCAGGCAGTCTAGACATGCATTCATGCATAAAACCCAATACAAACACAACAGTGGAGAATTTCTAATGTCACTAACCCCATCGCAACAACAAGTTCCAAAATCTGTGAAAACACTATAACAACTTGGTAGACTATCATAATTAAATTATTCTTATATTTTATAGCACTATAGGAAGACAGTCTTCCTTGTAATTCTAAAGCAGTATTTACCACCAAAAACAGTCTATTGCAACTCTGTAAGATCACCAGAAAATGGGAACACAACCTGTAATTGCACTTAAAAAAAATCAAAAAGGATTTATTAATGTCTTGACTTGTTTTTGACTGAACGTATTGTAACATAGAATTGAAAAGCATTGAAGTGAAACAACAGCTGTCATTTGTAGGTCTCAAATGCATACTATGGCTGAAGGCACACCAAGGTAGTAAAAGAGTGTACAAAAGAGTGCCGTTTCCCACCCCTTTACCTCCATAAGAATACTCTGTTGCTTGTTATAGAAAACACTTGAGAATGACTTTTGCTCCAATATGGAAATGCTCATATTATATTTCCCCGAGGACGCTGTCATGGGTCATATTTAATGGTACAAGCAAACGGTCTATTTGGTCATCTCGATTGGACTTCTCATTGGAGCACCCATACAGTTAGTATTACTCTGCTAACATAACTGCCTA
This sequence comes from Odontesthes bonariensis, assembly GCF_027942865.1. Taxonomy (NCBI): domain Eukaryota; kingdom Metazoa; phylum Chordata; class Actinopteri; order Atheriniformes; family Atherinopsidae; genus Odontesthes; species Odontesthes bonariensis. Next base: position 23,325,893 of record NC_134519.1, on the reverse strand, counting down.
ATCTAAATGAGTGCATTATGAAATTTGTTAACCAACAGGAAATTAAGCTGCAGTTATTGGGATTGTTCACCATTCAGTAAACTCATTCAGTAAGCTATTTTTCATCCTTCTTTCAGAGTTAATTTACGTTTCTTTGTTTTACTCAAACTAAACTAATTAACAAATCATCCTCGGATTTAACTTTGTTAACATGAGAATAAAACACCAAAAATGAGGTCACCAATGGCTTTAGAAAAGTTTGATCGGCATTGTTTGCTCTCTGTTTCACTGAGTAGATATTCAGGGGGACGATTTGTAATAAAAATGATCAGTATTTGGAATTGTGTTGCAGCACATTCATGAACATTTATTGTAGCATCTCACACTAACATCATACCACTATCTGACGAATAGATTTACAGTAGCATCAATCTTCCCATCCGACTCTTGGCAAAAAGGTGCCACCTGGTATTCCTTTTTCTCCTCTAAAACTATTCTTTATGAATTGTTCTCCTATCTTTACTGTCCTATAATATCGTCACAGCCGCTACTTTTATTGTGCACTACTACAGCTACTTTGACTTCTGCTGACGCTGCTCCTGCTTCTACCGCACTCCCAGTCCTACTTGAACAGATACGACTACAGATCTGTGTCTCCTTCTACTTACACCTACACAAACCAATCCAGCACACCTGAGTCCAGAGCAATCAGGGTCAGCCTGTCTGATTAGACTGAGGGCAGTGTGAAGGGACCAGCTGGTGCCAGAGAAAAAGGCCTGAAGGAATTATTGACCCATCTCAACTCTCACCCCCTCGCTCGCACAAACACACCCCGAGCTGTGACCTGTGAAATTACTGCTCCGCTAGTGAGATTTGTTTCTGTGGGGCTCTATCAGCTCCTCAATGTGCCGTGAAGACAGGTGGGAAGGGAGACAAAAAGAATCGCATTTAGACGGAGACAGACACTCATTCCAAAAAAATAGGGTCATAAACATAATCATTACATTCAAAGAACACAAGAGAGTAAAGACAGCTTTATTATACTTAAATAAATTGCTTGGTTATTTAGCTTTTTCTGCTGTCCCATTTGTGCTGCCACAAAATTTCAAGTACTTGATGGTAATTATTGAAGTTATTGTGGCATTTAAAAACAGAATTACTGAAAAGGAAGTGGCATAATTGCATGTCTACACGTCGCATGTCTCTCTCATATCTCAGAGAAAAAAAAGACGAAACAATAGGGAAGAAATGAATAAGAAATGCAGTGGAGTGTCATTCATAATGTGCACATCGCGGAATATTCATGAGGATAAAAACACATCAAATTAATGTAATGAATTATTGATATTCACCATAGACACATCTGCATATGCATTTGCTCTTTTGTTGCTGGCCTGGGTGCCACTGAGCACCGCTGTGTGATGGACCGAAAATCTGAGTGTGTGAGAGCGGGGAGCAAAAACAAGAGGTTTATTTGTCTGCCTGCGTGTTTAAAATTCAGTTTTTTTGTACTGCCTCTCAACTTCCCCCTTTTGTTTTGTCTGTATATCGCTCACAAGCATCTGCATAAAGACCGAGCAGCAGGAGTAGCACTGCAAAGAGACCTAATATCCGACTGCGCCCTCACTAAGCAGGCTGATCTCACAACGTTGGCTTTACTTGTAACTTGTAATGACTTGATATCTTTTTCAACCAAGCAAGAAGAAAATCAGGATTTGGTTTGGTCTAATCCTCTGTATTTGGTGAATCAGCAAATTGATTGAACATTTAATGAGATAAAACTCGATAAGGAGTTTGGTGGAGCATCTGAACAACTGAACTGTGATGAATGCTAGTCGCTGCTTTATGTTAGGTGTCAGAAAAGAAAAAGGCTGGAAACCACTGGTTTGATAGTGTAAAAAAATCATTATAATAAAAGAATCGAGCTGTCAATTAAATTAAAATGGAGTAGAAACTATAGTATTCACCTCTGAAATATATTGGAATGGCAGTATTCAGTACTTCCTCACTGGTTTCTCAAAATCGTCCTGAATTACAGTACTTGTGTGAATGTTCTTGGTTATTTTGTCATTTTCCACCCCTGTACAGAAGGTGGAGGTGGTGTCTTTATAAGCAACGTACGTCCTGGCCCACCTCTCGTAATAGCTTTGCGAAAACCCTGAACTAACAGGGGGATGATGGGAGTCACGTCATAAACAAAATTATCATTTTGATGATAAAGGTCGATCACGTGCAAGCTGTGCTGCTCATAATCACTAAATGTTTGACTTTTGCTACTTTGTACAATAGTCCTCATAACTACTGGGTCATAAAGGCAGGGATAGCTAGTTATAGAGTCTGGCTTCCTACCGCTTATTTTTTTGGTTCCTTCCAATTCTGTAAATCAGAGCTCCAGGGTATTGAGCCGGATTTGTGCGTTTAGCACGAGCACGGTCACCCAAAGAGGAAAAGATCTTTGTGTGTCTATATCATGTCCGCTCTCTGACACAGAAGGAGAATGACAAAGGGAGAGATATAAAATGAGAGAGTAAGAAGGGGAGACTGACTGCACCAGAGAGACAGCAAGAGAAAAAGAGGAAGAAACGGGGAGCGACTGAATGAGAAGATTAGATGGACACTGACTGAGAGAGAAAGCAGGAGTGTGAGATAGGGATTTGAAAGCAGAATGGATGGAGAGACCAGTGATAGCGAATCAGCTATCTTGTTGAACCAGGCCTGTGTCTGTCTCACCTGCATCAACACACACTCACTCTAATTGCCCAAACACAATCATGTGAAGTAAACAAGTGGCTGTTTGAGAGGTGGACAGTTGCATCTCGCGCACACTGCCATGTGTCACCGCTGTGTTACCATGGTAATGGAGCTTTTATCTGATGCAGGTCAGCTCTTATTTGCATCACCACCATCTCTCCACATACACTCACACACACGAAAGCCAATGAAGAGAAAAGTAAGGACACTGTAGTGTGATTTAACAAACAGATAATACAGCGAACAACGCGTGATAAAGTAAAAACAGTGGTTTTGTTTTTGCTCACATTTGGTGACAACACCCTCCAGCCTGATGATGTTTGGATGGTCAAACTGTCCCATGATGGAGGCCTCGGACAGGAAGTCCCTTCTCTGTTTGTCTGAGTATCCCGCCTTCAGGCTCTTGATGGCCACGTAGATCTCCCTCTTGCCCTGCACACGCAGCCGACCGCTGCACACCTCCCCAAACTCTCCTACACAAAAACAGACACACAAAAAATTAATAAAAAAAATTCAAAAGAGCCTGGGCAATCGGTGAATATGCGTACCCTCTATTTTGAGATTATAGAAGCTTTATAGGTCATCTTTATTGACTCTACACTGTGTTGATATCCATCCAGAACGCATATATCATACATCTACTCATGTATCAAGAATGATTTACTTTCACACGTGCAGATTTACAGACAGAAATATGGGGAGAACTGGGCTTGTCTAACTTTTTTCAATAAAGTCATTTTCTGCTGTTTTACTGCCAACTCACCAGCTCCAATAACTCTCTCGATCCGAATGTTGGAAGCATCTATCTCTTTGGCAAAGTCTCGGACAGCCTGGTTGGGGTCTTCATATGTGTGAGGATGGATGTAAGTCCTGCTGCCTGGGAGCTTCACTGCATGAGTGGGAAAATGTCGAAATGCGAGAATTAAATGAATGTATACACTTCCCCTATAAGTGTTGGGAGAAGATCATCCTAACTTGGGTATACGATATCAGATTAACATCAGAAAGTTCTTCTCATTATTACGGTAGTCAGTGTGTTACTCGGACACTTGTGTGGTGTGAGCTCATAATGAAATGGGAGCTGAAGCCGGGGGTGGGGGGGTGCTTTTATCAGGTGGCAAAACAAATAATTGCATAACGATGCGCATAACTACTCTGTTAGCAATGGTGCTAAAACAAGTCATAATTTTAACAGGAACCCATAAGGAGTGTCACTCTCCCAGGAAACATTTGTGCGAGAAACTGGAGCAATGTGTTTTATTCAGCTGAGAATTCTGCAAATATACACTGTTGCCGTATGTTATGCAATTCTAAAATATAGCAAGCAAAGTATGCCTGTTTTATGTGAACAAACCAACCCTGAATTTCATGGTGTTGCACTTCGGATTATCTCTCCCAGTCTGTTGTTTCCGGCCATAAATAAAGTCAACAACATGATTGATGGCAGGTGCGTGAAGAGTCTGTTTTTATGATAAATGTCTCACAGAAAATGTTTAATTTGTGTCTGTGAGTATGCACGGGTTTGCATCTTTACCTCGGCCATGTTGGAATTGCATCTTCTCTTCATCGGGGTCCTGCTTGGCTTTGATGTATCCACAATGCCTGAACAAAAGAAATGTACAGCCCTATCAGGATGTTGTACTGATGTTGTGTCTGAACCTACGAGACGCACAAAGTAATGACAGTTCTTCTTCCATAAAGCTGCGTAGGCTTCCCCATCGCTTTAATCCCTGTTTTTGTGGAACGCATCTGTTTGCAATATCAAAACTGAGAGATTTCCATGAAAACTCCCAGACTATGCCCTGCCAACAGCTGTCTACATATGTCAACAACTAGATAATTCCTTTGTCTCTACGTAGTATTTGACAAGCCTGGAGGAGAAAAAAAAACTACTGTCATATTTTCATTTTTCTCCGCATCTACCAGTCAATCCTGCACTGAGCTGTTATGCCTGAGGTTTCGTAAATGTCACAGATTAATGCTCTGAGTCACTCATATTTACCCATCTATGGACCCTGGTCATAAAACACACACACACTATGCACTTTCTCACCTCCCTCTGCACACTGGTATGCACCCTGCGGTGTGGGTCAGCTCAACGATCAATGCAAAATATTGACAAATTGATCAACTCAATCCAGCTGCGGTAAAGCGTTAGTTAGTTTCTTGTTACAGACCTCATAGGGGGATTTATGCCAGGACGTGTGTCTGTGTAAGTTTCTGACGATATAGTTGCTCTACTATGTTGGGACAGTGTCTCAAAAACACTGTTTAAGAGCCCTTATCGCTTATAACACTGTCTCTGAGATTTACTGCTCTGCCTCAGTTCAGCAAAAAACATCAAATATAAAAGCACTAACGTATAAAGTTTACCAGCCTCAACATAAATGCTACAGCCTCTCCTCTCCTCTCTTTCTGATAAAAAGAAGAGGTTGTATGGTTTGTAATGCCATTAGTGAATGCCTGCAGAAGTCATTTAGAGTTTTTGTCTGTTTTGATTATTCTATATTTCTGTAATTTATTTATGTATTTGGAGCCACAGAGGACTAGCTTATGGTCCCCACTCCTTCTACAGGTATAGCAGCATCCACTCAGTATGTCTGTCCATCAAGAAGATAAATTGAGTTGGGCTCAGGGCCAACAGCGACTGGGAATCTGCGGCACAGATGGTACGTGATTTAAGAAAGCAACGGAGAGGACAGAAAGGAGTAAGAAAGCAAAAGCAACAGTGAGCGAAGATTTGATAAAGAAAAAGGCCGGAGAAAAAGATGAAGTCAAAACTAATAAAAGAAAAGAATCCTAAGTGGAGAGGAGACCGGGTAATGCTCTATGACTACGAATGAGACAGACCAACAAAACTAAGGAAATGTAGGGTTTTGTTATGCTCAGTATATGTATTGTTTAATCCTTGTATTCAATATACACGGCTAAATGCATACTATAACCCAGACATCAATCAACTGACTTGGGAATACACACACACAGGCACACGTGAATAGGAGCAGAGACTGGTTGGTGGTATTTGATGATAAAGAGGAGGGGGCCTCATTGTTCCTAAGCAGAGGGTGTTGGGTCCCACCTGGTTATCAGCTGAGCTCTAGCTAGTCAAACACCAAGGGACCATCATTATCCCCTTGACTCTCACTCACATATACTCAGTGCTTAGGGGCATGTGTTTAAAACATATGGGGAACGGGGACATGGGTGACACCTCTGCTCCAACTTTGTGAATCCCCCAGGGATGCACTGACACACCCACACACACACGCTTACATGTGCATGTTCTGCGAAACCCAAGTCGGTTCCACGTTCCCATCACTGCTGGAGGTGTTTTTGTGTTAGTATGTGTTTCTCAGTGACTGCGTATATATGTGTGTCTGATGGGAAATGAACACATTTCCATAGTAATTACAGAGCAACTCATTCCTCCTCTCCAGTTAGAAGTGTCATGAGTCATTAGCGCTGCAGTCTTAAACATGGCAGAAAAGCTGACATGGCTGCAGCTTTTGTTTCCCTCGACAGCTGTGTCTGAATATATGTGTTTGAAACAGATATTCAATACCTTCAACTGAATGCTGCTGACCTCCAGTTCATCTGTTAAAGACACTAGAATTGGACTCAGGAGGACAATGTGGAGGCCATTTTCTGACACCAAGGGTATTTATTTTCCTATTTTTTATCCTTGATTGTTCACATATGAAACCATTATAGAAAATTGCACGATGGAAACGATATACTTTCTCATTTGCATTTATCCCAGCTTTAAACACTTTGGCTATCCATTCAGTGAAAGGTATATCAAGGTCTTATAAATCTGATTTCTATTTACTTCGTTTTGTTCTTTTTCTTTTCTTAGGACATTTAGTGAATTTGTTTATTCAAAGCATAAAGAAAGGTTTAAAAATTAAAGCAATGTTTTTTTTACATTATAGTTACTCATAAAACCATTTTTCATACACTTGTGGAGCACATTTAAAGTAATCCTTCCAAAAGAAGCAAAACAGAAATGTGAAGACATGCTTCCTTTAATTGATAGGAAGTTAATGAACTAGGTGGTGTAGTGTTGCCAGAGTGTTGAGGTTTAGGCTTCACGGGCAGCTGTTCTTCGGTAGAAGTAGTCATCCTAACTGTAAGCAAACCTTAAGGGAGGAACAACAACTAGAAGGACATCCATAAGAGGAAAATGGAGAGAGCTCCTTTTTGGGAATAGCTTTCATCTCTGGGAAAATCTGGTATATTATATGGAATCTGTGAAGACTCTGTTCCAGTATGCTTATTTTTTGTTAGTTCCGACTGGAAATGACTGCTAAGTCTTTTTTATTTTATTGTCACATAGTCAGGCGCAATATGCAAAGTTATTTTCATTCCTCTTAATTTGCATTAAGTTATATTTCAAACGGGCAAAAAATATCTCAAGTGACTGTTATTTTAAGAATTATGCTTAATAATTCTTTAAAAAATGCTTTAATCTATTTCTACTAATTTCACTTGCATTTTCTTAACATCTACCAAAAGAAAATGAAAAATGACAATGGAAACCTATAATTCCAATATCACACACCTAAATGTATCTCAAAGTGCCATAATTGGTTCACTTCTCTTAAATGAGCCAAAGAAGGGGCGTCGAATATTGCAGGGAATCAGATGTCGGCACAACACAGGCTGGTTATATGGCAGATTCTAAAAACACAGTCACTGCAAAACTGTGAGCCTCTTTGGATTTGTAATTTTTCAGCTTATGTAAAAGGCATCAACTTAGTCCAAAAACACAGTTTGCAATGTGCAGAAATCTCATAGGTGGTACTACATATAAGGTGTCTGTCTCTTGCTCTGTCCTCTCAGCCTAAAGCTGCACTTGAGGCTTCAAAGCAGCAGTTCACAAATCAGTGTGACATCACAGAGATAACATCCACTTCCTATTTTACAATCTATGTTTTTTTTTTTCATTAAAAAAGTATTTATTTTGTTTTTTGGCCAGCTATTGATAGAACATTTAAAGTGTCCTGATCTGAGGCAAAGGAGAGCCCTTCTCCTTTTCTACCAGCTGCTTCTCTCTCCTGCTGTCCCGCAGCGTGACATGAACACCAGCAGTCACAGGGGGAGGAATCATTGCTCCACTTAGCTGACATCCTACTCCACTACCTTTGCATGCTCTGCAAGAAATACACATGTCCCACATGTTTGGCTGTACATCCATCCTCACTTAAAGTACACAGTCCTGCACTAATCACACAAAAACACACACATTAATACACTCCTTTAACACTATCACAGCCCGGCTCTCACTTTTTTCTCTACCTCTCTGTTCCACTTCAGCGAGGACAACAGGCTATCCCTGTCCTCCAAAGCCACACACTCCGCATTTGCATATCAATTTACTTTTTAATATAATACTCTGTCACTCGAGACCCATTTGTCATTCCCGGCAAGCCCCCATCCATATATTATTGTCACTGTTGCCCCTCCTCCATTTTATTTCTATTCCTCTGCCTTGCTGCTGTTTATCTCTCTCAATTTCTTCTTTAAGTAAAAACATTCGATTGTTCAAAAAACTATGTATATATATATATATATATATATGTATATATATATATATATATATATATATATATATATATATATATATATATATATGTATATATATATATATATATATATATATATATATATGTATATATATATATATATATATATATATATATATATATATATGTTTTCTCTGAACAGGTTCTGTCCTCTAGCCTCTATGTGGCTGTGCTGTTTTTTGTTTTTTTTTTCTTCAAAGAAAGAAACGGTTGACAGGAGTAGCTGGAAAGAGGAGTAAAGGGAGAGCAAGGAGATGGAGAAAGAGAGCGCTGACAGGCAAGAATGCACAATGGGGGTCCGAGCCTGCATATCAACTAACAAGCAATCAGATGGAGGGAAAGCACGAGGAGAGGCGGGGAGGCAGCCATAGGATGAGAAACTCCAAGGTTAACATAAGGGATGCAGACAGAAAGAGAGGTGAGGCCGTGTTTGTGCTTCAACAATGAGAACTGAGGGTAAAGTGGAGGAAAAAGAAGAGAAAGCACGAGGGGGAAAAGAGCCGAACAGGAAAAGCAACAAAGAAAAGAGATGTTAAATCTTAATAATGGGGAAGAGTGAAACAAAGAAGGATGGAGAAGTCAAGTACAGGCTGCGTGGATCGAGAATTAACAAGGACAGAGGGCAAGTACAGCATAATCAGTACATAACTCAGCCCTGAAGGGAAATGGGAGAAAGAGATAGGAGATAAGTGAGATAGAAGCACAAGTGAAAATGAAGAGTATCAGGCAACAGTGTCACTGCAAAACATGTTGAAAGAACGAGCAATTGCATCTATCTTTAGGGCTCAACTAACCCACTACTTAACAGTAAATTGAGGAAAATGAAACCAGTCAGTGAACCAGAATTTAAGTGACACTTTGATTAACTCCACCTCATAGAATACAACATTCACTCATTGTTCGTAGCCACTTGCTTCTGCCTGAGATAACAAGAAGCTGTTGGATCCCACCCCAGCATACGCTGCCCTGAAACCAAGGAAACACCTTGGGCTGGATGCCAGTCAATCATAAGACCAGCACTAGACTCATTTAAAAAGACAATTTGGAGTATTTAATCGACTTGACACTTGGAGGAAACCAGAGCCGTCCAAGGTCAACCACGTGAACATGAGGGGAATACTGAACATCAGTGTGTCTGTCAGGTGATAACTCTATGAATTTAACGCATTATGGTCACTTCTTCGAAAATTTTAAATTTTTAAACAAACACAGCCAGAAGAGTTAATTCTTGTTTGAAGACTAGTGAGATGTCTTTCCTGAAGTCATCATGGACCACGTCTGACCCACACAGGCCTGTCTCTGAGCTAAACTTTAAACTGTATTTGTTTTACACATGTGACACGTGCACATTTTACATTTTTTATCATCTTGGAAAAAATTAAATATACAGGCAACAATTTTGTGTGATACTTTTTTAATATATTTTATCATCTATTGACTCATTTTTTGGGGGGCTAAAAGAAATGCCAGTCTGGCAAATGTTACAATGAAAGCCCCGCTCCTCTTTCTAATCTCGTCTGTAATATACCAGCTCTTCATTTACTGGTCTGTTGGCCTCAGGCTCCATGGCTGCTTCCATTTCTCCCTCAGCCTGGCTCCACTAATGCAAAAGAGACACAACATGTCCATCTCTGAGTTTTGCTGACTTGTAAGTCCTCTGATTATTAAAACGAGCACTGAGTGTTTCCGTTGTTATTTTACTGTGCTGCTTTTCCTAAAGCCTGAAGGTGCAATGCAGAGGTGAGAGAATGTCCACTCTCACATGTCAGACGCGCAGTCATCACATTGCACGAAAAGTAAAATTCTCTCACGTGCAGTTCATTAAGCTGTAACGATCCGCAGTGCGTAAAATGATAAATTGAACTCTGTAAAAGTGAATGGTATAACTTCAAAGAGAATTTGGAGGTTGAAGGATGTGGGGAAGAGACGGGGACAGCAGAAAAAAGCAAGACAGAGGAGAAATAAGTGGAAATCAGAGGGCAGAGGAAAAAAAGGAGAAATGGGAAAACATAAAGATGACTGGGGAAGAAACAGAAAGGGAGGCAAAGGGGAGATCAAACAAAGGGAGACTTTTTCAAGGCAGAGTGAAAAGCTCGATTCTGCATGTCAGGCAGAGAAAGGCAAAAGAAAGAGGGAGGTAAATATGGATGGTGGGATAACCTTGAAACAAAGTTAGACAGCAGACAGACTTTGAAAAAGTATAAAGAGGTGGACCAAATATGAGCAGAGTTTTGTGTGGATGGCGATGTGTTGTAACTTTTCCTTTCCGTTCTCCTCCTTGCCCCTGTCTCCTCTTTTCCCCTGTGCTCTTACCTCCTTCTCTCCTTTCCTCTCCTTTTGTCACCTCTAATCTCGTCTCTTCTCCCCTCTTTCATTTCCTGTCTCTCCACATTATTTTCCCACCGCTAATCAGAACGACGAGAAAAATGAAATCAGTAAATCATTAGTCACCCCTCCAGCATGACACAATGGAATGACACATTTATCCTACTTTCTCCATCACTCCCTCCTCACACACACACCCTGCTGTGGCTAGCTGCTCCCATCATTACTCATGATAATGGTGATTCCATTTAATATCAAGCCATTAAATAAAAAATAATTACTGGGAATGAAATCAATGGATTAAAGTCACACTCATTATCTCAGAGCAAAATTAAGCTTCCTTCATCACCTGAAAAACAAAGTGCATTCACTGCCTGGGTGCTAATAAACAAAGGAGCTTATAAAAAGCCGAATGTGGATAATCAAGAGTCCAAACGGCATGAAAAAAAACAAAACAAAACAAAACAAACTCTCACAAAAAGACTGGCCGATCTAAGTGAATGTTCAGGAACTGAGGTGAGTAAGATTTCTTCTTCTGGTCTTCTCCCCTCTCCGTCTTGGGCGTGTCTGGCACCGGCTCAGCACTTTCTGACCACAGTATAAAAAGATTTACTCTGCTCGGGCTAATTATTAGAAAGGGGAAATGATTAGCTGAAGAGTTATGACTAATAAATCTGTCCATGTTTCATTAACACCCTGTTTGGAAGCATTTCATTTCAAAGCCTCTCATTAAAGAGAGTGGTAATGGAAGGAAAGGAAAAGGTGGAGATGGGGTAGGAGCTGTGCTGCGGTAATTGGTGTAATGTAGCAGAATTTTTAACAACCTGATGAAAGGTCAAATGCGATAGGGTGGAAGGAGGCAGAGAAAAGCATGTCATCTGCATCATTAATTGAAGTGTACCTTCATATTTGCAAACAGATCTGTGTGCGGAGTGTGAAACTAACTAATTTCCCTAATGATGCTACTACACCGACGCAACTTGATTAGGTCAAGATCGTAAATGCGCATTTGTGTTTGTATGTCTGACAAATATATTCAAATGTATTATAAACTTTAACATCATGAACAAAAACAGTTTGATTTTGTAGGATGTTTATAAGCGATGAGTTTAGTCCTGCTGCAGCTTCTGGTCATTTGCACAGGGCCCGTGTGAAACATTTCTACACCTGCAGCTGTTTTAACTGCTCTGTTTCTTAGCTACTCTCTCGGCAAACTGCAGACAAAGCTGTGTTTGGCTACACCCTGCAGCTTAGCTGCAATATTTGAAAGCACCATCGTCCAGGCAAGCACACACAAATCTGCCTAATGACATTACACACGTCTCACCATCGTTACGTATATGCACAAAAACCACCTCGTACTGGCCTGTTTTTTTTTAGACTTGAATAAACAGAATCTTTTGGCTGCCAAGTCATTACTGCTGCCATCATCAAGCAAACAAACCAATGCTACCCACAGGGAAAGGCATCCATCCATCCATCCATCCATTATCTATACCGCTGAATCCGTCGATCGGGTCGCGGGCGGGCTGGAGCCTATCCCAGCGGTCAATGGGCGAGAGGCAGGGTACACCCTGGACAGGCCGCCAGTCCATCGCAGGGCCACATAGAGACAAACGAGACAAACAACCATGCACGCTCACACTCACTCCTAAGGACAATTTAGAGATGCCAATCAACCTAACATGCATGATATTTTGGACAGTGGGAGGAAGCCGGAGTACCCGGAGAGAACCCACGCATACACGGGGAGAACATGCAAACTCCACACAGAAAGGCCCCAGCTGGGTGTTGAACCTGGAACCTTCTTGCTGTGAGGCGACGGTGCTAACCACCACACCACCGTGCAGCCCCAGGGAAAGGCATTGGCTTGTTTTTTTTTTTTTTTATCTTCACCAAATTCACTGCGAGTATCATTTGGCAATCATACTTCTTTTACTTGGGCCCTTGTTTCTTTTCTGTCATTCCTTTAAAATTTTTTTATTGCATCCAAACTGAAAAACCTTTAGAATATTTTCTTTCCCGCTTTTGGTGTTTTTCATTTCAGTTCCTCACATCGTCTTTGAAATTCAAACAAGCAAACAAACACACACACTTTCTGAAGCTGTTTTAAACTCAATTAGTGTTGTAGCTATTCAGTTTCTCTCAAGTCTCTTTTTCTGGCTGCCTCTTAACGCTGCTCTCTACTCTCTAAGCGGCCTGTTTTCAGTAGCACACGCTTCCCTGTTTTTTTCATCCTCCCTCTCCTCTTTTGTGTCTTGAAGTTTTCAAGAATAACCCTTGGCTGTACAACAGATGCTGTGGAGGTGTAAAAAGGTTCATCGTATAAACATACATGCACATAAACAAGGTATGGTGATTAAGTCTCTCTGTAAGAGGAACTGAGAAGCCCGTCTGCCATGATGCGCAGCATTTAAACAGCTCACTTTTCTTTCTTTTCTCTCTCCTCATCACCTTGAATTTTTGCAGACTCTATACTGAGCTAAACAGTAAGATGTTGGCATCTAGCTTTCTGTTTGAGCTCATCTTACTGGAAAAATAAATTATAACTATGAGAAGAAGAACCTTAAAGTATTAAATGGATTATTTGTATCAGATTTGAAGCAACTTTCTTTCTCACATTGTGCTCTTGAACCCTTGCAAGATTTCTGCTACTATGACAACATACAGTATAAAGGCCGACTTTCAAACACAAAAGAGATAGAGCAGCTTAAACAAAAAAAAACACAGGCACCATGTAGAACCCATTCACACTGACTTCTCACCAAAACTCCCACATTAAAAAACACGAAGATAGAAAAACACACAGGGGTCTGGCATGTATCCAAAGCCTGCAGCTATTCAGAAAGGGAGATGTTTGTAAGGCTGGTGATCATTAGGATGCAGACAAATCTGGGCCCCGAACATGCGCACACAAAAAAACCAAAAATACTGGGAGGCAGAAGCTGTAACATGTTTAACAAGGAGTGAGAGAAAGTGAGGACCGAAGGGGAGAATGCTTTCTGAGTGAAAGGCCATCTGCTGAATCCATGACTATGCCAGTTGCTTGCTAGCGCCCCATCGTTTGCACCTGCCAGCCTGCCAAAGCACCCTCAGGAGGACAAAAGCACAAACTTCACACACAAACACACTTGCACGCATAAACTCGCCGAGCAATAATGGCACGCACACAGCAATAACTGGTGTGATTTGTCAGCGGCATGCTGTGTCTGAGGAGCTTTGGGTGTTTTTTCATGTTTTCCCTCCTGCGGTAACAATAGCATAACAGCACTTTATTAAATGAGAACAGGAGAGAACAGAATAGCCTGCAAATCAGGCCGTTTATGAGGCATAGCTGTTCAGTACGTTGCCAGCAAAGGCTGCAGGAACAGTATATGTGCCTGAGTGGGTTATGTGAGAAAAAGAGACTGTGTGGGCATGCATTTTCTGTCATAAGAACCTTCAACCATGCTGTGCTAAATGTGATCAGGATTGTGGATTCAATAGTGGGAAACAAGTATAAAAACCTCAGCACTTCTATCCAATTTAATGATTATTTAAACAGCTGGCATTTAGGGAGAGAGAGAAAAGGGGGTGTAATAAATGTCTGGCTGAAAATCAATTAAAACCTGGCTGACTCTCAATGTCAATTTCAGTTTAATCATTGTCCACATTGAGCTGGTTGCAGCGAATGCATCAGATTGTCAATACATTCATCCAAATGTAAATTTCAAGAGAAGAAGAGGAAATGAAAGCCGGAGAGCGAAAAAGATGGGGCAAAATGTGGAGAAAAGCAGCAGCAGAGAGGGGGAAATGAGAGCGGGGAGTGAAAAAGAATTTGAGTGACAGATAAGATGGAAAAGATGAAAAAAAAGGGGATGTATGGACAACACAAGAGGAGATTAGTTTTAGATTTTCTCTCAATTCCTCAGAAGCCTCAAGGATGACAGTCCTATTGCACCTAACAGTGCAATCGCCCACCCATCATCTCTCCGTACGCTTCCTCCTCCTCTTTCAAACACACTTGCAATCCAGCTTTTCATCTTTCGCTTCTTGCACCTCTCTCTTCTTTACCCTTGCTCTCCTCCTCCCTCCATCAATCTCCTTTTTCTCTCCATCTCTCTTAAGCCTCCGCCTCTTTCTCTCTATCTTTCGCACCATCTGAAAATGTGGTTCTCTTGTGGCACCAACGTACTTCTGATGTACCTTCTCCCCCCTCTCTTCAGCAGTCTGCCAATCCCACTGCCTATCTAATATGTTTATTCTCCACTTGTGTTTCTCCTTTACCTCGCTTCCGTCCATCTTTCTGCCCCCCTGAGCACTATCTCTCTCCCTGTTGTCTGTCTAGTGATGCAGCTTTGATCCTCACTTCATTTCCCAGTCACAAACACGGTACACACTCCACCTAGCTGCGCATACACACTTTTTGACATATGTACAGATGAGGTTTAATAGAAAGCAATATTCAACACCGCTTCCTCCCGAGCGTCCACACCTCTCATCGTAAGAGAAATAAGCACAGAGAAAGAGAGGAAGAGGACGAGGGAGACCTGGAATTGATGGCAGAGCATCGACCCCTCTGTAAAACCTAGTTAACACCTCCCCAGCCTGTGAAACCTGATTAGTCGAGTGTGAGTGTGTGTTTGTGTCATCATGTGCGTTCATAACACAAAATGTTTAACGGGTTGTTTTTCTTCTTAGATGGACAACCCCATAATCCCCCTCTGATTAAAAACATGTGGATGTGTTCCTGTTCACGTGCCGTGAGTGTGTGTGTGTGTGTGCACAACACTGGGGAGACTTTGCTGATTACATCCCCTCTAGTCAATGGTGAATAGAGCACTCAGGCTGATAAGCAATCACCTGAATCAATACTAACGTTTTTAGTCAGTGTACATAAGTATGAGCATGTTTGCATGTATGTGGGGGGGGTGTTCCTAAAATGTGGCTAATCTTGTTAAAACTCTCAAAGGATAAACATTTGGTTACAGGTATGGAAAATCGCAGATGCCTGTCATCTCTTTTGTCCTTTCCCCGCGTTCTCCAAAAAGAGCCTTTACCTAACCCGGATCCTTTCATCTTCGCCCCTTGCACCAGTCGGTGTTCTTTTATTTCCCTCTCTACCTCTCATCTCCTTCTCCTCTTTGGCCTTCATTGAGACGAAGCATTGATGGCCATCTAACCTTCAAAGAGAGTGACCATAGAGAGTCCACGGCGTTCACATTCAGAGTAACACAACCTTTGTTCAGACTTCTGCAGCTGTGTAAATGTCAGAGATGGATGCCCTAACTTTTTCACACTCACATATAATCCCTCAGAGAGAGACAGAGTGATGGGGACAGACTGTCTTAAACACACATGAATGCATTTGAATATCACCTGATAGGCTTATTACATATGGGTGCTCTTTAACTGAACTTATGAGCCTTGATGGTTTAAAAGCTTGCGAACTAAACATGTCGTCATGACACTAGAAATTGGTCAGACCAATGCCAATGCCAGACTTTTTTCATTTGAAACTGAAACTTCAAAGCTGGACTAACATGCCCGGATAATGTAGTCAGGAGTTGAATCCCTCCTCAACACATGCAGCAAAGTTCCATCTCTTTGCATTGTTTTATAAAAAAAAAGACATCTTAATGTGTCAGACATTGAAAAGCAGCCCAATAAAACTGGGTGTCGACTGGCGGTCGCTTAAAGCAATTCCAGACAGTGACTTTACTCTGATAAAATCCCTGTTTTATAGTTTTCTTGTGAGATGCATCAGCGTGTGAGATGGACTCGAGCTAACATGGAGTGCTCCTGTTTACCTTAACAAAAAGTATGGGAGAAAGTGCAATATTGTGGATCTTGGATGTGTTTTCAATCATTCCTGGGACAACATCAAAGATGTTTGACACAGAGGAACCCTCGGAAGAGGAATACTAATGTATGAGATACTTGATCTTAGACTCTTTCTCTTATAGTTTTGGTCTTTCCATAGGATTAAATACGGTAACAAAAAAAACAGATATGCACAGGCCTCTGCTTCAAAATCACTTTACTATTTAGACACAAGGACACAAACACTGCTTGTAGCGCCAGTCATATGTTGGCCCTACCTTCCGCTGACAACAAAGCAGGTCACCAGGAAGATGAGAAGAGCGATTCCCCCTGCGATGGACACAGCCAGAATGGTGGACTGGTTGGGGTCCCCAATGGCCAAGACATCTACAGCATAGAAAAAGCGAACACAGTGTTTTATTAAAGCAAGCAGAAATGAGGATGGAATGAAGTCGAGGCTGTTTTCTGTAGGAGGAAAATGATAGGAGAAAAGATTAAGGGAGGCTGGGAGTTAAAAAGACAGCAAGTGAGACAGCAAATGTGGCGGGGGAAAGATGGAGAGAGCATGAAATATGATAGCAATAGAAAAGGGATAAAAGACAGAGGCTGAAGGAGGGGAAAAAGAGAGCAGCAAGCCAACACAAGAGAGAGAGGGTGGCGGATGGAATAGTAAGTAAGGCCCCTTGATGAAAAGCGCTCTCCCTCTCTGCATCGTCTATGAGAGTATGAGAGTGGACGTGAAAGCCATTCCCGTTCGGCTGCGCTGTCCAAATGGATATGTTAACATTACACATAACAAGGCTACCGCCGAGAACTTTCTGCAAAGATGCATCGATTTTTACGCCACACCAATCGAGCCATTACTCAAAACAAATACCCCATTTATCTGGCTTAGCTGAGCACGAGTGGACCAGTGTGTCTGTGTGTGCACTGTATATATGAATATGTATATGTGTGTGTGTGTGTGTGTGTGTGTGTTGAGGAGGCAAATTAATACTCCAAGGCAGGCACAGATAGGCATTGATCTCCCATTACAATTGCTGGTACACACAGACATTTCATAAACACACGGGAATGATTGATCTGATGAAGTAACTTTGATTTGATTTTTACAAGATCAGATGCATACAAGATTCTTGCATTTTACAGTGCTTAACTTGGATGTGAACCTGTTGTGTGAGGTCTCACCAACAGCTTAGTTTACCAGAGATACAAATGCAGTGTACTGAGGCATATCAAGGTGATGATATTTGTTGCAGCACACGCGCAGAAATCATGCTCTAAAGTACTGTCATTGACAATTGAATGATTTGCAGGTTAATATGTTCCTTTTGTGAGCCGCACAATCAACCTATAGTGCATTGCTATATATTTACTGATTCATTCCACCCTGCCTTTCTGTCTGGGAATCAATGATCGCTTTGAGAAGCTCATTAAGGGGCGTCTAAAGCAGAAAACACTCGAGCACACAATGAACCGATAATGAAGGTGGATGACAGCTAACAAAGGAGAAACTGATGCGTGGCAGAGAGTTTGACAACATTTTCATTGAGAATCGACATAGTAAACTGAGAGTCATGTGTGTGGATTGGTCTCACTGGCTTAGAATTCTGTTCTGCTTTGATCCTAATTCAAGTGGGCAGTCAGCGTTACGTACGGAAGTTTAGATTAATACAAAGAATGGCTACAAAATGCCTTCTTTTGGAATTTGTGCTGACTTTTCTTAGCATAAAACTCCTCCCACCCCTTGGTTTTTGCTCCAGTGATCTGTGTGAATTAAGATCTCCAATCCAGAGATGCATTTCTTTCCTCCCTTGTCAAACTGAGTTGTCCTCTTTGTACCTGATAAGTATCCCAGGATACTTTGAAGCCACTGGTTCACATACGCAGACAACAACCTGTGAGGCTGCCTTGGTGTCTCTAACAGCAGAACTGAAGAGGCCATTTGGATGAAAGTGAGCTATATTACAACCAACTAGTGGATTGATTTAAACCGTGAGGGATGAATCAGTTTCTTAACACTCTTTATTTGAGATGGCAGCAGATTTTGCTCTGCTTTAATCTTTGTCCTACATGGCCCACACTTTTCGTTTGGATATATGGTGTTAACACTGGATTGCTTTTGAAGGACCAGAATTGATCAACTCTAAATGCAGCTTCGGCCAGTGCCTCCAATTTCTAGCTAAAAACCACAGGGAAATTTAAAATAGAAGACAACAGATGAAAAAGTAACAAAACAGCTGGGGAAAGGAAAATTGGCATTTCTAATTCATTACGAGTGAACAAATATCATTATTTTTCCCTTTACCCTCGTGGCTGGTTTCCAGCTCAATCTCTCCACCGTAGCTGCCGTAGCCCCCATCGGTTCGAGCTCTGACCCTGAACACGTAGGTGGTCCCTGGCTTCAGCCCGTCCACTGTCATCATGTTGGAGCGAGTCTTCAAAACTGTGTAGTTCTGCTCCCTCTGGTTCTGAAGTGGAGAGGAGAAAATGAAATACTAAGTGAATAATATTAACTGTCAGAGTAGTAAAGTAATTGTGGGTAAGAAAAAAAAAAAAGGGTCGGAAGATATGAAAACTGGAAAGAGTTTTATGCGGAGCGATGAGCCGTGGTATCGAGAGAGACAGTGAAAATAGGAAAAGCGGAAAATAATAGAAACCTCAAATTGTTGAATTTAAATGTCTTCAGGCGCCAAAAAACACCTCACTAAGTTTTCATTTGTTCATCACTGGACCATTTGCTCGCATTTGTGCATGAACATCTGTCAAGTCCCAGATCTTATCCTCACTACACTCTGGGGCAATATGTGGTTACTAGTCCCGCTTCACTTCGTTCTTCGACTACCTTGTGGGTGTGCGCGCGCCCCTTTGATATGTGCAAATGTGTGTGTCGCAGGATGAATACAGAATAAGTATGTCTGTCAGTAAGCTCATTCCCTGCAGAGAGGTTGATACTCTACCTAATGGAAGACACTACACAAAACAGATTAATGCTATTTTACTGTTAATGCATGCTGACACACACACACACACACACACACACACACACACACACTCCCAGTCTTAATTTCATCACCTTGGCTGTGTTTTACAAGGTTTGTTCGACAGATGTGTGGTTAATTAGCTGGATGTGAGCGGTAGAGGTGATGTGAGGAATAAGGTCGTGGAAACAGAGAGATAGAGACATGTTTGTGATGAGCAAGTCATTAGAGACATGCCCTTAGGCTAAACCCATATCCTGCCAGCATGTAGAGGGAGCACAAGAGTTAAAGATACACTCCAGTGATCCTGTGTTGCACCTAAAGGAATACTTATTTTGATAGCTCTTTTGGGAGAAACATTTCTTTTTATAAAATCCATCACAAAAGAAGATTTATACGCTATATATATGCTACTACCAACACCTCTGTTTTACACAGCAAAACTACTGGTATCTTATAACATTAAATGTGATATTTTCAAGTATAAATATGAAGTGTTAGGTCCTTTTATATGACAGGTCCTATACGCCACCTATAGCCCACTATCTTTACGAACAATATAGCTGTTCATAAAGTTACTTTAAGGCTGAGTGTTTCCTGTTGCATCCTGATGTAAACTGAACACACATCAAGTAAAACTGATTGGCCAAGGTGGGCGGTGCCCGCTCAGGTTCGTTGAGCTGACCAATCTGGGTAGATTTGAGAACAAAGTTATCATCTGTCAGACTTGAAGCAAATGTTGAAGTGCATGAAAGTGCAAAACTAATGACTGTCTCTACATGCTGGCTCCAAAACATTAGGCTCCAGTAGACTCCCATTCTCACGTCAATGTCTCTCATGAACGACAAATTCAATCATTTCTTCCGCAACAAGTCATTATGGTGTCATTGGCTAGATTTACTCCTTCTGATCAGTGTGATGATGGTCCTTGCAGAAAAAAATCCACAGTTTAAAAGGGATTACTCTCAATCCCTCATATCACTCTCTGGTTCCATCTTGTCCAGATACGGTCACTTCTAGTTCCAAAAAGATCGAAATGGTGACTGAAAAACAACCAGCCAGTTACAAAGGCTAAAGCCAATTATTTATAGCGTGTGGTTTTTACAGGGAAATCATAATAAGCACATATAAATGGCATGGAGAAATCTCACAGTATACATAGCAAATTGCAAACAACCCAACTGAATAACCCCTTGCCTTACCTTCCAAGCAAAGTGGCCACGGGACCCCCGTCAGCAGGTACATTTTTATTTCCTGGTTCGTAGCAAGTGGCAAAAATGCTGCATGGTACAGTACTCATAATGCAAACTGATAACATTTTAATGCCTCTCCTTTGTAAAACCCCAGACTTGGAGTGCCTCTCAGAACTAGCGTTTGCATGCGTCTCTCTCACCTTTTCGTAGTAGATGACCTCATACTCCACTATTGCTCCATTGGGTCTCTCTGGACCCTGCCAGGCCAAAGTCACACTGTCCTTGCTCCGCCTTTCCTTCAACACCACACTCACTATGATAAAAAAGAACAACAGGAAAAAAAGGTCAACAACGAAGAGAAGGTAAAATTCAAAAATATGGGAAAAAAGCTTGAAAAGAGACAGAGAGCAGACAGAAGGGGTGAATAGGGGGGGTTCAGATTTCCTAAACTGCTTTCATGTGAAGACCCATTTTGCAATCTGAATGTCATGTCATTTTGCTAATGAGACAGCCTACAAGGTGTTATGTACAGTACACATGTGTGACATGCACGTGTGTGGTGTGTGATCTTCCTATCAACAGTGTCAAAACCAAAAACCCACAACTTCCTGCAGTTTCCCATATTGGGACACATGTCTGCGTGGTTTGATGCCGTGTGTTTGCTTGTGTATGAATACATTTGCGTGTGTGTGGGTGTGTGTGTAATACAGTCTATAGTTGTAAATAGCATGTGCAGTTCATAATGAGGTTAACACACTCCTACATCCCTTTCACTTTCCTCCTACCAGGTATTACACATATCAGTAGTATGGGGCCTATTAGTCATCGCCAGCCAGTCATACACACCGCTCTTCCACAAAATTTCTCACGGTCCCACACTGTGACAGAGGCGTATGATTATAGATCTGCGTGCATTATAGATCTCACGGCAGCAAATTTGAAGTTCTCATGTCAAAGCTTGATATACTTCAGTAAGAGAAATAGACTTTCTCATACTGACTTTCACATTCTAGTTCATCCTGATGAATAAGTTCTTCCTCAAGAGGATTTTATCAGTCTTTACAAGTAGATATATCTGAAATCCTGTCTTTTTTAAGTGTTTATTTCCATTGAAACCCTGAAATATTCAGCCATGTGAAGAATTATATTGTGAAAGAGCTTTCTGTGTCAAAAAAAACTGCGGTTTTGACATTTGTAATAAGATTGTGAGAATTAGAGGACCATAACTGCAGTGCACGTCTACATTCTCACCTGTCTGTGACGTTGTGACATTTATTACTACTGTTCCCCTCGGTGTTGGGCTTAAGTCTGACACTCCATTCTGGCTCTCTATGGTGAAGCTGTAGTTGGAGTCTGGCTGTAAGTCAGTGATCAACACAGTGGCTGACGAGAGGCCGAACTGTCTGGGAACAAAATGGATGCTGCTTCCACACGGTGTGCACTTCTTGCCATCGCCGGAGCACTTCCTGCAGTGGAGGCTGTAGGTGATGTCCCCTCTGCCCCCCGTGTCTCTGGGCGGTGACCACTCCAAGGTTACGCAGGTCTCATTCACTGTCGAAATGGGGTTCTCTGGAGCAGATGGAGGACCTGACGAAAGATGAAGATATGAATTTGGTACAATTTTTACAACATCTTTTTATCTTGTAGTGGTCATATATCCCTCACGGATGCCATAGATTTAAATGGTGTAAAACTAAATAGATTATAATCGGAAGAGTAAGATTGTCATATGTGTCCAACTGTACAGTCTAAAACAAGCCTGTACCAGCTGAGAAACATGGTAACTAACAAGGCTGCGGTCTGTTCACTAATGATCCGTGTGCATTCTTTCAGTGTTCACTGTCTAAATTAATTGTGGTTTTTATAAAAAAGAAAAAGAAAAAAAAGAACACTTATTGAATTAAAAACAAATTAACTGACCCCAGTCAGGAAGTGGACGTTTAGGACTCAATTAATTAATAGCTGTGGAATGGACAGATATTAAAAGAGTCTGGCTATGTAACAGCATGGAAATATTTCATTATATTACATTTCCACATTTAAGTGAATTTATAGAATTCATATGATGTTGAATTGCAAAGTAATACATCCTTTTGAGTCAGGTGCAGTTTGTTTATTTTATACATCTATATACAAAAGGCAAATAAATGAATTAGAAATTGGATTTATTTGAAAACCAATGGCTAGGTCTTCTGACCACGTGTATGTGGGTTGAGACTGTGTTAATCATTTGGAGGTCACACAAATACAACCCCCTGCAATGGTGAAAAGTGTTACACTATGAAACAAGTTTTAACTGTGGCAATGTATGAGCTTGCAGTTATTTTGTATATTGTCACAGCAAGCAAGTCACACAAATGTAGCAAATACACCAATTAATCTTATTATATTGGCTCAACACAGTGCCAAAGCCCTGTGGAGCCTTCTGCTTTTATGACCTGCTGAATTAAGACAAAGGTCCAAGGGTGTTATTGACTCTCTAATTTGCTGTTTTGACTGGGAGGAGGTAAAAATGACAGTTTCTGTTTCTATAATATAATCCTGGCTATTAAAATTGCCCAGACTGTTTTATTTGTTCATTTTGTCCTTACGTTTATAGAGCTGTTATTGACTGAATCTGAGGATGTTTTTTAGCGTTTAAAGAGAAATGGTCTCGTTTATATGGTTTATATGGTTTATAGGTTCGAAATTTAAGAAAATTCCAGCACATCACTGAGGCAATGCCGTTCGTGTTGCAAAGGAACTACTACACAGCACAGCATGGTGCAGGTATCCCAACCATATGGAAATTTTACAGTGGATGACCATTTCACTTGACATCTCATCAGGTTCTGAATGAACAGTGAGCCCCAGGGGGCCACCAGTGGAGCTTGGGACTTTCCTGATTAGTCTTTCCAGTAGCAAGCCTCACTGAGGTGTGTGTGTGTGTGTGTGTGTGTGTGTGTGGGGGGGGGGGGGGCGAGGCGATGAGGGGCAATGGAGCATGGGGGATGGAGGGCATGCTGGGTATAATTGAGGCTGTCGGTCATAAATCTGCCAAAAGGCTGTGGAGCTAATTCTGTCTCTTTTTTCCATCCCCCCTCTTTCTTTGGCTAAGCTTAACTGTCCATCATCACTGTTGCTACTGATCTGCCTTTTATGACATTTAGATTATATGGCTCCGATAGACCACTGTTTCCCCCACTCTTCTATTCTTTGCCCGGGTCTTAAGTGTCATTCTTCGTGTCTTTATGACTAATTCTTTCACCTTTTCTCCTTATTTTCTCATTTTTTTCCCACCCCCCATCCTCCAGGAGAGCATGTGTGTGCGTGTATGTGTTTCCATACATATTTGAACAAACCGTTACTCATTTCCACCTGATAACACTTGTCACATCTCACCTGCTACCACGATTAATGAGTGTAATCTACCATAACCTGATAATGGGTTTGGGTATGCGTGTGCATGCCTGTGTGTGTTCCTCTATATTTCTTTTGTTCCATCCCTCTAACCATACCCAACATGCCACTGTCCTTTCCCTCCTCCACACTCCTACTTCCATCTAAATCCTTTGCTTTGTGTCCCTCTCATACGCTCCATTGTCCCTCCTCTTAGTTTCTCTTCTCCTCAATCTCTTTTCATGAGGATGTTGCCCAATCCCTCTGGCTATTTGTTTGTGTGTGTGAGAGAGAGAGAGGCAGACAAAGAATTACAAATATCATCAGCTTTCTACCAGAGTATCATCCGTATCAGTGTCTCATCTGAGGAATTCATTGGCTGCAACCACCTACCTAATAGCAGTGGTTGTATGTGTGTGCGGCGTAAATGAACAGCAGCAGAAGAAGAGGAAGGTGTGTGGGAATAAGTAATACATATAGGACAAATTAATAACAGGAAAGCAGCCATGCAGTGTAAAGTCTAATAGGAGTACATTATTACCCCTACTGAATTAAATACAGTCCATTCATTTGAAAACATAAAAGGTATAAACAGTTAATATTTCACAACAGTGAACAAAGAGAATGTCGTGACTGTGACGGCTAATAACTTTTTTTGAGCTTTTTGCTAGTTTTTGCATCACTCACGTGTGCATGCCATCGAGCGTGGGTCGGTCTCAGCGCGGTAGAAACCTTTCTCACAGATGCACTCGAAGGCTTGTTCCTGCGGGGACGAGCTGTGAGGAGGACATTTGGTGCAGTAGGCATCTGTGGCCGAAGCTTTGTAAGTTCCAGGTCTGCACGCTGCAACAGAAAAACAGAAAGAAGAATTAGATAATGTGCCCACACAAAAACCCATTATACACACACAGTGTTTATTAACCATAAAGCTCTCGTCTCGTAAAAAGATGTTTGCACTTCATTGCCATGGCAGCTATACAGTACATGCTTGAAAGCATCAAAACTCCAATAACACGTTTAATATAAAGTACGACTTTAACAGCCCATTGAAATTTTGTTTGTCATGTTGTAAATGTTTTTGCAGTGTTGTTTGATGTCCGTGTTGAAAGCTATGAGGCAGGATGTATTAGGCTCGGAGTGGAATGATCCCTTTTTACTGCAAATATTGCTTCTGGTGTTTATGCAGTAGTTGTAGTTCTGCCAGAAATCCCCACTACCACAAATGCCTTTAAAGGACAATTCTAGTTTATTACAACTTGGGCCCTCATTTTGTTGAGTTGGCTGTAATTTCTCTCAGTTACTATAAATTGCTTCCTCTGGAGCATTTGCAAAGCTCTTTAAATGTATATAAAACATTTCGAAAAGGCAGTCGAGTGAGATGGGATCTGAGCAATCAGATCAAAAACAGAGGCCTTAAACAAACCCACAGTTTTGCCAAACTTTCCACAAAGAAGGCAACTGGAAGAATAGTTCGACAAATTGCCAATTATTATATGCTTTCTCTTTCTCAGGATCGTAGACATCCCAAGTGCATTTACTTTACCTTACCTTGGGCTGTTTGATAGAATGATAAAACAGAGGATGAGTTTGCATAAACTATAATTATCCTTCAAGTTTGCACTAAAATCCAGAGGAGCCTATGAAGAACATGTAGAAAAATATGCAACTAAAGAGATATTACAGACAGAGATGTGCAGTGCAGCACCCGTGGCAAAATGCAAGAAAACAAAGTTTGATTTGATATATTGTGACATTAGGTCGACGTGCGATCCTTTTACATCAGGCTAAAGGCTGGTTAAACCACAGGGTGGTGCAGCACAATAACAGAGGGCAACAGCAGATCAGCTGCCATTCCTGTTATATAAGCATTAGATATTCTGGCAACTTGGGGAACAGAAATACACAGCCGTAGTCACAGTAATAGTCACAATAACACAATATGACTATTGCTATTGCTATTGCTGTTACAGTGGTTGCATATTAGTCATTATGTGGAGTCATAAAACTAGGGAGGAAAAACCGTGATACCACTCAATTGGAGCAGTCTGCTGAAATAGACTGGGGACTTGAATGATTTCCCTTTTGCATCCTAGGCGGTGCAATGGAATTCCTGACTTTCCCTTTGGTAATCTGAATCTAGATTACACATGAATTTATTTATACATTCATAGTCCTGGTTTTCCCATCCATGCAAACATGTCTGCCATAGTGGTAAATTGTATTTCTTTGTGCAAAACCCTATGTATGTAAAATGAGGGTGTCTCAAATGCAATTTGATAGATGCCCTGTGTGTATGCATGCATGGATCAATGATGCAACAGATTTTACCAGGTGCTTATTGCATGTTCGTGCGCCGAGAAGGTGCTAAGTATGCAGCAGGTGTTTAAACGCGTGTGTACACCTGCTGATTGCTTGTGCTGCTGGTGAAGGTCACGGATTTAATCAAGCTACACGTCACTTGTCCCAGAAAAGCTGTATATTATCACATACGCATACACACACACACACAGACAAAACACACAATGCGCTGTTAACCAATAGAGAGCAGAACGGAAAAGTGGCCTAAAAGTAACGTGATTTCTTACTGTGGAAGAAAGCTCTTCCACCTGGTGGTTGTACTCGCTTGCATACAGACAGTATTTTTAGGCAAATCATTCATCAAAGGGGCACTAAGTCCACTAGTACAATCCCCAACAGACCTGAGAGAACACTGAAAAAGAAAGATGTGTGTAGGTGTTAAAGCAGGAACAAAAGGGAGTGCTAATTCTCATAGGGTTGCTGCTCTACCCCCCCCCGTCAGCTCCTAAGGTATGGGGTGCCTGTGTGTGTGTGTGTGTGTTTCTGTTGGCTGGGTTGTAGGAGCAGGGTGGAAAAGCAGCTTTTCTCTGGAGACGTTGCATCCGGAGTGTCCTGGCTGGCCAGCCAGAGAGGTACAAAGGACCCTGGTGCTAGAGGACAGACAGGGCACCCCATGCCAGGGTTGGCGTCAGTACAACTGCCTGATCAAAAACTTTCTTCAAGAATGGTGGCTTGGCTAAAAATGGAGTCCCCTTCTCCTGATCTGCTGTTTGCTGTTCTGCTTTTCCACCTTCCCGCTCAGTCTAGTTTTTCCTTTCTCTCTCAAAGTCCCTCTTTTCCCTCCATTTCTCCTGCTTTTCTTGCCCCTTTTTGTTCTAAAGCTGCTCCCCCTGTCTGCCCCATGGGAAATGTGTTCCTTGACTTGGTTCCCATATGATTAATGGTTTACCAGAGATACGAACAAGGTAGGCTCAAGAAGGCTGAAGCAGTAAAGATACATACACTCCCAAATGCATAGCAGACACACATGGGACCAAAAGCAAAAAAAAAAGTTGGAGCTAACTCTAAATTTGCACGGCTGAACATGTGGTGTGTCTGAATCATGTGTTCAGTATGTGTTTTTCCTAAAGTGAGATAAAGAGTGGCCTCAGATCCAGTGTCTTATTAATTATTCATCTGGTCGCCAGAAAGAGACAGTGTATTTATGCCAATCGATAGCTCTTAGATATGATATAGTACTGCTACTCAAGACACACGCACTGATTGAGATGGGAACAGGGCAACTCCATCCATTGGGGGAAAAAACAATATACACATGAGCTGATTGGATTCTGTTGATGCCATTTCTTTTAAACTCTTCTCAATATACGCCTGCAAAGAAATGCAGTACTCCAGATCACAACATGCACAGGGTCAACTGGCCAATGAACTCAGAGATATTTCTTGTCCAACTTAGTTCACTGGCCCAATCCCATTTGCCCTAAGTGGGTTCATCTAGCAAGAGTAAGCTGCCCGTATCTGTCAGACTTAGTTCAAGAGGATCATATCTAGCTCTTTAACATGGGTATTGTAGGATGAC
The DNA here is from genome assembly GCF_027942865.1 of Odontesthes bonariensis. NCBI lineage: Eukaryota > Metazoa > Chordata > Actinopteri > Atheriniformes > Atherinopsidae > Odontesthes > Odontesthes bonariensis. The sequence goes on along the minus strand of NC_134519.1, from coordinate 23,298,022 downwards.
CTCTACAATATAATAATCCAAAGAGATGGGGCACCTTGTCTGGCTGCCAGAAGGAAAAACGAAGGGATAAGGCTAACGAGGGAAACCGAGATTGGTTTATTTCTGTCTCACAACTTCAGCATTCTGAATTACTCTCACCACTTGACTTTGCTCTGTGCAACAGCAGACAGCTCTTTTCAGAGAAAACAAAGCTTTAAGAAAAACCTTGGATACTATATGTCCAACGATAAATAGCAAATAGTAACTGGATAAAAATAAAGTAGTTCAGCATTTAAACCAGGGAATCAATGGAGAGCAAATGAGAAGGTAAAAGTCGCACAAATATTTAGCCTAAATATTCATTAGGCTACTAGAATCTCCAAATAAAGTCTTATGTCCGTTGGGTTTGTAAAGAGGCAAAATTATGAAAAAATGTAAACCAGTTAATACAACTTTTTCTGATTCAATCAGGCAAACAGAACAAAACCTATTCGTTCTTAAATTTACAATCAAGTGAAACCAATAGACGGAGCACGCATTCAGAAACTGGGAGCTGTAGATGTTTGCTTTCTGTTTGCTTTTCCATGTAGTGGTAAGCGTGTTTATTGGCAAATTTCAAAAATTTATTTATTTATTTATGAAAAGTATATGATTTATTGGAACATTGGTTCTTAACCTTTTCAGGAGTGTGACCCCTGCAAAGAGTGAATATATCACAATACCTTTTTACACATGTACCCTTTACAGTTCATTTGAATTATACTGTTCAGGGGTCATGTATAACTAAGGAGGTGAAAGTCTGCTCATGGCACTTGCACTACGGGCAGAAAATAGCTTAGTAGAGTAAATTTTGCTCTGTTTTTGTTAATGCTATGTCCCAGTGTATTTTGCATCAGTGATGACCCCTTTATCCAGTTCAGGATACATTTGAAGAATTTCTTTGAGCGATTACAACATCTTTAAGTCATTTTTGGTTAATAACAGAGGCTGTTCTCTGTAATTGTTCAGTAAAATCCTTCAGCTGATTGGGCTTGTAAAGGTTAAGACACAAGTGCACACACAGAAATACAAACATGCTACGTCACAGTCAAAGCCATTACATTCTAATTACATTCAACCAGGTCGCTTTGTACATAAGTAAATTCCCAACAGCTGCATGTTTCTGTAACAAAGCGCTCTGCTTCCCTTTCAACTGTTATAAGTACTTTAAGTGCTAATTGCTCTGTTCTCTTGCTTTCTGTCGGTCTAAGTTCAAGTCAAACATCAGCTCCCTGCCGGTTTTACCATAAAGAGCAGAAAGAGGAGAGGCGTATGTGTGTTTTCAGATGGTTGGGGTGGGGGGGGTATAGCTATGTTGTGTGTGTGTGTGTGCTGTTGTGTGTGTATGAGGCTGTTCAGTTGAGAAGTTGTGTAAAGCTTGCTGGCCCACGGGAGATGAGCTCCATAATGGTCACTATGGCAACAGGCTTTCAAGACGGAACCCTTCGAGTACCCCTCGAGTGCCACAGCTCCTGGAGCACAGAGCAGCCTGTGTACACGAGTGCATGTGTGTGTGTGTTAGTTGAGGCAAACTGCTTAAAAATTGATACATCAAGCGTCAGTGGAGAAATCTAACAAGATTGAGTCTGACGTCCTTCACAGCCACCGGGGTCGCATCTGTGTGTAAGTTTATGTGTGTTTGTGCTCATGTGTACATGCCCGTGAAACGTGCTTCTGGTCGGATTGACATCACACTAAATGAACTTTGCACAGACACTAATGAGTACAGACTAGAACTAATAGAACTAATATAAAATAGAATAGAGTTATATCACATGTGTTAGAAATAAACATTTAGGGGAATCATTAGGCATGTGATGGTACATCACAACATAAAGACATAATTATGGTTAATGGATCCCCTGCGCATAGTATGTTCGCACTGCAACGAAGAGCGCAGCTTTTAAAAGTTGCAGAGAAACACAGGTTGTGACTATCAACTCAAAGTCTCTTTGTGTCTTGAATTTGGAGGGGGGAATTGCATCTTTAGCCACAAAGGGTTATGAAAAAATAGATTTTGAGTAAGAAAAGTGCAGGACAGTGCACACTGTGAACTTGAGAAGGTAGGGATGATTACAACTGTATGCTGCCATTTATGGTGACTGTGTAAGGATAAACAAATATCACATGAAAATATATGCAGTACTGTGCAAAAGTCCTGAGAACCCCTAATTTCTTTATATATTTCCAGTAAAATCAGTAAATAGGTGCAGTTATTTATTGAAACATGCAGTCTATAGGGTTCTCTGTAGATCTATATGCATCTCTCAGGTCCTGTGCCAGGTATTTGCTTTTTTTTCTTGACTTTCTGATGCTGTTCATAGTTTTTAATGCCTGCCACCTCTTTTGTCCTCCACTTGTCAAGTTTCCTCATTTTTTTTAGTACACACTGCACCCCACACTGAGATGTTCCAAATTTTCAGCTTATAGTTCACTGAGTGTCACCTTTTTGGTGCAAAAATACTATTTTATGACAGTTAAACTGTGGTCATTTTTCGTAGATACAACTAAAGAAATGAGAGATGAGAACAGATTATGTGTCTTTGCAACAGGCTGCTCGTAACAAAGGGCCTAAAGGTACATTTTAAAATCATATCTTTGCTAAGTTGTCTGTTATATGTTGACACCACACCAGTTTGTCCCAGAAGCTGGGTGCCTTTTTATGTTTGAATGATTGATAGGTCAGTGTTAAGCAGCTTAACAAACAAAAAGACTGAAAATGGCCAGAAACATCGACTGGACTGACGATGAGTGAAAAAGAAGCTGATGTTATATGGAACATATAAACTTTGAAAAACTTTCAGAAAGCCTGGAGAACTAATGCCCATGACTACTATAAAAAAAATTACAAGGCGTTTAGGCTTCTTGGAAGCAAAATAGAAAGATAAAAGGAATGGCCGAGTACTTTTGCAGAGATCTGTACATTGCCTTCCAGGTAGTAAAAATAATGCTCAAATGTAAGCCAGTGTCGGACCTGTGAGCTCATAGTGTATACCGGATTTCAATGAAACACAGTATATTTATCCAGAAACATTTATAATATCTAATCAATCTCGATCCGCCACAACTGTTCATCACATGAGAGATGAGTTAACAAATATGGTTTTGTCTTATGCAGTCTTTAATAGCACATGATGTATGACAGCAATCTCTTTAGAACACAATATACTTTTGTGAGAAAGACGAGTTCGGATCACATGTGTGCACATGAGTCGGCATAAGACACGAGCCGTGACTACGTGGAAGCCATAACCTCCTGTGATTGACACCTAACTACTGACTCTCACTGTGTTTATGGAGTCTTATCAGTTTTCTGAACCCCACACACACGCATACACACAGGATAAGACCGAATATCAAATAGCTTGTGATGTCCACTACATGAAGCACATGAGCACACAGGCTGTCCTCTGGATTCCGGCCAATTACTAAAAGCGGCCAAGGGGAACTATGAGGACGAGGCTCTCCTTCCTTCTAATTCTCTCCATATCTGACTTTTCTGTCTCTTTCAGTTTTCCCTTATCATTCTCCTGGTGTCATTTTTTTTTCTGTGTTTGTCCTCTCTCGTTTATACTTCCCATTCTCACCATCTCTCGGTGGGTGAGTCATGTGTGTGTGTGAGTCTGCTTTCATATGTGTCTTTATTTCCCAGTGGGCTGTCTGTCATACTTTGACCCTGACCTTCTCCAGAGCTCCTGCACAAATATTTACTCTCTCACTGACAGGCATGCACACATACATCAACCCCTCTTCGAAAAAAAATAAAAAAAATCACAGTGAAAGAGCGGAAGCTCATTTTCAGTGCAATTACAGCAAACACACATTTACACAGACACACACTTTTCGAGTGGTAACCCAAGCTGATGGCTCACTAATTTTGAGCTTGTGTGATTATCTTGCAGTCTAAAAACAGATGAAATGGATACCAGGTGCTTGCATGTGTGCATGCGTGTGTGTGTGTGTGTGTGTGTGTGTGTGTGTGCGTGTGTGTGTGTGTGTGTGTGTGTGTGTGAAGGGGGTCAGGGGCGAGGGACGGACAGGGAGAGGGAGAAGAAGAAAACAGGGAGAGAACATGACAGGTCTATAGAAGTCTTTTGGGAGTTTAGTTCACAGTCTGAATAACTTATGCTTCTGTCTGTGTTACTTTCAAGGTAAAGGCCAGAAGAACGCTAAGATTCACCGTCCCCTTTTTCATGAACATAGCAACCAACCAAACCAAATACCAACCAAAACACAACACATACCCAAAGATCAAGTCTGCCAAAAGACACTTAAAACTTTTGTTGTTGATGCACACATTTTGTCTCTCTAGGCACGCATAGTTTAAACGTCTCTGTCAAAATCTCATCCCCAGAGCTTTAATGCATCTCAGACAGTAATGCATCTCAGTCTCCCCGTATCTTCTCAGAAACACACACATGATTGCAGTAAACGTGCCGACATCAACTGGCCCCGTGACCAGTTGAGTGTTTGTAGGAGGAGCGGTGCACCTCCTTTCCTCACCCACGTTATTTTCAGTTCATCACTCTCAATAATTCATCCTCTCTGGCAGAGGAGGAACGGAGAGCTCCTTGTCTGTTTCTCTGTGTAAGTCACACACGCAGTCTTTCGCAGAGGTACTTGTCAAGTTGGAGGCCATATTCTTGCTATCTTTAATCTGCAGACTTTGTCAGCCAAACTCACAGCAAATTGAATTAAAATTGCTTAAGAATGTGCCCTGCTATGTTTTATTCTCATTCAAGGTAGAAGTTCACAGAGATGTCAAAATCAAGAATGGCAATGATTGAATTCATAATGAATAATAAATTATAGAAAGATACTTGAAGAGTAAAATTCAAGTCAGTGTGAAAACTTGACATGTTTTGGCCTTGAGACTTCCAGAGGTCTGAAGTCAAAATGCAGTAATTGTAGCGCCCCCTGTTAAAAACACGATGCAAAATTGTGTGTGCTTCTCAAAGATATGACCCAGGGTCTGTGCCCTAAATGCTGTTTTCATAGATCAAAGCAATGCTGAGAAAATTACATAATTTCCTGTATGGTAGATTTGCCGCCCTTTTAAATTGCCCATGATGGACAAATGCTTCTGAAAAGTAAAAATCTATGCAGCCACTCTCTGGAGGCTTGGTCTAAAGCTCCACAGTGCCAATTTTGCTGAAGAATTTGAGCAAAGAAAATAAGAAAATCTGGCCTGTGGAAAGGTTTTTTCTCATAAAAATCCAGTGGCGCAGAAAATCCAATATGGCAGAAATCGTCATCTTTTGATACTAACAGACAAACAGATGATGAAAAAAATAACCTCCTTGACAAAGGAAACTAACATTGAAGCAGCAGAACTCCAAAGACAGACGATACCTCAGATGCGCACCTCACACAATGTCACAATAGATTAAATAAAAATCCACCTGGCTATCACTGTGAATCACTATAAATGTATCAATTTATGTGTGCGTACACGCATCAAATGTTATCTTCCACCTCACAGACACGGAGCTCCTTGTCAGTGAATGAAGAATGCCGTAAATAATAGTTATCTTTACAAACTGCCTTGAAACCCCTGCACCCATTCTGCCTGAGGGATGTCAAGGGTGTCAAGTACGAAAAAGATCCCTCCTTGGGAACACTGCCGGTGTGTGTCCTCTTTGTGCTTTAAAAATCAGCTAAACTATGCCCCACAGGGACTTTTAATCTGAACAAATCTTATCAAAATAATTCTGCCTATGAAGCAGCCTTGAAAGGTAATGGAAGTCATAGGCCTTAATTGATGCCATTTTAGCATAGCAAGGCAGCTTTGTGCAAGCAGCCTTGAAGTAAGGTCTCATTTAGCTTCAGTTTCTTTCATTTTCATCATCAAAATATGTATGCCCAGGAGTTTTCTCAAAGAAGGTGTTTTTCCTAAACGTTTTGTTAATGTTTAACAAAGATCAGATGTTGTCTTCCTGTTCCCCAATAAAACACATGATAACCTTAAATACATCCATGTGTATATACTTATTTATTACACTGTTTTCATAGCCTCTTCAGTTTGCCCTCTTAAACAAACAACTACATTTTTGCAAATCAGACTTAGATATTGGCAGTTGACAATGTATAGACTGTTGAATACAGATAACTTTAACCCTGTTAATTAGGAAAGTTTGATGACGTTTATTTTTCTACGCTTAATGATTGGGATTTATTGATTTAATCATCCGAGGTAAATGTGTCCACTGATAATAATCTTACAGAATGTAAAAGGTTGTGCATCAAGTCTGTTTATGTCACATTTGTCAGTCAAGACTCCATAAAGTATTGTAAAGTACCTAAATGCTAGAGTTACACTTGGGGGTCAGCACCAACTGTTGTAAAAGATGTAGATGAAGATGTTGAAAAACCAGCAGGGTTAAGTACAATAACTTATGTTTCTGTCATGTCGGAGACCCAGCATGCACTTGTCCATTTCACCTCCCACAGTTCTTTTGCCTAACACCTCTCCCTTGAGTAAAAAAATTCTCACCAGTAAACATGTTTCATTGTCTATGCAAGGCATAATTTAGCTGCTGAAATTTTCCGTTAATATCTAACAGAGCATTACAAGAGAGTGAGATAGACCCAAATCAGAGAGCTAAAATGTACCAGTGGTTACATATCTGCAGATGAAACAGCATTTGTAACCCTCATCAAGATCTCTGTGACTTTGCACTTTGTTCTGGCTACATTGCAGCTAAAAAGTCCTTTGAATTTTGTGAATCTTCCCTTTTGGCAGTATTGGACAAAGATGCAGCAATATGTACAAAAGCAGTGACAAATTGGACTTTGAAATGGTTACATCTGTGTGTTGTAGCTGAGCGAAGACGCCTGTGCAGCGCCGGCCCATTCAGCTTGACAGGCTGATCGTACATCTGGAAGCCATCCATAAACTAGAAATAGAGAGAGGGAGGGAAGAAGGGGAAGGGGTCAATGGCTGCCTTCCTGTCCCTGTGCTTCCTGCTCAGCAGACCCACTGGCGGCCGACACACCTCCTCTATGCACACGCATGAACCAAATGCAAAAATCTAAAGACTTTTAGCACTTTATTCATGTGAAAATTAAGAACGTTCCCAAGAGTGCACTGATATTTATCCCTCAATGGAACTGAACGGCATATAGAGCACGGCCAATTAATATGAACTGCGAGATGCACTCCACACCTCTCTCCTCTCTTACTGGCTTTGTCTGTGGGGAATAGAGCTATATAAGAATGGGAGGAGTTGAAACGTACATTAACAGTTTCTCAGTCCTTGGCCTGCTTTTCATCTGTTCTCCGAGGGGTTTGTTCACACAGCTCAACCCATTGCACCAGACTCAGCTGAGCTATCCAAGACCCAGTCACTGCAAAGCCACCTTTTTGTCCTCAGGTATCGTTGTGGCAAACACCTCAATGATGCAAACACCACCTTGGAGCGAAGGCAGCTTTTGGCATCTCAGCTTATGTGTGGCAAGCGATTGTTAAAGCCGAGAGAGGAGCTGTGCTTGGAGATTCTATGTAAATAGACATTATCTAGGTCAGTGGTGTGTGACTATGTAGACGGGGACCACGTGTGTATAGAGGATATAGCGAGGGTCTAAGCCTTTGTGATTTTGTGTCATTTATTCAAACACAAAAGAGAGAGAATGAGAAAGAGGGAGAGGGAAAAGGGATGAAGTTGAAGAGGGACATGTGAGAGAGAAGAGATAACAGAGAATAAAAGAGAAATGAAGGAAAAGGTGGCTGTCATTATCCAAATAAATGAAGAGTGAAGTTGGACTGGCAGAGCAGCAGAAAGACACACTCGCACAGACAGTTGGAGGGACAGATGACTGGCCCTTACTCGGCCATATATATGTTTGTCCTTTAGGTACATCTGGCTCGTAATAACACCCTGCTGTCTGACACTGCAACAGCTTAATGCCCCTAATGCCTGCAGGAGGCTACACACATTCATACATTGCACAGACTATATACATACAAAAAATAATCTCTTGACTCACTGTCTAAACCCACAAATCTGTTAGCTGCCCACTACCTTCCTACCCACACCTTCATGCACTCAGCTGCCCAAACTGCCACCAAGAGAAGAGCAGAAGAGAAGAAACTAGAGAAATGTGCTTGTCTCTGTGACTGTGTGTCTCTGTGACTGTCTGTATCTGTGACTGTAAGTGAGAACATGTAACTGGAGAGGGGGGGTTTGACATTCAAAACTCTCCATCTGATCATCATAAAAATGCTTACTTTACCCCCTGCCACATCTGTCCACATCACACACCCACAAGCAGCCATGCATGCGCACACACACAGTCACAAGAATCCATCCTTGCTGTTAGGGATAAAGGCAAAAACAAAAAGCAGATTTTCCCTCTGATCTTTCAGCACAAACATATAAGCTTCACTGGTGTGAAGATAAGTCTTTACTGCATCTGATCTCTGTTCAGAATTTTTATTATGAAGCCAGGCTGCAGCGGTCCTATGAGATAAAAAAAATTTAATGATGTGCAAGTTTGCGTGTGTCATGCAATGTTCATAGTGTGTGTGTGTGTGTGTGTGTGTGTGGTTATGCATAGCCAAAGTTTTCCTTTTGTTGCATCCATCTGAAGGCACATGTTCATGGAGCCCTTACAGCACATATATCTCATAACTCTGCACAGAGTTTTCTTGCAGGGAACAAAAGTTTTTACTGTAATTCCTTTCCTGCTGTGCTGCAGTCAGTCTGGTCTGATTGACTGAGCAGCTGAGCAGGAGGCCTTTGATTGCAGTCTGTTATGTGCTGTTTGACAGTTTCCTTTTTTTTTTTTTTACATCGCCATGCCTTAAAGGACAAATTCAACACTAGATCTTTTTTTTTATGACTTCTTCATGAATTCTTCATAGTAGTACTTCTGTGCAGCTTTGGCTGGAAGTTTCTACTGTAATGTCAGTACAGATTCTGGTTTTGATCTCAAAACAGGCTCAGTGGTTCCAAACCTGGCAACCACAACTCAGGAAGTTATAGCAGTCTATCACCATGTTTAGATTTTTATCGTTCAGTTAATGCACAGATTAAAAGAAATAACAAATGAATGAATTTTGGAGAGAATCTCATGTTTCAGGTGAGTGCTCCATTTCAAAATGTAGTCTTTGACCACCTAATACAAACAAACTTCTACCAATCAGATTATTAAAGCACTACCAGTAGAACCAGTGGCCAAGGTAAGTAACAAGAGGAGTCAAAACACCTTTTTCAATTGAGAACAGCTTCATTGTTGCTTCATTGTGTTTTAAAAAACTGACTCGTCTGATTGACCACGGACACTTTGTTCAGAGCCTGACATGGGGGATTCTGTCATTACCAACACCTCAAGAACCTCTTGTGATTTTTGTAAAGCCCTTCTGCTTTCACATAAAAAACCAGGCAAAGCAGCTGTGTGTAGTTCACATTTTATAATTAATGCAGCAAACTATTAAAATATTCCTTTTAACAAGCACAAACATTGATCTACTAATACAGTTCTTTTTATATGTTATTTAATGAACAAATAAGAAAGTGATATTGGTGTTTTCATCTAAGAAAGGCATTGCCCAAAACACACAAGATATTAACCATGATTTTTATTTAAATGTACTACATTGTACTTGCTGTCAGACATGTAGCAACCTGGAACTCAAGTCGGAGTTGAAACTCACAATGTTCTGGATGTTTACACAGCTGATCAGACAATTTTTGCAAAATCAGATGCACACTGGACGTGTCACTGAGCGGTTTGCACTTGAAGGAGTGCAAAGAACAGCAGGAGAGCTAAGTGCAATCGGTGATGTGATTTTGAAAGGTTCCTCTTGTAATCTACAGTAAGTTCTTGCTTCATGCTGGGAGCATCAAACAGGCAAATGCTAAGGAGAAAAAGGGAAAAGGGAGACTATTTGACAGCTGCAGCCAGCAGGCAGGCATACAGACAGGCATGTCACGCTGACCCTTATTAAATTTGCTCACTCAGAAAGAGAAACAGGAGATGAGAGCAAGAAAACTTCTGTAGAGGTGACAGGTGTCTGTCCCTTCTTTACTCCGTCTCCTCTGTCTCTCAGGCATCTGAGGCAGTAATTGGTGCTGTCAGACACACAGTGAAGGACAGAATGCACAAGCACACACAGCCAAACATGTATACGCATACACACACCCCTGCCCTTCAGCATGCACCCCTAGGGCTTGAAGCAAGAGAGGTTTGAGAGGAGTATTCACAACATTACCTACCAGCTGCGAGAGACAGACGCAGCAGGAGAGGGCAAGGGAGTACGAGGTGGAAATGGAGGAGGTGGTGGAAACAGTGGCAGGCAGAAACATAGAGGGCAAACAGGAAGAGAATGCACAAGAGACACAGAGAGAAAAGGAAAGCCAGAGGAGGAGAGAGGCAACACAGAGATGGAGGAGAAGTGACAAAGAATGTGTGAAAATGACAGAGAGGAAGGGTGTGTGTGTTTGAATCAAAGTGAGGGGGATTATGCAACTCCAGCAGTGACGAAGCAGATGAGCATGATTTCAAGTGACTGAGCAGAGGAGCCACGGCCTTCCAAACAGTGTCTTTAGTGCTCGGCTCAGTGTAGAGGGAAAAAAAGGGAATTAAATAATGCAGGGGCACATTTACATAAATTCAAACAAATGGATGTTAAATTGTTTGAACACTGACATTTTGCAATTTTCATAATGACTAATGTAACCAACAATTAACCGATCATATCAAAATTGTTTTCTTTGTCACCAAAGTCCAATATATATGGGTATTTCAGTCTATTATTTCTGAATCCATAAATGCTGCTCTGCCAACTCAAAGACGCACAGATCCACACGTTTTGTTATAATCTGTGGTTAAAATGCTCTTTGGACAGTGTTAGTTTGACTAATGTGGCCTAGATCACTAGTATAAGCCTGCCAATTGGTTGTTTATTTCATCTGTCTGCATGTTAATATTTTAAGACCCTGGGAAACAACTTCAAAAAACCTACACACTGCAATGTCAAGTTTTAAAAAGCTTTGGATCTTGCAATAGTGCAGCCTTTTTTTAATGACTAAGAAAGATCATTCAAAGACCTGCAAATATGATATATATGATAATAACAAATTGAACAAATTACCACTGTTGCATCCCAGCCAGACTGGTTGAACCTCAGCTGGTGTCTTCTTCTCTGGGGTTTGCATGCTCTCCCTGTATAAGGATGCTCTGGTTTCTTCCCACAGCCCCAAATCATGCATATAGATTTAATTTATTATTTTTAAATTGGCTTTAGGTATGAGTGTGTATGATTTTCTGTCTCTGTATTAGCCCTGTGATGAAAGGCAGGTGTACCCTGCATCTCGCCTAATATCAGCTAGAATAGGGTCCCATCTACAGTAATAATATAAAGTCTTGGGTTAAGTGCCATCATTGCCACATTAGTTAGCGATAACTTGGAATTACATCATGTTGACTATGATCGTTTGATTTTTACCTCATGGTTTGTTGGTGCTTATGTTTCTACAAATTAGGACCACATTTTCCACAAAACCTATTATATCCTGTTTCACAGTCCATTGATTCCTGCTCTGTTTATATCAGAAGAACGTGCCCCCCTCTCTCTGTGTAAGCAACTTCCTTTTTAGCCATGAAACAGTTAGTCATATTGAATCTATTTCCGTGTCCACCATTAATCACATAAAAACATATACACACATTTAAGCACACTTCCCCTCGAGGGATTAAGAAACACTGAGTTGGAAAAGAGAAAGATGAACCCGTGATTTATAAATGTTTAACGAGTTCAGACTGAGGAGATCAGGGCTGCTTGGTGGAGGAGAAGGGGAACAGAGAGAGAAATGATGAGGTGAAAAAGACAAGACAACGCTAGGCGAGAGGGGTGAGAGGCAAAATGGGCGGCTTGTAGCGAGAGGTGGAGAACAGTCTAATTATAGAACCAGACAGCAGAGCATGGTTGGAAAATAATACAGGGAAGGGGAAAGAGCCAGAGATTGTTACCAAAAAAAAGGGCTCTATTAGGAGGTGTCTGTTGTTTGTCTAACACAGAGAGGCTAGTAATGATTCCATTAGCGCTTCACACGGAGACAGAGAGACAGGGAAACCAAAGGCAGAGACGGAGAGAATGGGAGGCAGAGGGGGTGACGGTGAGTGATACAGAGAGGCCAAAAGACTAGTCAGGCTCACAAAGAACATCAGAAAACAACTCTGGGCATCAGAGCAGCTGAATGGCAGAAAAGAAGCACCCACAAAAAGAACAAGAAGAAGAGAATTCAAGCCGTCCATTAAGTGACTTGCTCGCAACCACGATGATTTTTACAAATGCCCCTCCAGTCCTTTCTAAATTTCTCTCCCACACCTCACCCTTTCACTTCTTTGTGTGACAGAAAATGAGTGAGGATGATTTAAATGCATTAGCGGCACGTGTTGTCTCTGTAGAAGACAACCAGACTGTGTCAGGGCAGGAACCTTTTGTTTGGAGCTGTTGCAGAGCGCTGAGAGGATTCTTTAAAAGCACGGCCCTTGTTCTCGCAGGGGCACATTAGAGAGCAACGTACTCAGCTGCTGTATTTCTCTGTGGCCTTTTATGCCTTTTATGAATCCGCCTGTTAAAATGAGGCTGATTATGGATGCATTTACATTAGCTGGCTAAGTGGATTCTGATGAGGAAGGGAAACAGTATCAAAAAAGAGGCATGTGCAAGCAAAATAAAACCAAAGCTATTTCGAACAAAAGAAATATTGTTTTCGCAGTGGGAATTTGTTTTTTACAGGCAACAGGAGACTTCAGATATGTTTGGCTGACATACATGGGACAGCAAATTCTCCTGCTGTGTGATGTGGAAATTTCATTCCTATGCAAATCCTTCCCAAGATCTTGCAAAAACATTTTTCCTAATACTGAGTAGGTGGCAGAGACATCCCCGCGGTGAAGAAGCTTCAGTTCACCACAAAGGAATTAAATGACTTGAAAAATGCTTCTTGCTTGTTTCCAGAGTAATTACATCAGACAATATGACTTCAAATGAGCAGAAATCATGTTTTCCCTCCTGTGTTGAAGAAGCCAAACACCTGAATTTCTTTCATGTCAACACTACTGTCTGACCATAACTTATGAGACAACTGACACTTATATTTGCTGGCCTCTGACCTCAGACTGTCAATAAGAGTCTATCATTATTCCTCCACACGTGTCGAGCACACTCACATACATGCATACTGTTATTGAGTTAAAGCCAGCTTGTTAAATGCTCTGACATCGCTGTAGTTATTCTCTCTGGGGTCATAAGACTTTAAGGAGCAGACTGATGAGGTCATGGAGATCACCGAGGTCAACCACTTTGCTGCATCAGGTTGACTTTAGATAAGTAAGTCTCAAAACAGGGAATGTGACATAGACAGTGAATCTAGCAGAATCATTTTATCACCTGTCAATGAGATCACCTGTCACATCACCACAGCAGACAGAGAGACAGACAGAAAGACAGACATGTAGCTCAACGGTCTGTGTTTGATGGTTGTGATGCAGCCAGCGTTCTGCCACAATCTGTGCACATTACCAGTCTGCAAACTGCAGAGCACAATTTGTTCTTATTCATTTGTCTCCAAGGCCCAACTGCCAAGTTTTCTGAGCGTCTTGGCTGCTGCTTCTCCAAAACAAGTGAAATTGTATTGTACACGCCTATTTCAAGTCTGCAGAGATGAATATCTATGACTCCATTTTCTTTTTGGAGAGGAAGTGAGTCCTTGGAGACAGGTGACAGCATGAGCGTAACACAGCTTCCTCACTCAAATGCATGCATGCACAGTATGCACACTCGCATGTACGCATACTAACTCGCACACCTACTGCACACACCATCTGGGGAGTTTTACAACTCAATAATCTACTTCCAAAGGCATACCTTTCCCCTTTCTTTCCACTACACAACACACATCAGTAAGCACTGTCTCACACACACACACACTCACGCCACTTTTCACCACAAAGGACGGAAAATATGATATTCAGCTCTGACAAGCATACGCACACACACACACAAACAAAAAGTGGAGATGCCTCAAAGCTCAAAGCAAATCCTACCCTTTCTTCTGCAAGAGCTGTCCTCTCAGTTTTGGGGGTGATGACCCCCCCCCCCCCATACACACACAGAGACACAAAGTGAACCCATAAAGTAAATATCCAGAGTCTACTCAACAGTCTACTCTCAGCTTCACAGCTTCATTTCCCAAAGCTTCTGCACAAACAGACATGCTCAAGGACACACACATATTTATATAACAACCTGGTGACATTGACTCAATGACATATTCACAACGTGAGCACTTTTGTAAGTTATTTAAGATCCTCACATAATTTCATACAAAGGATTTTTTTCATTCAAAAAGTAGGTCATCATTGAGGAGAACTGTGCTTCAACTAAAACACATCGCAGACCATGCACAGAGTTTTAAACAGTTACTTTTAGACAATTATACATAAGAGTTAGGACATGAAAGCACTACAAACATTTCTGTCCTTTACTCTTGTTATTTGTCCCTTTTTGTCTGTCACTCTTTCACAGAAACACACAAGTTTGCACTCCTACAACTCCATTCCCCGCATGCCTCAGCCACCCCCCTCTCAACTCACGTTGGCAGACGTCCTTGTTCTCCTCGAAGCCAGGTTTGCACACACACCTCCCAATGGGAACCAGCCAGCCTCCGTCTGCGCTGCAGTACATCTTGGGAGCTTCAAACTCCTCCGAGGCATTCACGCACACACCGTGGACCTCAACCAGCGCTGTGTCTCCCCCTGTTATTGTGTCAGGGAACTGGGCCAAGTTAAGCACGGTGAGCGGACACTTCTTGTAGAAAACCCTGACTGAGACCAGAGCAATACATGCGCCCAGGTCCTGGAAGGCCAGGTAGAAACCCTTTTTACTCAAGTTGCTGATGTCTCGCACCTCCGTGTTCAGCTTCATAACACGGTCACCAACATCCACCTGTGGACAAGGGATTGTGGATTTCATATGTATTAGTTGATTTAATAGGCATTCAAATTCATTCTGCCTGAAAGTGACAGCATTACCCGGACTAAAATAATGATGCCCTCAATCCTGACAATTTTGGGAGCAAATGGAATAAGATAAGCTGGGCTTAAACCCCAATTTAATTTAGTATTTGTAAAATAGTGTTAATTTAGTTTGGAATGCTACTCTTCCTCCATTTAATTATATTGCCATATAGAAAAATTGGGAAAACAGACAGCTGCAATGAGAAAGACTGGTTTTATTTACTTTAATAATAGAAGTTACTTTGGGAATCTTTATTGTGTATTTTTTACACATATTATGTAATAAGTACTGTTTTTAGTACTTGTAATTGTAAATAGTACTGGTGTTAATGGAAAATGAATACCATATATACATTTTAAATATAAAGTGATTGATGGGGTGTATGTGTGTGTGTATTCATACCTGTGTAAAGCTCTCATCTGCAGCAATAGTGTCAATTTTGACATACTGGCTTTCCTTGATGAACCAAAGATTGGCATTGTTGGACTCATAGTAGTACATGTTGAAAGTCTGCAAAACAAACAGTGCATCAGTTGTCAGGTTGGATAAATGTGCGGGTAATCAGACAAAATATTAACAAGGCTTCGACTCCTGTCTAGCTTTTCATCTGCATTTCCTAAAAGCACAGTCCATCCGTCTGGACAGCCAGACAGCAGGTGTTTTCTGCACTGACATGCACGTGCTGCTCGATGCTTTATCGCAGAAAATCCTCAACTCTTTCTGAATATATGTAATGAAAATTTAATGGGTGTAATGGTCAGACAAAGTACTGATAACAAAGCAATGGTATTTTGCTGTTGTGCTGTATAATGTTGAATAATATTTAAGTGAAGTACTTATTTCATGCAAGTGATATTGATAACTGATAACTATCACTTTTTCAGCTGCCTGACCTGAATAAAGGTGTTAACACGCTGTATATAAAGACAAAATTCTGTAAAATCATCTAATAATTTGAAAAAAAGTGAGGACACAAATCTCTCTTTGTCACTTACTTAATTTAATTTAATTCTCTTTTATAATTCTCCTGAACACTTGTGTAATGACTCCATGTAATTCAAAACATACCAAAATTACTTTGGTATGAATATCTTTCAGCCTTTTGTTTGCAATATGTATAAACACATTTGAGCTGTCAAACACAACTTTTTTTTTCTTGTTTTATTGAAATGGATCAGATCAGTGTATAGTCTGTGAATAGTAAGCCAAACAGTGTCAGTTTCCATAATTTCTTATATATATGTCATAACCGTTATGTTGATCATTTCTCCCGAAAAAGAGACATGGCTTTTTTTTCTACATTCTTCCCTTCAAAGAGCAGACACTTGCACAACAGCAACCATGGAGCGGGTCAGACTTCAGTGGTTTGCTCACCACGAGCCAAGTCAACACAAAGCAGCTCAAAAGCAACAGGAAGACTTAGACACACACACCAGTTGCAAAGGCGTTTGTTATCTAACCATTAAGCTTCCATGCTGTCCATGTGTCAGGAAACTTGTTTGTGTGTTATCTGCAGTGTGTATAATGATGCAGACCTCTTTGCAGGTACCGGGGACCCCTGGCAGGCTGTTACAGTCTCTCAGGGTGAACTTGATCTCAATGTAGACACGCTGCGCTCCCTCCCGGCTGATGTGGCGAGTCCGCAGCCAGTTGTTTTGATTGGCTTCCATTACGTTACACACCTGGTAGGTCCTCATCGGAGTGTTTCTCTCATCCATCACACTGATCTCCTCCCACTGAGGATGAGAAAGAGAAGGGTATGTTATTTTGCTGTTTCAAGCACATTTTAGAGGCACATGGGAGATCTTCCATAATCATCAGATGTCTAGTTTTCCATCTTTTGAAGGCGAGCAAAGAAAGTAATGAAGATAATGGTAGGAAGATGGAGGAGAGGAGAAACAAAAGGGGTGGTTAAGGGAGGAGCTTGGGATGTAAACTTAAATCAATTTAAAAGAAAAACAAAGCAAGAAAAAGACAAGAAAGCAGAAGAAAGAGGAAAAAGCGTTAAAAAAGAGGGGTAAGAAAGATTAAAAAGGCATTGGAAAATGGATGCGGGATCGTTATGATGGAAAAATAAAGCAGTGAGGGCTGCCAAGGAATGCTGAGGTGGAAATTGTTTTAAGTAAAGCATAAATAATCTCTAATCAAAGACCAAGTGGAAGCAAAACTGAATTACTGTAGAGCAACACCCAGCAGCACATGGCCATCTTGACAACAGCTCCACTCAGCTGTAATCTTGTGTCTTCATTATTCAATGGACAAAGAGGATCTTGGTTCAAACACTGCTGAAGGGATAACTTGGCCCAAGCTCAGTGAACTGCGGTTTTGTGCAAACCAACACTAAGCCTGCATGTTCTGTTTTCATGACTGGCTGAATATGAGTGATGATCTGTGTCAGGATGACTGAAGGAATGTCTTTGTCCATGCTGCACATGTGGGCAGAGTGAGGTTGTTTTTCTAAAGCAAATGTGTGATTTAGAGTTGAGGAGGTAGACGTGTGTGTATGAGAAAGAGACCCAGAGAGAGAAATATGGAGAAAGAGAGAGAAGGGGTAGGTAGGACAGAGCTACTTTGTCTCCCGTCATCTGCTACCATCTGTTTCCACTTCTGACTAAGGCTGTAATTTAGAACACTTCTCGCTTGAGCAGGAAAACATTTCTATTAACACACACATACATGCTTACACCCTTCACACACATGCACACACAGACAGACACACACAGAACATTTCTATTCCTTGAAGAAAAGGAAAATAAACCAATTTGGTTTCAGTGTCTTTAGATATTTGATCTACTCGCACGCTAGCTAACTGAATTTTTTTGGACCCACACATACCCACAAATGCAAACTGGATGAGTCTGTCTGTGGTAAGGGATGAGAGGACCACCATCTTTGTTCTGAGCTCCTGTCATCATCTTAAGACTAAAACCTTAACCTCCAAAGTGTGAGCACGTCATCTTTACAGCTGTCCGACCATATAAATAATGTCATCTACATGCAAACGTATGTGCACCTGCATGAGCTGCAGTATGCACAAGTGTCACCATCTTTTCTCCCTCTCAACATTTGGATGCTTGGTCAGGATCACTTTTTATCAGATTGTCTGTGTTTTTTAGAGTTACTTTTCAACGCTCTGTGTAGTCGGATCAATAAAAGTCCCTTGAGTGTGGGAAATAGGTGCCAAGAGACCAAAGCCAAATGTTTTTTGTAGGCGATATCACTATCAAGCGATCCAGGGAAGGAGAAGGTTGCTGCAGAAGTGTGTCATCTAACGTGTGGATCTTGATGTAAAGTTGTGAATCCTAGCGCAAACCATGATGTCTACTGAAAATAACAAAGAAGTGAGTGCAAAAGCATAAATGGAACACAATGCTGTCATAATAAAAGCTATTTCAAGACCCAACAAAGAACTCACACTCAGGTCTTCTGGTTGAAGGTCATGTGACTCCACCACCCCTCAAACGCCCAAATGTGAACCATTTCACTTGTTAAACATCTCTACTTGGAAAGGGGCGGCAGTATTGCACCCTGTGAGTTTGGTGTGAGAATGCACTCAAGGGAGTCAACTACAAACTGGTCCCAAATTTTCAAGAGTGAAAGAAATGTCAGACCAGTAAAAAGCAAGGAAAGCAGACAATGGAAATGTCCGAGCTGAGGTTGAATTCATGAAGTAAATCTAATGTGAGGCCTCAAAAAGCCATCCGAAGTTTGAATCATTTCCCCTCCGAGACCTTTATGCTCAAAGAGTTCCACATACAAAAATGCACTCACACAGAGACTTGTGCCTTGCACACACTCTAGCTCTTTCTCCCACATTCAGATTATTTCAGGCTCCACGGCCTCCACTGTGTATGAGTAGGAACTCAAACAAAACCAGCTCCTTCTTGGTCCTGACCCAACAGTCCACTAGAGAAACAGGCAGCAGAAAACAGTAAAAAAAGAAAAAAGAAAAGAAAGAGGCACAAGTCTGTTTAAGCTGTTGCACCCAGCTGACACAAATTTCCCTGACAGCCTGTTTAAAGTTTGAAGATTACACACGGTATAAAGGATGTATCGCTAGAGTGTTGCTTGACATTGTACGCTCACAGCAGCTGAGAGTCATTGTGATCAGCAGCTCTCGATTCAATTAAAAGAACAAGACGCAAGATTGAGGGAGAAAGAGGGAGGAAAGAGTGGAGCGGGGAATGAATGTTGGTAAATTACAGGCGCGCCTGGCAGCTAAATAGACCCATCTGTGCGGAGCCGAGACCAGTCGGACATCACAGGACGGTCTCACACACACACCCACCCACACAAACTCACAACGCTGAGCCCCCAGGGAGTGGTGATTAAAGCGTTTATGGGAATAGTCATTGAGGGATAAAGAGGGCTTTATGATGGCTTTGTTTATTTCTTTGTAGACAGAGTTTGGAGTGGCTGGATTACTGCCACTTCCTGGTGAGTGACTTATTTCCCTAGTTGGCGCGGCTGTTCATTGTCACTTTTGCCTGGCGTAAAGCGCAGGTGTGTTTAGAACATTAAAACAACCTGCTTCCCTCCATATCAGCCAACGATACAGCAGCTGCTGGAGTGAAAATCCACTGAAAATCCAACTGGGAAATGTTTGGATAGGCTCAAGAGTTTAAGCTCCCTTTCTAACTCAGCAGCCTCATACACCAGAATAAGCACACACACAAACTTCAAACTGCTATGTGTTGGTCCACTCAGAACAGTAATTAACATTTAGAATGAAAATGTCCTCCCTGAACCTTCAATCACCTCAGCCAATCAGCAAGAAACCCACCTGATTGCTTTGAAGTGAAGCAGAGATGTCAGATTGGGTTTTTAGTTCAACCATTCACCAGCTTAACATAATATCCCTCCCTCAGCAATCATCTGATGGGTACACCTACGAGGATATAATTGGCCTACAAACTCTGACACAAGCTCTAGTTTAGAGGGGGGAGTGAGGAGGTTCGGTTTAAACAGACCTGGAAGATGGAAAACGGGAGGGGTTGAGGGGCTGCTGAGCCTCTTATTTTTAAACATCATTAAGACGTATCTGTTTTGTGTCCCTCAGCAGGAAAACCCCCACAAACAGTGACAGAAGTGGGTCGCTCCACTCAGTCTCAGCCACATCCGGCCTTGTATGTCCTGGATTAAGAGTGACCTGAGAGGGTCAAGTGTCGTTTTGGACTAATTCAGGTAGACACTGGTCTCATATTAGTGGGAATTGCCTCTCACTGGGAATAATCCTCAGGATTAAGGTTCAAAGGTCAACTAGATAATCCTCTGATATGAAACATGGGGGCTTCTCGCAGCCCTGGCACCTTTCCTGTCACAGGATATCGCTCTCTAGACCATTAATTCTCTAATAGACCAAACATGCCCCTAGAAATAATTAGTGAGTCATCTTTAATTGTATAAACAGCACTATTTCCAAGAGGACAAGCAACCTTAACTTGCCTTGGTTTGTGATTTTTTTTCTAGATTTAACTTGAAATCTTCGGGATTTGTAAAAAAGGGACACATTTACAATTTATATCATGGCGTTGTATTTACTCTTTGGCAACAGGAGGTGAGCTTTTTCCAAAAGATTTGAATACTTGGCTGAACTGAGCCATATGTTCCTGTAAAGACTTATGTGCTTTTATTTGAGGTGATTTAGGATAGATTTCTGCTAGTAGCATCATAAAGCAAAAACCCTGCCAACCCCGTGTCAAATGCTTACATTTATTTGCTTTTTACAATAAAAGCTGTGTAATGACACAGGGGAGAAGTTAGTGGCTTGGCTTAGCTCTGGTGCATTAAAGTGGACTAAACCATATCCTCGTAAACATACAAAACAACAAACAAAATCAAACCTAAAATCCTTTTAGCTCAGCAGACCACATCGAAGCGCAGGGAAGAATGTGTACAGACTTAAGCTTCACGAGTAAAAATAAGGCAGTAGCTTGACTGATATTTATCCTAAAATTTATTCTGAGACGTGTTTGTTTTGGTCACAATGTTTGAAATGGAAAAGTATGGAGTCTTAACAGAAAGATGGTGTTTCTTCTTAGCAAAGCTCAGACACAAAGGTGTCAAAACTATAAAAGGTTTTATTGTAATTATTTATGTCACACTTACACCATTTTACTATCGGCTGTTAAATATTTTTTTTTTGGGGGGGGTATTTTTGTGGAAAAGTCATATCAAGTTATGGAAACCTCTGTGGTCCAGTAATTCATAAATATTTTTTAGTCCAGGAATCTAGGAGAGGAAAAATAACATTAGCTAGATCTTTCACAGGACCAAATGAGAAGAGCAGTGAGACATTTTATTAGTTTTAACACAACGGCTAATTTTTTAATCAAATGAAAAGTATAAGTAAAACTTCAGATGCCCCGCACATTATGATGAACAAAGTCTTATTTGTTATTAAGAGTCAACTGATTTGCCTTTATTTGGCAGAGGGAGAATGTAAGAGCCCCAAAAAGCCAGTTTTCTATTTATTTTCTTCAACAGTCATGAAGTAGATGCCAGATCCACGCAGTGTTGTGTGTCCATGAACAAAGATAGTCAGTATGGAGTTTATTACTATTCTTTCCAGTTTTTTGTTTTTTTGTTGGCACTGGTGGCCTTTATTTTTTTATAGTAGACAGACAAGAAAGAGGGCAGAAATGCAGTAAAGGGCCCTACAACTCAAACCCAGACTGGCTGCATCAAGAAACTATAGCCTCAAAAAAGAGACCAAGTGCCTGCTCAACCAGTTGAGCTATAGGGTGCCGCTGAACTACATTTTCGAGTAAAATTTATGCACTGTCGTGATTGCACTTGGCTGTGGTGTTTTGGTTTTGCTCTGAGTCCTAGGCAGGGCTGAGCAGGTATCCAGGAAGTCCAGGTCGGAGTCTGGATTGCTCCTGCCAGCACACCTTCAGCTGGCCTGCGCTCATTTAGAGCTGGCTTCTTAAAGATCTTCAGGAGCTCCAGTCTTCGCCAGATTGCCTCACTGTCTCTGTGGTAATCAGGCCAACCAGTGTTCCACAGTGTTTGAAGAAAGCTTTCTTTGTTTAACTGTGCCTCTCCCTGTGTTCTCAGTGCAATCTTGCGTCTCTTGAGATCTTGGATATGTCTGCTGATTCCATCGCAGTGTCTGGACTGACAACTTGCAAATAATACCATTTTCTTGCTTTTGTACCTGCCTGCTCGCCCCGCCGCCATCACGGACAAACTAAACCGCAGCCTGCATCGCTCACTTATCCCTTCTGGAAACCCACTAAGCGCTCACTGAGTGAACAGAGTGTCGTCATTGAATTCTCCCGGACCAATCTAACGATCTCCTCTCTTCATAGAGATAATCACCAGACTGGATTCTCTGTGGCCTCACCTTGTAACCCACTTCTATTAATAAACCGGTTTTCCTTCCATTTTTCTGTGTCAGTCTGCTTTTGGGTTCCACCCTGTGTGTATCATGCACCCTGATTTTCAAAATTAGACTGAGCCTCTTTGCTTCACCACAGATGGAACACATCCTGTCCTTCTATAAAGAGAAAGAAACATCCGCAATATGAGCAGACACTTGGAGCGTTTCATTTAGGTGAACTTGATTGCTTGAGAAAACAACTTTGCTTAGCTTCGCTCACTTCAGCTGCCTCTCTGCAACACAAAACCATGAAACAGCGTGTGGCATCCTGCAATTTTGCACACTGATGCTGAATGGTGGAGAGGGAGTAGAGAAAGAAGTGTGACTCGAGAGGAAATAGAATTAATTCAGCGCTATTCAACAGCTCCTGCACTACAGTGACATACAGATCCCGCTCTATTGAATGCACTTTGTCGCTCTTCCTGTCTATGCTCTCCCCTTTTTCCTCTCCTCACTTTTCTCCTGTCATTTTCTGATTCATGGTGGCTGCACTCCAGACTCCCTTGGTCCCTGTACCTGAAAAAGGCTTGTTATGCAACACCCTCACCCCCCGCAAGTGCACATGCACGTACCGCTGACTTGTATATGCCATCCCGTCTTACGTAAGAATATCTACTCCTCCACTATGTACCGTCACTCCATCCCAAAAACCGCAACCAGTTATAAACGGAGGCTTCAGTGCCACTGTGTTTTCACCACAGCAGAAATAATTTGTAAATTCCCCCTGCAGACTCCCGATTTAGCAAGGAGCGCTTAAGAAACCCAGTGCTCTCTAAAACACACACTCCGAAGCTGCAAACTCCCTGTCTGTTCCATTAGAAGAGAGCACAACGGGCTAGTTGTGATCAGATTCATACTTACGGTGCCAGACCGAGCCTAAAAAGAGGAGAATACGTGCTTGTTTGTATGTGTGCATGTGTGTCTTACTGCAGATACTCACCCCCTCATTAGGGTAAGCCTCCCAGCCAAGGTCTGCCAAAGCAGACATCGAGTCCAGCAAAGTAACTGCAACAACACAAGAGACAGAACAAACATGTCAACACCAACATGTTTCTCAACCCCCCCCAGATACAGAGTGCTGTGTTTGTCTGGAATATATTGCGTAACATCATGTTGTATCATAAACTTCTCACATAAAAGCTCCCAAGATGTGTTCATGTTTTATACAAGGGTGTGTTTTGTTGTGTTGGAGTAGATCGGCAGTGAATTTACAAGCAGTGCTAAACCTGTAACTTCAGCTTCAAGGTCAATGTGGCTGTGATGCTGTTACAGTTCAAGGGGAAACAACATCAGTTGGTGAAAAAGCATCGTGAGGAGAAACAATTTAATTTGACATCTGAAATGAAGGTGATCTCTTTTTATCTATAGCTCATCCTCTCCCATACCTAATACTTGAAAAATATTGCAAGTTTTTGTTTAAGTTAGCTTTTTATCAAGGTAATAGCTTGTTATCCTGTGTATTCAATATTTTGTTGCAGCCATTTTGAGTCTTCCACTCACTTGCTTCTCGAATTGATTGTTGATACTGACAGTTTTGCTGGAACATCACTACAGTAGTCGACTAATATCAAGGACGAAGTACAATAGGAGGATGAATGTACAATATATCACTCGTGTTGTTCTGAGGGGATGATCTCCATGTGACTAGAGGAAATGGAGGGAGGTTGCAGAAAGGTGAGAATGAAAAATGACCAGAAGGAGTGGTAGGATGACCAGCGGGAGACACAATGGAATCCTGCTCAAATTCTGGAAGGACTTTCTCCACCTAAATGTGTGTGTCCGTTGTTAGCGCGTGTGTAGGTGTGTGGGCTCGTTCAACCTTGGCTCACTCAGGTCCTAATCAAGCCTTCAACACTGCTGACCATCAATATTTAATCAGCATCCATCTGCAGAGACTGCTGCTTCTCTCTTTCTTCTCTCTGTCTCTCAGTCACACACATTGTGGCTCTGCTAGGTTATCCTTCCTCTAATGAAATGTCTGAGCCATTATTTACATTTCACAGATCTACGATCACACGTGTGAGCTGCTGACCTGATGCATTTTAAACTAACAGCATCACTTTAAAGCTGGATGCTTTCATATTCACTCAAATTTTTATAAGGTTGCACCAGTGACTTGAAAAAACTACTTAGAACGCCTGTAATGTTTGCCCTTCTGAATGCAAATGAGACTAATCACTCAACTGAGTAGGTTAAAAATTGCATGCTTTCAAGCTGCTGGTAGGCAAAACAAAAGAGCTCTTTTCCTATCTTTCGTTCCCTTTCCCTTCCTCTTGCAGTCATGCTGCTCATCATCTCTACCTGACTCCAAGACCTTCTCCTCAGCTCAACAGACAGTGACAGCAGAGAGGACAATCATGCGGTGTCAGTGTAGGTGTGTGCGGATATAAATATATATATATGTGCGAATGTAATAGCACCCATATGCATGTGTCTGCTCGCAATGGCACAAATCAGTATCTGTGTGAGAAACATCCAGCAAGAAAATGGGATGAGTGGTATAATGAAGCAGAGGGATGCTGCACAGCAGGGCCGAGCTGAGAGAGAGACAGAAAGGTTAAATGAGAGGTATGAGACAGAAACAGCGGTGTGCAGCAAAAGGTCAGAGGAGGCCTCCAGCCTATGCTTGTATTCGGAAGTACTAAAGACCATTTAGACTACTTTCCTCAGTACACAGGCTTTTGAGTGACATACAGAAAATGAGACATAATAGTATAATAATATATGATTTCAGGGCTCAATAGATAGGCGCCCATACAATCTTTTTCAAACACAATCATCTCAGTGCAGAGATAAAAGCTACCTATTGACAAGGTTCCCATAATCGTCTGTTTCAGATACAGGCGCAAATTAGCACAGTCATGTGTTCTCTCATTCACTTACTGTGATACAGATTAATGCTTTTATGCAGTATAGTATAACTCAGAACACCCTCTGCCATTTTAAAGGAGCACTTCACCCAAATGACCAAAACACACACACACACAACAAAAGCAATAGGTATAAATGACATTTCCCAACATTAAAACTTTAAAGTTACTTGGCTGTACTTGCTTTTTGTTGAAATTCCTATTAACGTAGGAACGTGCTCTGTACTGTAGATGGAATTTGAACTGTCTGGACAAACATGTGTACGTGGTCAACACTGTATAAAATGACATATCTTAGCATCATTGGGTTGTCTAGACTCTTCAAACCCCCAGTGGTTGCACCCTATTTGGCTGAATAGTGAGACTTGGTCCCTGACTCTGTTTGATGATTATTATGGGTGCCAATGCCAAAGGCATTAGGCACACATATTACTATTGTGCCAGACTCTTATTATTCTCCCGTTTCCGCCCTAAATTTCGGTTCGCTACTAGTCCCACACCGATGGTCCGACCGTCATAAAAAGCACACCGCTGCGAGGTAAGAAATGCCATCAATCTGTCATTTTCCTGACACATTTTATTCTGTCACTGGTCTGGAAATTTTATTCACAGTTAGTTTTATGTATATACAATGTATAGGCAGGGAATAGTGACATCCAAAATGGCAATGACTGTGTATTTCCATGGTGGTCCGATTCAAACTTTTGACTCCAGCCTCTGTAATGAAGTGCAGTGATGCAATGCACTTGCAAGAGAGGAGTTACATAAAGTCCTATGAGTATCGGTATATTTGAAAATGAGCAAAGACTCCTACTAAAAGGCAGTGACTGCTCACTTTTGATAAGTCCCAAATGGTTGCTTCTTTTTCAGCATAAGCCTTCAAGATTCAGGATGACTTAAAATAGCAGATGGGCTGTTTAGCCATTTTGAAGCCATGAAATGCATTTTTAGATATGATAGAAATATCAATATCAACACAGCTCTTACGTGTCTCATCACAGGACAAGGATGTAATTTAGTTTACAGCTTGAACACGTTAAAGTGTGCAATCTTTGAATAGCAAACATGAGATTGATATTGATCTTATGATCTTACTCCCAGAAGAAAAGGAGGGTTCAGGTTATTACTGTAAAATGTTGAATGTTTCTTTTACGTGTTACATTAGCTCAACATGAAATTCCACAACTCCTTGGTATTTCAGTGGAGGCATAAATTTCAGGGTAAAACTTATAAAAACCTGAGTGAACAAAGCCAAAACGATCCATATCTCCGAGTTAAGTGAGAATGTAAATTTTTAGAAATTCTGCATACTCTGGGTTTCTTCTCATTACCTGCAAGCATATCCGAGCACCATATAGTAAGCTAAAGTGATACTGAGGTCATTACATATTCTAAGCCATTTTTCAGCCCAGAGGGAAAATGTGTGCATATATAAACCTACACATCAACACTTTTTCTCCTCTCCTAACACCTATTGTCAATACCACTTATCACTTGTAATCAATGACTGGACTCATCAATAATGTATAAGTTTCGGTTTCCTGTCTGCTGACGCAGCCAGTATGCACATTGTCTGTGTGTGTGTGTGAGTGTGAAAAAGTGAGTGTATGTGTCAAAAACAAGGAGAAAATGGAGAAAGAATGCCTCGAATCTAAGTATCTGTTCATCCATAACTAATTGCGCCCATCCTTTCTCCTTCTCTCCTACTTTTTCTCAAGGGAAGGTGCTAAATTGTGTGTATGTGTGTGTATTTGAAATCTAAACCTGGGCAAAGGCGTGCTTTGGCCCAGAATAAAAACACAAAGCTCATCACTCAGTCACTCAGACAGCGCTCATGTTCAGTGTAATGACCCTCCCTCAAACACACAGATTGACAGACAGTCCAATCCAATCTAATCTCCAGACTGGAAAGCAGCTAAACATATTACACCTGCGTCGGGTGTGTATTGCAATGTTAAAACAAAAACGGAGCACAAGGAAGCACAAACATTAACCTCATTTCCCAGCCTTTTGTCTGCAGAAATATACAGACATGCACAAGTGAGCTGATTACCGTGATAGCTGTTTGGTCACAAAGAGAGAAGCAGTCTCATCGATCACCAGCAC